>NC_138668.1:5019884-5635717 GCF_964273445.1 Streptopelia decaocto | reverse complement strand
GCCTTCAGAACTAAATATTAAATAGTCGGGTCCAAAGATAAGTTTCTTATCATCAATTAATCTATTTTTCTGGAAAAAAGAAATAATCTGGTCAAAATCAAACCCTACACCTAACTATGGTAGAAACAGTTAAGGTAATTTACTTTTATTAATTCCCCTTCCTAAAATATGGGATAATGCAAATTGTCTCTCTCTGTATCTACATAGCTACACATAAAATGTATAGAGAGCGCACTTGCATGCACAGACAAATGCTTCTACAGCATACACACATTTTCTAGCAGAGGAGCCGGGTCCGGCCGCTGCAGCTGTCTGCACATGAATATTGTGTGTCAGACGTCCCGGCAGCCAAAACCAGGGAGATACTCAATCCAGACCGACTTACACTGGAATCCGATTAACTGCTCGGGAGCCTCTCCTCCCTACCTCCCTGAAATCCAGTATAATTCCAGCTACAGCGTTAAAACACCTGTTGGAGCGTGGGTTACGCTGATGACTACAGGATATTCTGACCACAGACTTTAGTTTGCAAATACTCATCGCAACTACCACGTGCGGTTCGAGCGATGCAAACGAGCGGTGAGCGATATGCTGAGGAATTAATTGGGTGTTCACCTGCCCTGCACCAGGATGCTCTTTGCTTCTGCACCCGCCGCTCATCCCCATCACCATCCTCCCCTTCCACCCGCCACCCACACTCAGCTCCCATTTGCAGAAACACAGATCGAATTACAAAATGCATAGAACTGTACTGACGTATCAACGCTTCTTTTATGATAATAAGTACATATTGCCTTAAGGGAGGACAGTCAGGTCAAACCTAGCCCTATTGTCCAACTATGAATTATAAATCTCAGACCCCAAAAACAACACACTCACGGGAAATAGACGTTTTTTGCTTTTTCCTTACTTTTTTTTAACAAAATACTCTGTAAATCGTTACAACTTGTATCATTCATAGCAACAGCTTCCTCAAAGAAAAGCAAAGCTCTCAACTATCCTAAAAAAAAAAGCTGCATCATTTTTAAGTGTCTTCCTAACATGTCCACCAATAAATTAAAATACTGCACCTGCAGCCAACTGCAAACAATTTTATCTCCAGTGTGAAATATTGGCCACAATAACACCCACAGCAAAATTATCACCAGTTTCAACTGGATTTGGTTTTCACGCAGGAGTTTCACCTGTTGCAATGTGCCAGGGGAGGAGCCCCGGCACAGGGGACGAGCATCGCGGCGCTGGAGGTGCCACCAAAACCCCAAGCGAGCAGGATCCAGCCACTGCTGAGCCATTCCAGGCTGGAGAACACGAGCTGGACGCAAACAGCTCAGACTGCAGGAGAAGGAAACCCTTGCAAAGCAGAGAGAGATGTTCAGTGAATCGCTGTAACTCGCTCTGCAAAACTTCGCACCAAAGCCAGTCATGTTCTGCATCTGAGGAGCTCCAGGCGCTCCCTGAGGCATCACCACCAGCTGTCCTTCCCCTGCTACATTGCCCCTTTTTACCTCTTTTCCAGCCATTTTTTCCTTTTCCAGAAGGACAACAAACCTACCAAGGGGACAGACTCGCTCCCCGCACTTTCTAGCTCTCCAAATCTCAGTGAAAAGCAGAGCGCAAAGAGCACATCCAAGAAATGTTCAAGTTTGCATGAAGTTTAAAAAGTTTCCCAGGGCTCCCGATGGACAAAATTCCTGTTGGTTCCAAATGGAAAGACCAGGTCTCTCCACAACACAGCCTGTAAACACGAAAACCCTGTTAATAATGTCAGAGAGCTGTTCTGAATCTCCTCCACCGCCAGGCTGAGCACGCATGCCAGGCTTAACTTCAAAATAACTTTGATCAGGGGGAAATTTAAGCCCAGGCGTTAGCATCACACACATCTCAAGAGCACAGCAAAGCTCACTTTTCCACCGATACAAAGGAGAAATTTCAACTTCAAGACTTAAAAATGCTGCAGAGCAGCAAAAACGCTTCATTTTGAAGTCACCCTCCCAAAAAGCCCAGAATTATAAGTGTAATAGAGCACATCCAAACTAGGACAGAGAAAGGAGGAGATTCTTAAAAAAGGAAAAAATTGGTACAGCACAGCTCTGAGGAAAAGACAATGAGGAAAGACGATGATTTATTGCTTCTCAGCTCGGTGGTGCCTTTCACTCAGCGACACCAGAACAAAGAGACGTGTCTCACAAGCCGCCTGCCCCACGGCATCTCGAGTCTTTTCAGAGCCATAAAAGCCAAAGCTTGGAGGGTTTAAGGACAAAGTCCCCTTTGGCATCTCATCTGGGCAAGAGCAGATCCCCCCACTCCTCCGCTCCCACCCCCGGGACACGCGGCTGCCCCAAAACCCAACAAGCTTCCCACAAACTCCGTTTTCCCCAAACACCACCGCTATCAAACATTCTGAACGTCCCATCTGCCAAAAAGATAAGAGACCGGTGATACTTCACGTTTCTGCAGCCAACAGAATAGTTCTGGATGTTGTTGGAAGATTTAGGAAAATGTTATCAATAACTTTTGTTCTTAAAGTATAAACCACACAGAAAAAAGAAAAAATTTAGCATAAAAACTTTTAAAAGCTTCCAAGTGCTCTCCAGGGTAGTCATTAGAAACTACTTAGGTAACAGGAGGGTGATAACAGTGAGTTAATGCAGCGTTAAATTAGCCCTCCTTCCATGCAGAACTTTAAGTGACAGAGGAATCAGTTGGGAGGATTTTTATTTTATTTTTTAAATAATGAAGTTAATGGATTTCCTGTTTTTAGCTCTGTGGGCGGCTGTCATTTTGATCCGTATATACTGTATTTAATTACTCTGTCTTAAAGTAAGGAAAATAATTTCACCTGTGTTCATACGAACTCATGGGCACCAGCATCTCTGAAGCGTGGCCATCAAGGCAAGGAGAAGATGCAAGTGAGGGGTGTGTTGTCCCTGGTGACGGGGAACCACAGCAGCTACTGCTTGTTCACGGGACATCTCAACGCCTCAAACCATCCCTCAAAATCCTCCCATGGCCAAGAGCCACCAGCCCTGTGCCACAACTCTTGGTGAGCTGAGGGGAATGAGTGTCAGGAGTGGGTCACAGCCAAGAGAAGGTGTCGGCTTCCCAGGGTTCCCACCAGCCTCCTCCAGGCACAGCTTGGTTGGTGCTGGGCCCCAGGACAACCCAATAGGGGTCTAACATCTCCTCTGGATTCACCTCCTGCAGCGAGGGATTCACCTCACTTTCCCCATAACAGATTATTAGGATTAGGGTCAATGATGGCCATCAATAAACGTTGACAAAGATCAGCAGGATTTAGGCTGGACACAAAGATGGGGGGAGAAGAAAAAGCTGGGCATCCTGCAACAGTCCACAAATCACATGCCACACAGAGGACTTCATAAATTACATGGGAAGTGATGGAGGGGACCGACTGTGAAACGAGATGTTGAAGAACAGAGCTGGGAACAGACACAGAACAAAAGGAGAGGCCAAGGACAAGTGATGCTACCATGACCAGGCGACACGATCCATTCAGTGCTGGTGCTACATGTTGCATTAGGGTGCAGCAGCATGTTCTGCAAGGTCTGAGCGTTCCCACTTAACAAATTC
Source organism: Streptopelia decaocto (assembly GCF_964273445.1). Lineage (NCBI taxonomy): Eukaryota > Metazoa > Chordata > Aves > Columbiformes > Columbidae > Streptopelia > Streptopelia decaocto. The sequence goes on along the minus strand of NC_138668.1, from coordinate 5,632,126 downwards.
TCAGTGCAAATTCACGCTGATCAGACGAAAAGAATACACGATGGCACAGCCAAGTGCACAGAGTCAGGAGCTTTTGGCTAAAAAGAAAATATGCAAAACCAGAACATACCCAAAGGACAAGAAAGGCAAAGACTGAACCCTCACCTCCCAAACCAGCAAAATTGATGTTTTCCTCCCAGCACTGATCAAGAGCTGATATGGGCCTGACTGGGTCAGAAGAGTAAGTCTACTCCAACTTAAGGTCATGCTGGGATCAGCACGTGGGAACTCTGACAGCACCCTGGGGCTAACACTTCTGGAAAGGTCATCTTGCAACTTGGCCTTGCTACAAGTGGACTCTTTCAGAAATGGAACAGGAGCCTCCAAGCGTCTGTGAGAATCAGCATCTTATTCCCATCTGCAGGGCATTCTGAACCTTGGGAGGACCTGTAACCAAGGACACAAGGGTCCTCTGATTGATAGAACGACACCAACAAGGGCTTTGGAAGGTGTAGCTGAGTTTGAAATACCAAAAAACCCTTTTAATGCTCATCTCTTCCAGGTCAGATTCCTTCTTACTGTGCTTATTTTCCACCAAGAAAGCCCACAGATGACGTAGAAAACCAGCGATTTCCACCTTCTCAAGCAACCTGTTGAACACATTTTATCTGTTCTTTCTGGACAGGACCCCTGTGGTACCATGCCATGTGCCTGCAGAGCTAAATTGCTAAAAACAGGTGTCTGTTGGGTGTTAAACCCATCTCCAGGCTACTTTGGCAGCTTAAGAAACCATTAGCAGCTGTTAACATGGTTAACATGGCAACATTGAGCCTCACGGCTCAACCAGCTTGCTTTCTTCACCATTTCAAAACTATCATTCCCCACTTGCACACTCAAAGCAAGAACAAATTAAAACCAATACCATGAAGGCACCTGGCGAGCTATTTTGCTAGCAGACACAAGGAATTCTCAAAATAAAAAGCATATTACACAAATTTCTCCTGCTGCATCATGTGAGATTCCCATCACATTTTAGCCTCATGCAAGCACATGTTTTAGCTTCAATGTTTGCAGGAGATGATAAATACTCACCAAGGGATGACTCCACTGGGCTTCCCCATCAGTTTGAAGTATACCTCATTTAAAATTTTCTCTGCCTCCCTTATTTTTTCATAACATAGTGCCTTTAAAGTGTAGCTTGTACACAGAACAGGGGGGAAAAAAGGCTGCATAGCTCATTAACCTCTAAACAGATACATCCACCCAAAGCCCCAACAGCCACAGGCCACAAGAGTGATAACAAAGGCGTAACCTCAACCTGGTGAGAAGACCATGAGCAGGTTAGGACCAATTTTTCAGTTGAATGTGAAAGGTCGTCATGGTGCAGGAGAGGAAATATAGGTCTTGGTGGTGAAAAGGAGTCGAAGAGAGCACAATCTTGCATGTTCGCAGGCACATGGGTTCCCAACGGGTTGCTCTTACCAGTGCATGGGCCAGAGACACCAGCCATGGTCGTGGTCCCACCACTCGGCATGACAAACGCTTATCTACACACAACCTACCATCAGATGCCTATGGAACACACACGGCAACCACCCAGGAGGCACCATCAGCCCCACGATGTGGAGCAGAAGCTGGTGTTTGGACAGCCCAGATCCCACCAACCACGTTCGTCCAAGGAAACCACAACAGCGCTTGAGCCAACAGCCACCAGGATGGAGATAAATGACCACAGGGCCCACGTCCTTCAGTGGTGACGAACTCCAGAAACTACTTTAACCCACACATGGAGCTTTTGGTTACACCCCTGCACCACCTTTTACACCCAAAACCTTAAAAAAATAAGCCAAACCAACCAACCAAAAAAAGTAGGATACTATTTATACAAGACAGCATGAGAAAACCACTGCAGTACAGCACCTATAGTACTAATTTTCTGATCCTAAAAGGGGATTTGCTGTGTCTGGAGTGAAGGTTATTTTTCAGGATCACAGGGAGATAAGAAAATGGTTATTGCTGTGTTCTTTAGGACATCCCCTCTGTCTGAAGTAACTAATTGTAACGAAGCTTCGGTGATGTAAATCACTGTAATTCAGGAATGGTTTAATCCAGGCACTTTTTAACGTGATGAGCTCAGAAGTGGCCGAAATGACTAACGGGACCTCAACACCCACAGCTTTAACCTCCAGGAACAAAGGAAGAAAGAGGGAGCGGGAGGAAGGAAGGCTGAGCGCGGATCTCAGGAAATCAAAAAGCTGCTTTCAAAACTCATCTGATTTTAAAGAGATCTGATGGATACGTAGGAGGAAGCCGCAGTTTTTTGGCAATTACGGGACAAATGCCAAAAAGTCAACAGCGTTGGGAAGTTGTTCTTTCCCTGCACAGTACAAAGAGATGAGCAAACACACAAACAGGCAGAAATGCTGATGGTCAGAGACATGAACTATGCACCAAGGCTTCCAAGTTCCAAAACCTCCCTGTTGATACAAAGAAAGAGACGGTTTAGATCAACTATTATTTAATTCAGTGTTTGAACAACTAAACTAACAGATGATACATTGAAAATTACAAACAATAAAAGAAATCAGAAATACTTTAACGGAATTATTTTTAGCAACAGCAAATGGATCTGTAAGGGACCGTTCGGATGATCTGCAGGAAACATTAAACCTCCGACGTGACCGACCTTCCCTGGCAAATCTCCTGCCGCGTACAAAGGACAATTTACCAAAGCAGCAGAAACAAAACCCACCCGTTGGAGAAGCTGGTGTTCTTCCCATCATTACTCATTTGGAAAAAAAGCCAAAAGTGTCCTCTGGACACCTTTAAAGCCAACCCGTTAATGGATTTCAGAGACAGGGAGGGGAGGAGGATGCAGCCTCCACAGGACACAAAACACACCCGGCCACCTCGAACCAAAATCCACCATTTCCAGCTTAAACAAAGCTAATTAAAATGCTGCACGCCTAATGTCAAGATTTCAGATGATGACCTCTCCACCTCATCCCCCAGAAACAGGCACAATTATTAAGGAGCATGTCAAAATCATAACATTTTATATATATTTTTCCTGCCACAAGGCAGCCCCAAACATTGCCCTAATTTTGCCTTTTCCCTCTACCACAGAAATTCGCCGTCATGATCAAAATATCCATCAGTCTTCACCAGGATACACTGAGAGGAGACAGAAAAATAATTGCAGGAGTCTTAAGATCTCAGGTCATTTCTTTAAGCTCTTTTCTCAGACTGCCCTAATATTTTACTTGCCCTCTACTCATCCAGAACAGCTTCCACCGTGTCAAACACCAGCAGAAAGCAGCTCAGCTTACAACCTACAAAATAACGAGAGTAAATACCTCATTATAATATGCATCTAAAATATAAATTTGTACTTTAGCTGATAAAAAAGGTAAATATAAATCAGGTTTCTGTTGAGGAACGGCCAGATGTGGCGCTCATTCAGCGTTGCTCTTATTAACGTGCCATTCGCTATGTTTCCTCGCCACATGTGTAGATATTACTTGTTAAACTTCAAAATCTCAGACGCTGGCAAGAGAGCCGGAGACAGACACCCGTACAGATCTGAACCGGCAGCTGGGACAATTACCGTGGATTCCATTTTTAGGAATAAGCAAGTTCCAGAGTGGTAAGAAAACAAAAAGATAAAGCAACACAAAGCAGGGTTATTTATTTTGACAGCTGCGGGTTTAGCTGGTTTAACTGTTTGTGACGGTTCCAGAAGAAACCCTGAAATCCACTTTGTACAAAGAAGGAATCCTCAGGAATAGCGGCCGGAGAGGTGACGTGGCCAAATGGCAGGTTTTGGGGCTGGGGACGCGGTAAAGGGCTCCGGTGGCCACGGGGGTGGCCAGGGGGGTTCGGGATGCCCCGACGAGCCACCCCTGGCAATGTGGGGTCCCTGTCACCACCCCGAGCACGGACAGGCAGATGTGACCCCAAAACCCGCTGTCTGACCCCAAACCCTCCTGGTTTTGTGAGGGTGGGTGTCAGTGGTGGTGACAGTGGCCACGGGGTACCTGCCCACCTCCCGTTGCCAAAATTCCAACAGGTGTCAGCACCCTGCGAGCGAAGCACCCGCAGCAACAACCTGGCTTTGCTCTATTGGTTTAAAATAAATACGAACACGCTTCTCCTCAGTGGAAATTAGACCTAGCAACACTAAGCATTCAGCATTAATATATTCCAAATATTTAACTCCTATTCGCCTGAAGGGCACAATAAATTACCATTTCTCGGTCTTTTTATTTCCTGTGCCTGAAAACGGGTCTTACCCTGATGAACCTAGTGTGCTCCAACACAAAGATGCAACCACAAAGGAAAACAATGAGGGAAGGAGAGGAGGAAAACTTCCAAAACAACCTCAACATTTCTTACCACAGAAGTAACAAGGACACGTCCAAAGTTGAGTTTGTTTCTGCATGAGCACAAATTCCTTAGTAACCTCCTTTTTTTTTCTTGAAGACATTGAAACTAGAGGAAAACAGACCACTTTATATGTGTTTTCATAAGCACTTTCTATTTCAGAGGACTTGTATCTTTGCTCTGATATCCACCAGTAGAAGTTCCACAGATAACCTAGGGCTTCCAGGACTTAAGAACTACCAGATCAAGTATATTGTTAACGACACAGCCGCAGTTAACTGGCATTAACTGCACATCTTCTATGAGAATGATCACTGCTAATATTGCCTGAAGAAAAACAAGGTTCTCAATTCCTGGAAGTTATGAGCCACCCTATTTTTTGGAAAACACTGCACATTCGTTTTATGGTTGAGAATGCCAGCTGGGATAAATTACTCTTATTTGCCTAATCTTCCCCAACACTTGGAAAAGAATGTATATTTTTCTTTTCTGGCTATTTTGCAATACTGTTGCCTACTATTGAACAGTCAATATACATGCTAACAAAATATAAAAATAAAAATATTCCTCCAAAGAATATTTTTGTGAAAGGAAACTCCCTGAAGATCCATGCTCGGCTCCCAAGGAGACAGAATTCAACCTCAAACATGGCAAAAATGCCAGCTTAGATATTAATTTTATACTCTTAAAAAAAAATAAAAGCAAAACTATTCTTTAGCCTTTTGGCAAAGGTGGAGCCCTGAGTCTGAACACAGAGTCATTGCTCACGTATAAACATGAGCAGCACACGGTTGGCATCTATTAAGGTTTATAATTACCACAGTAAATTAAACAGCATTGCAGTGTTGTTCCTTAACCCGTCCTGAACCACTGCACACAAAACACCATGTACTTTGTGTTTCCTTTTTCCACACTTTGCTGCTAAATCTGGCTAAACAGAATTATTCGGGTAAGAAACAATTTATAAACAGTAATAGAGCAGAGCACAGTTATTAAAAGGATAAACAACAGTCTATGTAAACACAATTGTTTCTTTACCAAGATACTCAGCAAAAGCAACACAGAGGGCAAAGAAGAGTGATTACAAACCTGAGCCCTAAAACCAGTCAGTTTGGTGCCTAAAAACAATCGTGGGCAAACATTTCATTTTCCAATTTTGCTGCCACAGAACCGGCTGCTCTGCTGACCCGTCCTCACCGTCCCCTCCAATGCGGTTTCCAAGCCCAAATTCACCCGGGACAGGAGCAAATGTTCTTGAAGAGACCTGAGCTGTCACGCTCAACTGTCAAGAGAATCATTTGATGGGAGAAATACCAAGGGAGCGATCAAGAAAATCTTGGAAAGGAAATTAAAACAGATATATACGTTCCGAAAAATTACAACATCCACTCCTAACTCATGTTAGCTGAAATCTATATTTACCCACGGCAAAGTAACTACATAATTGCGCTCTGCAGAACTGACTACGCGAGACTAAACATGTGTCGGGAAGCCTCTGGTCTTCCACAATCTGCTTCAGGCTGTGCCGGTGCCTCAGTTTACCTCCTGTCCTGTGTCATAGAATGGTTTGGGTTGAAGGGACCTTCCCAGCTCCCCCAGTGCCCCCCCTGCCATGAGCAGGGACATCTTCACCAGCTCAGGTTGCTCAGAGCCCCGTCCAGCCTGGCCTGGGATGTCTCAGGGATGGTTCATCCACCACCTCTCTGGGCAACCTGGGCCAGGCTCTCACCACCCTCAGGGACAACAATTCCTTCCTCACGTCCTTTGGGCCCGGTGGCTCTCACTATAATTCTGATGCCACCACACCCGGGACCAAAGCGACACAGACCTGCTCCCGCGGCACCGGCACATCAGCAGGTTTAGAACTGCAGGGATCTTCATTTCTTGTTTTCTCCTCCATCCATCAAACCAATTTCCCTTGACAGAGAATCAAGTCCACTTGTTATTTCTGTCCCCGGGTTTGCACCCCCAGCTGCAGAGTCTGGAGAACTGCTGCTGCATCCACAGGGCCAGGGAAAGGGATGGAGGAATCCTGAAGCTTCTGACACAGCTACATTACAAAGCAACAGTTAATATTTTAAGCCTTACAATTCTATTTTTATTCCTGTCTACATCCTGTAGTCAGTAACAAAAAACCAGCAATGAATACAACCCTAAATCCAGTCCCATCTTTCCTCTCCTCTAGCCAGGAGATCATTCAAAAAACACAATAACAAACAAACAAGAAACCCCGTCACCGCACTCACAGGATGCAATCCTTCATTTTAAATTGTCCAACTAGTCAACTGGCAACGCTTTTTTTTTTTTCCTAGAAACTCACTTTTAAAAGCGTCAGCCCTTTCCCTACTCCATAGAGTTCTCCACAAACATTTACTACTTATCGCTTCTGCTATAAAACTGTTTGCAAATTAATTCTTGGAGATGTTCAGAGCAGGAATTTTGCACTGTCTGTGACCACAGATTTTGGGTACAGATTCCATAGGATGCAGAGCAGCCGGGTCACAGCCCAGCGGTGCTGAGCAAAGGGTTTGCACGGCCGGTTCATCTCCTGCCGCTCGTGCAACCTCTGTTCACAGTCCTGATCCAGGTCACCCCAACAAAATCACTCTCCCGCCCCTCCCACAGGTCCTGCATCACGTTTTTCTGTTGGGCATCCCGGCAAACATCTACCTACAGCAACTCCAGAACGATCCCCCTGCGCCCAGCTGCAAAAGCCTTCCTGGTAAAAGAGGGGAGAAGAAAAGCAGCACGTTTTCCCACAAATATCCCCCGAGTTCTGCTGAGAAGCTGCCAGTTGGAAGGATTCAGCAGTTAAATGATAACACAGCAGCGTACAGCGAGCTTCTCCTTCGCCCCTCGCAGCCAGACACGGTTCTGCTGCCGGCAACCTGGGTGGTGGGTTTCCCACGCGTGTGACATCAAAATTCACTTGCGAGGATATTCTGTAGCATATAATTAGAATTTTTGCTTCTAATTTGAAGAAGCGGCTTTTTACGTTTTCATATAAACCACTGAAATCAACCACATTAAAAAAAAATCACACGGGATAGTGACAACTGATATTAAACAGCTATTCACATATGTCCCAACACCACAAGCCTCGTACACCCGCTCGGCTCTCCCCGCTGTAAAGAAATCCAAATGACTTCAGTGCATAAAATGAACCATATGAATTAATCACTGGCTTTTCTGTCCTCACTCTACAGCGTTATTAATTCAGGCTGAAAACGCGTGTGCCCCAGAACAAAGAGCGATCCAGCAAGGGAGCGTGTAGTTCGTTAAGCATTCAAAGTAAAGCCAACCTGGAAATGCAAAATAGCAGGAACCGCTTGGGGAATTTCCATATAAATGGTTATCAATACCCCAAAGCGGGGGAAAATATCCTGCAACTGCTTTAATGCTGAAATTGTAAGTGAATGGAAACAGCTCTAAAAGAGTTGCTCAAAGAATGCCTTATTTTTATCGATAAAAACAAGCATCCAGTCCTTGATGCGAACTTTCAACCATTAATGGGAAACTTGTCAGTAAAGTTGGGGGCTGAAACTCTGAAAAACTGGAAACACGTGTGAAGGGACCCGAACACCAGCACCGCTTCCCCCGGTGATTTATCACCCACCGGAGCCCGCGATGCGCTCAGCCAGCACAGCCCTGCATGGAAGGGAGAGAAAATGTATCATTTAAAAACCACTTGAAATGTGGTAAAGGAACCCAAAGCAATTCTAGAGCATCCGCGTTATTTGTTAAAATAATTAGCCTATAAAGCAGCCAATTTTTAAATGTTACTGTGCGCAGTAAAGTTTTCTACCAAATAAATGACTCTTCTCTCTAATAAACGTAATATTGCTCAGTTGGGGGACACGGCTGCAAAAGTGACCACTTTGTTTCACGACAACTCACATAGGAAAAGAAGCTGCTGGCAGCCTGGGATTTAGGAGTGAAATAAAACATGTGAGAAAGATATTCATGTACAGGATAATTTTCCAAAGAGAAAGTGCTGACCCTTGAAGAGTGGCATGTGTCAGGAGTTTTTTAATGTAATCTTACTTTAAACTCACAGAGGAGAAGTTCAAAACGCTGTTGGTAACTGTAAGTTAGAGTTAAAAGGTATTCAATAAAAACGTACACTGATTTCTTCTAGACATAAATCCAAAAGGTAAGATTGTGCAACATCAGTACTTCATATTTAATAATAACAAACAGATGGGAAAATATTATAATAAATTATTCTAACTGTCTAAGCTGCGTGCCAGAAAGTCTTGGCCAAATTCCCCTGCTTAACTATCTATATACTCTTTTCAGTGCACAGATTGCAGAGCTCTCCATGTTCCTGCAGGCTGAAATCCAGGCATCGAGCTACTTTCTTTTAAAAATAAATAAATATGCGGATGAAGTCACCGTCTGAGCTGCACTGCGGGCTGACAGCACCGCGAAACGAGAGCGAGGATCCGACCCGACGAGCTGCGCCGCACCGCGACGCACGAGGAGCCGCCGCACCGACCGCAAGACCCACGAGAAACCCCCGAGGACGTGGATTTATCTTTGCTCCGAGCTCTGGTTCGCTCCTGTATCTGGGGGTGAGTTTTAATGCCCATAATGACATTGCAGATGGAACCTCCTTGGCTCTGCAGCAAGGACACGGGCAAGACAGCGCTGAAATCCCTCCAACTGCCTTCCCAAGGGCTCCGCAACCACCACAGCTGGAAATCCTGGAGCCTTTTAGGACAAAGATCTCGGTGCTGTGCCTGAGACACACAGGAGGGTGGAAATGGCCATGGGGCGATGCTGCTCCACACCGGCCCCTGCCCGGGCGATGCTCCCATGGCTGCTCCCACCTCTGCCACCGGCGTTTGGGACAATTCCCCGGCCGGCCCCAGGTGGGTCAACCTCCTGCTGAAGCCTCGGGATGAAGCGACACACATTTCCAAATAAACACCAATTCCTGGAGCTGGATTTTCTGAAGCTCGAATTTAACGCGTGTCACCTAATGCATCGAATCCTGATTTTAAAGTGTTCTCCTCTTCCTTTCCCTGGCCATTAGCTGCCAGGAACATCTGTTTTAAAAGCTGAATAAGCCAGAAGAGGTCTTACTAAGAAGTAAGCCATGTAAATGAGAATGTAATACATTTATCAGTTAAATACAGAGGACCCTCTGGGTAATTTTTTGGTGTCTCCAAGGGAAGCGGAGCAGCCCAGCATGCCAGCTCTGTGCTGTGCTTCCCTGCGGGAGATCCAACTGCACTGACACCATGCCAGATTTACACCTGGAATCTGGCCCTTCCGTTTACCAAACTGCCTTGGAAAAAGAAAAAAATATATATATATATATTTTTATATATATATATATATTTATACATATACATATACATCCTGGCAGCGTTTGCCCCGTGACAACTGGTGACAACAACAGTCTGTGCAGCGCGCTGGTGACAGCCCCTGCGCAGCTGCGGGGCCGAGCAGAGACGTCACACGGGGGAACCGAGCTCTGCCACGTGCGCCAGCTCTGTTCCAAAAGAACAGCGTTACCTCAGCAATCCCAAACAAGCGACAAGAACGATTTCCCCATCGGCTCCTACCCCCTCATCCTTCACCTTTCCCATTGCTCCCTTCCCCATGAGGAGCCTTCCTGACGTCTCCTCTCTCCCCTGCACCCAGATTGCTCATGGCTTATTTATTACACAGCTTGTTTATCCCCCCCCCCCGCCAATCACCCTATTTTGGGGCATCATCCTTGCTCTCTCACCCCTCCCACGCAGAAGTGCCACCCTATTTTTGGAGAATTTCAGGCTGACTTTTCCCCTGGGTACAACAGCTAAGCTCCCGGGCAGATCTCCACTGCCCGCAAGTGCAGCCACCCTGTGCCAGCCCCAACCCCTCCTTTGCAGAGAAGCAAAGAAAATAAAGTCCCTATCTGCAGAAAATAAAGTCCATATCTTGGGTGGTGACAGCCGAGCAGGCTGGAGCTGCAGGACTTATTCCTGCATTTACCATTTCCCAGCCATCCCTGGAAGCCGTCCCCACATGGGGATGCGGCCAGCCCCGAGCTGAGCAATTCTTGTGCAGAGCTAAACCTCAGCCTAACCCTCGGAATTCCTTTCTATCCTACTCGCACAAGCAAAGGGTTCCATCCCATAGGTCTTCCAGCCGAGCTCCAGGTTAGTTGCTGAGTTGGACATGACCCAGAACAGGTTGGACACAAAGCAAAACAGAAAAATACCCCGTATCTCCTCCCCGATAAATGTTCGGAATAGATGGCAAATCAAGAAGTAACCTCACAAACCTCCACGCCTCGGCTACCTGCTCCACCCAAACCTGGGCTGTTTAATCAAGTTTTAATGGTGGTTTAATCACCTAATAGCCTGGAAGCATAGGATAGATATCAAAACCCTGCTGCTAAAATAAAGCACTGTTATTTTAGGCACTGTGCCTTAATCAAGTAGCAGCCTTTTGGTTTACATGAAGGTCCGAAAGCACCTTGGAGAAAGCCCCATCCACACATGATGTCGAGGGAAAAGGACGTGGAAGATGCAGTTAATACAGCCCAGGCTTGTCCGTCTCCCCACACCAGGCACAGACCCTCAGGGACCGACCACCTTCCACTGAGCAAGGAGAGGAGCTGCATTTATTCTTTCTGATGATAAATCACAGCATCACACAACCTTCCTCTTCCTCCTGGCCGGCGCCCTCTCTGGCTCTGCTATTTGTATTTTCTCCTGCCATTCAAAGGTTTTCCTAGAGTAACTATGACCTGGACGGATAATTTTGGCACACGTACAGGCACCTCCCCACACAAAAGAATATTAAAATGCAAGAGAGTTGCAATAAAAGCACCAACTGCTCTGAATCAAGACACGATAGCCAAGGTACAGGAGAGATTTCAGCACTGGAAACTGCAGGGTGGAATTTACTTTGAAATCCTGACACTTATCTCTTTTGACTAACATAAAATATGTACCTTGGCTCCCGCTCACTTCCTATATAGGACTGGGAAGAGGATGGCTTAACGCTGCGGTTTCGCCCAGTTTAGAAACGGAAAAGAAACCCATGAGAAAATTATTTCGCCAGACTAAAAATAAATAAATGATTCAAATTTTTTAAGAGTTTAAGGGAACATGGTGGACGCAATGAGGGGGCGGTCAGAAGTATTTGGCTAGGTAGCGTTCTCCTTAAACCAAAAATGATAATTAAAACTGGAATACCCAAGCACTAGTACAGTATCTGAGAAAACACGGCCCCCGCTCAGCTGTGTGCTGAAGCGCACGCAGACCCATCAGCTTCAACTTCCATGCGAAGTTCAGACGATGCTCAAGGAAGCAGCCAAATCCCATGAAGTTTACAAAGACACAGGTTTGAAATGAGGATAAGTCATTAAACATTTTCTTCACACAATTCAGGCAGCTTGCTCACATTTAAATCCAGGCACAGGCAAGGAAATGTGGTGTTTCTGGTTGTTCCTAAGCCTACAGATTTGATCTTGATTCTGCTCTGAGGTGCTGCACAGTTCCCTTGTTCTGCGCGCACAAACACCCTAATGCAAACACACTTTCTGCTCTAATAAGTGCAACTGTTCTCCAAATCTCTCTGAACCGTAACACACTTTTCTCTAATTTAAAGATGGCAAGACAAAAAGACTTGCAACAATTTCAAAAACGTTGACTTCGTTTTCCCGATCCAGAAATCTGTCCAAACCGGTGCACTCCCACGAATAATCTCCATTTCGAGGAAACAACATTTTTGGACAAAGGAACGTTCAGAAGAAATCCATAGACGGCTCCATTCATGTGGTTACTCACTTTTGCAGCAATTTCTGCGAAGGCAATGAGGAGTGACAGCCCGGTCCCTGCCCGGGGAGATCAAGGCGTCCGGCACTTAGAGGAAGATCAAACTTGACCTCTGGCTCTCGCTCCATTACCCAATGCCGGGACTTCCACCACTCTTTATGAATGAACACAGAAAATGCAATAAACTTCAAAACACAGACTTGTGAAGATGCGCACATGCCTCAAAAAGGGACTCTGCCAGCAGAAATACATTAATCTCTTTAGCCCTCAGCAGCTATATATCAAATACCCTTAAAAAGATGACTTAAGAAAAAAAAAAATCCTACACATCACTCCTCCCAAAAAGAAAAAGGAGATGAAAAGAATAGATGAGAGCACACTAGGATACATGTACTGGAACTGGCCCTTTGTTTTATTGGTCATGTCACTGGATTTTAACGCATGGCCAAAAAAATGCATAATGGCTTTAAATGCATGGCCAAAAAAAGTCAGTACCAAATGCGAATGGGCAGGAACACCAAAGTGTTCGTCCTCCTCCCATCTCCATCGCGATGCTGTCACTGCTGCCTCCACACCTGCGGCTCAGCTGGTGGGATTTTGCACAGAGACATTCAGGGGATGGTGCAGTTCTGCTGATGATTCTCCAGACTAATTGCTTTTTACATACTATGACTTATTAACACAGAAAACAAGATCTAGCCCCTCTAACCTGACCCAAATTGCAGGGCATTGCTGTTCATCAAACACCCCTGATGGAAAGCATCCAAAAGCCAATGGACTTCCACTCAAACTCCCACACTCTGGATCAACTCCAGAATACAGGAAGGATGAAGAATAACCCAGTAGAGTTGGGTTCCTTAGGAACACATATTCTCACTGACCTTCCTCAGAGCTCCACACACAACTTTGTTTTGCTGCCCAGTCCCAAGACCTCAACCCTTAAATTTGTATTATAATTCTATCATACACCTGAGGAACAGCCAACATGACCCACCATCCCTACGAACGATGCTCCAAAACTTTACATTCAGAGCTGTAATCTTCCTCTATAAATAACTGCCATAAAACTTTCATGTGATGCACATCAGGTCATTTGAATGGTTAACCAGACTGATAAATCAAATGCATGTAAGAAATGACAGTGTGGTTAATGAAAAATAAAAACAGCAGCAGTTCCTTGAATGTCCTTTGGTTTATTATTATTATTCAGGGGTTATTCTGCACATCAAGGTTTATTTAACTTCAGAAAAATAGAAAAATAAAAATAAAACTTGCTCTCCCATGCCAGACTTGCCCTTTTGATAGAAACATGGCTTGAAACAATCCTGCCCGTCTCTCATCCTCCTCCCATCAAACGCCTGGCGGTACCGCAATGAATTTAAGCAGCGCCGTGCTGAGCAGTCTCAGGCTGTTGAAGCCAGCGCTGCCGTGGAGCTGATCCACTGTTTTCACTGGATTCTCCCCAACTTGTCTTTCTCACTAAAAATCAGAAACAACTTTATTGCCTGTCTCCCACTTTCGAGGCGTTTTATGCTTTTACTCCCTAGAGCTGCCTGCTTTCTACAGGGTAAAGCCAAGTACATGGGCTGTGCTGACTCTTGGCATTTATGACAAGCAGCAGATATTCTGGGGACAACATGGGTGTTGTTACTCCTGCTCGGCAGCAACAGGCTCACAGAATCACGCTCAGATCCGTCACCCGCGGTGACACAGGTGAGCACCACGGCCAGGAGGGACCGCTCGGAAGCGGGAAAACCAGCAGTAACCCATAAATGAGGTGAGGACACAAAATGTCCTCCGCAATTGCCTAAATACTTGAAAAAAATGCTATTTCAAACAGTTGTCTGAGTTCCATTTGTAAAACTAGAGCAAAAGGAAAGAATAATTGCATAGTGTAGTATTTACAGAACAATTTTGCGGCTATTGTACAAGGCTGGCCTTGCTGAAAGACTTTGCTCCACTTTCGCAGGGGGAGAATTCATGCTTTTGTGCAATTAAATAGGAAAAAGCGAAAGAGGGAGAAGCAACAAGTCCCAGCAGTCGGTACAACTGCGGGTAATACACAACGTGAGCAGGGTCAGAGTGCTCAGACCTGCCTGCTTCCCAATTTCTTTTAATTTCTTTTTAAAGAAGTGAGCTGGCACTTTCATTAACCCCCGTTTTGTTTTCACTTTCGCACAGGAAGCCGCAAGCGGGAACACTGCACAAACAAGATTTACAGAAAGGCTTAAGAGAAATCCAGCTTAAGCTCAGGACAGCAGATAACAGAGACACTAACGCCAGGAGAACAAGTGCTGGTTTTATAGCGCACGCAAGTGAACTCAGCGCCGGTAACAAACCGTTCAGGTGTATCTGTGAATAGGTGCACTCCTACCTACTTATAGCAATTAAAGTTAATCAAACTGCATTGTCTTTCTCCAAGCGCAAAGATGGCCAGATTTAAAATAAATACCCACATATATAAATTTTCTCTTGTTAAGAGTCTTGTCAAAAGCATAAAAATCTAAGCAGACATTAATACAATTACAGCAAGCACATTTAAACCTTTCCCGTAACGGAGGGAAAGCACCCAGAAGGGGAAAACACATTTCAGGAGGAAATGTAGAGGTTACAAAGCTTTGAATACAATACCCTTGCTATTTGCCCACAGATTTGCAAAAACAAAAGCTATGATTAGAATTGCAAATGACTACACCTGCTCCAGCCAAATGGGGCATTGCAGCTCTACCTGGCGAGAGCATCTGATCCTAGTGCAGAGTCAAGGCAGCAACCAACCTTTGACAATTTTTGGGACTAATTTTAACCAAAACTGTAAACCTCCTCATAACTGGCGCCATGCACAGTGCAGTGCTGCACTTCTGCTCCACCAAGAGCTAAAAGCTCAGCCTAAGCACCACAGACAGGAGCTAAGTGTCTTGGCCACACCAACAACAGATGCTTGTGATCAATGTCTTTCCAAACTACGGGAGACAAGGATCCAACTTCTCTGCTTTAAAACTAATATTGGAAGAAATCTCATTTAGTTTAATTTAGACAGTGCATTTATGCAAGTCTAAATCCAGCAGAGCTCCACTCTTGCTAGTCACCCAGTCCAGCTCGCCTTTTTCGGAGGAAACCTCTGCCTGCAAAAAGCATTTTTGTTTGTTTCCTTTTTATTAAAGCCAGGACAAAAGTCGGTCGCAAGAGCTGTGGAGAAACAATTTGCTTAGGGAAAGGGTTTCCCAGTTTCTGCAAGACCAGCGTTCCCATTCCACCCACTTACATTCCTGTATTAAGAGAAAATAAAATCGCATCCGCAGGCCGGTCATCGGTTACACAGGTCGACATCCAGGCAATGTGGCAAACAGCTGGAAGAAAATTACTTGCATGGAAAGATCTTGTTGGAAGAAGTTATGTGCTCATTCTAGCACCGCCATTTACATCAGTCCTTGGTAAGAAGTATTTTATCCCTTAAAATCATTTGCATAATTGCTGCAATCAAAGGCACTACTTTACAGTAATAACTTTGATGGCAGATTTTTCCTTAAACATTCTTTTTAAAAGGTACCTCCCAAGGTTGGTGCATCCATATGCCAGTAAAAATAAAGACAAGAGGTGACACTCAGGAAGTGCATGGTGCAAAGAACCAGTTGCTTTTTGGTTTGTGCTTTATGATGCTCAAAATGCATCCCAGATCCTAAACCTTTGTGACCCAAACAGCAGCCTTGTTGGTACATGAGCAATTCCCATTTTTTTTTCGTATTAATTTTGATATTTACTATATGTAATCTTATTATGAGAGAATGTAGCCTCTTTGCAGGCTAGAACAAGGTCTTGGAAGAGTCTGCATCTCCTTCTTCAACTTGCCTTCCCTCATTACAGGTTAGCAATGAAAATCATAAAACCTGTCAAATGCATTCAGTACATACATCAGTGACTCCCTGGGTGACGTATCATTACTTTGGGGATGCACCATTAACACATGGATGGTCATTTCGGCAGCCGGACAACAAAGAAAACCACCAGCAAAACATTAAATACAGCTTACAAGTTTTGTATTAGCTCATGCCCTCAGCTCAGGAGTTGCAGACATGTACAAATAGGCAAGCTACTGTGCTAAAATATATATATACATATATAAAATATAACTAAGTCCCTTCTCCAAAGCCCTCGTGGTTTCAGGAGACATCGCAGGAAAGCTGGACGAGCAGCCAAGCACATGGATGAGGAGGGAACACCTACAAGATTGCTAGTTGCTCAGAACTTTTGAAGCATGGGACTTGCTACAGCAATTTTCTTAACAAGCAGGAGCTCTGGGCTGCTTTTCTCAGCTGCACAGAGACATGAGGACAAGAACACAAAGATAATGGCTACAGGGCTTTAGTAGTACTGCAAAGTCTATTTTTTAAGACGGGCAAGAACCACCGGCCCACTTTGGAACATAAAACATGGACTTAGAGCAAACAAGCGAAGATCCAACGGGAAGTCAGTGGCAGACACCACCTGGGATTTCCACCCTCCAGCTCCTGCACGTTTTCCTCAGGTCTGTGTCCTCCGGATAATGCAGCTTCATTTCAAACCCCAGCATGTTCCACCCATGCAGCTGCATCACCAGCTTGGTCCTGGGATGCTCCTCAGGGGAAGATGGACCAGGATCCCAGGATCATCATGGTTTTCTCCAGGTAGGCTCCACATCTCATCCATAGGGCAGCAGCAGCCGAGGACTTGGGGGGAACATTCCCACTTAATTGAGGTTCTCAAACAAGTCAGGCCTGAACGAAGGCACATTGCCCTTTAACGCAGGTCTAATTACATTAAAACAAAATGCTTTCGTGAACATGGAGAAAGGCTGGGGAGAGAATCAGACAAGCTATAAATTAAAGCAGAGGATATGAATACCATGCAAGCTGCAGTGTTGGGGTTAACGTGGGTCTGGAAACAGTTTAGTGAAAACCTGGTGTGGCTAAGGGCCAGCTCTGAGTTTAGTTGCTTTGGGCTAATCGTTTCCTTCAGGCAGGCTACTCTAGCACACTAATAGGTTTTAATAAAAACTTCCAATTGGGCCAGTAAACCCCTCATTAAGCTGTTTTTAAAGCATGAATTTAAGAGCGGCGAGGGTAAAAGGTCACGAGGAGTATTTAATTCACAACGGCTGGCAAAAGGTGCTGTTGTGATTGAAAACACCAGAGTTCAAGTGTCCAGGGCCACATAAACATCCGACTCTGTCACTAGACCTGGTTAAGTGACAGCTTGAAAAATAGATTTAATAAGACAGAGAGAAAAGTTTCCCATTCTTACACGAGAAACAGGAACAGCAGATCACAATATTAGCCAGGAACAGGAACGGTCGGTGAGGAGCCCCATCCCTCCCATCTCGGCTTGGGGGGAGGATGAATAAATAGCAGCCGACGGCCATCTGGGTGTTCAACCACACGGTGATTCCCAGGGGCTCAGGGATGCTCGTGCAGCGGCTCCGTGGGCTCTTCTGCTGCGGCCACACCAAAATTCTCCAGGAATAACACATCCCGACCCACCTCCTGGGTCCTGCTGCCGGTGTCTGTCCCACACGCTGTCTGTAGAGCAAGGAACCACAGGAACAAATGCTACTGGGTGCTGCCGTGAAACCGACGTGCTGCCGTGCAAAACGGCAAATCTCCACCAGCAAATTCTCTTGCACGTGGGGACCCTCACACCCACCACAAAGACACATTTGCAGGAATCCAGGGCTCAGCTCTTGGCACTGTTCAGACACATCCCCATCCCAGTACACTTTTGAACTAAGCTTTGGACCCGCACTAGTTTAATCTTGGTCTTTTCAACTTACTTTCATTTTCTTCCACCATCGCTGCTCACCAATATAGTGCAACTAATATGAAAACTTTGCCCCTTCCTTTGAAACAGAGGAGAAACATCTCAATCTCATACAGCAAAAGCCAGAACGCCAGCTGTGCACTCTAACATTTCATTTTATGTCAGTTCACATCTAAAATTCAAGATCCCCGAAGACCTTTTAAAATAAAATCCTCCTCGGAACAATTTGCATTGAAGTAAAGAGTGAGGATTTAACAACTAATGGAGAATTACGTACACTCAGCTCTCAACTTTTTATTCTACTTCTAATCAAAACACACTTCATCTTAAATTCTGAGATGATGGATACAATATGAAATTTGAGGGCAGGCATAGGTACAAACTAGATTACTTGCTTATTCCATGTTTACAGACAATGGGAAAAAGTTAGGAGTTTAATTCACAGTCAGTGATTGTCTTCTCTCTGTATCAAAATTAACAAGAAAGTTTACTGTAAGTGGAAAAAAAAAGCTCTTACTTTTAAAATGTGCTTCTAATTCTGGCCGTACAGTTGGCCTGCAAAGAGTCCAAAAGCAAGGTTCTCTGGAACGGTCCCCAAGGAAACATTTGCTTTGGCTCCAAATAGGACACTTTTGTGCATCAAGAGTCAAATAAGATCAGCTGCTTCTCAATCCTTTCCGTTTAATGATCCCATCGATAGCCGAAGGGTAAACAGACGCATTTCTGTCGTTTCTGGGAATCCAGATTGCGGCTCCAAGAGGAATCCAACGGCCACAGAGGTGACGATGCGGAGTCGGAATCTCCCTGGACAGTTGCATCATTTTCTCACACCACACCTGGATTTTCACCCTAAAGAGACTGTGGTTACAACTCCCGGGATCTTCGCAGCCTTCCTGGCGCTCTGCTTAGCTCCCCGCTCTCGTCTCATTCAAACAGTATCTCAGGACACACATCGGGCTGTCAAACTGTCTTCTGAATGTCTGGGGCTACTGAACACAATATTAAGGCAGAACAAAAGAAAGAGGTCAAGAACGCCTGCAACAGAGCATCGTCTCTTTCAAAGCCTCTGTTAGAAGAAAGATAATAAATCACTGTATTAAATCAGGCTTCCACTGGAACAAAACACGTCCTTGGAGGTATCTCAGCCAGAAGCATCATCAGGAACCACTGCTCTAGGAGAGCGCACCCTCGCTCAGAAAGGGTCAGGAATAGCAAAGCTGTCAACACCACAAATCCGCTGAAGCAGCTTTGGTCTCATTCTAAGCCAGAAGAAAATATGTCCTTAATTTTAAAGAAGGATAAAATAACAGGTTGATCTTGCTGGTTCTTTCTTGTCCAGACACCACAGCTGCAATCTTCAGGGAGGAGAGGACCCACCATTTCTGAGCCAGGACCAGGGGTTCTGAGCTGGGCCAGCTGGCCCGTGGTGGCACAGACAGGTCACCAAGGCACCTAGAAAGGGGCTCCAACAGAGAAGGCCATGGAGGGAAGCCCCTGGAACAGCAAAGCTCAAGGAGGAGATTTAGGCAGAGGATGAAGTTGTCATGGAAGCTCAGCTCTCCAGGAACAGCCTGGCTGCTGGCCCTGCAGGTGTTCTCCACTGAGGAGAGGCAGGAGCTCCATCCATCCATCCATCCTGTGCATCCATCCATCCATCCCCGAGAGGCCACGCAGCCTCAGCTCAGCACAACCAAAGCGACCCAGCGTACTCCAGCCGACGTGCAGCCCCACCAGAGCATGGACCCCGCTCAGCAACCAGAGCCCTGCACGGCCAAAAACGGGGAGAAAAGGGATCATCCAGCCCCCGCGTCCACCTCCCAGAGGGACCTCGCACACCCGAGCTCTGCCCTTCAGGGGGAGCAACACGATGTCAAACTCGCCGAAACACACCACACTGCATCGAGAGCCCAATTTATACCTGAATAACAATAAATAAAGCTGAGAAGTTATTACAGCTCGTCTAATTGCAGAACAGTGCTGGCACCCGCTCCAGGATTTGCATTGCGGGGAACCTCTTCACCTTCCAAGGATAAATAGTCCAACGCGGCCGGTGCTTTGGGCTGCGAAAGCTCTTGCACGGCCGTTTCACAGCTCATTCCCTCAAGTGAGGAGTGTTTTTAATAACTGTTACCTGACAGGAGTAAGAGCAAAGAGCAGAACCTGTGGCAATACCAGTTGATCCCATTTGGCCTAACAGCTTGTTGTTATTTCCAGACTCCGGAGTTCTTTAAAATTCATAGGGACAGCCTGCAGTTTTAATAGAGACTACCAAAACCCATCCTAAGATGTATCAAAAAAAGCACATTTCCTGGAGGGGAATAGGAAACTGTCAGTATTTACAAAGATCTCTCCAGGATTTTCTTTTCTTGTAAGATCTTGCTTTGAAGTAGATGCTACCAAAGAATAAGGCTTCCAGAGCTCAGCAATATTTAATGTACTTCTACAGCAATGGATGACAATGTTGTTGTTTCAGCTATATTATAACAAAAATATTGTGGTTTTCCTGTATTCTAACAAAAGTAACTCCAGATTTACATCTCATTCATCTTACTCAGAAGTGGCCCTTAAGCCAAAAACAAGGAAGGGAGAGACCCTACTGCGTACAAAGGACTCCAGTCATCCTCACACTTTCCAGTTGGGACATAAAGAAAGGCCAAAGGAAGATAAAACATCACTTGCAAAAAACAGTTTTTCTACAACCATCAGTGAGAGCGGAAAACATACACAGAAGATGAGCAACTTGAGTTAAAACCAAGCTGGGTGTCCTCACTAACCCAACCAAAGCGTGGATTCGTATTGTAAAGTCCTACTGGCTCAAATATCCACATTCTATTTAGAAGAATCACCTCAAAACACACAGGTGCAGGTTCAATTCTCCACACTCCTCTGCCTCTCCGCTTGGTGAGCACCAGCTCAGTGATCCCACCTGCGCTAACACAGTACGTCCACTTACAACCAATTAAAACAATTAATTGGTAAATGAGGCGATGGATGCAATTCCCTGAAGCAGCAGCATCCTCAGTCATTACTTTTGCAAGCTTCTGTCACACACTGACGTGAATGGACTTTAACTATTTTCATGGTTTATAATAGAATAACCAAATTTCTATTTGTGACTGGCTGGTGACAACTTGGGAATTTGAATCCCCTTTTCATCCATGCAATGACACAGCATCATCCTCCTCCACCCACAGCGCGAGCAGCCGGCTGATGGGAGGAGAAGACACGACCAAAGAGGCTGTTTTAAGGCATCACACCATGGCAGCACTGCCCAGAACATCAGAAATACACTAGCAGTTTTCCTAATATTTCCACAGAGTGAAATGTTTTCTCCTGGAATTTCTAACTTTACTTTTAGACTCCAGCCATGAGTCGGAATAATTAATGTTGAAAAAAACCACAAACCTGTACAAAGCACGAACCAACTTTCCAGACCTCCAAGGGAATAATATCTGCGCCTCACACCAGTGGAACTGCAGATAATAGGAATAAGAGGTTCTTGACATTCACACAAACTCACAGTGGAAAGGGAGCTGTGATTCGGGAGGAGGGGGGTCCCTCTCCAGGGATGTCCCTCAGACCTCGCTCGGTGGCCTAAGGCTTATTTAACTACTTGTCTTCAATGTCACCCTCCAAACAATCCTATCGGTACTTAGCCAACCCTTCCACCAATTCCCCTCCCAACTTACAGAATTGACACCAGTTTTCCCTTCCTTATGGGCATACGGGCAGAAAAAAGAAATCAGTAGCAGGGAACAGAGAACTGAAACTTCAACGTTTGACAGAGAAAGATAAGAGAAAGCTAGAGTAATGTAAAAGCTACGTACCCACAAATGCATCAACTAATTATTACTGCAGATTTTTTCTCATTTTTATTCACTTACCAAAGGAATACCTGCAAAACAAAATGAAGAAAAAGCAAAACAATTAACATCTCAGTGGATCAACTGTAGGAACCTATGCCTCACGTTAGTTTTATTTCGAACTCATGTTATGAGATTCAAAACATATCTGTTAAGGGGTATGGAAACACTCCTGAAGCATGCAACATGTACCTTAAAGGCACCAAATGAGAAACTGCTGCTACTAGGAAATGCAAGAAGAGTAAATTCATTAATTTTTCCCCCTTTGAACCCAGAAAAGTCCAGCACCATGCCAGCCGAGCGCTGGGCACTCGATGCTCCTCCATCCTCAGGAACAGTAACACACACTCACTGCAGCATTTTCAGGTGAATTTTTGCCACAATCTGGTGCATCATTTAACTTGCTTTATTAACTGGTCTTCTCACTGAAATTACCTTTAGCCTTAGCTACAACATAGTGATTTTCAGTAAGATTATCCATTCCTATTAGAAGTAAAACCCAAAGGTTAAGTTTTAAGGGGCTGCTCTTCACCAGCTGGTGTTCACTCCCATTACTGCTTCAGTCCCACATCGGGGCTTTATTATTAGTATCTGCAGCACATTGCAATACACTAACAAAAAAGATAAAAAAAAAATGGAACCCCAAACCAAGAAAATACTCCAGGCCTTTCAGAGATTTTCAGAAAGATTTGCTCTTACTGAAAACGCCCTGAATAGGTGTGCAAATTTTACACTTATACACAGGTAGTTTCAATAGTTCTATCATCCATCAATCTGAATATTTTACTACATATTTAACAACAATTTCATAGAGGGCTACTGATGTACAGAGAGTAATAACTTTAAAACATGTAACAGGTTTAGCTTTCTTAATAAAAGTGGTTCTTTATGAAGATATCTGTCATTAAGGGCAACCTGACTTCGCTGTTCTCCACCACAGTTGTGGTGCAGCTCAGCACAAACTTGTACGAATTATTCCTACTCCTTGGCAGAAGTTAAGAACCCCCTGAGGCTCATTTAAAACACACACAGAGACACACACGAAATGAGGAATTAATAAAATATTGTATTCTTCTGAACCACATTAAGTTTTCTGACGTGTGTCTGTTGCTGATTACATCAATCTCAGCTCCGTAACTTGTCATGTGATGACAGGCAAACACTTGTGAATTTATTTCTCCGAAGAAGCCTGCGATACAAATGCCAAGGAAACCAAACCAAACGGCCCACTCCAAATGCATAAAAGCAGCAGGGCTTCTTGCAGGGATTTTATTTGTTATAGGTACAAACAGGCAGGTACCCAATTCCCCCAGACTTCAGGTTGCAGTTTGGAACCTAATGACCCTTTTTTGCTTTTCAAGGTCCTCCTCCTTGCTTATACACAGTAAACAGAAGTGTTTCTTTTTAAAATGGATTTTTTCTCCTACTGCCTGCCTTGCCATTTGAAACACTACCCACAGATAATGACAACTAAAAACATGGGTTTGATTTTGTGGGTTTGGGGCTTTTTGGCAGATTTCAGAGTGACTTTTGAGCTGCACATTGTCAAAACCAGAAATTTCGCAAATTCAAAGTATATTCCATTCGGAATTTCTAAATTCAATTAAAACGTGATGTCATTTCTGTTCCCTGCTTGGAGAAACAATGTAATTAGCCATGACTTGTCATCAGAGGACAAACTTCATGTCACACTTCAAGAGGCTGTGAGTATCATCTGGGAATCATAAACATCATCAAACATTGGAGTTAAACTGTTTTCACCACATCGTCATGCTGACTAATTCTAGCTCAAGTATATTCCTGGAAAGCAAAAATTGATAACAAAACACAGTTTAAGCATTTAAGCACATCACTCCTGATGAAAATACATGGAGCTGAGACGGGTTTGAACATGTGGATCTGCAAAAGTCTCCAACCCAGGCGTGGGCATCACTGCGCAAACCAACAGGGACCTCCTGAGCCGACCCAACAGAGAACACGACCGGTTCCCTAAACATCCTTTTTTTCTGTTTGCAAAGCACGTAAGATTATGGTTTCTATTTGCTCAAGGGGAAGGAAATGCAGATCGGACAGACCTGCTCATCTACCCCATAACTGCACAGATCATTTAATGCAACAGTTGTCTGGGACAGGGACTCCTCTGGTAAGTCTGTACAATATGACACGCTTCTAAGTAGAATCTGTTAGTAAATAATATTTGAACAGTGACAGGAACTCATACCTTTAAATCTAATGATGCTTACTAGGAAAACATGAAAATCTATGTTTATAATTAAAATATATAATTAAATTGAAAACTAAGAAAAATCTATATTTATAATTTACAAATTAAAAATGAGTCCTACCCATCACTCACATCCCAGCAGTGCCCAACACCACAAGATCCTCCCAGCTAAACTGATTTCCAGAGGCAGGATCATTCCCTGCTGTATCTGGTGCTAACAGCTTCTCCCACTGATCTCCACGGAGAACATCCTCGAGGGAAAGTGAACCCAGATGTCAACTTTCATCTTCATTATGATTATTTCTTGTTGTCTGGGTTGTATAAATTGGGATGGGGGAAACGCTATTTGGGTAGTACAGACATATTTCCAATTCTCCGCCAAGACATGGCTCCAAAACCTGCTCTCCACAATGGAAACGAGGCAGAAGCTACACCATGAGGTGTCATTTCCCTGTGAAGGATGGAACCAGGACACATTAATCATCCCGGTCATCCCTCCAGTACCTGTCCAGAGAGAGGAGGAGGGAGGGAACCATCTCCCCAGGAGATCCCATCACCTCAGACGGCAGCTGGGAATCTGACAGACACACAACTGGCAGAGCAAAGAGCCCCCTTCCAAAATATAGTGGCAGGGAAAGCTGGATGAGCTGCCTGCCATAAATCCAGGGATTCCACTGGGGAGGAAGAAAAAAGGGCTAAGCATGGAAGTACAGAAAATGTGGGAAATCCACCTGCCCCAAGACAGGACTGACCATGCGAGAATCACCTCGGACAGTGATGGAGACTCCATCTCCCTCTCCACGTGTTCAGCCCAATGTGCCTTCGTATGTATAATATATTCAGAAGGCCTTTCCTTACATCTAACCTGCCTCTTCTTTTTCTGCCATGTAAACCAACAGCTTCTTGTCCTGTCCACGTGCAGACAGCAAACACCGAGAACAGCCACTTCCCATCCTCCACGGCCTTCATGCGCTCTGAGATCTTTGTCCCCTTTCCAATTTTTCCTTTCTTTTAACTATTCAAACTCAGCTCCTTCAGCTTTTTGCCACAACAGGCCACTTTCTGCACCACCACCGAGGTTTGCGCCTCTTCTCTGCCCAGCGTGGGGCCGAGGCCACTTCCAGCACAATGTGACAACCAGACACGCGATGCTGGTGTCACCTCCCGGCTCCGGGAAGCCTCATCCGCTGCTGTCTCGCACATGATGCTCCTAAAAGTTACAGGCTTACGTGCCTGAAAGCTTGTTTGGTGAACCACAATATACCAACCCAATTAAAGCTGTAAACACTTCAGGACTAAACCAACGTATTTTCAATGTATATATATTAATATTTACAGGACCTGGGGATCCACTTCCTTAGCTCGCTGCCTCAAAACAAAGAAAAAAAGTTGTCAAACGCCACTTGCAAGAGACCAAGAGGCTGAGTCCATCAAAATGAGATGACAGAATTAGTCTAGTGCACCATTAATTTCAGAACATCATTAGCTTAAAAGTGTGGGGGTAAGAAACATTTTTGACAGCTGGTTTCAGTTGCTGCCAAGCCTTTAGTATTGCACAGCGGTCGTGGGGGGAGGAAATAAGCTGGAATGGTAGTAAATGAAACCACTCGTCTGGTTTCTGGATTCACTTTATTGTGGTCACAGATCTCTAAAAACTGGGATTCTGCGCTCTGTAATTACAACATCCACTTTTAAATGGAAGGAACTGGGATAACATTAAAAAGAAAAAAATAAATAAATAAGAGTGCTGGAGGATGAGGTTTACTCCTGGGTTTGCTCATGGTGCTGGGAAAGGTGCCTGGGCAGAGCTGGAGCAGGGACTGAGGGACAGGAGGGGACAGTCGCCCTCCTGGAGCCATGCACAGCTGTCCCTGCAGTGGGGAAGCAGCAGCTCCAGGTGACAAACCATCTGAGCACCTCTTTGGTGTCCCCTTGCAAGGCATGGAACTGGGCTTGGGTAAGAGACCAAACATGAATTCCCCACTCACCGACTGTTCTGTCCATGCTCACTTCCAAAGCAGAAAGTTATAACGAGCCCTGGCTTACGCGACTACAGAATTTGCCAAACTCAAGTGAAGCTCACGTTGGTTAAATCCTTCCGGTGCCAAAACCAGATGCTGAAGTGGCCCTTGGGAATCCCTCTCTGAGCTGCTCCTTAAGCCCGACAGCAAGTCCAAGGTGGGAGCAGGAGCGATAGGCGATGGCAGCACCGCAGCCCCTCCGGCCCGCCAGAGCCGCCCCAGCCTGCCAAAACTGCACCTCCCTACGCAAAAACAAAGAGTGTGTGCACGGCAAGCAGCAACAGACACTGATGGAAAACAGAGGGGTGAGCACCAGCCTCACCATGTTCCAGGCCCAGAGAAGAGGTCAGTCCCTCCGCGGGTTTCCATGTGCATGCATGGACAGGGGGGCAGCACAAAACCAGTGCTGCAATCCTGCTTCTTCAGTACCAGCAGCAGGAAGGTTTGAGTATTTCTGCTGCTAACACGCTGGCAGGTAAAATCCCAGAAAACTGCACTTCAGTAATTCCATTCCTTGATAAAAAAGACTTCTTTAATTGCATTAATCTCTCTCTGAAGGCTGGCCTCCCACTGCCAACCATTCTGCAGACTGAGCACAGCTCCCCATTAAATGAAGAATTCCACAGCAAGGCGATGGGTTTCAGTGCAAGCACAGTCATTTCCTCCACACCAAGTTTGTGGAGACACAAGTGATTCTAATGACAGTTTCCAGTACTTTCTACCCCAGCGTTTTTCCCCAGAGGAGCTCGCTGGATTTTGCAGCCATTCACCTCCCCTTCTCCAGGACAGAGCTGCTGGTTGCCCAGCCAGACCTGGGACACACAACACAGCTCAGCCCTGCAAATAACCCGGGTTGTGCAGTAACCCCAGCCCAGCGATGAGCCAGCACCGCTGGTAGCAAGCACTGTTTTCAAGAATAAATGTCTGGATTAAGACCCTTAGGGAAGTCAGTGAACACAGATCCCACCACAGCCCTTCCCTAAGCCCCGATTGCTTTTCGGCTGTACCAATCACTGTATTAACATTCTTTCCAACCACAGCTGTCTGACAACTTCGATGAGTTAGGCAACATGAACGTGTGCTGGACTGGGCTGGCTGCATGAAGCTATTTGGCAAGGTACAGTTAAAAAACAATCATGAAAAAAACATTATTCATTCTTTTCCTAAATCTTTCAGCTGTGGAATCAATACCCAAGTCTACATACTGGATACAGCTGGCAATTAGACATGCCAGATAATAAGCAATTAAAAAGTATTTGTCTCAGTGTCTGGCAAAGCCCTGTGGTACATCAGACGCTGCCCAGCCATGCCACTAACCACAGAATCTTCCGATAACTTCTTTCATTTTCTCATCAGCTGTGATTTGCAGAAGTGATTGGAATCCATAGACAGTTTGTGCAAAGGAAGCAGTGGGGTGTTATTAACCGTCCATAGAGTGTACACAGCTCCCAGTGTGACAGCTTTACCCCATATCCCGTTCCAATTGCTGCTGGTGCTTTAACACGGCCTCAGGAAATCGAGTTGGGGCAGGGGAAGCAGGGAGGAGGTGAAGGAATATCGCTACGTGCCTTTTGCTGACATTTGCTGCGCTATCCAAGCATTACGTTAAGTCACTTTGTCAGACTTTCTGCAAAGCAAAGCAGCAGACACACACCACTGCTTTTCTATGTTTTCCTAAGGGTAGATGCAGGTAACAGTCCTGACATCCAGACAGAAGTGATTACTGCGCTTAACATGAAAAAAGGCTACAAACCAAGACTCTGAGGACAATTCCATGGGGAACATTTAGGAAAGGGAGTGGGTGCTGAGGCAGGAGGAGGCAGCTGCAGGGGGATGCTCAGGGGACCGGCACCCAAAAACCTGGGACATCACAGACCCTAGACACAACACCGTTTTCTAGTGTAGACAAGGACATGATCTCTTCTACATATAGTGAATTCATTCTTATAGACCTCTAGCTATCTTACAGCAGATTTAAATTTAAAAAAAGTCCTCCAAAGGTGTTACTAAGTAAAGCAAAGGCAGTAATTACAGTAAGTCAAAACAACACATGCAGACAATCAATGTATAATAATTAGATTCCTCTTTAGTTTCCCTCTTTTTAAGTTTCTACAAGCATTCACGCTATTCAGATGACATTAATCCTAGCAGCACTACTTGCTACAAAATCAGCAGCCTCAGCAGTAACATTGCATGTTCCCGTGCTGCAGCCACCCAGCAAATCCCAACACACCATTTTACCAAAGCCAATTCTCTTGTTATTTTCATATCATGTGTCAATGGCAAGCTCAACTTGCCATGGGTCAGTTCTTCTCCAGGAATATATTCACTGAAGCAGGCAAGGACCAGACCTGCTGCAGACCAACACCCCCGAAGGCTTCTGGCAGCTCTTCTCCTGCTGACAGCTCACACAGATCTTCTCAAATCCCCAGCAAAGCTGGATCTGGCTTCTTCATCAGGTTCATCTCCACCTGCCTTTTCAGTCCAGTCCACTCTCTCAGACTAATGCACAGTTTTTGGAGTAGACATGGACAGGAACACGCTCAAACCTCCTTGGCCATCCCATGGCAACTGCGTGCTTTGCCCCTGCTTGCTCCTTTGAAAAGCCCGAGCTAAATTAACAGCACATAACCCATCGCCACCTGCATTTAACTCAACTGCCTCAATCAGGACAAGTAATCTCACACATTGACAGGTCTTGGGGATGCGGAAAGGCCAATCAGCCACAGCATCACCCTCCTCCTTCCCAATCTGGGGCCTGGAACACAAGTCTGATGAGGAGCAGCTGCAGGAACCGGGGCTGTTCAGCCTGGAGAAAAAGAGGCTGAGGGGAGAACTTATCACTGTCTGCAACTGCCTCAAAGGAGGGTGGAGTGTGGAGGGTGTTGGTCTCTTCTCCCAAATAGCAAGTGATAGGACAAGATGAAATGGCCTCAAGTTGCACCACGGGAGGTTCAGACTGGATATTAGGAAAAATATTCTTCTGACAAAGGGCTGTTGGGCATTGGAACAGGCTGCCCAGGGCAGTGGTGGAGTCACCATCCCTGGAGGGGTTTA
The DNA here is from genome assembly GCF_964273445.1 of Streptopelia decaocto. Lineage (NCBI taxonomy): Eukaryota > Metazoa > Chordata > Aves > Columbiformes > Columbidae > Streptopelia > Streptopelia decaocto. The sequence continues at coordinate 5,603,031 of NC_138668.1, read as the reverse complement.
AAAGGCGTTTAGACAAGGTTCTCAGGGACATGGTTTAGTGCTAGAGTTGGGTTATGGTTGGACAATGATCCTGAGGGTCTCTTCCAACTGAAATGATTCTATGATTCTAACCACACCGAACACCAGGCGAGATGGCACAGGGCTGCTGCTAAACCAAAAACCCAGCCTAGGGCACAGACCGGGGGGGAAAAAACACTAAATGATTCATTTCTGACATCACCCATGATTAAATTTTAATCTCTCAAACACAAATATGGTTCTCATTAGCCTCATTAGTTCCCAGTTGTACTGCAAGGCAACAGTGTCACATGGTATTAATCTTTGTTTTCATTAACGTGTCATATCAAGCGCTCACGGCCGCTCGCAGCATTCTTTGAAACCGATACGCTCCTTCTCTTCTGTGCGAGTAGGAAGTGCCAAAAAGCAGCTTCCTCGACAGGAAGGATGACCCCCTGAGATCCCTCCACTTTTGGTTTACGTTTCTCAAGATAATCTTTCCTTTCTGGGGAAAGAGGGAGGGAAGTTCAGAGTAGAGGGATGTGAGGCTGCAATCCACAATAACAAAGAAATTCCTGAGGTTTATTGCCAAGGCCAGGGCCAGATAAAGGAGTAAGATATTCTAAGTTTTCTTGTTGTTGTTGTCATTGGGGTATTTTGGAGAGCTAGAAAAATAAAGCCAGGTTGCAAAAACAGTCCCTAGCAAACTTCAAGTGACTCCAATTCAGCATATGAACAAGGTGATGTTTGCTAATGTGATTCATCTAAAATCCTAGATACTTTAATATGCTAAATTCTACACTGGATTCAGATAATTTTAATTTTTGCTTGCACTTCAAACTTTACTATCTGCAAAGCTGACACCAATTAAGTGTTATAGTCCCTCAGTACAAGCTTGTATTGCCTCCAGACAGGCCAATAAAACAGGATATAGACCAACGGAAAGACCTTGCCAAAGTCAGACAGTTAAGCCCAGCCTAAAGCATCCACTCCTGCCTGTACAGTGAGGTCTCTGAACTCCCAAGTGAACCAAACACACCAATGAAACCCAAACAATACAAGTTCATATTCCTGACTTGCACGGCTCCTGATCTTTCAGTCTTTGCTTGCTTGGGGACAGGCAAAAAAGTCCTGCTGAATTACCCAAGATACCGAATAAAATGTGCATTAGTTCAAACACACTTGGGTGGATACAATAATTCCCCCTTCATCTGGCTCTGGTCTGCTGGAAGGTCCAAGGGCGATTCTTCCATTTGTATTTTGCATGCCAAATGGATTCTCCTACTCATAAAATGAAGATCTCGGTCAGTGCTGTGCCCCTGTCATAAGGGGGTCACAAACACTTAAAGTACACTTAGAAAATGGGAATGACATTTTGCCCAATCCAGCCTACAATTCACACACTTTCCATTTTACAAAATAGAATAAGAAACTCAGAAGAGATCTTTCTAACCTTTACTGGATAGGATAACACCAGACAAAACCCCAAGTGCTTTAGACTGAAAAACCAAAGCTGTAGAACATAGGAGGAAAGAAAGTAAGGAAGGAGTCCTTTTAATGGCTACTAACGCCCTCCTGGAGAGTGAAAACACAGCCCTGAGCATCTCATCAGCCCCCCAGCATCTACCGGAGCTCAGGGTGTACTGCTCACCAGTCTGTCCACAAGCACACGGTGATTAAAGTCCTGCATAGCTCAAGTGATTTTTAATGAGACATATAAACCACAAAACCTCCAAGACACACAAGTCTTTCTTCTGTCTCTATTGTAAATGAACTTCTGAGGAGGGTAATTTAACTGCAATTAAGTTACGTGCCTCAGAGACATGCTTTCATGACCTGCAGTAGACCTGTCCCTCCAATACGCCCTTAAAGTTAAAAGCTATTAATATTATGTTCAATCAGCTAAATATGAAATAACACCAGGCATTTGGGGCCAGACAGAGGCTCTAGGAAAGTGCTGCAGCATCTACAACTTCTTGGAAAGGCCCTGGCTGTTCTATGGCAGCAAAGCACTCTTCATCCTCATATTCCTTGCAGACAAAAAAAAAAAAAAAAAAAAAAAGTGTGTTTAGTCTTATTTTACCCTAAATATCCATTAGCAGTCGCTCGACCAACATTTTCCACAGGGAAGAACACACTGAAAAGAATGCTGTAGCCACCTCATGCTATAACATTTTATTTATTGGCTTGTTTAACCTATTCCCTCGAGCTCTTGTAACTCTACCAAAAATCTTAGTCATGAAAGAAAAAAAGGCAATAGGATTTAAAAAGCCCACAATTCCAGCTTTTGTATCAAGTGCCTTACAAACTGCACCACTAAATGCTCACTAACAGTGGACAATATGCTTTGTAAAATGAAACAACACAATAACCAAGGGAAAGGAAGGGTTTCCAGACAACACTTGAAAATGCCGGGGGGAGGTGGTTCAGTGAGGAAACAACAGAAAAAGAAACAGGAGATCAGTGGCAGCACAGTTTAAAAGTTTGTTTATATAAGAAAATGTAATAGCTCTCTGGAGACACCTTACTGTGGGATAAAAGTGATTTTATTCCAGAATTACAAATTCACTTTAAAAGTGCATTAGTTATTCTGGTATAAAAATGATTTAACTTCTGCTGGAATGTCTCTCCAAGGGAACTTGTCCTGACCAGGGACTTCTGCTGCCAATGGTCCATCAGCCCCAGCAGAAACTACAGAGAATAAAACCACAAATGGCATCACCTGCAACAAATACTTTTAAATAAAGGGGTAGTTTTTCCCATCCTTGTCTACGTGTACACCAATCTATTACATTAATATTCAAGAGGGAAGAATCGGGGAGAAAGGCAAAGCCGTTCGTACGGGACCTGCAGAACTGCAACGACTTAAACAACCAAACCCAGACAAGCAGGACCTGCAGTCTGCAAAACAGACACCAAAGGATGAGGAATTCCCACAACATCTTTTTAAGCATCTCTAGCCTCATTAAGTAGCTTCTATTATACTCAAACTGGGACTTTTTACTGTTATCATTTTACGGAAATTAGGCATTGTCTGCAGAAATCACAAGAAAAATCAAGGCTAAAATTAACAGAATGATTAAGCATTTCACCCAGCCTATGGGTCAGACATGAAATATTCTTTTGCACTGGCAGAGTTTTAGTTTCTTGAGAGTCTCCTCCTACTTCAAAAGGATAATTTCAAAATGGCAGAAGAGGAAAAAAAATCCAGTGTTTTAAGGCAGATGCACTGAGCTTGTGATACCAGCACACAAGTGCCCCATGACCCAGAGAACATGCAGAGGTTTGGTCTGATCAGAGCCCGAATACCACAGCTGGTCTGGGAACACAGTGCCCAGAATTATAAAAGCTCCCCTGTGCATTCCACTTTCAAGTTTGGTGAAGGCAAATTTTGGTCCTGCATTTCACAGGTACCAAAATTAACACACTATTCTCTGAAAGTTCATCTGAGAACCACTGAAGTGCGTATTAATTCAGGCAGTTCACCTGCACTTTGGCAGAGCCAACAGCAAAGTGGCAAAACCAAGAATTCAGGGCCGGGACAACATCCTGGCCCCTGTTCTTGGGATTTACATTGCCAAAGTAATCCTTATCCCATAAAATCCATCACAAACTGCTCACATCAGCCCATTCCAGGAGCGGCTTTCTTCGGGGTTCTAACACCCTCAAAGACCTTCAGCTGGTCCCTTGCCAGGCTGTCCCCAGCTGTCCCCAGGCTCCCAGCGGATCCCCCAGCTCACAGGTGGAGGTCGGCAGCACTGGGGCAGGCAGGGAATGTGTCCTGCCCTTCAAAGGAGACAGTTTGCTCTTCTAAAGCTTCCTTAGTCTGAGCCCAAGCCAGCTGGACAGCAGTTGAAAGACTCGCTCCTTCAGCAGTGCCCAGTATCTGGAGACTCCAGCCCAAAACAAATAGAAACATTTAAAATTAAAATAGTAAAAGGAAAAGCGATAAAAGGAATAAATTGTTCCTCACTGGCCTGAAGAAGAGAGCTCTATTCCTCTTTATCATGCCGTATCTTCCTTGAACTGGCTTTGCAGGCAACTACGGCAAAGGACGTGTTAGATCAGGTCAGCCCGTAGGTCCCCACGCCTGCCAGCCCCAGAGGAACACTGAGAATAAATGTGCATTAACTACAAAACAACGTGACCACAGGAGGAATTTCTTCCTCATTTCAGACAACTCTTTGCTGAGCCATCTCGTACCTCTGATCAGGAACGCCCCACAACGTTGTCCTTTCCCCCTTTATAAGAAGTCACTTGGGTCTTCAGTAGATGCTTTGGAGAATGATCAGGACATACCAAAACCTCTCAATCTGCACAAATTTGAGAGTAAGACAAAGTTCATGGATCACCTAACACCACCTACAAGCCAGTGTGAAAAGGGAGTTTTAAAGCCAGTCTCAGTTTTAAGGCCGATGCTGCCACCCGCGATCAGCTCCAGAATTCCTGAGATTTCAGGTGCTCTCGGCTCACCCCTTGTGCCACCGCAATTCCCTGGGGGATGGGGAGAAATTAGTTAATCCCCACTTTGCTCTCTCCCCATGTTTACCTGCACTGTGAGCACCCAGCGTCCCCTTCTCCAGGGAACTGAACGTCACACTGCGTGCACAATGATAATATGGTTTTGACCACCCAGTGACCCATTTCAGAGCATCTAATGAAAAATGGAACCACATGAATGAACTGTACTGCTGGGTTGCTTTGATTCTTTTCCCCCACCCTTTTACGAGAACCACCTAATTTCCTGTTTCATATATTTGATGCCACAACTAAGAAGAGATTAAGTTGAGGCGACGTTCCCTATGCCCCCTCTTTTTTCTTACTCCTTCCCCAGAAGAACCCAAGCCATCCCATGGTGTGTTATCGCTGGATACAGGAGACACCTGCCCATGCCAGAGTAGATTTTAAACTCCAAATCAGAGGTAGCAAAGAAGAAAAAAAACCACAGCCTTATCTCAAATATCAAGAGCCAATTCCTTTCGACCACAGCATCCACAAAAGGCCAAGTCTTGCATTCCTGCTGCCCAGATCATTTTCTTCAGAGCTGCAAAGAGACCCAACACTTGGCCGGGAGGTTCTAACCCCTTGGGAAGAGGGGTCTGGACGTGGGCTGCTGGGCAGTGATTTGGGGTAGCAGCAGAAAAAGGCTCCTCTCTCTATCCCCTGCCCTTCACCTCTCCCTTAAAGGCTTGAAAGATGACAAAACAGCCACACAGAGCTCAACAGGCACAACTGGATGTCTTTGAGTAAAACCTCAAGAGTTCTGCAGGGCTGTCAACTCAGAAGCCACTACAGGTCCAGCTTCCAGCTACAAAACCTTTGCAGCCTTCATAATGATGAACTTGGGGAGGGATGTTGTTAGGGGTTCCCCCCCAACCAGAAAGAAATGAAGGAACACGTCCAGATTTAGGCTGCTACAAAGACACAGGCTCCTGTATCTCTAGAACTGAGAGCAGGATGATGCTTGAATTCTTCCCCTGTAACATAAAACACCCAGAAAAACAGACAAGCGATTTTTGGAATAACTTGGAAACGGGCAACAGAAAACTATCCATCAAGTTATTTTTCAAATTTTGTGGCTTTCTTTCACAGTCTTAAGTTCACGCTGAGTTAAGAGCTCAGAGAATAGAGCTTTTCAGAAAACTGAGGCTGTTATCTTTCACCCACTTACATACCATTTGGAGTAGGATAGGAATGAATGGGACAGGACAAGACACAGGGCTGCCCAGGCATGTGCAAATCCTTAAAATTAAATTCACTGAGCTCATCTATACAGAAGGTGTCCTGTAATGTGTTGTAGAGCCAGAACGTCTCACTGACACAGCTGTGTCCTGTTCCCGGCATGGGCACCCCTTCCTGGCAGGACTTTCCACCTCCCCAAAGTTACCACATCACCTCTGACAGACACAAAGGCACTTGAAGAGGTCAGTTAATGAAATGTGGTTTCCTAAGGGCTCATCCTGTTAATAAATGCAATTGGTGCCTTGACAATGCTGAGGACCACCTAAAGCCTTTCGCTTTGCACCACAGCCTCTCCCTGCAGCAAGGAGATGTGCAGACATCCACTATTTCTCCTTTACTTTTTCCTCACAGGCTTTATATACTTACCCTGAGTGTTGCAGCTCTTCTGGACAGAACTGAAAATTGAGAAACCATCTCAGAGGTTAGGGGAACTCCCTTGCCACGAGAGAGAGTATTCCACAGCAGGGACAATGCATAGCACGGTACATTATGCAGCCAATTTGCCTCTCACAGAGAACAGAAATCAGGGCAGATATTCCACATAAAAGAGAGCACAGGGAGATGGCCATAACTCATTTCTGCCAAACACTTTGCTTATCTGACATTCCCACCTTGCTCCTTACCAGATTACCAACCTGAAATGGTAACAGAAAGTGAACGTGTACAATGAACAGCAAGAGATTGCAGAGAAAAACCAAGCAGAGAGATTGTTAACCTACCAGATCTGTCCAACGTTGACCAAGGAGAGGTAGAGAACCCACAGGACAGCCATGAGGACCATGTTTGCGCATCCAGTGATCACCACGAAGGCTGACGTTGCCAGGCCGAGCAGGGAGATGCAGTCCAAGATGCTGTCCATGTCTGACCAGTCCAGAAACCAGATGATTGTTGGTGCGTAGCTCAGAGCATCCAAGTTTATCTTCCCTTTGAAATACTTCTTGACATTCTGCAGGTACAGTTTACACGGGAGCAGCCCCTTCTCTCCTATTAGCTGCTTGTTTTGATGATATGCCACAAGAAAGGCCACAACTAGAGGAGAGAAACAACAGTATTAGAAATCAGCCAGGCTTAAACACATATTTTGAGTCCAGTTACAGAAGTATATTCGTGCCTCAGGAAGGAATTTATTCACATGCCTTCATCTTCATTGACACACATCACAGTCATTTCTATTAATCATGATGCGGAAGGTAGAGGAATTCCATAGATACCATCTCTGCCTTCACACCAGGAATTGGCATGGAGCCTGTTCAGAGATAATTTTCTCCTCAGCAGCTGCAAGGGACACACCACTCGCTTCAGGCAAACCCAACAAGGCACTTCTGGGAAACAGTCCCTGTAACTGAGCAATCTGACCTAATGTAGGAAGAGGAGGCTGAGCCGAGCTTTGTTAGACTCTGCATGACCCCAGGTTAGTCACATGCACCATTCATCTCCTGATGCAGATGAGGAAAATGGCTTAATTGCACCGCGGAGTACAAGAGAAAGTAATGCATTAATTTCAAGACGTTCAGACAGAATTCCCTTCCCATGAAAAAGCATCAGGAGAGTTCACACACAGATACAGGGAGCGGAGCTGGAGCAGCCAGAGTCGCACACACAACCCCCTTTGGCTTTGCAGCAAAGACACAGCTGCACTTTGAGCCCTCATGTTTTACTTTCTCAAAACACTTTGCAGTGTAAATAGACAACAGCTCCAGCATGGATTTTGGTGGTGATGTACAAATAACCCATGGCAGACTGAGGGCAGATTGTGTCTGCGAGGTTATGCTTTGATTTCAGAGGACAATATATCTCCATTTTTACATAATATTATCTGCACATCTATCAAGTATTGAAATTTTTCCTTATATGTAAACACTATTTAGAAATACTGATTGATAATGAGACAGCTTAAACTCATACACACCATCCAACAGCCACCTAAAGGACACTTCAATTCTTCTAGCAGTATGTTGGTTAATGGTTATATACTGCAATTGCAAAAGGCAGTAGTTATGCTATGGGTTGACCTTCTGGATCCTCTCACATCCTGGTAGGCTGCAAATACAAAAATCTTAATATTTTCCTGTCCTCTAAATTGCTACTTTTTACATGTTACTACAGCTCTCTCATTTATAGTGTCTGTGCTCTTGCACTGGACAATCTTAGAACAGCCAGATGCTTTTTTTAACAGCACATAAGCAATTTAATTACAGATTATAGACCTAGAATTTGATGTCCTACAGAGAAAGTTGGTCAGTTTCTAGGGATTATCTCATATTTTAGGAATCTCCTTCAGTCACCAATCTGCAGTTCTCAACTGCAGTAATCTCCACTTCTCAGAAAAAATTATGCAAGCCAACATTTCCTGATTAGGTCTCATACATTTAGCTCCCAGCAGCTCGCTTACCCATCTTTAAACATTATCCACACGCCAGCCACGTCACACATGGTCTTGCAAAAGGCTCATCTGTCTCCCCAACCCTCCATAGTGATCAAAGCCCTTTCATCTGGTTGGCATCTCACTGGAAACGCTGGTAGAAAGTCTTTATTAAACTATATCCCCAGTTCAGGCTTGGATTCCCATTTATTTTGAGTCTGAATAGCAACTCAAAGTCTACAGGCCCAGGGAACAAAAAATAAATGTCCTGTTTTCCCCAGACATGTGCAAAGGTCTCCAGTGGATTTCAGTTACGCCACTTCACACTTACTCCATCTCTTTGCACGTGTCACGTATTTTGTTCTCGTTTGAAAAACCACGATGTGTACCTGAGGTCAAGGGGAGGGTTCCCATTGATTTCAACAGATTCAACTGAATCACAGTCCTAACTCAATAAAGCTGAGGGTTTAATTGGTTGTGTCTCTTTCTGTCCATCTTTTATATACAGAGAAAGAATTTCCAAACCAATAAAAGACACGCAGAATATTTTACTCAGTTATGGACAGGGAGAGACAAAAAAATTTCTTAACTCTAATGGATCATGTTTGGACGGCAAATTAAATGTTTTATATTTTAGAGTATTCATATTTTAATAACAACACTGTCTGGCACAACTGTGTAATCAGAAAGCCTGGCATGTGAAGCCACAGAAATATAATGCTGCTGAGCCTCAGACAACTTAACATCTTCATTTTTGGTTTTAAAAAAAAAATAAAGACCAACTCTGCCTTAAAGCTGCATGGCTTGATTCCCCTTGATTAGCACTGCAATTTACTGCACAGTTTTCCCAAAGTGCTAATCAAATTCCCCTCTAAACGCTACAGAAATTGCTGCCCCAACCCATAAGTGCTAAGCAGTAGTTTTTCTAAAAAAAAAAATAAAAATTAAAAAAAAAAATCTAAATTAGACCCCTGCACAGTATGCAAGATAAACAAGGAAAGGGTAAATTAGGAAAAACAAACTATAGCAATTGTGGAAAAGTACACATGGTATGCACAAAATACTGTACAGCCTTTTTTAAGTCTGAAAGCAGCAAAGGCTGCATGAACCGAACATCTAGAGACCGCCCAGCTTGGGCTCCAAACTGGTTTTCTCCCAGAACACCTGTTTCTCACAGGATGCTGCACCGCTGATATTATGCACATTACCACTTCAGGACTAAATCCCATCAGCAACGAAGAGCTCAACCCAAACCAAATCCTCGTTGTTCCACCTACATTTGGATCCGTGAGGGCCCGAGTCCAGCAAATGCAGCATCTCCTGACCGTGCTGCTCCGTCCGGATCCAGCTCCCTCTCCTGGGCACTCCCCGAGCTGATCCACCGCCTCCTTCCATGTTCTCTCTCTCATCTCCAGCATCTTTTGGAGCACCCTGGAAGGACACATCCCTTTGTCTTCTCAAACCCCACCACCAAATCCCCCAGATCTACTCTCGAGGCAGCAGCTAAGCCTTCGCTGGACATACGCAACAGTCCAAAATAAAAACAGAGTCTGCAAAGGATTTCAGCAAAGCAGATGCACAGATCCAGGGGAGAAAAACAAAAAGGCAAGTTATTTATCAGCTTGTCATTGCTGCTTCTCCCTGAAGTCCTCCCAAGAAACTGTATCCTTAAATTGACTATAACACAGACCCTGCTCCTTTCTCCAAGAACCTTCCCTTAGATCTTGGTTTAGTCAGGCACAGAAAAAGTCCCTTTTGCCCCCAAACCCTGTGCTTTTCTTCCTCTTCCTTAAGCCCTGTTCTGAAACCTTTCTCCCTTTGGCCTCTTATTTAGGGATTTGCCACTCTCCATCTTCCCACTCCCTCCAGGTAAACGTGGTCAAACGAGTTTGGTTGCACCTTGGGCACTGGCTGGCATGTTCCCTGCACAGCCAGGGCAGGGGTCAAGGTTAATAATTTCTGTTCTTCATCCTGTAGCTCCTTGCCGGCACCAGGGCAGCAGAGCAGCCCTGCTACGTGAACCAGAATTCACCAGTTAGTCTGTCAGCCGATGCTGGGAGAACCCACCCACACAGCACATGGGGCTCAACCACCCCATGGGCTCCAAGGCAGGGATGGAGGCTGCTCGACCAACAGCACTGCATCCTCCTCAGCCTCTCCAAACCCTCCGTCAACCTGTGCTCCTGGGATGCTCTGATGTCCAGCAAAGAGAGAAGAGTCTTACCCAAAGGGAATGGCAAAAGGGAGCCTGAGTGGGCAGTCGGCAGCTGCTGAGCATCACTAGCAGCATCTCGTTCACCAACACAGCTACAAGACTCTGCATCTCACCCAGGAGAAGACACTTTCCTCCTGAGCAAACCCGACTCCCAGATTTGCGAACTCTGGGCAATGTATTCAGCAGTGCCTCCTGTCAGTTCAGGGATTGTTTTTTCCCTGCCAAACCAGTGCAAGCACCCACATTCCTGCGCACCAGGCAGCTCGCCTCCCCCAGCACCCCGGCTGCCGCCAGCTCGAACACGTTCCGCACTGAGGAGTCCACGGCGGATCCCCCCAGGATGGAGCGAGCAGAAGCGGGGACTGATCCAGGGTCACCCCCTCCTTCCAGCATCTCTAGCAAGCCAGACCCCTCAGAGTGGCTCTCACATTCTGGTGTCAACTTGCAAAAACAAGTACATAACTGAGAAGGACACCTTTTCAGAGTTCAGGATGCAGAAGCCCATGTTTTCCCACAGTGGTTTTTTTTCCCAGTATCATGGATGGGAACAATGTGGGGCCATGGCTGGGCTCCTAACCCAGGGCCATCCCCTACAGACCCCCAGCACAGCTCTGCACATGTCCAAGTCTCCAAACACAGCGCAAAACCCCATCTGCCCTCTGGCTCCTCACTGCCAGGACCTTCTACCAATACCTCCTCGGTTTGGGTATCCTCAGCCCATGCTGGTCTCCTCTGATCCACCTGAAGCACTTTGCCATCCTTCTTCAGAATATTTGCTCCTTTGCAGATTGAAAAAACCCTCAGCCTCAGGGACTCCCACTCCAGAGCAGACGGAGCCTTGACAGCTCCCATGGGAGCACACTCCTCTACCCACTGCGAGCTCATCTTTACAGAAGTAATACATGTAAATTGTCATCAACTGCTAATAGACCTTCCCTACTTATTCTCACCTCAGAAGGTGCTTGACTGTACTTTTCCATTAACTCCCCCCTTCCACCCTTCTCTTTCCCCCCAAACTGAACATGTTCAAACCCACATGCTACCAATAAACACAACCCAAGCATGCAACACCAGTCACCAATCTGAAATGATCTGGTCTATCCATATTGCCCTGTCACCTGAGTTCATTTCTTCCGCTCTGGGCTCAGCCTGTCATGGTAGGAGAATGAGAGAATCTCATTCTTCATGCTCTGTAAAGATTTAAAGATGTGAAATCCAAAACTTTCCAGTCATATGGCTTTCTCTCTCCCTCCATTAAAAGAAGTCTTACTTAAAGCCCAAACCACAAGAAGAAATGAACCAAAGGCACAGAGTTTTGTATGAAAACCAAACTACATTTTGCACACACACACACATATCTGCCTGGAGCCATATATCAAGTGCACCTTTGACCCAGCAAGGCATTCAAAAAAGGCCCTATGCTGGGTGCTGGCAAGCTGAGGTTGAACTACCAAAAAGAAAAAGGGGGAGAACATGCACGGTCTTTTCATTACTATCAGAGAAATGAATCAAACAAGTTTTCAACTGATAAATTCCCCTGCAAAGTTTTGCAACACAGAAGTAACAACACTTGAGTACTGAGCAAAGAGCCAGAGGGAAACCAGGCAGGCTCTTTTAATCCTGCAGCCCTACAGCCACAAGCAAACACACAACAAAGCAGTCTGCTCTTAACACCTTTTCCTTTTATTGCCATCGGCAGCAAAGCTGAAGACTTTGGGGTGGTTGCTTTGGAGGCTTTTTAAGTGCTTATCTGCTCATTTTCTCTTGGTTTGAAATAAAGTGGAAGTAAATAGAAAAGCCTGGGCTGTGGCACTGCTAAAAAGCTTCCCCGTAGGACCCAGGTTGTGCAGAACACCAGCCCAACCTGGAGCAGGAGGATGCCCCGAGAAGATCCCTCTGCTCCAGACGGGAGACAGATTCTCTCCTCACTTCTCGATATCATTCCCCTTAAACTATCACTACTTGCTACGAATTTATCTTCCCACAGCAAGGGTGCTTTGCTCAGGACCAAACGCGCTTCTGTCTCTTCCGTGCAGAGTTAAATGGGGGCACGTAGCTTGCTAAGAGGACACGGTGCTAACACGCCGCCTTTGTTGTGCAGACCTGCTAACAAGCAAATAAAACCTTTCAGGGGAGAAAAAGCATCCGAAGATGTACTATAATCCTGAGTGGGCAAGCTGAAAGCTGCTGGGAGTCTTTTAATATAACTGAGAGAAGAGAAGGGGAGATGGCAGAGAGAGGAGGAAGGACACAGGGGAGAGCAGGAACCTACAGGAAGCCAAACTCCCCCCAAGAAAGCTTTAGATTTCAGAATTCGGAAGAGGTAGCATGAAACTCCCAAAGCTGTAGATGTGGGGAAAGAAAATACTACTGTTAAACAATACATAAGGAGAAGGAAGATAAGCTGGATTTAAATAATAGCTTTTATTTCAAAGCACTCTACAGAGCCTGGCTGAAATTGGGAAGGGTCGTATCTAATTACTCAAACTTCTACATCTGGAATCCGATGATAGTAATCATCCAAAAAGGGCACTTAGCAATGATTTAGAAGGAAGGTGAAAGGAGCAAATCATGCACGTCTGTTGTCAAGAGCTTTGGGACCAGCTATTTACCTGTAACAGCACTTCCAACAAGACCTCGAAGACTTTCTGCATTGACAAAATGTCTAATCCCTGCCATAAAGAAGAAACACACAGTGCAAGACCAGGATGGAAAACCTTGCAATCTCGAAATGGCATTTCTCCAAGCCTCCCTGTCCCATGAATTCCTGTATTAGAGATCGCAATTAGCCACCGAGGGACAGGCTGCAATGGCCAAAGCCTGTGAGACAAGCCTCTTCAGTTGGCACACCAGTGCTATATAAAGATGCTTCTACAAAAACAGAGAAAGGGATTGGGACAGCAGAGCACAGGGTAAGACCCACAAAATCAGTCTCTTACCCAGTGTTCAGGGCTGGATTCTGTGTTACTTCACACTCTCCTCCCCTGGAAGGGTTTTACCACTTGGTCTGCCCACACTTGGTGAAGCAGAAAGAGAGGTCCCAGACCTGAAAAACGTCTCTGAGGGCTGTCAGTTTTAAGAATTTAAGTGTCACCTAATTTACAAGTGCACAGTGCTAGCTACTATTAAAAACAAGATTGCGCAGACAGACGTTTCATCTCCCTCAGGGCTCAGCTGGAGGATCGCACTGGCACAGCCCAGCTACCAAGACCAAACCTCCCGAACTTCCAGCTTGGATCCCTTTCCCCTTCCTTCCCATTCCTGCAAGCAGCAGGTGGCTTTGGTCACTGACCTCCAGGAATCATCAGATCCTTTCCCACTTTCCCATCTCCAACCTGCCTTTTAGACAAGAGCTGCTTTGCCAGGGACTTTCCAGGCTCTGGCTGCTTCTGGAAACCCCCTTCAAACAAAAATAAGAGGAGAGCTGTTATAACCAAAGGGGATGTGGAAGAAGGGAGGGCACACAGGACACTTCACACCTTCCTTGCTCTGCCTGTCCTTCCACAGGAGAAGATCCAAAGGGGAAGCATCTCCCCAGTTCATATCATGCAATAAAACAGGCTCTCAAGAGGTTGAGGGGAGGAAAGAGGTGACAGCCCCCCCTCCATCATGCTTAGTGATTCTGCCCCTCATCTCACCATCCCTCCAGTCGCATCCCAAATCACATTTCCATCCCACCCCGAGGGACCTTTGCTCTCCCACCCTTCCCTCCCCACCTATAAGAGGGAAAAAGCTTTCAGCTCTCACAGCTGCACTAACAGGCAGGAGCTGCAATCATGGGGGTGACAACTTTTCCTGATACTTCAGCACAAGCCGCCCCCAAAGGATTTGTTGCTTAACACAGCAGGAATGAAAGGGTTATGTTTAAAAGGGTGAAATGAAAGAAGGGGGAAAAACATCCCTCAACTGAGGAATGTCAAACTGTCACAACCGCATCAGCCGTTTCCTCAGCAAGTCTGAGAGTCGGCATGTGCAGAATCGCCACGTCTGGGAAAAAAAAATAATCTGTCAGAGTAAATGGTTCCATCTTCAGAAAAGAGCTTGGAAGAGGTGCTTGGCACAGAGGCTTTAAATTGTTTTCTGCTGTTTCTAAACCCAGGCTCTCAGAAGAGATCAAAAGGCAACCCACCTTTCCCTCAAGAGCATCCCACCCCAGCAGCCATGTCATGGTTCTGCAGCCTTCGACAGAAGAATCCACCTCTTCGCAATCTCTCCATCTCAGATACACGGATTAGTTTCCACCCCAGGAACATTCTGGTGTTAGGCTGCGCAGCATCTCCCTGCACTGGGATCAGAGCTGAAGTCCCAACACCGCTGCAAAAGTGACAGCCCGAGTCAGAATTCAACCTCAAATCTGGTGAGGTTTCTGTCTTTGGGTTGTTTGGCTGTCACTCAAGGAAAACAAACAGCAGAAATCACTGTCACCTGATTGCAATCAAGCAGAAGTTGCATCACAAGGAGGTAAACTTTTCCTCTCTTGCACCTCCTCCACCACAAAGGACAGAACCATCCTTCCCTGCTCCTCAAACACCTTCCTCTGACGCTACCGCCATCCAAAAGGTTTCCTTGCTCTAGACTGTGGAAGCATTTTGGGGTCTTCTCCCCACTTCTGCTACTCCCAGGCATTCCCACTCCACTCTCCTCTTCAGAAAAGTGCTGAAACCAGTTGTTCTCCCTCTATTTGCTGCCATCCCACGTTCACTCACCACACCTGAGGTTCATCCCCTGGCTCATACAGCCTCACTCTCCCTTCTCCCTGCAGCCCGCAGGTTCCAATCATTTCCACCCTGTAACTCACCTGTCTCTGATTGGGATAATTGCTCCTCACCTCCTGCTGCTCTCCTTGTCTCAAATCAGGTCTCTCCCTCACCAGAAGGTCCCATGTGTTTGACTCACTCTTCACCCTCCTCCACATCACCCCCTCCCCAACTCCCACCCTTCCAACCACCACCTGCTCCCTTCCCATCAAACATACCACCACCCTACGGGACAGCATTTCGACCCAGATGTGGCATATTTATAACCCCAAATCCACGATCAGAAAGCAGTGGCCTCCCCTGAACACACAGCAGAGAACACTAATCAGTTTTTCATAAGGAAACTGCAAACCAAGCTACGGGAAACTCAGCAGTCTGGATTTACACACGGGGGAATATCAGAATCGCTTTCATTTTGACTGAAAGAGTCATAACCCCGCATTTCACCGAGAGCCGAAACCAAACTAGAAACAGAGCACGTGTCAAAACCATACAAAACTACAACTTCTGCATGGTTTTGATGCAAAATAATCTAAGCAGGCTGCCAGCCTACAAATCCTAACGATTTTGTGGACAAATCTGGGGCAAGTTTAGAATTTGTAACATAGTGTGTTACATGTCAGTTTAGGTTTCACTGTGAATATTTTTTAAGTGGAACACCAGTGGGCTCTGAGCATGGCTCTCAGCACTCCCTGCCAAAACAAGAGCCAAACGAGGTTGGAAACCAATTTCACCATTAACCATTTTAAGGTCATGTCAATTCTAGGTCCTTACCAGTGCTATTGGCACCCAAGGATGGCACCTCCCTCCAGTCCTACATAGAACGTCCTGAGTTGGAAGGGACCCACAAGGATCATCAAACCCAACTCCTGTCCCTGTATAGGACAACCCCAAAATTCACACCATGTGTCTGAGGGTGTTGTCCAGTCTCTTCTTGCATAAGATGCTGGGAGACCTGCTTCTGCATTAGACAAAAAACTCCTCTCTTGCACAGTTCACTCACAACATCTACCTTGAAGAAAAATGACGACCAGCTCCAACCAGCCCTGCTGACAGATACCAGCAAACTGTCCTTTCAGCTTGGGACACCAAACATCACCCAACACCATCCTAACTGTTGATTGCAGGGTCCCTGTCCCACCAGCTAAGCAGGAGTTGAAAACAAGAGGCTTTTCCCATTGCACATCTCATGTGTCCCCTCAAGCTCTGTGTATGCAAACATGTACCCCCAACATGCAAAATTAAGCAGTATTTTTGGTAAAAGGCTGGCAGGGTTCTTCAGTGCAATTGCTGCAACGCTGTCAGGATGGGTTCTGGACCCAGGAGCGGGGGGCAAAGCACCCTGCAGCCCCTCATCCCGCAAACCAATCCACCTCCGAGTAGATAAGATGGTCATGGGTATCCTGTCCCACCACAATGGGACCTCAGGTGGTGACACCAGCACAGAACCCATGGGAGGGCTCACCCCCCCAGGGCAGGGGTCTCATCCGAGGCTGTGCAGTGGGGAAGGCCACAAGGGTTGGGGCAACCCCAGGACTCCACGGGGCAACCAGCCCAGCTGCCTCAGTGATACCGTAAAATCGGCAAAGTAATGGACTCTTAAACCCACATTTTTGGGTTTTAAAAGTAGCATTTCTTAATCAGCGCTGGGGACGGTGCGGGTGTGTCCCTCCATAGGTCTGTCACCCATGGAGTGGACGTACATGCTGGTCATACATGGCTTATATTGATAGAAAAAATACATATTCATTACAACTCTTGACAACCATTAACATATTCTGTACCTATTCTAAGACTAGCTGTTTAAGAAACACTAAGTAACATTCACGTGTTTCTCAGCTGCTTCTCAGTTACTTGTTTTAAAAGAATATGTTGTAAATCTATGTCAATTTTAAGAATGGGGTATGATTACTAAGTACAAAGATTCTATGGCTACAAGGTCTGCTTCTACAAAATTCTATGCTTATAAGGCTGGTAAATCTTTAAAGGTTGCTACCTTAATATTCTCCTAAACCATGAGTTCTATAATTCATTAAAATACAGTCTAATAATCAGAAACACAAGTATCACCAGCAGCCCGGGGCTCAGCCGGGCCGGGCTCCCCCCCGCTCCCGGGGCAGCGCCCGCAGACTCACAGTAAAGCAGCGCTATGGATCGCAGCAGCACGATGCGGGTCAGCCAGAAAGTGCCCGGCAGCAGCGGCGGAGGCTGCGGCGGAGGCTGCGGCCCGACCCCGCTGCCCGCCGGCCCCGCCACAACCCGCTCCGGGGCTCCAGGGGCGCTGCCGCCCGCTGCCGCCCGCCGCTGCCGCAGCGCCGCGCTGGGCGCCGCCATGTCGGGGCCCGCAGCGAGCATGCGTGCGGGGCGGCCCGCCCCCCGCCGCGCTGCGGCCGCGCTGGGGACGCCTGACCCAGGTCGCCCCCTCAGGCAGCCATGTTGGTAGGGCAGTGGCCGGCCTGGGGTTTCTGTGGAAAAATGGCGTTTATATACTCCGGCCTTAGGGAGCGACCTTGAAAAATGGCGAGAAAGTGAAAAGTTGTTTTTTTTTTTTTGAAATAAATCCGGAAAGAAAGTTGAAAGAGTTGACTCCAACCCCTAATCCACCTGCCGCACCTTGCATCACAGCCCCCCCAGCTCACCCCAACGTGTCTGCACTCCCTCTCTAAGGAAAAAATTTAAGATAAATTCCTCAGGTTTTCAACATTGGCCACTTCTGATGCTGCCATGATTTCTACATCATTATAGCTGTCAAACTCTTGACTCCATGTTGAGTTCATAAAATGATTTTTTTTAGCAAAACTACTTCAATAAAACAGCCTCGACAGTCATTGATGAGTTTAGACATGCGTCATGTGTCCCACTGAAGTAAATAACCGCGGGGCTGAACCGTCTGGTGGTCTCTGAGAAAGTATCTGCTATCAGGTGTAACATTATTCAACGCTTTTCAGGCTGCAAAGCGGCCCCTTCTAAATGCCTCTTTTGTTTTTCCAGTTTCCCATCACTGCTGCTTGCATTGTTCTCCTTCAGAAAAAAAACCTACATAATGGTGCATTGTGTAGCGAAAGAAAAATAAGCTATTTGTTGAAGGCCTCTGGTACACTGCAGCTTCGCTTTCCCTTTGGATTAGCCACAAGGTTCGGCTAGATAAATTTAAATAGATGTAAGCTAATGGTTTCCTTTGTGGGGTCTTTGTGAAACTGTTACAGCAAATTCCACATTAAATGGAAATGTCTGTAAAACAAACTGGATAATTGAGGAAATTACTGGGGAAAAGCTGAAAGTTTAGGCTAAAGATTAAGAAAAAAAAATAATAATTGGAGCTGGGAAGGTAACATTGAACTGAGTTGGTTTTCATTGACGAAGATCACTCTGAGATCTGCTGACCCGAGCTCAGGGGACATTGTGTGTCACCGCACCTTGCAACAACACGGGCTGCAAAGTTTTAAGTTTATTAAATGGCAGAAAGATATTGTTACTCTGAAGGATCAATCCAACTCCCAAAAAGGCAATGGAGGCCTTTCCTTTCGCTTTACTGGAAGATGGCTCAAGCTATAAAGGAAAAAGTGTGATAAAATGGTAGATCAGAACATCAAGTCAGCTCCTCTCTTTTCTGCGTTCCAGCCAGTCCACAGCTTTGTGTGTAACATCACCTGTGTCTCGTTTTCTGCCCACTTATCTATTTAAAGTAATTTTATTTTCATCTAATGATTTTCCTTCACATTCCCTCTTTTCAAAATAACGTACCAGAAAAATAAAACAACGTAAAAAACCAAGCAAACAATGCAAACAAGATCTTTAAAAGCGAGGCTCTGAGCCTTGAAGTCTCAAAGGGAAAGCGATTCATAAATGTCAGACGGGCGCTGAGGCATCATTGATGCTGATCTTCATTCAACAAAATCCGCGCCACCACGTCCCCCCGCCCGACCCTATTTTGCTGTGTTCCAAACAGCTGCAAAAGTGACAGAGAAACAAGCATTTACTGTCACAGCACCCAGCAGCTGTCCCCACCAGCACCTCAACCCTGCTGTCCCTGGCACCCTAAATTACTCTGTGTTCATTCAAGTCTAGGCTTTCGCCCCTCTGGCTGCCAGGAATTGGGTTTAAATAAAACAGAGGAAAGTGAATGTGTGCAGAAATAACTATTTTGTAAAGCAGCATTAACATTTGGGGACTCGTCTAAAGAAAACATACATTCACAATTATGTGTAATGAAGTTATACGCAATCCCACTGACCATTCAGCTGTGTTTGCTAAATAGGAGGTGGGAATCTTGCAAAGAATTTGGGAGCTCCCTTTTACTAGTTAAGATTTTTCTGGTGGTAATATTTTTTCCATTAAAATCCCTTATTCTTCCCTTTGCAAATCTGATCTTTAACTCCAGGGTTATCAGGATTAAGGCTGAAAAGGATTTCCAGAGGAAGAATTACCTTTTTTCTCCTGTATTTGCACAGCATCCGTAATGAGAGGGTGCTGATTCAGAAGAGGGATTCCTAAGTGGTACTACAGGACAAACAATTAATGGTCACGGTAATCATAATTAATAGAATTGTAGTTCTCCATCATTTTGAAAAGGTGCCATCCAGCCTGTGTTGGGCAGGAGAAGAGGTGAGATCTTTTGCCAGTGTCTCCCCTGGCCTTTAACATGTAACGTGTACATGAGAGGTGTTGATCCCACAAAAGCAAATTTTGTTTTGTTGCTGGTATCTTAGAATATTTGAACAGAAATAACACACTGACGTATCTTTTCCTTTGCCCTGGTTTTGGTCTTCCTGCACGCTTGTTTTCTGGTCTGCAGCCTCAGGCTGGGAAACCTGCAAGATAAAAACTCAGAACAAGCCACTTAACTTTGTCCACTGGGATATTAAAAAAAAATTAATAATC
The DNA here is from genome assembly GCF_964273445.1 of Streptopelia decaocto. Taxonomy (NCBI): domain Eukaryota; kingdom Metazoa; phylum Chordata; class Aves; order Columbiformes; family Columbidae; genus Streptopelia; species Streptopelia decaocto. The sequence continues at coordinate 5,583,077 of NC_138668.1, read as the reverse complement.
ATAAAAGTTATTAAGGGCTATTTTATTTTAGCTGAAATTACACAGCAGGCCAAATGTAACATGTAAAGATTTTCATGAAGGCCTCACTGCTGCCATGATGAAACCTAGAGAAGGGTTTAGGAATCCCACGTGCCCCTCCCCGCTTGCATTTCAAGCAGCAGAGAGGTCAGCGAGGTCCTGCCTGGTGCAGGTGTGTGGAGTTTCTTGCATCAACGCCAGGTAAATGTTCCTGGGTTGGAAAAGAGCTGCTGGGGGACATGTTCCTCTGTTTGTCCTGCAGCTGCCAAACTATTCCTGTCCAGAAAAAGGAGGGACGCTGGAGCTAAGCACCCCATTAACACAGTAAAAACTAATATTAAACTAATATTTAAGCCTCCGTCTTCCCCCCTGTTCTCAGCAGACTGCAGCAGCTGTGCAAGGGGGACAAGTTTGCATCCACTCACAGTGATGGGCGTCTGGAGTCCCCAGCTCATCACATTACATGGAGATGCCTCTAATGATGAGGCTGTGCAATAAGAAAAAGTACTTCTTGCTATGGTGGGAGCACACAGTGACTGGAACACAGGAATTTTTCCCTCCTGCTGTACAGGTGACAAGCAGCACAGTGGTGGGAGCTGGGGAAATGCTGAGGACTAAATACCGCAAGAGTTAATTAAAATTTGCAAAAAGGTTGCGTCCCTTTTACTCTTGAATTGGTCAGAACAGCAGGGCTCATTTCACATGAACAGAAGACAAATTTTGGACCTAAACTGATCTGCAAGCAGCTGAGCGATATAAATTTTAGTCTTAAAATTACTGGAACTTTCACAAGCACGCAGTATAGGATTGGACCCATCATCCTGAGAGCAGAGCTTTTCAGCTCTTCTGCTGCTATTTTAATTGAAATTAGTTCAAAGTTACCGCAAGTCATTTTTGGTTTTGGTTTTGTATTTTTTCTTCAGCTATCAGGAGCTTTCCTGAAAAGGACTGAACATTGTCCCACAGCAATCTCTGAGCTGCCACTGAACGGCTGTATCCTCTGGGCAGCGCATTAATCCTGCACATGTCAGAGGCTCATTTTAACATGACACGTAGGTTTACTCTTATCTGATCGGGGCTTGTTTTTTCTTCCCCTGTAAGGCTCTTTCTGTTTGCTCTTTGAAATTCCCATGTAAAAGCTGCTCGCAGTTCAAAGGCAGACAATTTTTGAAATATGGTAACTTTTGCACTTGATCAGATGAAGCAGTAGAACCCACCTTTGGGCTGGAGAAAGGGTGCAGCACATTGCACGTCCCATCGTGTGCAGGGGTCCCCATGTGCTCTCATGCTCTGAAAATGCCTTCCCCGGCTTCTGCTGAAGATGAAATTTCTCCTCCCTGACATTAGGGGTGCTCTGGCTGCTCTGAAGCCAACACACACACCCTGATTCCTACATAACCAGTAAGTATGGTGGAGAGGAACTGGTGGCTTGACCTCCCAGCCCGTGAGGATTTTGAGGGTTCCCAGGTGACAAATGATGATGCGATGGAGCCAACCCATGCACACCTTGTTATTTAGTGCCCGATCCCCAGGAACGCTTGTGTGAGCTGGCCAGGAACTTTATTGGAGATGGTGCCAGACTTTAAAGAAAATGAAGCAACATTGCCAGGCAGCTGGTGGAGCTCTGCTGTGCCCGCTCTCTGTCAGGAACAGCCAGCTCTCTTCCACCAAATCTTCTCTAAACATCTCCTGTTTGGGTGCACTCCAAGGCTCCACGGGGCAATGGGAGTCTTGGTTCTTTCCTCCCAGACCTGCACCCTTTTCCTACAAATCCCGGCATCAGAGGCTGCCCCACAATGGGCTGGGTCAAGTCAGAGAAGCATTAGGCCAGGGCTAGATGGTACTTCATGTGAGACCATTGCAAGGCCTGTCCTGCAACTCCATCTTTTCCCATCCCTCTGCAAACAGCGCTGCTACTTTGTCATGCAAAATTTGAACACGAGACCCCTGTAAAACAAACGATGCCACTTGAACCCACTTGTCCCAGCATAATCTCACTCCATTTCATGGATGAGTGAATGTCTCAGGATCGGTCTGTGAGACAGGCCAATGCTGCTCCCTCCGCCAGCTCGGCTGAGAACTGACGCTGGGAGACGTGAAATGGTTTGCGCAAGGTCACAAAACCAGACGTGAAGCAGGACAAGTACCCTGCTCTGGTTCCAGGTGCTGCCTCTTCCCCGTGCCCGTCTCTAGAGTAAGAGAAAGAAACTACTGAAAGTTGTCCTGCTCCTCCTCCTCCTACCTGCATTGGGCAAAGCGGAATTGAAGTGTACGGGCTTGGAAACGCACCTCCCTGCCTTGGGCAGAGCTGGGGAGCCCTGAAAGGACAAAGAAAACCAACATCTCTAACTCCTGCGGTTCTTGGAGGCTTCTTTTGCAGGAATTTGACTTGTAGTTGAAGGCAGGGATCAGAAAATAGGGGCTCTTGTTTTTAATCTTTCCCCCAAGCTCCGAATATTCCACAAACCCCTTCCCAGCCTCAGCCACGCAATGAGGTTCAAATCTTCCGAGGAAGGTGCCGCGCAAGAGGTGGACTAAAAATAGTGATTACTGCTTTGACTAAACCACCTCTAAAATGGATGAAATACAATTTACTTAACTCAAAGAATTCCTTATTAAAGAGCCATGAGAATCCTAAGAGGCAAGCATTATAGAAATGGGTATTAATTATATGTCATATGAGGGGGAAAAAAAATAGCTTTGCCCAATGTCCAACAGCAGTGCAAAGACACCTCTCTGAAGCCCAGGGAAATAGAAACTCGCTCACGGTCTCATTAAGTTTTGGATTGGGCCCTGGAAGAGAAATGCAATTAATTCACACTTGCAAGTTCAATATACATAGTTTGCCTTAAGCCTTGAAGTCACTATTTTTTTAAATGCCACTTTGTAAAAGTATATTAAAAAAATACTTTGCCCCAAGGTAACTTGCTCCGTGACTCTGCAAACTGAAATCTTGAGAAATTACTAATAAGGAAATGAGAAAATTTTTAAATAAAATAAAATCCCACTTTCCACTTTAATGGAACATATTGATTTTCACATAGAAGGCACATGGACATTCAGGCACATTTAAACAGCATTACATTTAAATTCAAAGCTTATGCTTTATTTCAAGGTGATTACACATCACGGTAATTAAACAAAATGCTCTCAAAACCCCCACATTTTTGTTACCTTTAAAATGTTGGAATACTTGAAGCACTCCCGCAATTTCTATTTTTTCCCTGTAAATCTTGTACTTGACCCTTTTTTTCCGGGAGGTAGCAGTGCTGGGGGAAGCAGTGCATTAAACTGGAATTTGGGGAGTTGCTTTTTTTTTTTTTCCCGTCGCAATTAGAAAGCCGGATTCCGCAGATAATTAGAATCAAATGCTCCAAATAAGTGCTACAAACCCAGGGCTCGCTTGGAGAGGGGCAGCGCTCCGGCTGGCGCAGAGAAATCTTTTAAAAGAGGGATTTTGCTGCGGGGCCCGAGGGGCGCAGCCCCGCACCGGGGTCTCCCGCACCCAGAGTTAACAGGGGAGATTTTGCGGACAAACCTCCCCCCAAACCCAAAGGCTCACCCCGAGGTGCCGCATCCTCCTCCGGACGCTGCAAAACCGCTGGGGCAGCCCCGGCTCTGCCCTCCCAGGGAGGTTCCCCGGTGTCCGAGCCCGGTACCGAGCCCGAGGACCGGGGAAGCGGGAGGGGGTGGAGGGGATCGTTTCGGTTCTTTCCAGCAAATTGTCGCTTTTCTCCGTTATTTGCCCGCTGGAGAGAGCGGGGAGAAAAGATGCGCTCAGGAGTACGAGGCGGCCCGGGGGTACCGGGGCTCGGCGGCCGAAACGCGGGCAGCTCCGCCCCGCTTGCAACCGGGACGCACCGGTGCTTCTGCCGCGCACCGAGCCTCCTGGAAAGGCTGCTTAAAAAGTAACCCGGCCGGGGCCGCCCGCTGTACCGGAGCCCCGGGAAGCGGCTATTGCCGCTCCGCACCTCCTCGGTCTGCGGGACTTAGAACCTGCCACCACCCCTGCAAAGAGAAAAATCCCCTCCGCACGCCGCGGGTATAAAACGCACCCCCACGGCCGGAGGGTCCACGCCGGTACCGCGATGCGGTGCAGCCCCCGGGCGACGGCACCTCCCGGCGGCCACGGGTCCCGGCGGCGGGAGCGGGACGAGAGAACGCGCGTCGCAACCTCGCCCCGCCCCTTATGTAAATGACCATACCGTTCCACCAATGGAAAGCGGCGCCGGAGGAGGAGCCGCTTGCCCTCCCCTTAAAGTCACTTGTTGCCAGGGGCCGAGTTTCGCACTGGACGTGGAGCGCGGCGGGACGGGCCGGGCGCGGAGCGGGGCGCCGGCACCGCAGCAGGACTGCTTTGGGTTGTTTCCTTATTTTCTTTTTTTCATTCCTCGGCAGATTTTCATACATTTGTATCTTTTTATTTTTGTAGATTTTTTTTGCTTGTTTTTTCCTCGCTCTTCGGGCGCCCGCGGAGGGGTGCGCGGTGCCCCGCCGCTCCGCCCGGGCACATCCTCGCCGTCGGGGCGGCTCAGCCCCGCGTCCCCTTTTCGCGTCCCCAGCCCGCGCCCACCAATGCTCAACATGACCGAGGAACACGACAAAGCGCTGGAGGCTCCGTGCAGCCCCGCGGGTACCACCAGCTCCATGTCCCACGTGGACTCGGACTCCGACTCGCCGCTGTCCCCCGCGGGCTCCGAGGGTCTGGGTTGCGCCCCCGCGCCCGCCCCGCGTCCGCCCGGCTCCGCTCCGCTGGGCGCCAAGGTGGACGCGGCCGAGGTGGACGAGCGCTTCCCCGCCTGCATCCGCGATGCCGTCTCGCAGGTGCTGAAGGGCTACGACTGGAGCCTGGTGCCCATGCCCGTCCGCGGCAACGGATCGCTCAAGGCTAAGCCGCACGTCAAACGGCCCATGAACGCCTTCATGGTGTGGGCGCAGGCCGCCCGCAGGAAGCTGGCCGACCAGTACCCGCATCTGCACAACGCCGAGCTCAGCAAGACCCTGGGCAAGCTCTGGCGGTGAGTCGCGCATCCCGCTCCGCTCCGAGCCGCGCATCCTCGCTCCGCGCCGCGCAACCCCGCGGGGCCGCGCACAGAGAGACCCCCGCGGGCTGCGTGGGGCTTTGCCTCGGGGTGCGCAGCTGGATTCCCCCTCCCACCGCTTTTAAAAACTTTTTGGGTTTTTTTTTTCAGTCTTTATTTTTTTTTTTTTTTGACTGCCTGGGCCCGCGGGGGATTCTCGAAGTGTTTCGGACTGAAGTGCAAAAATCCCCCAGAGCGTGTTGGTCCCTGTTCCGAAAATGCCCCCGTGCAGGGGCCTGGGGACCCACAGCCGTAGCCGGTGGTTCCTGCCCCATGTGTGGATTTTCCCCGCTTCATCACCCAGATGTGCAGCCTGGGCTCCTGCCTCTCCTGGCCAGGATTTCCCATGTCCCTGTCCCCAGGAGACTGGGACTTTTTAAAAATTGCTTCTTTTACAATGTTTTCTTCTAAAAGTTTTTTTCCTTGGTGTGCTTGCTTGCTGCTTAACAAGCTGTAAAGCCGAGCAAGCTGATTTTTAGCAGTTATTTTAATCTTCTTTCTAATTTCCCTTCTTATCTGCATGCTTGCATGCTCGGCACTGCCCACCGATGCAAACTTTTTTGCTGGGCGGCATCCGAGTGCGCTCGGCTTTCCAAGGCTCTGCAACCAGCCACGTTTTACCGCGTGGTATATTCGGTCGTGTCTGGCCGTACCAAACTTGCATCTTTCTTGCCTGTTTGGGCCAGTGATGCTCCCACTGTGGTTTTAAACTCTCCAAGAGTTTGCAAAGAGAGGTCTGGGCTGGGGAGAGTTTAGAAAGAAGTAATCCCATGGCTGTTGCCTTCGTGGTTTCTTTGTAAGCACCAAACAAAGCTAGAAATGGGCAGTGTTGTTTGTCGCGGTGACAGGGGTGGCATTTGCAGGACAAACATGGGAATAACATTTGGTGAAGGTGTTTAAAATGGGGCAGCAGAATTTTGTTTTGCCCAGTTATTGGTGTCCATAGCGGCCAGTTTTTCTCACGCCTCTACACTTGGTATTTTAATATATTTTTGCAACATAGTTTAGCTCTTTTTTGCAATGGCAAATTCATTTTGTAATTAACTTTCTGTTCAGTGTATGGGAAGTGGGGACATGGGAATTTGAAAATAGGCTGAAAACTTCTAAGGAAAATATAGTAATTTGGAATTTTTTTCCTTCCTCCTCATTAAAAAAAAAAAAAATCATCCCAAACCAGTTTGTTAAGCGAAAATGAGAAACGTCCCTTTGTGGAAGAAGCTGAGCGGCTCAGGGTCCAGCACAAAAAGGATCACCCGGATTATAAATACCAGCCACGGAGGAGGAAAAGCGTTAAAGCCGGGCAGAGCGACTCGGACTCGGGAGCCGAGCTCGGCCACCACGCAGGCACGCAGATCTACAAGGCGGACAGTGGGCTGGGAGCCATGGCCGATTCCCACCACCACAGCGACCACACAGGTAAAGGAACCTCAAGGGCAAAAAATAAATCTGTGGGTCCCGGGCATGTTGGTTTGGGATGTGAACCCACTGGTGGGCACAGGGCTCATCTGCCCCCAGAATTTATATTGATGGGATTGGGACTGTGCAAAAGCAAGGGTCATTTTCCCTGGTTTTGCACCAGATTGTGAATGTGGTGACAGTTTTAATTAGTAAATGCTTGTGGAGCTGACTGTGCAATAAGAAGTCCCCAAAATGCAGGGACCCTGGTTTCCCAGATGGCCTGATAGTGGGGAGATTTAATTGCGAGCTAATAAGGGTTAATAATGTGTTGACCGTGTGAAGGGTGCCTGGGGGAGCGGGTCCCACAGACACAGCTTCCCCCCAAAACTCGCCGCTCCTCGGCGGTGCTGTGAATTGGCACGGGGCGCGTGTTGACAGATTCCAGGAGGATTGCGAACGTCCTGCAGCTTCAGACGCGTCTGCTCTCTCGCCCAGCCTGGCTGGGGATCCCGGGACGGCTCCTCTGCCTCCGGGAGAGCCACGCTGGCTCCAGGCTGCCGGCGTGGAGAGGCTGAGCGGGTCCCTCCGAACCCACCCCCTGGTTCTGCTTCCCAGGCCAGAGGGAGTTTGTGCAGCCGTGGGTGTCCAGAGGGATCATGATGGGCACAATGCACTCTCCAGTTTCTCTTCCCCACTGTGAACTGTCCCTCATGCCAGTGGTTTACCCCAGCTGAGGACATGATCCCCAGGATGGTTGCAGGGGGACATGAGCTACCTCCAGCATGGGGCTGTAGATTTAAATCCCCCCCTTGCAATAAGAAGGGGGAGAAACATGCAGTCTTTTTATCCTCAATTTGCATGCGCTCTTGTTAAAGCTTGGCTGTCCCTTTGTCCCCAGGCCAGACCCACGGGCCACCCACCCCACCCACCACCCCCAAAACTGACCTCCACCATGGCAGCAAGCAGGAGCTGAAGCATGAGGGCCGCCGCCTCGTGGAGAGTGGCCGCCAGAACATAGATTTCAGCAACGTGGACATCTCAGAGCTGAGCAGCGAGGTCATCAACAACATGGAGACCTTTGACGTGCATGAGTTTGACCAGTACCTGCCGCTCAACGGCCACGCTGCCATGCCGGCTGACCACGGCCCCAACGCCGGCTCCTACGGTGCGTCCTACTCCCACTCGGCCACGGGCACCAGTGGGACCAACCAGGTGTGGACTCACAAAAGCCCGGCCTCGGCGTCACCGTCGTCTGCTGATTCGGGCCAGCAGCGGCCGCACATCAAGACAGAGCAGCTGAGCCCCAGCCACTACAGCGACCAGTCCCACGGCTCCCCCGCACACTCCGACTACGGCTCCTACAGCGCCCAGGCCTGCGCCACCACCGCCTCTACCGCCACGGCCGCTGCCTCCTTCTCCAGCTCCCAGTGCGACTACACGGACCTCCAGAGCTCCAACTACTACAACCCCTACCCCGGCTACCCCTCCAGTATCTACCAGTATCCCTATTTCCACTCCTCCCGCCGGCCTTACGCGACGCCCATCCTCAACGGCTTGTCCATCCCGCCGGCCCACAGCCCCACCGCTAACTGGGACCAGCCGGTCTATACGACCCTGACGAGGCCTTAAAGGGCGCGTGGAGCCCCCGAGGGCTTCCCCGACGTGTGCACTAATGAAGGAATTGAAGACGAAGAGCGGGGAGCGCTGCCATCGTTTCCGAAGTGCCTCCTGAGCCACTGGGAGCTCTTGCTCGTTGTGACTGGGTGTCCCCTTGCTTCAAAACTCTCCAAAAGGACAGAGCTCTATTTTTCTTGAATTAATACAATTTAAAAAAAAAATTAAAAAAAATTTAAAAAAGGACAGGCGATTCCTTTTGAATAAATGAAGGACAAAACCATTCGACTCCTCTGTGAGGACTGAACAGAACTTACTCGTCATGGAAGTTGACAAGTGCAAAAGTGGAGCAGGGGGGTGGGTAGAGGGTGGAAGAAAAAGAACTTCAAAAGCTGTTCGAGACTTTAAGGGTCTATTGCAATGTGAGGAACGGACCAACCTTGAGGGCAAGAACTCACTGGGACCAGCGTGGATGAAACCCCAAAATCCACCTATTCCGTGTCACAATCTCGTGGGAACAAACAAGTCTGGTGGGACCAACCAATTAAATGTCTGAAGTGCTTGTTTTTTTTAGTCAAGAGTTCTTCTAAGCAAGGTTTGGCTGTAATTAACATTTTGTTTTGGTTTTGGAAGCTTAAAGTGTTGGGTTTTTGGTTTTGTTTTTGTTTTTTGTTTTTTTTTTTAATCTGTTAAATATGTATTTATGTTCTGTATTATTTTGTCTTTTAATTAATGAAGTAATTTTGTGCAAAAAGTAGAATTTTAAAAGATTTTAAAGGTGGGGAGGGAGCATAATAATAGTGGAGATGATACAATAAAATGGTGTTATGAGTCTATAGATTTTTGTTGGTTTTGGGTTTTTTGCGTTGTGAACCGCTGCAGCAGTTGTGTTGGTGAGAGGGACGGAGCCGATCTGCCCATCGCAGACCTGGTCACCAACAGGAAACTCAAACGGGAATGAAAAGTAACGGGGCGGGGAGGGGGGGAAGTTACTAATTAAATTGGGATGATAAAACCATTGGAAAAAGGAGCAGGCAAATTTTCTGGCTACCTGCTTCGGGGCCTTCAAATTGGATTTAAGGCATTGCAGAGTCTTTGTACGCTTTCCGAACCAGGGCTACTTCATAGGAAGATGTAATTTAATGAGAAATTATCAAGTTCTGTTTTAATTTTTGGCTTCTAGGGACCAGATATCATCCATCAAGCTGTGAAACTAAAATCTTCTCCACTAAAAAAATTTTAGGTACTTAGTTTTAGACTAATATTTCATTGATATATTTCTACTTCTTCCATTGTATGCTGAGCATATAATAACCATCTATTTTATGGTAACTTGTGCCTTTAAAAACTTTGTAAATCTAAAACCACATTTCAGAGGTTATCACCTTTTTACCTTTTCTACGTTTCCTACTCTTTTTCTAAAAATATTTTTTGCATATTTCCTTTTGGGGACGTGGGGGTGGGGGAAAAATACAGAAAACTCATTTTTATGCAATCTATTTTTCTGTATAAAGTTTGAAAGACTTTGGCTGTTACTTATCTGTTCTCTTCACTAGCTTCTGACTAAGCAATGCTAACTTTTGTACAGATCAATTTGATAAAATTAAAAAGTGCTTTTTATCAATACGTGTTATGTTTTCTTTCTGCTTGAGCCTGTTTCTGCGCTGCAAAGAAACGCAGAGAACAGCTTGGAAGGGACAGGCTATTCAGAATAAAATACTTGGACCAAGGTTTTCTGTTCTCCCAATGTCTTGTTTTCTGTTTGGATCTTTTTTCTCGCTCCCTATCCCTGTACTTAAATGGTGTCTTAATATGAGATGTATTTTTTTTTATAACTTCGAGAAGTATATTTCAATGCCCGTAATCCCAAGGATTTCATGAGGAAGGGTTTGCGAGGTCAGACTCCATGGGTTTAGACCAAGTTTATTTTCTTCTGTACGGCACGTAGGAATTTTACAGTAACTAATTCTGTTTTCTGGTTGGCGAGCCCCTGTAAATACCTCTTGATTATGATAGCAACAAAATTATGTGTTGCATGTAGAGGTTTGTTGTTTATTTTTTTTATACAGTCATTACAATAGTTACATTTGTGACTTTTTAACCTTTTTTTTTTTAATTATTATTATTGTATAAACTGAGCTGCAGCTTGATTTCACCAGTCCAAAGAAACTAGTGCAAGATTTTCAGACTGGGCCCTAATTGGGAGGAAAGGTTTGGAATTGGGGCCATTGGGCCGCTCGGGGCTCGGTCGCGGTGCAGCGCTGTGGAAAATGTTTTAACGCGGGGAAAATAAAAGTGATGACAATTAATGAAGCTCGAGAACATTAACAAAGTCTGAACAACAGTGTCCCAAAGCAAATTTGCTGTTTGCGGCATCTGCCAAGAGGGTTTTTTTTGCCAGAGTGTCGGTAACTGGACACCATTTTCTCTGCGCTCATTTGCAGAACTGCTGGCAAAATGACTTTATTGCGCTTTAAGCCAAAGCTGCAAAATAACTTTTAGAGACTTTCTTTCCTTCTTTCTCCTCCCTCTTGTTACAACACAAATTTCAAGTCTTATTCTAATGCATGCTTGAAAAATAAATGTGTTTTGGCTTTGCTTGTTGTGCATGTCGGGGTAGGGCTTTGTCTCCAAAGTCACTAACTTTGGGGGGGGAAAAAAGAAGAATAAAGGTGAGATGAGAATATAAGTGCTTATATTTACTTTCTTCATGATGTTTAATAGCAGAGCTTACAGTAACTTCACTGATATCTGGATTAATCTTTAAAACAGAGTTAAAATATCTGTGTGCAATGGTGTTGTAAACCACCCAAAATAGTGAAATTAAAACATCATTTTCCATCTCTCCTTTTTGTCCTTTTCCCAGTGCGTTGAACCATCCCCAGCGGCCCAGCATGGGGTGACATCCCTGTCTGGCGTGGCCGGGAGCTCGGGGTGCTTGTGGGTGGACGTGGGATCCCTGGGTGGCCGTGGGGCCCCCGGACCAGCCTGGCGACGGCGCGGAGGAAATGCACATCCAAAATATACAGATTTGAAATCCCTTTGCTTTTGGTCACACTTGGTTTTGCTTTCTGTAAGCTTTGCAAAACCAAGTTAGCTTTTGCTAATATTTGCAGAAACCCAACATACCGTTCAGGAGGTACAAGTGATGATGTGAGCCCTGGAGACCCCTCTGCAGCTCCTGCAAGCAGCTCCTGTTTGAGAAGCTAATGCTGAATAGAATCATAGACTTGTGATATTCAACTATTTTTTTGGCATCCCACAGAGCAGGGGATGCTCGCTGCACATTTACTGTTGAGAAAAAGTCAAGGACTTTACAACACAAACCGTCAAGAAGGTGACAGGCAGGTAAAATTCACCAGCCTGAATAATCCCAGTGACTCAGGGCTTCAGGGTGGGCTGGAAATTTCTAAGAGTGCCAGAATTTCATTCCCCACACCCAGATTTACACTTAAACCTACGAGTCTTCATTTCCCGAGGAGAAAAACACTGATGGGGGGCACAGTTTATACTCAGAGAAGAGCATTTTGATTTGAAGTTAATGCTGTTTGTATAAATGCATTTTCATGCGTTGTCCTTTTCTTCCATTTTACGTGTAGATACAGAAAGAGAAATGATTTGCCGTGAGCGGAGGGTGAATGGCAGCATTGTGCGTCCCCAGCTCGGCTCTGCCGGCTCTTGTGCTGGCGTGAATCTGGAATGTCTCTGCAGAAATCAATGAGATCAGGTGAAACCAAGACCGGCTTTTGACCCCTGGCTGTCAACAGAAAAGGCTTCTCAAGATAATTGCAGGAATACACAAGCGATAAAAGTTCCCTTTTTTTTATTTTTGATGCAGAGAATACTGAATGTTGCTATTTATCTGAATTGCTCAGAAGGTTCTGTTTGGTTAGAAAGAGGAAATTAATTTTATAGACCATATCCACATTCCTTCTGTGTGGTGGAAAAAGTCCCTTCCCATCCTCCTCATCGCAATTTTTCCTGGAGTGATATCAACTTTCGTTACACTTTTTTCTTTACAGTTGGGCATCAGGTTTGTGGCAAAGCAACTGTTAAATGGCATTTTGATGACAGCAATCGGCTTAAATGAACTTCCTCATGGGTGTATCCCTGTCCATGGGTTGACCTCGGGGTGTCTGACTTTTCCAGCTCGGCTCTGCTGGGAGATGTGGGGCCACCAGAGCCCTTCCCAGGGGAATCTGAACTGTCTTTGCCTTTGGCCATCCTCAGGGTCTCCAGCCCCCTGCTCCATGGGCCCGTCCCGCTGCCTCCTCCATCCTCCCGCGGCCAAGGCCGGGCGCTCGCAGGCCGTGGCTACACGTTGCCTGTGATCTGGAGGCAAGAAAAGATTAAATATAAAAGAGAAATAACTAGAAACACGAGTGCTGTTTGAAGCACGTGGTGTTTGAGGACCAGGAGGGCAGTTCAAGCTGTTTACAGGTGAGCGGGCAGACACTGTGGCCAGTGTCACTGGTCGGGCAAAAACTCCAGTATTGCCCTATTTTCAGTCTTTGAGAGCATGAAGTTGGGTCCAATTAATTTTAAATCTGAAGGCAAATTATTAAGTGTGACTTCACCAGCAGAAGGGCTCTGAACTCCCTTTCTGGGGAGGTGGGACTGAAAGCAGGGAGGTTCATGTCAATGAGGAACCCCAGCTGCCAGAGAGATCTCCCCATCCTGCTCCACAGGGTTTTTGGGAGATTCATTAAATGGCACCATAATTAACAAAAAGGGAGGAGCTTCTCAGGACTGTGGGAGCCAGGGGTCCAGCACTGATTCCATCTCCACCGCCCAGCTAAGCCAGGGAGGTGTCATTTTAAATTCACTTTCTATGTGTTGTAGGCAGGAATTCAGGATGGCACCAAGTGGCGAGGGATGAGGCTTGGGGAGGGGAAGCCATTTCCCAAATGAGTCAGCAGGAGCTAAAAATAGAGTCCCCCCAGAGCCCAAACCACGGAAAATGGTGCTTATTACAAATTGCTTCGTTCTTCTGCCATCCCGCAACCCCAGCCTGGGCTGGAGCCGCAGAGGTTGCAGGGCAATCCCTGCAGACGTGACGTGTCGCAATACGGGGGATCATGTCTGATGGTGAACCCGTTTTTTTGGGGGACAACAGGCCTTTTCTCAGCCTTTTCTCATGGTGGGTCTTGGACCGTGGGATTTGTGTGGCAGAATATTTGCAGAAAAGCGCAGATTTCAGCAGGGGGCTGCAGCCGCAGCCACGGCTGGTTTTGTGGCTTAGGTGGAAAACGAGTTCATTTTTTCGCAGAACCTTGCTGCACCAGGAGGGAAATGGCAGGCAACGTCTTTCCATAAAACCACACAGTTTGCACTGAAAAAATACAGTTGTAGCCAAGCTCAGAAAGCAAACCTGCCCCGGCTTCTGCCGCAGCCGCCACCACGGTGAGATGGGAGTCACCGGTGGGGTGGCCGTTGCCACCAACCCTGGCAGTTCTTGCTCAGAAATGGTTTGGCACTTGGATAACCGTGGTGGGCGCTGCCCAAAGCCGGGGTTTGCTCTCCCCGTGCTTGAAAGAGCCGCCGGCGTTGCTGCTGACCCCTATTAAGCCGCTCCCATATGGCTGTGGAGCTCAGCCATGCACAGTGTGTCACTGGCTTAACTGGAGTGTTGGTTTTGACCTGATTTAGTGAAGCCTGTGGAAAAAAAAAAAAGAAGAAAAAAATCCAGTTGGACACACTTATTCAGGTTTAAAAGCCGGCTTCTTTCAGTTTATCTTAAACCAATTAGGAATGAAAAACAAGCCACTCCTAATCCAAAATAAGAGGGTGTCCCTCCCTGCCTCCGCCACCCACTCCTGGGGCTGGGTTGGCTTAGGGGTAGCGATGCGAAGCTGCAGGTTGGGGTCGGGATGTGGGGGTGACGGTCCCACACCCCCGTCCCACCGCGCTCCCCAGCCCCGCTGCTGCGCCAGCGTTGCCTCCCGCTCCCACATTTGTTTGTGGCTGTGTGCACAGGCAATATTGTGACTGTCAGAGACGTGATATTAAAACGTTTACCCAAAATACCTCTGCCTGCCTTTCTCCTCCCCTCGCTCGTCCCCCTCCTCCTCTTTTTTTCTCCTTTTTTGTGTGCATGTCTAAATTCCCAGCGTAGCGATGGAGGTCTTCACCCAGGAAAGGGTTAAGCGTTTTGAAAGGTCTTGTTTGAGGTAGAGTGAATTTTAAGCACCACACACATAACGAATGCGAAACAGCCTGAATTGCTGGTGAGGAGCCAAGAGCACAAGAGAGGAGCTGCTGAATTTTAATGATTCATTATTGCATGGAAGGCCTTTGTCTTCCTTTATCCGGTGCACAATAAAAGAATTAATTGGACAGAAAATGGCAGGGCAAAGAACTGACAAGTCATTAAGGGGCTCTGAATGGCTGATTAGGTGCACATTGGGGGTGGAATTTCAACTGCACTGTTTCAGCAAGGGCTCCGGAATAATAATGGCATGGCACAGTTTATATTTTGTATGCAGTACCAGAAAGGCCTTTATGTCGGCATTGTGGTGCTATTTATTATGCTGTCTATTTAGCCATTGTTGGCATTGTGTTTGCAATAAGAATGCACAAACAAAGTTGGGATTTTTTTTTCCTAACTTCACGACAGCAAAATAATTGGGAATCAGAATCTCACAGCGCCGATAGTTTTATGAATTTTTGTGTGTGTGTGTGTCCAGAAACCCCCGTAAATATTTAGACTTGCGAGAAGTAGCTTCACTTAGGCAAAAAAGAAAAAGGAAAAGAACTAATAAACTTCTCCCACTTTCCCCCGTTCCCAAAGAGCCTCGAGCAGCTGGTGCAGCCCCTGCGAGCGCTGCGGCCCCGGCCACTTCCACAGCCCCACGCCGCGAGGATGCAGCTCAAGGAAAAGCAGCCAACTGGAATTATTGGTCGCTAGGAAGTTCATTGAACATCTCGCGCACGGACCCTTTGAGGCGGCTTCTGCCAAAGTCGCCTTGTTGTTGTTGATGTTAAGCAGTTGCCTGTGAGTTATAGGAAAAAAAAAAACCCACACACAGAAGGGCGAGAAAGAATTAAAAAAAGCATATATATATATATATTTTTAACCCATTATTAGCTCATAGTACCCAGGGAAAAAAATATATAAATGAGAAGCGTGAGAAAGGGCCAGGCCCTGAGCAGAGGTGTGGGGTGCATCAGTTTGGGCTGCTGGTTTGGGGACATTTGTCTGGAAATGAGTGACTGGGACCAGTGCATCCCAGTGCATCCCCATGGATCCCAGTGCATCCCAGTGCATCACCATGCATCCCAGTGCTTCCCAGTGCATCCCCATGGATCCCAGTGCATCCCAGTGTATCCCCATGCATCCCAGTGCTTCCCAGTGCATCCCCGTGGATCCCAGTGCATCCCAGCGTGTTGGGTAGGTGTGATTTTGATGAGTAATGCTGTTTTTTTCCAAGAGTATAACAAATAGGAATAGCAGTTTACTGTCAGGTCTGTACACAGTCGGGTGCAAGTTTCAGGGGATAAAAGGGAATCTTTAACGAAGATACAGCACTTTTTTCTTGTTCCCTACAAGTGATTCATTACAGCCTGATGAAAACAGAAAGCTGCCACCTTTGCGTAACCTGGAGATTTTCACATCATAAAGATTATGTTTTAAGCTTTGCTCAGGACCTGGCAGAGGATAACTTCGTTTCCCACAACCTCCTTCCCATCCTGCATAGATGCACCTTGTCCAGCTGGCCCTGCAGCCTCAATCCTGCCATTGTCCGGGGGAGCTGGGATGCACTGGGATGCACTGGGATGCACGGGGATGCACTGGGATGGACAGGGATGCACTGGGAAGCACGGGGGTGCATGGGGATGCACTGGGATGCACTGGGATGCACTGGTCCCAGCCACTCATTTCCAGACAGATGTCCCCAAACCAGCAGCCCAAACTGATGCACCCCACACCTTTGCTCAGGGCCTGGCCCTTTCTCACGCTTCTCATTTATATATATATATTTTTCCCTGGGTACTATGAGCTAATAATGGGTTAAAAATATATATATATAAATTTGAAAACGTGAGAGGGGATTTGGGTGTCAGGGAGATGGATGAGCTGCAATTTGAAACTTTTTAGGTAAGAATAAGTGAAAAGGAAAATGGGGTTATTACAAAAAATGCCATTCTCTGTAGAATACAACCCTTCTGTAATAATATTTTAAGAGGTAGTTAGTGGCACTCTTCAGTCGGGAAAGTAAAGGCATGCGTGTCAAACAAAAATAAAATAATTAAAAAAAAGAGGTGGGAAGGTAGCTGGTTCCATTGGAAATTGTAATGCTCCTCCTGAGATTTCAGGTTCTTAACACTGCAAAAGGAGGAAAAAAGAATACTGTAATCTGTGCTCCTCTATTTGTGCTGCAGATGGGAAGGAGGCAACTGGAAAAGCTGTTGGCGACAAGGGGACATTGGCCAAGCTGGGACACGTCACCACCAGGTCCCCCAGCCCCTGGTCCTGCCCCTCCGAAGCTCCTGCTGCTCCAGGGCCACCTGAACCCTGGAAGGTCTGTTGGCTTTAAGAGCTTCTCCTGTTCACCAGATGGAGACGGGGATAAAACCGGACCCGAACAGACAAAATTCAGGCAGGAATCCAGATATTCCAGATATTCTCAACATTTGGGAGAAATCAGATCTGCAGGGGAGGAGCTTGGAGCAACGTTTGTCAGAACAAAGTCAGGTGAGAGGTTCAGAGCCAGATTCCGACCATCCCTTCAGAGCCGTGTGTCCGAGCCCTGGAATACTTGGCTGACACCCACGCCTGGTGATGGGATGCAGAGAAGTTAAAAACATATTTAAAGCGCTTAACAAAATTCCCAGATGGAAGCAAGTTTATTTTTTTAATGAAAATAACTTAACAAAACATCCGAGTAATAAATGTTTTGTGTTCTATTTCTGGGAATGCAGGAAAGATCTTCGGAGACCCCCCCAGAAAAAGAGAAATGCTAAAACAATCAGCCCCAAATGTCAGAGATATTCAGATCTGCTTGGAAAAAATAAGGAAGATGGAAATATCTGCATGGGAGGAGAGCAAAGGTCTCTCTCAGGAGTGTCCTGCAAAGGCATATGTAGGTTTGCCATGCAGGAGCAAGCTAAAAAAACCCCTCAAACCAGTGAAGCAAAAGGGGTTTGTATAAAAGAACCCTTCCCCTGGGCTCTGCCAGCCTCTGGCCACCAGCAACTGCAGTGAGACCCTTGTGTTGCCTCAACACTATGCCCAGAAGTTGCATATTTTTCCTGAATTTGTCTCACCTCCCTTTGAAGCCAACCCTGTTGGGCACTCGCCCACTGTAACATGAGAGACACCATGGCAAGAATCATCAATGACCTTTCCCTTCTCCTTCCCCCATTTAATACTTCACTGCCTGGACCCAAACACCTTGATCTGGGCTGGAAAGAGCCTTATAGAAGCAAACAGCATATTTCAGCTCCAAACCTGAAATATCCTCTTTGGGCAGAATTGTGCCCCCATCTTTGACTCCACATTGAGGCCCAATACACTCCTGGTGCTGATGCTGGTGACATTTGTCTCATCTCAGTGTGGAAAATAGACTTTAAACATGGTTTAAAAGTCAGGGTTTCCTGGTTTCTGAGCAATAAATCCCTTGCTTTTTGGACCATGCTTTCCAAGTGATAAATTTCTACATCTTCGGGAAAATACACTCTACAGAAAGCAGACAAAGCAGAAAAGGCTGTGGCATTGCCTGAAATGACATTTATATCTTGGATGGCGAAGCAGCCCGGACAGGACTGCCATACAGATGCTTGTGGGAAGGACAGGCAGACCCGGTGGAGCTTTTTTTGGGAAAGACAGTCAAACCAGGGCTGGACTGTGACCAGAAACTGGGACAGCCACATCCCAACCGGGTGGCATCTCGTCATCCTGCCTGGGCTCGGGGCACCCCGGCTCACCTGGGAATTGTCATTTCGGGAGGCTGAGACCTGGGGTGCAGAAGATGCTGCCCCATCCCCTTCCATGACCCACCTCCCCCGGGCCGTAGGATTTCCTGAGCTTCCACCCAGTCCTAACCCCAGGATACAGATTCTGAGCCCTAAATGGCTTATGCAGCATCTTTGACATTTTCCCTTTTGCCTAATTACAGGGATTTATTTTTATTACCGCTACGGGCTTGTTTGAAAACCCAGTCAGCTCAGCAGAAGGCTGTCATGGGCTCGTGGATCAGAGCTAGACACTTGGTGTAGTTTTTCCTATAACAAATTATGTGTTATTTGCTGGTTCTCATTTAATTATTAAACAGAAGCTGCAGATATTAAGCTTCCAGATGCCTTAAAATCAAGGAGAAGACTCAGGAGGTCCCTGGATTTCACTCTCCCTCCTGACAGAACGGTGAGTTCACAAACTGTGAAAAACAAATCCACGTCGTTACGTTACAGGTCCAATCCACATGGTTTGGAGCCAAACAGTCGAATGGACTTTGAGATGGACCTTGGCCAACGTTTCTTCAGTCCAGCCACAACTGAGAGCTTAATGCAGCTCTGCGTCCGAAATCTGCTCTACCTGCTCGGGAACAGTGCTCACTGTGGCTCTAATCGCTTCAAACATCGTCGCTAAACACAGGGATTAGGGAGGATTTGAGGCATCTGCTCCCTTGTGATCTCAGCTTCAGCTCTCACAGGGTGTTTTATAAAGGTGAGAAACACTGGTGCTTTCACCTTAGTTAAAACGCTTGAATATTCTTGGAGAATGTAGAAAATGAAGGTATTGCTTGTCTTATTAGTCTTAGGGCAGTTTTTCTAGCCCAAGATGTGCCCTGTGTGGCATCTTGGAGGACAGCAAGCAGGCAAGGATGTGGTTTAGGAAGCAGAAACATTTCAATTCCTATAAGACTATTGAGTTTTGCCATGGACTTCATTGGAGACTGCATGACCTTGCAAACGGGCTTTGCCTCTACCTTAAACACTCCAAAAGTTGCTCTTAGTGTGCATCATCCTATACTTATATCATGCCATGGCCTGACCCGAGCCCAGAAATGTTCTTTCCCCCCAAACCTAAAGCAGTGCACATAGGGGTGATTTCCCCATTGCAATGGAGCTCATGGAGACTAAAATTCCTACAGATCTGTCTTCATCATGGGTTATCTGGTGCTGTCTAGAGTCAGGTGAACTCTGCTTTGAGCCAATTTGCTGGGATATGAGCGGTGGGACATGAACTGCTGCTCATAGCCCGATGGTGACGGAATGCAACGCCTTTTCCCACACTGAAAATAAGCAATTTCAGACCGAAGTGCTGACTTACTCTTTGAATTGAATGCTTGTCTATCCTCTGTAGGAAGAAGTGTTCATATGCAGGGATTTCAGAAGTTACTGAGTCCCGGAGTAAAATCTTCCCCCTCAGGACACCTGTCCCTCCCTTAGAAATGTGATTCAGTGCCATTTCTGTAGGTGTAAAGTTCTATAGCAGCAGTTAATATATGCATACTTCTGGGTTTCCTCATTACCATTTCAGTTGGCTCGTTTACATAATAACACAGAACAGAAGACCATTTGCATAAAATTAAAAAAAAAAATAAAATAACTGAATGTTGCTTTTATTTTGAAAGGCGCAGAGAATGAGCCTGTGAAGTTATTTATATCCCCGAAAGCACCAAGGAGGCTAATCGGCAGGGAACCGTGCTTTCTGCACAAAATGGGACTTGACCACTTCAATTTATTCATGAAATATTAGCTCACTTAGTGCAGGAGTGTTTTAAGCAGCTGGGCTGGAGCTGACGGGAAATCCCCTCCCAGCTGCAGCGGGATCAGCGCGACTCGGAGCCAGACAACAGCCAATTCCCCGGCTCCGGTCCACACCGCACCTGAAGGGGCTGGGGAATGAGGGGTCTGCTCCTTGGTGGTGGTCGTTGTCACAGAAATATTCCATTCTCTTCCAGCACTTCTGCCTAATGGTTATTTACCTAATCTGGGGGTTTTACACTGACCCCCTTCATGCCATGATGCTCGGGCACCTTTATCTACAGCCAAGAGCTGAAGCAAAGCTCCTCCTGGGGTTTCTGTGTTCCTTGTGTCCTGATTTCTTCTGTTCCTCCTAATTTCCATCACCAAATATTCCCACGTGAGCAGCACTTGGCCATCCCATCTGATGGGACAACATTGCTATTGGTGTAACAACGGTGATTTGGTTTTGCAGCCGTCACCCTTGGGTTTCAGGGGCAGGGAAAGCCGCGTGTCAGTGCTCAGCACAGACAGACGTGCTGGGGTGGGTTACGTGGGGAAATGTGAGTCTGAGCAGCAAAACAAGTACTAATTTGGTATTCAAGGCATGTGCAAAATGGCCATATTTGCATGAGAAAGGTTTGTTGGGAGAAATCGTAGGCCAAATCCTGTTTTATTTTATAAGCCTCCGAACATGCAGCATCTTTTCTGTCACCACGAACGTTACATTGGGTTTCCACAAAGGTCATGAGAGCTGAACGTGGCCCAGGAGTACCCAAAGCTCTTTATTACAGCAATTCCTGGCAAAACCATCACTAAAATTAAACTATAACCTCCTGGAACAAGCTGGCCTCAACATTTTTAACAATGGTGCAAATCCTTCTGTAGATTATTGGGGTGTGCAATACCGAACTTGGCAGGTTCATGCAGCACAGATGGCCTCAAGGTTGGAAACATGACCCCGAACTGCCTCCTCTATCTGTTCTTGGGACACTGGCTCTGGATTGTGGGAGCACTGGGGCAGAGGGACAATGGGACAATGTCTGTGCTGGGATGTCCCCGTCCCACAGCATGATGCTCTGAAACAAAGTCCCAGCGCAAGCGTGTGAGCAGCCGCCCTCTGCCCCCCTCCCTGTACGCAAAAAATGAATGTGCATTGTTGGCCATGGGTGTGGTGGGTTTCAGCACACTGAGCCTGCCAAACTTGGACTTTTGCCCCAAATATTCACATGGCCTTAATAATTTTTGTTCCCCTTTCCTCACACTTCTCCATGCCCTCACCAGGGTTGTGGTGGCTCCTCACTGCAGGATTGCCCGTGGTGGAGCTCCATGTGCCCACCCTGGCCAGGTGTTTCTGGAGCTGAACGCTTGTTCACAAGGAGCCACGTCCGACTGTTCCATGGAAAATCCCCCAGCAGATTTGTGGCGGGAAGGAAGAAAGGTCCTGCAGAGTCCCATTGCAGGTTCTTCACCACAGGCAAGATTTGGGAGAGCAAGATCTCCTCTGCTGAACACCACAAACCATGTATGGCCAGCAGAAACCTCAGCTTGGAGATCTTTCACTTTTGTGCTTGGTCCAGAGCCCTGGTGGTGGATCACACTCATGGATGACACCTTGAAATCCTGCTCCCACAAGCCTGGAAGAGCATACACAGGAAAGAAGACAATATTAATGCATAGCTTTGGGATGGGCTTGATCCTGCCACCCTCCAGCAGCCTGAGCACAATGTCTGTGGTCCATCTGCTCCCTCTCCCAGGTATTTGCTCCTCCGTGGGGCAGCCAAAGGCTGCAGAGTGAGCTGGGACACTTGATAAAATGGAAGGTGATGCTCCCAACAGCCCTACAAACATTGCTCTTGAAGACATAATGAGCCTCTGTATATTTCTGGTGTTTCCAGAAGGAAAATGCAGAAGGAAAATGCTTTGACTTCACCAATTGCACTGGGATCCCTGCAAGGGTCTCTTGGCAGTACCCAGTGAGGGTGTTCCCTGTGCTGGATGGGTATCCCCCCAGTTCCTCCATCCCAGACACAAACTGAGCCGATGGGGAATCCACAGCAGAATCGCATAGCTCACTGTTTTATAAATGTCTGGAAAACGCAGACTGAAATTGTGTTAGGACCTTTCCAATGCACTAATACTTTGGAACACATAGATCATGCATATGGGAATAGTCCTGGCCCAGAAAGCACGGGTAAGACCCAAATAGCTGCTTGGAAGCTGGATTCAATAAAGGGCGATCCCTTGGAGCCGAGGAAGCAGGACAACCAGCCTGCTGAGACCCCGGCCTCGCTGCCGAGGATTTCGAGGCCGTTGGCGAGTGCTGTTCCATGACACAGGACAGATGCTCTGCCTGCTAATAACGAGAAAAATAGCTATGAACACTGTTAATTGCCAAAATGTAAACTCACTTCTGTGGTTTGCAACTCCCTCTTCAGCATAGGCTGCAGACAACAACTCTCCTTTGCTCTACACGCACAGCGTGGCAATGAAAAGCAAACTGGTGTGTCCGTAAGGCACCTGGCTGACCCCCCCGAACCACGGCGGGGGAAGCACCTTCTCAGGAGTCTGTGTTTTATTGCAAAGAGCTGAAGGCTTGGCCAAGCGTCCCGTGTGCTCCCGGGCTCTGCACCCTGTTCCCGCAGACACGTAGCTGGACGCTGAGCATCGCCCTGTGCACACCCGGCTCTGGGAACCCGCTGCTGATTTGCAAGGGAAATCACGGGTAAATAATGCTCATTACCCGCGAAGGCTGTCCCCTTCCAGATCAAGTTCACTTGTTATTCTGATCAGCCGATAAGCCTCATTTGCATAAATTTTTCTTTCTTCCACACTCTGGTTTTGCTATCACAGTTAAAACGGGTTTTTATTACTCTTGTTAATATTTTTACTCTGTGCGATCATCCCGACTGAAGGGTTTGCGAATGCTTTCATGCCTGCTGGGGGCTGGGGGTGGCTGGGGGTGTCCTGGGGGCTGTCAGTGTTCGGGGGCTGTGCTTTTGCTCCCCCCCAGTGTTTCCTGCAGTCCATCACTCCCGGCTTTGCTGGCTGAGCCGTGCAGGTCCATAACCAGGATAACAAACAGGATAACACTTGTTTTTGAGGGCCCCCCCTTGCAGTTATTCCCAGCTGCTTGACCACTCCAGAGTAAACTGGCTTTTTTTCTTGCTGTGACTATCTGCTTTTTCTTGTCTGTGAGGAGGGGTGTTAGAGACAACAGGCAGCACAGTGGTGTCTGCTGACGGTGGAGCCGCCCACTGCCTGCTGGGCTCTGGCCAGACCCAGGGATCTTCCCCTGAAATCAGCCTCCCCTGCAACTTTCATTCATTTTTAAAAGGGGACCAAAGCTGA
Source organism: Streptopelia decaocto (assembly GCF_964273445.1). Lineage (NCBI taxonomy): Eukaryota > Metazoa > Chordata > Aves > Columbiformes > Columbidae > Streptopelia > Streptopelia decaocto. Next base: position 5,559,927 of record NC_138668.1, on the reverse strand, counting down.
ATCATCTCAGCTCCTGCAGAGGAGATAAGGAAGGAAAATGCCAGCTGATGTTGCTGGCTCTGAAGCTGGGTCCTGCCTTGAATGAGAAGGCACCAACACCTCATCCCCATCCCCATCCCCATCCCCATCCCCATCCCCATCCCCATCCCCATCCTCATCCCCATTCCCATCCTCATCCCTATCCCTATCCCTATCCCTATCCCTATCCCTATCCCTATCCCTATCCCTATCCCTATCCCTATCCCTATCCCTATCCCTATCCCTATCCCATCTCCATGCCCATGCCAATTGTTTGCCCCCACCCCCGAGCTGAGGGCTGCAGCGTGGGCACGCAGATGAGATGCAAAAGAGAGGGGCATGGATTTGCATCATCTGCTCAGTGTAGAGGCTGCTTGGAACTGCACCAGAGCGGGATGGAATTGTTTTACAGATCTCTTGGTGGATAACATCTCTGCTGCTGGGCCCGCAAGGGATTTCTGGATGCAGAGTTGGAAGGACAAGGACCTTAAAGCTTGGTCAACTTTCAAAAATCCTATTTGTGCAAAGGCACCTGCATCTATTACAATTAGCTGGCTAAATTTTATCTATTTATTGCCTCTGTGAAACTGCCTGAATTTTAGCTGATTTAGCTCCCATGAGCTGTCTGGTCCCAGAGCAGTGCTGGGATAGGGGCTCAGCCAAAACCTGCTCTTTTGTGGCTAATTCAAGCATTTCCAGAGGTGGCTGCATTTTTCCTGAGTGTGATGATGTTGCTTTACATAACAGGGAAGAACTTTTCTGCCTGTAGCAAATAAAACTCTTTGGCCCACACCATTAGAAAGGTCCTTTTTGCCTTTAAGTCTTAGGGATGCTCCTGGGGGTTGCACCTTAGGGGGTCCCTGGGTTTCTGCTGGGATGAGGGGCTTGAGCAGCACTGTGTCAGCCAAACAAGCGGGGCCAGGGCAGCTGAGGTCCCGCTACTCACGTCTCTCTGGCTCCTCCTGAAGGAGACGGCCCCGTGTAGCTACGAACGGAGAGCGAACACCGCACAGATCGCTCCTCGCCCACAGAAGGAGCGATAACTTTGGATGGGATGAAAAGCAGGGTGTGAAAGCCAAAGGGAATACGGAACCAGTGCTGCTTTCTTGATAGCGTCATCCCTGCCCACTGCAGCTCCATCAGTGCAACAGGACCCACGTCCCCATTCAGCCAAAGCTGGGGATTGGAGGGATACGGGCTGGCAGGGACTGTGCCCGGTAGGGGAAGGAGGAGCTGTGGGCAAAGCTGTAGATACCAACCGCTTTTACAGTGCTTCTCCAGGCAGGCAGCAAGACCAGAAACCCTCCAAAAACCAGAATACTTTGAGAGTGGGGGGGGCGAGGTGGGCTCTCGCCTGCGGGACACAGCCTTATTATTTCATTTTCCTACCCCCAGGAACTTGGATTTTGTACCCTGGGCTTGAATTTTGTATTCTGCTACTCTGACTCCCAAATCCCGACAATGGTAATAAATATTCCCCCTGCTTTGCTGTGAAGAGGTTTCTCGCTCAGGCTCAGCCCAGGCTGGGGCACGGAGCCGGTTTGAAAGGCCCATCCCGCTGTGCCGGGTTGCTCCAGGGCCACTGAGCCCTGGATGTCCTCGCTGTCCCCGCTCCTTGCCAGACCTCTTACAGAAAACCCAGCTGGCACAGAGCTGGGAGGTGGCTATTCATTCTCTAGCCAAGGCACAGCCTTTCCTATTTTTTTTTTCTGGGACATATATTTCATGTTGCTTTGTGCTATTTGTCTGTGGGATAAGCTGCTGCAATGGGAAGGCAAGACCATGGCTGTGAGGGGACAGGCAGCTCCGAGACAAAAGGGATGGATGCTCAGGAGGGGAGCAGCTCCCAGTGGGTTGAAGTCCCCAAACTTGCACTCATCTTGGGCTAAAGGTTGGAATATCAGCCTGGCAAACGCCTGGCAGTGGGACTGTGGCACCCACCCATGTGGCTGCTGGGAGAAAATTGCTCTACAATGATGTGCCCACCAAGGAGCTTAAAGCATGACAGATTTCCTCCGTTTCCTGGGGACAGCCATGACAGATACTTGTTTTATTGTTTGTATAGGTCGCCTGGAGTGAATCACATCCTTGGGCTCCAAAATAACTGGGGAGGTTTCTCCCTGGGGACTCGGTCACCCAGAGAAGAAACAGGAAAACAACAAGCTAAATATTAAGCGTATGCTTTAACGTGAAACCCAAACACAGCACTCACGGTAACACATTTCCCCCATATACCCACCTAGTGTGGAATGAATGAAGAAGTTATTTCCAGATATCCTCAGCAAACACATGCCTACTCATAGTTAAATTTTCCCCCCTAAACCCCTTAATTCTTCTGCAATCTAAGGAGATGGGCTTTATGGTTACTCAGTCTGGGTTAAAAGTCTGTGTTTCCCTACCTGGAGTGGACTTAAATAGTGAATTATTATTAGATATGTTGTTGACTATTTCAGGGCACCAAACATCCGGACACCACGAGTCCCATCCCCAGAGCATCCTTCCCTCCGAGCACCCCGGAGCTCGTTGCCCGGGAAGGCTACAGCACAAGCAGGCCTGAAGATCTGCAGATCTTCGCTCAGCCCAGCCCTGCAACTTGTCCCAAGACCAAATCAAAGTACAAGTCCCAGTTTTTCGTTTCATTTGTGCCAATTGCAGAAATCATCGGTTTGCTGCAGCCTTTCCCCAGATGAGCATCGGCTTCACGTCCTCATTTCTCACTGAGAGCATGTGGGGCCATTAGGGCTTTCCTGAATTCTTCCCTTCTGGAAGCCTTTTTTCTCTTAGGTGACATTAACCGAGAGCTCTGTCACTCCACCCCACTTTAATGATTTCCTCTGGAACTTTTGGCGTTCAATAAACCAGTGTGTTCCCCATCTGAGGTGAATCTCCTGCAAAGAAAAGAAGAAAAGGAAACAAAAACAAAACCAAAAACCCAACAACCCCATCCTGGGCAGACTGCACGCTTGTCGCCAGCGCCTGCCACCCTAATTATGCTGTGGAAGAATGTTCAGATGGCAGCAGGCCCTGAACATTGCAGGCAGGATATTGCCTGCTCCTGGATGCAGCCGCTTTAGCCTCTGCAATAACATTCGCTATAATAAGCTGTTTTGGGGAAGGCGTGAGCGCGGTGTAGACATTTTGGCCCAGCTGCTGCCCTTGCCTGGAGGTGGCTGAGGATGTGTGGGGGGGTCTCTGGACCTGTCTCCTTGTGGGTACCGACCCCCCTTGCTTGGGGTGTGGACTGTGCACAGGGACCCCCCGTGATGGGTCTGGGTTGGCAAGGGAAAGCAGGGGATGCTTTGGGGATGCTAAGGCGGTGTATCACTCTCCTGCCTTCCCGCACGGGGTAAATCCAGGCTCGGCAGCCGGGATGGCTCCAGGCGGCTGCTGGGGCTGTGAACCATCCCCTCGGCCTCCAGCTTCTGTGCCAGAGCCTGGGCAGGCGCCTTGTCCTGCGGCCGGGCGGCCAGCCCAGCCTCCTCCTCCTCCCTCAGCCTCATCCATCCCGCTGCCGGCAGCTGGGCCTCTGCCCGGCCCTGCCGACCTGGGCCAGGCGCCGGAGCTGAGCATGGCCGCCCTGCAATGCTCCTGCCTTTGCAAAGCTGCTCCTCTCCTGCGAGTCGCCTTGTTCCCATGGCTCAGGATGAGACAAACTGTCTAGGAGGGCTTTTTGCTTGGACACTGCATCGAGCTGCTTGGGTAGGTTTAGCCCATGCAAGGGAAAACTCATTGGTTTTGCAGAGCCAAAGGCTGAGATGGCATTGGGGCATCTCATTGGCCATGAGGCACCATCAGGTTGTCTCTGTACTGGGCCAAGAGCAACTACTTGGCTGGGAGCTCGCTGCCAGAACAGCAGCCCTTTCCTGGGATCCATCTGGAGGTCCTGAGCCCATCATTTTCCATGGGATCTCTGCTTCTTCTTAGCATGCAAACCATGCAATCCCTGATCCCAGTCTGAGTTTTGCCAGATTTCCATTTCTGGGCTTTGGTTGTCCGGTGCTGGGCCCTGCTGGGGTTTGCCAGTGACCAGCCCACCTTTCCGTGTGGGTGGACATTTCTGCCCTGGGTGCCTTCGGTGTTTTTTCCAGAGAGAGCTGTCGGCTCTTGGCTGGCCAGGGCGAAATGGGTTGGTCCCTCTCCAGCCTTTAGGGAACAAGGCACCAATTCAGGAGGAAATTTAGCGTGTGCTCCTGTCCCATCACACCTAAACTCCTCCAGAAGGTACCCGAAGAGCAGGAAGATGTTTTTGGGATGTGTGCTGGAATGGCAATGTCATCCCAAGCTCTCCTGTCATGGGTGTTTCTCCTTGATCTACCACACAACCCACAGACAGACGAGGTCCATCGCCTTGTGTGTGACAAGGTGGCTTCGTGCCAGCCTTGGGGACAGCACTGGAGGAGCTCTTTCCACATGCTTGGTTCACCCCCAAAATAGGATGATCAGAAACTGTTCTGAAGGGGCGTCCAGTGCAGAGCTGTGGAAAAGCTCCCATGGAACCCCCCAAACCTTGGATCGGGCTCTGTTTTTGGGAACCATAAATAGAAGCCGAGTCACTCAAATATCCAGGACCTCTAAGAGCCATTCATAGCTGCAAATTAACAGCTACCGTCAGGCCCATCTGTGCACGCCCCAACCCCAGGTCGGATTCCTGCTCCCTCTGTTTAACCTGATGACCATAATTACACACTCGTTTATACACCCGGCGGCACCTGAATGCTTTACAAGACAAACACCTAATCCCGCGTGGAAATTATAGCCACATAATATCTCTTTTCATTATTTGCTGAGGTGTTGAGTCTGATTACAGCACACACTGTTTGCTTTGTACCAGGGTAAAGCCCCTGTAATTTCTCTGCAAGTCAACATCATTCCAGCGAGGAGGCTGAAAATCTACAGGCTACTGTGCAAACGAGCTAGCAAATATTAATCCATGGTAAATGATCTGGGAGGTGGAGGCAGGGAGGGGGTGTGCAAGGTTATTTATACCCCCCCCGAGATTAATAATACCAAATTTAAACAAAAGAGAAGAGGACGAGGGACGTGAAACATTCCTGCTGGCCATGCTCCCCGGGGCTGGGCTCCTGGGGGAGCAGGAAGCTTTCCAGGGGGCTGCTGATGGGAGAGAATTGAGCTGGTTCAGAACATGGGTCCCCCTTGTATCCCGTGAGCTTTAGAGGGCTGACAGAGGTGGCTCAAGCTTCTCATGTTGTCCTGAAACATGGCATCGCCTGACCTGCCACAGGCTTCCCATAAACCCCGGATAAAATCACTTAATAGTGCCGTGACTCAGTTTCCCCATCGTTAAACACACAATATTAATGTAGTGTCCTACATGGGGACGGTGCGGATGCTCAGTGCTGCGGCAATGGGCACCCCCAGATATATTTAAGGTGAGGATGTGTGAAAGGTCTCTGTCAGATGCTGTTTTGCCGAATGAACGGGGGTGGCTGACAGTGCCCAGCACCAGAGGGGACCCGTGCTGCCGCAGTATGAGCACAGACACTTTATTCTTTATCAAGGAAGCATCAATGGCTGTGAATGAGACCCCTTTGCTGTGCCCCTGCAGCTCCCAGTGGGAGGACTGTGAAACCTCCTGGGTGTCCTGTGATCCCCCAAAATCCACTTTCCCATCTGCCGCACAACAAGGATTCCATGTCCCCCAGTGCCTTGCTTGGGATCCAGCCTGCCCTCAGTCCTTGGGGTGTTTCCCACATGGGAGATCCCCTTGTTTCCCACCTTTGCAGATCCCCAGAAATGAGGATCTGGAGCTAGAGCCCCCACATCCCCCGTGGGTCCCTCCAAGCTCTGTCTTGAGCAGGGCAGCAGTGGCAGCACCTCGTCCTGGCTCTGCATCCCGGCTCAAACGCTGCGCCCTTGGTCTCTCCCCAGGAAAAACACCACCTCGGACTGAGATGCAACAGCAGTGACGTTGTCTGGAAAGAAAGAAGGATTTGCTTTAACGAGCAGCGCGTGGGTTTGCAACCAAAGTATACAGGCGGGCTTCGGGCTAGACTGTACCCTGGAGCCCTGCCAGGCGATGGGCTGAATCCTGGGCTGCACCTCTGCTGTGCAAACTCCTGCTCGGCGGTTTCAGGGCAGTTCAGCCCGGGTTTCCACCGAGGGAGCCGGGGGGGAGCCGAGGTCATCCCGCTGCTCTCTGCCCCGTGCTCAAGCTGCTGTGGAGCCAGAGGGAACCCATGGCAAAACACCGGCAGCATCCGCGCTCCTGGTGCTCAGCTCTGGCGGTGGCATGAGCGGGGGGTGATGTTATTGAAATCCATGTCAAACGGGTGTTAATGAAGGAAAACCAGGCCTGCGTATTGCATCCCCCTTAAATCTTTGTGAAAATGTGTTTGCGTGCTGGAGGGAGGAAGGTAATTATTGCTCCCAGTGGCAGATGGGGAATGGGGTATGGGGAGCACCGGGGGCCCTGGGGTCACCCCCAGTCGGCGCCAAGGTTAAGCCAGCGCTGCCGAGCTGGTCCCACAGCATCCCAAACACCAGCTCCCACTGCCCTGGCTCTCTCCAAAACCCTTCAGATTAATTAGATCATATTTAATTTCAATTAAATTTTAAAATGCAAATACAACTTGAATCATGCAAGCCGGACAGGGTGCGCCGGGTCACCGGCTTCACTGTCACACCACGCTCTGATTCCCGCCGGCACACGCTTGTGTGCACACGCATATAAGCACACACACATATGTGCACACGTGGCCACATGCGTGTTCCCGGTGCCCATATGGAGGGACGGGGTCCGTGCTGGGCCGAAACTCGGCCTCCCGGAGCTGGAGAGGCAGCGAGCTGTTTCTCCAGCGCTCAAGTTTTTCTTTCAGACTCCGAGCTGCCTTGCCAAGTGTTATAAAAATATATCAGTGTGAGCCAAAACATTTAGCACTCCACTTATTACTTTAAGGTTATAGGTTAAACAAATTCCTTCTCAGAATTTACTGTGTTCATTTTAGCTTCACAACACAGCCCTGCTAGCGGTAGATATATTTCACACTGTAATACCTCCCTTATGTATTGGAGGGGGGGAAAGGAGAAGAGGAAAGTAACTTTCTAAATTTTTATGTGAACAAAAGCTACTATATAAACTAGCTGAAAACAAGTCCTTTGCAAGAGATAGTTTGTAAAACTTATTTTCCAGTAACCAATAAACCAAGAATGAAAGGTAAAGTTTGTTTTTACCTTACCTAATAACTTTATTTTTTTTCTGAGTCTTGCCTTTTTTGTACAATAAAGCCCAAAAAGAAAATAAAGAGCTGAGTTCACACCTTGGGCAAGCAGGTGCAATTGTCCCCATGAAAGTGCACCTCTGTGAGCCAGGCTTAAACCCCTCTGAGGTGGTGCAAGAATTCAGATAATGGGTATCTGCTGAGTTACTTTACATGCAGCTCTAGGTTGGGAAGAAAAGATGTTTTGGAGAGTGAGGACTTCTGGTTTGCAGCCCTTACTTTGCTACCGGGCTCCCTCCAGCCCAATGCAATATAAATTCTGCCTTCTCTTCTCTGCTGGATGATCCACATAAACTAACTCCATCTTCACAGTCCACACGTGTGTCCCTGTCACTGGTGGCTCGTGTCACCCCCACTCTGCCCCGTGCAAGTCTCCTCCACACAACTCTATATGTAGGGTCTCTATATCAGGGCTGATGCTTTTCTCCAACACTGGAGGGACTAATTCCTATCTGGAGAAAACCTTCAAAGATGGGAGGATGCAAAGCCGAGTCGAGGGCAATGCCAAGCGCAATGACTACATGAGATGTCACCGTTACACCATACGATGACATTTTGGTCTCATGCTGGGGGGCAGCTGTTCTGGAGCTGCTGATGCAGGTGACCTGGGCTGTGTGAGGTGCAAATTAGTGATTGTGATGGGAGATAATGAGACTCTGTGGAAAGGATCAGGGTGTGTGTTTTGGTGTGTATTGGTGATAAATCTGCTTTTTTTTGATGTTCAAAAGTGAAGCAGGAGGTTGGATAGGCAGCTCAGCCTGGGGCAAAGTGTCACTGATGTCCCCATCCCAGGGTGAGGGTGCTGCCCTGTGCAGGGCACCTCTCCCCTTACAAATCAATTCTCCTTCCAAAACCACCCTGCAGAGAAGAGCTTTGCCATTGAGCAGGATTCTTTTGGGGTTGTTTTGGACATCAGCAAAGCTGGTGATGGTGGCAGATGGTGAAACAGCTGTTTGTGTTGCAAAATGCTGAAGCCTGAAGCACCCTGGAGCTGTTGGTACCATTTACACTCATACAGGTACCAAAGCATTTTGCAAAGTATAACTTCTGTGCAAAATCTGAAGCTATAGAGAAAAAAACCTGAGATTCTAGATTCTGCTCTGGGATGTCCTGCAGCCCTGGTTGGGCATGGGGAGGGGGCTCATCCTGCCCTTATATCCACTTGCAAATTATTTGCAAGATGAAGGGGCTCCAAGCTGCTGGCCTTGTTTCTGTGGAACAGATCTTAACAAAACGGGGAAAAAAAACCAGAATTATTAGGTCCGGTTCATGTTTGGGGTTTGGATTTCGCCTAGGAGAGGAGAGGGAAATCAGACATCGAGGTGTCATGTATGTGAGCTAATAAAACTGGGCCAGCAGATTGAAGATGGAGGAGCTGAGGGACTGTTTAGAGGTATCCGTCACATAAATGAGGAGGTGGAGGAAGTCTGGATGATAGTAACCCCATATTAAAAAATTCTGCCCTGTCAACAAGCGAAGAACTACATGGTGGAAATACGCCTGTGCTTGTTGAACTGTGAAACCAGATGTCTTAGAGCAATAACTATTGCGCAGGAGGCGGGGAGGGCTGAGAGGAACACGTTTGCCTACGATTAAGAAAAAAATACATGCTGCTACAGCCGTGGTTTCAATTAAAATGGCTCAAACTAAATATTGTTCCTATTAATGGGATGTCCAGCTGTGACACCACCATGTAGTATCCTTACACATTCAGCACAGGCAACATCTGCAACATAATCCCAGCATCCAGACAGAGGAGCCGGGGAGCTGAGAGGCAGCTCACAATTTTCCCGATGGCTCAGCAGAGATGAAAAGGCCCTCGTAGGACAAGGGAAAAATACAGGCATGGGGGAGGCAGAAAGCAATGCGAACTGTGCCTAATTCATAATTTTGGGTAAATGAGGATTTTGGCGTGTAGAATTGGGAACATGGCCTAAGCTCAAGCTTTGGACACAGCAGAAACAAGGCTTAGTCACTGCAATAGGAAGAAACCACTGTGCTGGTTTTCCAAAGATTAAGACAGCTGGAAGCAGCAGCACTTTGATTCCTCACAGCATTAAACCTGTGTTTAAACAAAATAAAATAAAACAACCCAACCCCAAGCTCCAGCTCTGGGAACTAATAAAATTGAGGTTTGCAGAACAGGAGCAGTTGCCACCACTTTGAGTGTTTCTTTGCAGTGCATAAACTCATCTGCGCTCTGGATATATATTATTCACCCCCCAAACAAGATTTTATGTTTCTGTACATTTTTGAATGACTAGGGCCAAAATGTGCATTGGTGAAAGTGTCTTAAATAAGAATTACAAGCAAATGTTGGAATTATGTTAAACTGGATTCACATGCTGACTTGGCAATCTGATTCTTTCTGAAATCCCCCCATGAAGTCCTGTTCTTTAGAGATTACTACAAAGTGAAAGCGATGCCTTAGTGGCAAAGTAGGGGTTAAAATCACAGATCCACTAGGACTTGGAAGACAGGTGGAAGAAAGCCCTTAGTTCCTGCTTGGGAAGGTAAAGGGATACTAAAGTGAAGCAGATATTAAGGCAAGGCAGAGGAAAATCTGTGCCCTTGGACACTGGAATGAAACCTGTAAGAAAACATAATCTGTTGTGGGGGAAGAAGGGGAGGCAGGAAAGTGCTGACTTCTTTGTAGTGATTAAACATGAAGAAGTAATTCAGAAGAAAATTGTGTGTGTGTAAAATCACTGATTCTGTGGAGAAATAAAGGAAGAGAAGAAAGACGTGGGGCTACGTGGGAGGCTTGAGCCTTGTCCTCTTTGCGCTCTGGTTCTTGTCTCCGGGGAGGAGGAAGCAGCAGAGGTGATGGAGCAGCAGTAAAGGGACAGAAGGGTGCTTGAAAACTGCCCTTTCAGTGACAGCTACTCAGATTTGTAACCCAAAAATGTGAAACTATTGCAAAAATTTGTAAAACACAGTAAATAATGGACTTCGTGTTTTGCTGAGTCAGAAATGTGAATTTTGCAGTCCCAGCCTCCTGGCGCTGCCACGTGGAAACTCTGCAAAGTTGTTGAGCTGCGACTGTGGACCTTGTCCTAGAGGTATCTAAGAGCTTCTCTGGACACATTCTAGAATCATCTCAGACATCCCTGCTCCCAACAAGGCGCTTCAAAGCTTTCCCAGGGCTGTCGCAGAGCTTCCCTGGAGCCTTTCCAGAGTCTCTTGGAAAGCACAAGTTGGCAAAATCCAAAGTCACAGCTTGGCAATTTCCTAAAGTCGCAAGTCGGCAATTTTGGAAGTCACAAAATAAAGGAAACAGCTGTAAGTGACATGCAGTGGGACTGTGTTCCCTTAGGAGGCTTACAGAGACATGTTAACTCATGTTAAATTAGGTGTAAAATTAATCTTCACGATTTCCCCGTTGCTGCGTGTGTCATTAGCAGAGAGCAGAGTGCCCCTGGGCTGCCATGACATGTGTTTGTCTGCACACTGGATATCGTACAGGATATAAACAGATGCTTCTTTATCAAAATAACATGCACTGGGGATGGATTCGAGCCTTAAGTATAGAAAACTTGATGGTGCTGATAATGCAGAGCGTGCAGATGTGAGCAGTGAGGGTCTGGCCTGTTTTACAGGATGATCAGCACGTCGGTGATGGGTTGGCTTTGCCAGGATGTCTAGTCTCAAAGCTGACATCTGGATCAGTTCCTCTGACATGGGGAAGACACAGCAATGGGGTCCAAATCCTCTTTTAAACCTAATTAGATCACTCTTGTTGTCTTAATAGCAGTGAAAGGCTTGTTCCAGCCCTTGTTCCCACTTCCAAATCACTTTGAACTTGCTTGTATCGTCAGCTACAAGTTGTTCCTTGGGCTCCTGCTTTGTAATGGGGCTCCTCATCTCTATAGTGGTAAGGAAGGGACAGACAGGATTTATTTGAAATAATTAGTTTCAAGAGGAGGTTATTTTACTGTGCACATGGACATAGCCAGCACATCTCTAACTTTCTGGTTCCATTGCAGCTTCAGGCTTCACTAAAGCCCAAGCTCCAGCTCCAGGTTTCTCTAAGCTTTCTGGCAATTAAGAAAATTATTCAAAATTTGCAGTGTATGCTCTTTGCTTCCTTCAGTTTTGTTCATGGGGGCCTTGTATAATTCTTTTTAGGACCATGATGAAGACCACGAGCCACTTCTCTAGGCAAACTTGGAGGGATTTTGGGAAACAAGAAAATCTCATAGTCACAAGCCTTAGACACAAATGTCTCTGTGGGATTAGCTCTCCTGCTTGCTCTCTGCAATTAATATTCTTCCTACACTTCAGCGTAGTGTTGCGGGTCAGCTGCTGGGGCTCCCAAAAGGATGTATGAGTTACCCGGCCAGCGAGGCTGTTTGCAGATGTCTCAATTCATCCCTCATCTTTCCATAGCACAGACCTCTGTTGATTTTGTTTGCACCTGCGGTGTTACTCACGCTGCCCTTGGGCTCCCACCAAGACACACCTACGTTCACCCAGAGCTTCTCTATGGAGCCACCCACTTACCAGCACCAAGGGAAGGTTTTCCTTCTCCAGGTGGTTTCTCTGCTGGCATCCCAGCTGTGTGTTCATTAACTTGTCCCTCTACACAGGTAAAGCAGACCCCCAGCTCCAACCAAATTCCTCAACTCCAACCAAACTCATCCTGTTTAAGTGATGGCAAAGCACAAAAATCTCCAGCTTTTTTCCACCCAACACCTGAGCTCTTGTCTCCCCCAGCATCCCCAGCCTCCTGGAAACACCGCTGCTTTGTCTCACACCAACGCTGCTTTCCCCTGCGTGGTGGAAGGCTGTTTGTGCATACATGCCTTGTGTGGCTTTTATTTTTTCACCGGGACAAGGAGCAGTGTAATGTCTGTCTGCTTTTCCTGCTTGTCTAGTTCTTCGAAACCACATGTTCCTCCTTCCCCAGCAACTTCTTATTTATTAATCTGCAAAAACAAGGCTGCGGACTTTGTTCGCAGCAGCAGCAGCGGCGAGTTGGCCCGAGTCCAAGGAGACCCTTAGTCACTTCATTTACGCAGGCTGCAATAAGAGGAGGGCGAACCCGTCGGGGAGCAATTCGAACATTCAGACGCCTGCACCAAACTCTCATTTCTACCTCATTAACTTTACAGTTTGACAACTTCACAAGCCAGGGACTTCTGTCGTGATTGCTGCTGCACAGCCAAGTGGCAGACACCTTCTTGCAGTGTGCAGGCTCACTTCAGGTACGGTTGCAATGGATTTTCCTTCCCGCGTAGGTAGTAAGTCCCAGCTCTTGGCTGGCAGTGTGTCCCCGTGGGTCACAGCCCTGTTTGCGTGGTAATCGTATGCAAGCTCTTGTCACAGCCTCTGCTGCTCCAGGTGTGTGCCTGGCAATGGTCTGACACACCATGAATGAGTCCGTTCTTGCTTTTGCCTGGACAGAGAAAAAAATCAGACTTATGTCGAAGTTATTTAAAATGAATTAACTAAGCCTGACTTTACCTGTTTTGTTTCTGGAGATGCAGCTTTAGCTGACAGGAGCATGGAATATGTCAATAGCGTGAGCTGGTTTGATGATGCTGAATCAATGCTGGGTCAGCAGGCAGAGTTTGGACCACGCTTCACTAATTTAAGTTAATGAAAGGGAGTGGGGGATAAATGAAGGGTTCCCCTTCTGTTGGGCAAGCCTTTGGGCAGGATGTGGAAGACTATTGCCCATCCATGCTCTGGGATTTTGTCTTCATTCTCCCTTTGGCCCTGATGCTGGACCTGTTGTTCAACCAGAGAATCCAGTGCTCTCTTCAGAATGTTGAGTGGATGTCAAATGAGTTAAAAGCTCTGAGTTTTTTGCCTTGTCATAATGAACATGACTTAAAGGCATCCAGGGAGAGCCGGTGGGTTGGAAACACAACTTTTATAGCCCTTCTTCTCTTTATAAGGATGTTTTAACCCTTCAGAATTTCCAAGAGGTTATTGCACAACCTGATGCTACAGGACGTGAGCTGAGCTGTTCTGGAGGGGAGGTTTCCAGGAGGGAGCAGGAACAGCAGCATGACCTGAAGCGGCTGAGGAGAAACCCAGAAACAGTAGTTGGGAAAGGTTATAGATTCTCACACTTCAGTGCTCTGCATAGCTCTAATTAACAGGGGTAAGGACAAAACTTCCCTTTCGAGCACATTGGCCCGTGGCTGCCTCTTCGCACTTTCCTCTCAAGCAGTTGGCCTCAGTTACTTCTGAAGATGAGGGGGACCCTACTCAATTAAATTCCTCACTCAAAGCCCCTACAACTCCAAGATGAGCTGTTTTATTGAGTAGGCAGCTTATGCATCCATCACTGCCTGGGGTTTCAGATCCAGCCCTGGCTCGTGGAGATAGAAACTTTAGATGATAGCTCAGAGGCCTACCAAGGTAACGTGGCTTTGTCCTCAGTGAGATACACATCACCAAGGCAGTGATCCAATGATTCAATCATTGCACGTTGACCTAGTTTGAGATTTCAGACCCTTTCAGTAGCTCAGACTGATCTCACAGCTAAAAAAATGTATACAGAACAGGAGTCTAACTGGAAAAATGCCTTGTCATCTGGTGTTCCTTGGCCCACACAATGGAGGCACAAAGATGCCTTTCCAGAAACCTTCCCAGGTTCCTCTTCAACCCAAAGGCCATATCACGAGAGAAATTACACTGGGAACATGAATGAGAAATTTGTTTGGCTGGAGAGAGGCTGCTGGATGGGACGAGAACTGGTTTGTCTGAGGGAACATGGGGAGGTCAAGGGAGGGATCAAAGAGGAAGGTAAGAAGAAGTATGTTTCTGGGTATTGCACAGTAAAGCCTTTGTTTGTTGTTACGTGTGAAGCACCATAGATTCAGAGATGATGTTTCTTCCTGGTAGCAAGAGCAAATGACAGAATAAAGTCCTTCCTTAACCTGAGAGCACTGAGATTAGATGAAACCATGTCCATGTAGTGTGGAATCTTATCTTGCACCCAACACCACTGAGAGGTTCAAGGCACCTGAAGGTGTGGAATTAATCGCTGCCTTCCCCCAGACACATTTGCAATATGTAGGTATCTTCTCCTCTCGCAGCAGATAATCCAGCAGACGCTTTGTCCTGCAGGTCAAGCCAAAGAGATGATCCCCTGGACTTTCCTGAGGGTCAGTGCAGAGCAGAGGGTCAGCAGTGGGCGTCTTTAATCAGGAACAGTTAAAAGGGACAGCACAGTTCCACTCTGAAAGATTAAGAGGCAGAAGAAGATAAAACATGTGTCATAACCCCCTCCAGTTATAAAGTGCTTCTATTTTCCCTTTCCTCTAATAGAAGATCAAAGAGGTGTTTGATGAAATTAAAACTTTGGGCTAGCTCTTTTGATGGCATAAATTGACTTCACTCCAACTTAGTGCAGGTGAGAATCTGACTTTATCTATTTAAATAAAACTGCTGCAGTACAATAGGTTATAAACTTGTGGAGCTTACCATTGCAAGGTTATTATTACAGCAAATAGCTTAATAGATGCCAAAATGGTTAGACTTATGTATGTGAATTAGAATAGAAAAGGTCATGTCTGTAACAAAATGTAGAATATCAAGCTAGATTAGTTCACCAGAAAATGAACAAAGGGATGATATGCTTAGAAAAATCTGGTGAATCCCTTGAACACTTTGAAACCAGCCCCTTGTTCCAGCCACAGTTTGCTGCGCGGCGTTGGTTGGGCAAAGGGTTGGGCACAAAATACCCACAAGGTGAATTTCATGGAAAGTCTTGATCTTCCCTGAGTATGAGTGGATCAAACTCCTGATGAAAGCTGGTTACTCCCTTGTTATTATTTACTTGAGGCTGAGCTGGGGGTTGAAACCAGGAATCTTGACTTTCAGTTCACCTCTTGCAGACTCCTGGTATCTCCACCCCAAAGGGTTGATCTCGGCCACAAAGGAGAGGTCGTGCAGCTGAGTTCACCTTCCCGGGGGGTGGGCAGAATGGTGGGCACAGCTCATTGCAGTTGTCTGGAGAGCAGAAAATACTGTTTTCTGATAAATTATGACTACCCATGACGAGCAGCGTGTCTCTGCTACCAGCAGGTAGAAGTGGTGCCCTTCTCATTCCGGGTGTCACGACCCTGCCACGGTCCTGCCCCTCTCCCACACTGAATCATCACACAGGCTGTATTCAGTCATGCAGCAAATTAAACCTGGAGAAAGATGTTTCCAGTTGTTCCAGATTAATTGGGTTGCCCAGGCTGAGTCCTGTGGGGCTCCATTGCTCCTGGTGGCGGTGGCATAGTGGTGACATTTCTTATGTCCTGGGGACACTGCCACTCCCCAGCCCTTCTGCTGAATCCCAAAATAACCCACCTAAACCATCCTGAGAGCCCTTGCAGCTCACTGGTACGGGAGCAGCAAACATTTTTACACTTGTTGCAGAGCATAAAATAATGGATTATTATTTTTATTAGCAGCAGAGGTTGAAGAAGTTCCCTATAAACCATGGTCACATCAGCACATTTCGATCATCACGCTTTTTGGTGCAATGAAACAGGCTATGGAACAAGGATTACATTTAACAAAATAGCATTTCATCTTTAAAAACAAAATCTTTGAAATCTTTGCCCTCTAACAAGTATTTCAGCTGTGTTTATCAGTTGGAGTCTGTCTGCAGTGCTCAAGGCAGGTGTCGTTGGTGGGACAGACTGCAGCCAGGACCAGTTTTTAATGGGAAGGTACATTCCTGCAGATGAAGATTGTAGAGAAAATCAGAAGGATGAGCACACACAATATGATGCTGGCTGAGCTAAGGTGACTCCTCACGCGTGTCTGAGGGAGGCTTGGAGGACATCGCCCCATGGGTGTCGGTGCAGGGATGAAGATTGGATCCTCCCTGGGGCTCCCAGAGCTGCTCCCTGTGCCCTCGATCAGCCGCGGCTGCTGGAAGGAGCTCAGGGCTCATTTCTCCAAATAACTTCTCACTCAGCACCTACCTGCCCTCAGTACCACCGTTTTGCCCACTTCAGACGCTGGGTAATTTTAAGTGAATTCTCAATTCATGCACAGACAGCACGTCTGTTCTGTTATTTATTTTGCGTGATCCACCAAGAGTTAAAGGAGAAGAAAACATTTGGCTTTTAGCGGTTTACAAAGCCTCATTACAGCTGAAATAAAGTAACCACTAAATCTTGTGTGGTTACAGAGGTCACTGCCGTTCTGGCACGGTGGCGCCAATTCCGAGGCAGGAATTTCATTTTCCTCCCAGGAAAAGTGCGCACAAAGTTGAAGGGATGACAAGGGGCTGTCTCGCCGGGCGGCACCGGGGAGCACAAGGGCTCTTTCATGGGGGGCGGCGCGGGGGGGACTCCGGGGCGTGCGGTCCCCTGGGATGCAGTGATGCTTGTGTGCTGGTCCCCTCTAGAGCAGGGACAACGTGCTGTGTTCTCGAGCTCCCTGATGCTCAATGCTGCTTAAACTGGGGAGTTCAGAGGGGCTCGCAAGTGGCTTTGAAACTTGCCTGGCTGTGCTGTGAAATAAGTAGGTATTACTTGACTGTATGCAGGGCTGGAGGTGAGCCAGGAAAAGATCGAGCCTTGTAATTGTGTTTTTCAAAATGTCAAATGCTGGGGGCACATTTGGATATATCAGGAGGGGATACATATCTCTAACCCCTGTGCCAGGAGGAATTGAAGCTGGGGGGCTGTCAGCACCCTGACCGAGGTGTAAACGCATCTGTGATGCAGAGGAAGATGCTGAAGCCTGAGGCTGGGTACCAGTGGACAACAGGTCCCCAAGAACTGCTGTGTCCAGTGATTTGTCATCTGGACAGAAGCCAAAATTTGCAGGAAAATTTCTTCCCAGCGGGTGTGTATTGATAGCTCTAGACTGGATCTCCCGGAGCAATGAACTGAAATGTTGCATTTCCACAGCAGAGTGAGGATGGGAGAGGACAGAGCAGAGAGCTGGGTGGTGCCAGCCGGAGGAGTTTGTTGCCACCAGCACTTTGCTTTTCTGGCCACTGGTGATTCCTAACAAGGCTGAAATCTGGGAGAGCAGAGGCTGCCGACCCAGCCTGTGTGTCTCTGCAAACCTCTGGTGCACATGGAGATGCTCAGGAAAAAAGAGACACATTAAATCCTAAGAAACGCTGGTACAGACGTTCATTCATATTTGAAATGGCCTTAATTCAATTTCTTACATCACATGCCAAGTGAATCAAGATGAGCTGCATCAATGGCATTTGGATTCTGAATGGAAAGGTCTGCTCGGAGTTTTAAGGTGGCTGAAATGATCTGCTCTAAATTCACACCTTTAATTAACTGGAATTAATTTTCCTGAGTGTCACTGCATGCAAACATAGCCTTAGTTGATTTTAAAAAGAAAATTCCAGACTCAGCTTCTTTCCATTCACTTCTGTTCAGCATGCCACCAGCACAGCAAATTCAATAAAGCTGATTTATTTAATAAGTGTACTACAACAAATTAAATTAAACACATTTAATACAAACAGATGATGCACCTCATTTAAATGTTAGCTTCTTAATTAAAACCCGGCCATTGTGCTTTGCCCTTTTATTGGCTTCCTAGCGAAGCACGGTTGTAAAGTTACTTAACACACACACTCAATTACTGCTCTCAGGTTATACAACTCACCTCCTTCTCCTCCAGATGGGTTTTACAAGGAGGCAGGTTTGTTCCCAGCGCAATCAGCACCGCGGCTGCCGAGCTGGGGCTGGATGTGCAGCGGCTGCCGATGGCGGGTGGCAGGTTGGGGGATTTACAGAGCCCCAGGTGCCAGGTTGTGGAGTCTCTTGGTAGCAGCAGCTCCCAAGGGAGCTCATTCAGTGTTTATCAGGACATCATAGAATGGTTTAGGTTGGAAAAGATCTTTACGATCACTGAGTCCAACCATTACCCCACCCTAGCACTGCCCCATGTCCCTGAGAACCTCATCTCTGTCTGCTCAACCCCTCCAGGGATGGTGACTCCATCACTGCCATGGGCAGCCTGTTCCAATGCCCAACAACCAGAAATTTTTGCTAATATTCAATCTAGACCTCCCTGGCACAGCCTGAGGCACTTTCCTCTCATCCTGTCACTTATTGCCTGGGAAAAGAGACAAACACCCACCTTACTACAACCTCCTCCCAGGAACAATGTATTTTAGACTTTTCAGCCTCTTTTTTCCTGCATGGCTGATGTCAACAGGATGGATATTTTTCATAAATTTTATCTGCTATATCTTATACTTTACTGTTGTGACAAGAGCTGGGGAGAGAGGGGAACTGAGTTTATGGGAAAAATTGAATGCGCTGTGCTTATAGCTCTTGGTGGGGAGCTTGGACCCAGCTTTGCACTGGGGAGGGCAATGTTAGACTGGGCTTTAGTCTGTAAAGAACCTGATGGGAGCAGCCCTTGGATCTGGAGCTTGAACAGATATTCCCCTTTCCAAGCAAACCCAACCCAGCTGTTATGGTGCTTTGCACAATTAAATTGCCCCGTGCAAGAGCCAGTGCAGGTTCATCCCCAGTAAAACCCGCCTTTCCTGCGCTCGCTTCCTGAACTGTGTGTCAGTCGTGGGAAGGCAAATGAAAGATTGTTCAGTCAAAACACAGTATGAGGTGTGGTGCTATTGCTGACACAGCCTTTGATTTACAGCCCTAGAAGCTGCACCAAGTCCCGTGCAATCCGCATCAGCATCCAACCTGAGAGAGAAGAAAGGCCGAGCTCTGGGGACACCGCGGGGCACAGGGTGACAGTGCTGCTCGCAGGCTGTCCCTGCTCACTGTCTGTCCCTGGGATGCTTTGTTTTGAAAACAACCATCCAGCTCTAATTGCCAATCTACTTTTTTTTTCATTATTCTGAAGACATAACGCTCTGTTCTCGCTGCTGTTTGCACTGGCAGCGCTCCACCTAACACAAGGTTCAAGAGAGGAATACGATTTCTCGTCCTTCCGCATCTCATTTATTTGGGCATCATTTCTGCCTAATCCCTAGTTAATTACTTTAAGATGACGGCTTCCACGAATGAAAGAGCACCTTTGTGCTTGCTGTATTTTAGCGCTTACATATCATGGTTTAGGAACACAACTCTGTTAGCAGATGAAACATAACAAACAGTTTTGGCCTTCACCTCCCTTGGGAGATGCTTTACCACCAAGCAAGGCTCTGGCTTCTGTAACACGGGTGGGTCAATCAGGGGTTTTCTCTTCTTTGTGGTTTTATTATTTTTTTTCCACAAATAGTTTCCAAAAATGTTGGTGGGGATTAAAAGGACTTACAAAACCTTGACATCCTTCATTAGGAAGATAAATTTTTGGCCAGTCCTACTCAAAATATGTCAGCTTTGCAACGTGAACTTCTGTTTAAGCTAAAGGGGTGACACTAGTAAGAAATAGCAACAGTATGTTATTATTTTCTATAAGAACAAGACACTTAGGAAAGGTGAAATGCCTGGCAATGCTGTTCCACGTGTTTCTGTCTTACCGCTTTGTGGTAAGAAAATCTGAAACCAACTTCCTGACCAACAACTACCAATGTGCTAATTACTGAGAAATTGAAAGAGGAACAATTTACTGAGGCTAAAAGGAATACAACACAGCATATATAATAGAAATGAAGTGGTGGAAGTCAAGTTTATTTTTGGAAAGCTTTCATTTTCAACTTGATTACATGAATCAGCATCATGTTATAAGAAAATGGTGATTTCCAGCCTGCAAACCTGTTTTCCTTGATACTTGGGACACTGTAGCTACACAAGATGAGTGTCTGTGTCTGTTACTAGTTTGCTGCCAGACACTCATTTGTTGCATAGGAAAGTAATTTCTTGGCATAGCAATCTCTCTTCTTCAATATCTTGGTCTTAATTCTGACTTTTTTTGTAACATCTTAATTATATGTATCTTCATCAAAGTGATTGGAGTAAGAAGTCTGCAGAGGTACGAGCAATATTATGACCACAGCGTTTATTCTGAGAGCAAACTGAAGTTCTGTGTCGTTCAGCATCAATGATCTAATCCCACATGAAAGCAAACTCCTTGCTTTATTATACTGTGGGTTTATTTTCTTCACTGATATAGCAAATTCAAACCTTTTTGTTGGCTGGATGGTTTTAGCCCTCTAATACTCTCACTGATGTCATGTAGTTGATATTTGTGGTTCATTCCCCTTCCCAGGAGAAGCCGTTTGATTTTTACTGGTGGACTCTGACTACCCTCTGTGTACAATTTACTGAATACGAGGGAGGAAATTTCCCCTCTTGGCTGAGAAGCTGCATTTGAAGTTTCTTCTAAAGCTTTCCACCATCTTTTGCAATTGCAGTGACATTTACTGCCATCATCCATCATCTGTGAGTAAGGAAAAAGTCTTCTGGTTGTCTCTGTAAAGGAGAAAAGTTATTTGCGTATACAGTCTCTTTATTATATTGTATGAATTGAATGTTTACTCGCACACAAGGTGATAAGGTGGTTTTGCTGATGTGTCGTACAGGCACAAGCAGCTGGATGAGCTCTTGTGCCCTTGGCGTGGTGTTTTCTGAGTGTTCTGCCATGGAGGTCAAACCAGAGAACGAGACCTGAATTTCAAATACCTCTCAACTATGTAGTGTGTGGATGATGTATCTACAGAGGGAGAAGAAAAATAAGGATGTGAGAATTAACATAGGCTAAAACGATTACAAATAGAAAATGGAAATAAATGTTATCATAGGTATAGGAGAGCTTCTAGGCACCTACAAAGCAGGGATAAAATAATTATTCTAGAGTTTAGTAGAAATTCTGCTTTACATCTTTGGGGTACTTTATGAATCTCAGTTAATTCCAACCTACAGCATCTCTTTAAAGAACAAACCCAGTTTCCAGGTGGGGTAAGTCATAAACCAGGAGGCCTGACTGGAGAAACATGAGATGCGTGTGACCAGACAACCATCCTTCCTCCCCTTGGGAGCCCCGTTGGCAAAGGCTGGACAGAAGGAGTAATTAATACTGGAAAAGAAAGGCAAATAAGCTATTTCTGAGTAGGTGAAGGATAAGAGAGAAAGTGACCTGGAGGTGCTGACTTGTTTCTTTGCCCCAGGAGATCGATGTTCCTCCATGGGTATCACCATCTAATACAGAGCAAATGGGCATGTGGAGACTTACCGAGGGGAGAGCCATGAGGGTGAAATACTAATTGCAAAAATGAGCAAAGCTTTGCAATTTTCTTATCCAGCTGCCTTTCCCTCTCTCAGCTTCCCTGGATGAGAGCAACCATGAGGTGCCGTTAATGGCGAGGTGGGATTTCTCTGTTATTCCTTTAGACCACAGGGCTGGGAGAGCACATGGAGTAATTAATTTTGACTTACAGAAGCTGTATTAAATTGGATAGAAATGGGTGAAAATAGGATTAGGAATGGAGTTTAGCCAAGAGCAAACAGAATTAAAACTCTCTAAGAGCAGGTCAACACAGCTGATATCATTGATGCAATGAAAGCAGACAGCTTGGGACATTTTTGAGTGGTAGCGTAATGTCAGAAATTGTAACCTGCCTAGTACCTGACTGCATTGGGAAAATCAAAAAACAAAAAGTCATTTTTCCCTTGTTTTTGTATTTCTGGCCTCTCTATCTAGTCTGAGCTTTCTGGCTTCCAAGGATTAATTTTGAAACAACTGTGCAGAACAAGAGCCTCCATAAACTCCAACTCATCTAAATGTACCCAGTGCTTTCAACACATGCACCGAAATCTAATTAGTATGGGATTATGCTTGTCATGAATCATCAGAAATTGAAGGATCCTTAACATGAAAACCAACTCCTCTCCCTAACAGCCTTCTCACAAAACCTAAAGACAAACCAGAGTCATTTGCTTCCATCATCTGGGGGCCACATCTTTGGTGGTGTAAACTGGCACGGCTCTGCTGATGACAGTCTCCATCTGCTGTCAGGGGCATAAAAATATTTGGACTGGAGGGTCTGGCTTAATCCAGTTTTGCTGCAAGGGAATAAGGACCCACTGATCTGTCTGGATTCAATCTGGAAATTTGTTTCACCTCTCTGACACAGTTGGTAAAAGTCTTGAGGGTATTTCCCATCCCTCTGCTTTATCCCAAGATAAATCCCACAGACTCAACTGGCCCAGGTCCCGCTCTTCCCTTACCACTGTGTAATGCCACTGAGCCAGTCCTTGTCTAACCCAAAGTAGATGATAGCTGAATTTGCTGAAGAATATCTCTAAAAGATGAAGGTCCAGCCTTTGTATCAGGCTTTTCAGCTTCACTTACCAAGTACTTTGGCGGACATTAACTAATGAGCACAGAGCTTTATATTTCCCCTCGCTCCCTGGCTTTATTAGACAGCACATCCCTGGCAGGTCACAGCCAGAGGGTTTGTCAGTGTGTACAGTGGCCGCCGAACGTTCCCTTTCATGTGGGAATCCAATTTCTGCCACTACCGGGAGCTGCACATAACCATGAATTTCAGTTGTTTTCTCTGGGGTTTCCATGGTTGCTGGCAGCGGTTAGTGTCCTTGTTCTAAAGTAGATCCTCCACAAGCGTGTTTTCTTTGGTCTGAGGTAGCACATCGTATTGCTAGGAAACCTCAGGAGTCGGCCGGGGGAGCAGAGCGATGCCCTGGGGTCTCCATGGTGCCACCCACGTGGGGGCACATGGCCCCGGGAAGGGACATCACCAGCTGCGGGGCTGCCCTGGCCTCTCTTTAATGAACAGGGGTATTGGTGCTCAGACAAATCCAAGGGCACAAGTGCAAAGTCAAGGCAACAGGTCTTGGAAAAACAGACGCACTTTAAAAATCCCTCTGAAAACCAAGTCCCTAAACCTGAGACATGTAGAGCTCCGCGCTGGGCTGGGGCTGCCCAAAGGGTTCCCAGCCTCCTCTATTGGTGCCTTTTAATTGCCAGAAACTTTCCTTTCCCTGGTCACTGTATGATTCTGCAGGTGTTACATCACATCCCTGGCTGGGAAGATCAAAGCCGAAGCGCTGGCAAGCTCAGCCCAACACCAAGTGGTTTCTGGTCTAGGCCACCCGAGCAGCCATGCATGTGGCATGCTGGGGACACGGCGTGCTGGGGACACAGCTCACGGGGACAGTGGGGCTCTGCAGGGACCCAAACAATTCCAATGCGGCCCTCAGAAACCCCATGAGGTTCTTGAGAGCTGCTCTACTGGCAGAGGGCACATGGATGGGGATCACAGGGTCTGGCTCAGTTCTCTCTCCCTGGGTGCTGCCTGCTGGTTTATGTCAGGCAGGATTTCTGCCAGGGCTGGAGGCAGAGCACTGAGGTCTGCCTGCATTTGCTGGCTGCAAGTGAGGGGCCGGATTGTCCCAAAATTACAGAAAC
Source organism: Streptopelia decaocto (assembly GCF_964273445.1). NCBI lineage: Eukaryota > Metazoa > Chordata > Aves > Columbiformes > Columbidae > Streptopelia > Streptopelia decaocto. The sequence goes on along the minus strand of NC_138668.1, from coordinate 5,536,390 downwards.
AGCAGATCAGGGCGGGGGGACCCAGTGTCAGAGCCATTCTCTGCCACTGACTGCTCACATGGCCCCTGTCATGTCACTTAACCTGGTGATCACCACACTCCATGTACACAGCAGGGATGTCATACACAGCAGGGGCATCACACACAGCAGGGACATCACACACAGCTGGAATACATACAGAACAGGGATGTCGTACTGGCTCCTGCATGCCGCAGGACACACTGCGAAGGCAGGATGACCTGGAACACGTTGGATGGACCAAATGCTCCCTTATACCCAAAATAATTTTCAGCCCTCCAATTAAAACCTTGCCTCAAGACTTGCAGTGCAGAGGTGATAGTTTCCAAAATTCCCTGATTTTGCTCTGTATCCCTGTGCAGAGGGGTCGGTGGAATCGTTCATGGTTGTGCTACACAGTTGAGGACACAGGGCTGACCCCAACATCTTGGAAGCAAACCTGGGTCGTGCCCCAGCACAGCCGAGCGGAGGGTGCCAGGACTCAGCCCTTTCTATGCTGCAAAGAGGAGGGGTTAATGTGATTTTTTATTTTTATCTTGACAGCGTCTCGTTATTGCAAGCCAGTTTAGATCTCTGTCAGCTTACTTTTCCTTCCTCTATGCAGCATTTTGCCTCCTCCCCCTTCCTTCTCAGAAGGTAACAGTATCTCCTGCTTAGGCATGCATTCCTTTATAATAAGGTATTATGCCTCTATTTATATGCATCTTAGGTGCAGTCTGAGCAGCTGCTGCTTTCCAGGGCCCTGGGTGAGGAGCAGAAAATTGAATTCAGCCTGGAATGTGCGGGTGCAGTTGGACATCTGCACCCGGCCGGGGGCAGCCCTTCCCCTGCACGTTTTTAACAGTGAGATGATGCTTTTTTGGCTCCAGGCTGGTCTGATATGGTCGGCTGCTTGGGGTCCTACCAGCCACAGGTGAACCCGATGTGTAGACCCAGGATTTTGAGATTCCTCTGTGCTGAGAAGGTGTTTGCAGAGACCCAGCTCACCTGGGCAACCCACTGCAGCGGGGTCAAGGCTCCAAAATTTTTGCCCTGTGCAGTAGATTCAGGTTTTTGGCTGCTGCCAGCTGACTGTGGATTGTTTGTAATGGCAGATGTCTGAGGGTCCTATCTCTGCCCACCCCCACCCCCCGATACCACTCCCCTGCTCTGCCATCCAATACCACCATGACGAATGCAACACAAGGACCCAGCTGGACTGAGCTGAAATAATGCATTTCAGCGTCCCTTTCTGGATTAAGCTGTTACGGACCAGACTGCTCAACTGCACCAACTTTCTGTAATGATTTTCAAAGCAGTGAACCCTTTTCCTGCAGAAGGGAGCTTGGTCCATCATCAGCAACAAGGAGCACTTGCAGGATGATACTCTAGCTCTGCATGGATGATGTGAAGTGACTCCGCTTTGCTGTTTGGCTTCTCCCCAGGCTAAAATCCCAACCCCAGGGAAGTCAGTATGTTTTTTGCCACTGACCTTAGTGAATGCCATGCTTCCACATGGTCTGTCCACTTCTACAGAGACCGTATTTCACCTGAAACATGACATTTTCCTTCGAGTCAACCCATGACGAAACCTGTGGCCATGGCCCTTCCCCTCTCACATCGCAATATGGTGCAGGGCTGTCATGGGGATGGCACGCTCCATCACGGGGCTCATCAGTGAGCTAATTAATGACCAGTGTGGGAGTCCAGGGCTTCTCTGCCCCAGTGGAAAGAGGGCAGGATGAACAGGGCTCTGACATCAGCCCTTCCTCCCTGATTAGCTCTCATTCAGCCTGCACTAATGAGCCTGAACTGTGAACCCCCCCAGGGAGAGGGGGTGAACTGCCTGATACTGGGGGAATCTGCCTGGGAATGGCAGTCAGGTTATCTGCCCCACCAAAAGCCTGTGTTTTCCTTCCTTTCCATCTTTATTTGCGGTCAGTATCATAACACAGCCCAGCTGCCAAAGCGGGGGAAAGTGGCCGGTCTGATTAATTGGTCACTGGCATAAATGCTCCAGCAGGAACCAGCAGATAGCTCCAATTAACCCTTTCAGCACCTGGCATGGTTTTGAGATGTTCCAGAGGAAGGAGGAGATAAGCCGAAGTTTGGTGATGTTCCATTTGGGGATAAGCGGTGGGATGGGTGGATCTGTGCATCCTCTGACAGCCCCACGATGCTGCTGCTGCTCCTCACCAAGGCAGAATGCACCCCGAGCTGTTGGCTACCTAATTCATGGGGCGGCAACAAGGGGGAGAGAGGAAATTGAATTAAGGGTCTATGGTGTTCAGGTGAGCCTGTTTGCCACCCTGTTAATGACAGAGGTGCTCTGGCTCTTTACAAAATGGCATGGAAAATACCTCCCTCTTCATTCTAGTCCTCCCAAATCCCTATTTCCACCAGAGTTTTCTTAAATACTGACTTTTAGGAGCATTTTGTTTTTAAATGGATTAATTTGCATTCAGCTCTAAGTGCCGGTTTTGTGTAATAAATAAGATGCAATTTAGCAATGAGATTGATCTTCTCATCTTTCCAGGAATGGAGATTGTCTTCAGAGCTCATCAGCCAATTCAAACATTCCCGGTGCTGAGAAGCGAGGATCTGTGCCTGCGTTTTGTCTTTGCCCTTTCCAGAATTGCAAACTGCAGACACCAGTAGGAGCAATAGGGAATTACTGAGGTGCTGCAGATTCTCCATCACTTGAAGACTTTAATCCCAGGAGTTTTTTTTAGCAAAAGCTCTGCTACAGCTCACACAGGGTTTATAAGCTCGGTGTGGAAAGGTATGTCCTGTATTACGTGTGAAGTCAGACTCGATGACCATAATGGCTCTGTCTGGCTGTAAGAGAATAACATCCCATGTGGTTTTTCCTTCTCTTTCATGTAGGAATATTCTCAAGGAAGGCTCGCGGTGAAGGTGAAGTGGCAGATCAACACTGAAGCAACAAGCTGAGGCTGCAGGGAACAGCTCAGGGGGAAAATCAAAGAGAAGATGTCTTTGTTACCAACCCAGCTGCAACTTCCTGCTCCGGCTAGAAATACCCGAGGAGGTGGCTCGTCAGCAGATCGCATGCCCTTGCCTTGCTTCCCCATAATGAGTGAATAATGAACTTATAGGGCAAGGGAAAGGTGGAATTCCCAGAAATTATCGTCCCAAGGTAAGCACAAAGAGAGTTTCTGTCTTTCACCCCAGAGGTGAATAGATATGGATTGTGGGTGAAGGAAAGGGCTTTCCTCCTCTAAACATAGGCTATAAACAAGCATTTTTGATCAACTGGCACACCTGTCAATGTGGAGTCATATCTCTGAATTCTTGGAGTGTGATCTGGACTCCACCCAGGGTCAATGGACAAGTTTCCATCACAGATCTTCATAATTCTCCTTTTTGCTGCCCCAGCCTCCAGTCCTTGTGATGCCCCAGAGCTCTTTCTCCCCTCGGGGTCTTTGATGTATGTGATGTGGGTCTTGCTGCTCTTGCTGTGCTGGAGATGTTGCATTGTGGCTCATGGGGAGGGGAAGACTGGCCACCCTGATCTGGAATATTTCCTTCAACCAAGCAGGATTTTTCCTTACTGAAGAATCAAATGAACTCTGCAACTGAAATGTGCATTTCATATAAGAAATGTGATTTTACTTATGGTGAAAAATGGAAGAACAGGACTCAGCTCTTTAGGATGGGCTAGTGGGAACATGAACGATGTTTTGACAAGCAGCTCAGTGGATATAGCTAATATGTTATACAAGCATATAAGTTATTTGTGGAGAACAATGGTGACATTTTAGCATGAGCCACTGTTTTCCAGCAAAACACTGACAATCTGGAGGGGAAATACCTTATCTTTCAAAAGCTGAATTGTTCAGGTGCAGTGACTGAAGTGCAAGCATGAAGCAGATTATTTACATCGGACTTACTTTGTTGGTGGATGTACAAGACTTCGCTGTTTGGCCTTTCAAAGTCACCGTCTATGTTTGGGTTGGTGTGAAACAAGAAACTCAGTGGGAGAAACCAGGGGAGGTTCATCTGGATGAGGAAGCTGGATCTCATGGGCTTAGGGGATCTCCCAAAGGTGTGATGCTATTAAACCTTCTAATTAATGATCAGGGTAACCTAACCAAGTGTATGCTCACTAGATTAGCAGGTGACCCTTGTGCTGGAGGGAGTCTCGCACAGGGTGACAGGTTGGAACTGTGCCGAGTGGGTGACCCCTAAAATAGGACGTGCTGAGGAATGAGTGTGAGATACTGCAGGAATAACCCATAGGCAACTGGGAAGGATACAAAACAACCGGACAGGCAGGGGTTCTGCAGAAAACAGCCCGAATATTATTGCAGGGCACAAGGTGAGCAGGAATCAATGGCCTGATGGAGAAAGTGAAGGGACAAGGGTTGTTTGGCCTCAGGAAGAGAGAACTGGAAAGGCAGGTGAGAGCAATCTTCAAAACACTGCTGCAAAAAGGAGGGAATGATCAGTTCTCCACATGCACAGTGGAGAAGAGAAGAGAGGGCTTAAATTTCAGTAAAAGAGGTTCAGACTGAATTTTGCTGAAAGCCGCTAAGGGGGGAGGATGGTGGAGCTGTGTTACAGATCTGCCATCAAGATTTGTCTGCTTTAAGGGCAGATTGGCCAGAAAGGATGGCGGAGAAGCTGATCCTGCCTCTGGGCAGAAGGGATTAATAACTCAGCCCTTCCTCCCTGCTGGGATGGATGTTGTGGCAGGACAATGACCCATTCCTGGGCAGGGAGCACCCTCCATTGCCCCGGTAGTCACTTTGTTTTCATGGGGTTGGTGATTTGCACCCAAAGAGTTTAGCAGAATCCTTGGCTCCACTCCACTGGGGTAGAAACAGCTTATTTTTGCAACTAGGTATTTATTAATCACTTTCTACCTGGCTGCACAGCCTTTTGCTTTGCTGTGATTATGTTAGTTGATGCAAAAGGATATGTGGTAACAAGTTGGAGCATGGGGAGCAGAGGAAGGTTAATGTTTCAGTTTTCTTGTGTGCTAATCTGCATCCTCTTCTCCTAAATCCTCTTAACCTCTGTGGTTTTTTGTTTTTTAATCACCTGTGTTTGCATCCAACATTAGTAGCATGGACAGAAATCGAGCAAGAGAAGATACCTTCACTTCCAGCCTGACGAGCTCCTCTAGCTAACTAACCCACTAAAATGCTTATGAATAGACTAAATGCTGATAATTTGATCTAAAAGTGTCTGGTCACCGCTCTCTTTCTTGCCCCACCTATTGTCTAGTCGTGCATTGTAATTTTAGGCTTTGCTCGATGTACTCGTCTTTTAAGATGACTGTGACCAAGTAATCAAGGCTGTCATCACAGCAGAACCTGGCTCTTGAGGCAAAAATCTCCCCACTGGTCTTTTTTCATTTCCTGGCTCAGCATCAGGGGAAGAGATTATGCGATCCGATAGGTAAAATTATCCCATCAGAGGTGAATGTCCTAATAAAAGGCTTTTGCAGGCCTGGTTGTATGATATCCCTGAGAAGGCTACACTCATTTGGAGCCCTTTATTGAGGGGAATGCTCAGTCCCTATGGAAACCCAATGGGACAAAAGGCGATTCTAGCTGCTAAGACACCCACAGCTACACACGCACACAGGTCAAGGATGCAGAACTGTTGCATTTGCCTGGTTGGAGGGAGAAAAAAGAAAAGGAATGACAACAAAACATCCCAATGTTGGATGTTTGGCTCAAAATTGGGAGCCGGGTTTTCCCAGCTGTTTAAAATTGGGGATGATAGGCACCCCAGATTGGGGTGATAGGGTGGGGCTTGGCCTGTCCAGAAAAAAGATAAAATGATCTAGAATGTTAGTTGGTGTTTTTTGTGGAAACTTGATCAGGTTCAATGAATCTGCAGAAAGAAAGATGGAAATCTTTCTGGGTGACCTTCTCCGAGACCCCTGTCCTCTTCCCTCGTTGTTTGGTCAGCTGCTTTCTTTTTTTTTTTTTTTTTTTTCTCCCACTGGGTTTTGAAAGGAGTTTTTAAAAAGTGAGAAAAAAAAGTTTCTGAGACCTACTTTGAGTGATGCAAAACAGTCAATGAGGGCGAGGAGCTGGCCCGTTGGGGACTGTCCTCTCTTTGCCTGGGCGCCGGTGGGACATGATGCCCAGAACATCTCCTGGCTGCTGCCTGAGCTGAGATCTGAGATTTGAGCCTGGGAGGCTTCAGCAACTGGAGGAAGAAATGAGGATGTGTCACTCCATCAGCCTGGGGGATTTTGGGGAAGGAGGAGGGCAAAGGGGAGAAGCAGCTCCGTGTTTGTGCTGTTAGGAGTGGCTCCAAGGGATGCGGGCCAGAGGGAGACAAAGGTGGGTGCCAAGCACCTTTTCAGCCCTGCCCTGGCCATGTTTGCACACCCAGTCCTGCAACTCTCTGTCACCCCAAATTCCCCCTCTTCAAACCACAGAGTGCCTTCTGAAATGGTTGGGATATATTCCTTCTACTTGGGGAGGCTGGGGGAGATAGAGATGAGCACGCTTCACATCTGAAAAGTGTGTTTTCAATTAAAAGAAGAAATATCTCGGAAACACACAGTGGGTTAAGCATTACAGTAAAAAGCATTCAAGCTGCTCCTCCATTGCAAAGTAACCAACAGTTTATGTGTGTGATTGCAGGCAGGTGGTTCCTGTTCGTATTAAAAATGAGTAATCCAGGCTCTCAGAGGATTTCTTCAGAGGCAATCTGGACAGACCTGGAAGTCCAATGTGCCTTTTAAACCATAAGTGTTTCCCCTCCACATCCCAGTATTCTCCTTTCCAAGCATTTTTAAGGAGCTCTTGGCCAGCAGATCAGGATCGTCTCACTGTGTTCAGGGGAGGGAAAACCTGTTACCATAAATTAAGAGATCCTCTGCTCCCTGCTGCCTTCGGGGAAATCTAAACTGAAGCTTCTCATGGATGGTGGGTGGGGAATGGTCAGTCCTGCTCACCCATTTCCCGGTCCCTTCACCCTTAGGGTTTTGCCCTGGATGGGGTGGTGTCCCCAGCCCATCTGCAGTCCTCCAGCATGGCTCACACCTCCAGGCTCTAGTAGCTGTGCTGGGATGGGTTCTGCTCATTCCTGGTTGAAAAACCCCAGCATGGGCTGTTTACTGCCCCTTACACTGCGCTAGGCTGGGTCAGAGACCCTCTCGATGCTGTTTGCGTGCTGCTGAGGTATAAACCTCAGAAGGTTTATACCAGAGACATGTAACAAATCACTGCTGTGCTTCAGGGACTGGTGAGAGCCACATCTGTGTGTCTGCAGGTGTGCGTGGGCATCTGGGTTATCATCACGACTTTTTCTGTCCCAGCAATGGCTTTCTGCCTTGCTGGATCTTTTCAAGGACCCTGCGCTATCCTACTGCTCCTGCCCTTACATCGGGCTGTTTGCTGTCTGCACACAGTGTCTTACCCAACGGAGAAGCTGCAAGTCCCATCACTGATCCCAGGACAGCACATTGAGATACCCTGCTTGCTGGGCCAGAAAACAAAGATTGCACTGATGAGCAGCTCAGACGTGGCAGCCTTGGGTGCAGGGAGGATGGGCAGCCCCTCAGCACACCCAAACAGCAGGTACCTCCTGCATACATGGAGGGGAGGTTTAGATTGGATATTAGGAAAATTTTGCCATGGAAAGGGCTGTCGGGCATTGGAACAGGCTGCCCAGGGCAGTGGTGGAGTCACCATCCCTGCAGGGGTTGAACAGATGCAGAGATGAGGTTCTCAGGGACATGGGTCAGTGCCAGGTGTAGGGGAACGGTTGGACTTGATGATCTTGAGGGTCTTTTCCAACCAAAATGATTCTATGTTGTTCTGCTCACCTTACTCCACAGTCCCACTTTCAGTCATTGTCCCAGCAATCAAGAGGTGGGTCCCCTGCCAGGTTTGCTGATCCCCATGCAACAAATCACCTTAACAAATGGTTTCCCTTAATGCCTTGGTGCAGTCAGACCATTTCTGTGCTGTGGGATTACGAGTCTACCCAGGCTTGCGGGAGGTTCTGGCTCCGGAGGAGGTGTATGGACAGTGTGTTTGGACAAGGGCTGTTCCTCAGGTGCCCTCTGTTGTCGCTGTTTTGCTCTAGAAACACCTGATCTCTTCTGAAGGCACCATGGCTCCAGGTCCTCTGTGCTTTCAGGTGTAGTTGTTTTGAGATTCTCATCACCAAAGCCTCGTTCCCTCTCCTTATTGCACAAAGGAGAAAAAAAACTTAATAATATTTTAGAAGAAGGCCTGAGGGCTGCGTTGCAGTTTAACTTGATCGCCCAAGGGAATAAAAGAATACCACATGCGGAGATCTTTTACTTAACATTGCGACGTTTAATCTTGCCCAGTCAGCAGTTTTTGAACAGATTCCAGGAAAGCTTTTAAGCCTGATAAAGCCGGGGCTTTTGCATTTTCAAGTGATACTTTAGCTACAAATGACATGCTCTACTTGTCATTTGGCTTTAAAGGAAGGTAATTAAAATCTTCCTAAGAGTACAGTTACACGGGGGAAAGAACTAACATAAACTAAAATAAAAAGAGAGCGACAAGCCCACAAAAATGCAATTTAGCAGATGAAAAATGTAAAGGAAAACTGTTAAAAGATAAAAGTATCAAATGCACAATAGCTGTTTGCCGAAGGAAGACTAATGATACGGGAGGAACTACGACTTACACAGCAAAAGCATGGGCAAGGCTAGGGAATTTCCAGAATATATTATTTGCAGTTTTTAGGGCCACTGGAAGCCACAAGACAGACCTGCAACTGCCTATCACAGTCCTGGCTGCAAAAGACATTCTCTGTTATGCAAAGTGTGAATAGAAGGTGAAAGATAAATGCAGCTATGAGCCCTCGCCCAAAGCTGGGGGGGAACATGTGAAGCTTTTCAACAAGAGTTTTGGGGGAAATCACCCTCTACAGTGGCTACATGAAATGTATCAGATTGGGTTCAAAGCCATCCTCTCTTCTGGGTTTTTGGAAGGGGGATGTGAAGCTTGTTCCCAAATGAAGTCAGGTGTGGTGGTGAATCCGTGCAAGGTCATTCCCCTGAAGATGGAAAGGGTGTCCGTCTCCAAAGGGGCTCCCAACATCCATGCTGGGCAGGGGAGGTCCAGAGGAAAGTGCAGCTCTTGCATAAGGGTGGCAGGAGCAGGGGGAGCACCCCAAACCTCGTCAGTCCCCCAGGAACATCACAGCACTCAGCACGTTTCACCCCTAAAGGCCCACAGCAGGAACTCCTTCCTTTCTCCTTCCAGACTCGTGCTGTCTTGTCATTGTTAGTTTTGATCGGTGGAGGGGAAAAGGAGTATGATTGAAGTGCATCATTCCCAAAGAACCTTCACTCCCAAGCAGCTGGAACAGTTCAGAGACGTTCCAGCGTAAAAATGGGGAAATGAAATTTTCTCCTAGGATAACATGAAGCCTGCATCATTCAACAGCCTCTGGCATGCTCAGCCGCCGAGAGAGGCCTGCTGATGAGTTCAGCAAAAACAGACACTATCCATCTCTCCGGGATCAAATGTAAAATAAGAACCTCTCTTTTTGGGGTCATGCTCTGATACCAGACCGGCCGGAGCAGCTGGTGGTTTGAAACATGGAACTTCCCTCGTGACGGCAGGTTCCCCTGGGACTCACGTATTTATTAGTATCATTTGCTGCTATAAAATCAGCAATCTCACTGCATGTAGTAGTTTCCCTTTGTTAGTGATTATTACTCCCTGATGCCCGTGTCACTGAGACAGAGTCTTCCCTGCCCCAGACAGGCACAAATACCAGCAGGGAAGAGAAGGAAACTTCGTCCTTGGATGGAAGGGCAGAAGAAAGATGATTGCAACAAGACCAACTACACCTCACTTCTTGTTCTGAACCCCAAATGATGCCTCTGCCTGGATTCCTTACCCAAAAGGCACATTTCATTCATCTCACATCTGTTTTGGGCTCCCAGCACTGCAAGGGAAAAAGCTGAAATAAAACAGCTTCTTTGCTCTTCAGTTCCCATAACATACTTATCTTCATGACTGATCCTGCACAGGATGCAGGTCCCATCTGTGGTCACTGGGACTAAAATTCATTCTGTTACTCCTCCCTTAGAAAACACACGGCCCCACTGAGCACTGGCAGAGGTTGGCATCATCCCTTTGCCATGAAAATACCTGTTCTCTCCTTTTGGGAAACCCCACAGGGTCTTTTCAAGAATGGGTGGGTTGGTCTGGTCGAAAGTGGTGGTGGAGAGATGCTCCAGGCCAAAGCCACCCCATGTGGAGGGACCTCCAGCTCAACATGTGGCAGCGGTGGCACAGCAAAGGGATAGAGATGGCCTTTTGGAGCCACACATCACCATCAAAGGCACTTTGCACTGGCTTTCCCCTTGCTCTGCCAAATACCCACCTCCAGCTCCAGGCAGAGTCATCTCTGGGGTTACATTTAACACAAATTCCTCCCTGACCTCGAAATATTCAGAGCACTTGAAAGCTTTCCTATCCCAACAGACGAGTTTTAGCACCCTGAAGCCTTTGCTGGCGAGTCGCAGCAACAGGTGTAAGACAAAGAAAACCCAAACCCAGAAGCCGACATACCGTGCTGCTCCCTCGGAGACTGAAGGAATGGGAGGAAAGTTGCTTGCAGTCGCGGAGATGAAAGATGCTGCAATGACTTTTTGCTGACATGTACAAATGTGATCCTGACTATTAACTTTAATGACCTGCCATTATGTGAGGGAAAAAGAGGGAGGGATCTAATTTTTTTTTGGTAATTACTTTAATTGCCACCCTGTGGTCTTGTTTCGTGCTGCTGGTTTTGCAGTCAGGTGGGAAAAAACCCCAGCTGTCCCTCCCCGGCCCCCTGGTATCTCGGCTTTGGGTTCACTCCTATGCCAGTTGTGCAAAATCAAATCATAATAGGGAACCTAGAAAATGCTCCTGCAGATTGAAATGCTAAATGAGAGCTCAGTTTTTAATATGGCTTTGAAATGCTGGAACTGCAGCTACAGATGACTCTGTAATTTAAACATAATTGAGCTGTTAAACAAACCGTGGGTTTGCAAAGCATGAGGCAGTGGAACTGGGAGAGGCCGTAAGCAGAGGGATGGAGCCCTTTTCCTTGTGTGTGAGGAAGACTTGACTGTGTAAGGGTGGTTTACTCTGGTCAAAGGCTCTATTAAAATTAATGAGATTAATTTCCTTTATTGAGTGGCTTGCAAGGGTCAGAGATGCAGGACTGGGCCCTTATTGCTGCAGGATTTTCAGTCCCCATAGTGCATATTCAACAGTATCTATCATCAGTTAATTGCACCACAAATATGAATGATTATTCCATTAAGAGAAGATCATAGAATCACAGAATCATTTTCGTTGGAAGATACCCTTAAAATCATCAAGTCCAACCCAACTCTAGCACGAAACCATTATTACACTGAACGTACTAATGTTTAGCAGTCATGCTTCTCATCTGCTGTTCAAAATGCTCTACAGAACAGGGAAATATATATGTTCTTGGTTGTAGAGGCTGAGAAAGTGAGGAAGAGGAGGATGAAATCCAAGAGCAAGGCCGAAGAGAGGATCCAGAGCAGAGGCCAAGGATGCACCCGCGGGGCTCCGTCATCTCCAGGACACATTCCTGTTTGACCCCAAACCCAAACCACCCTCTGGACGGGGCTGAAGGATGAGATTTGGGGTCAGTTCCAGCCTCCCCATTGGACAGGCTGCATCTGGAATAAAACTCGTTTTCTCTTCCTGAAGCCCCTTTTTTTTGATGGAAAATGCGAATTCCATCACAGTGAAACGTGCAGTGAATTTCTGATCATTTTGCCCAATGATTATCTTTGGAAAAAGCAAAGAGATAACTGAAAAAGCACTCAAAGGTCTTGTTTTGACATTTCTCGAAATGTACCATTTCAATTCTTGTGTCAAGCTTTCCCTTAATTGTATAAGTGGTTCCAAGACATTTTCAAGAAATCAATGAGAGGGATGGTTTCAATTTGATTGAAATGTAACATTTTATATGACCCGTTTTACTTTTCTTTCAGTTTGTGATTTGCCAAAAGTGGTGGTGGTGGTTTTTTTTTTAGTGCCTGATTTTCATCCAGCCCCAAATGATTTTTTCCTTAGTTTTTCAAAATTACCAGTAAGCTCCCAAACTCCCTTTTTCTTACAAAATCCTGCAGCTCCCTTCAGTCCCTCCCTGCTTCACTTTCACTACATGTAAAATGCGGTTAATAATTTCCTGTCTAATGGAAGGGTTAAGATAATGAACTTCAGGGCTTTCAGGCTGCTTGGAGAACCTCAGTTGGAAGCAGCTCATTTTAGCCAAGAGCCTTAGTTCTTCTGGCCACCTTTGGGAGAGGTGGAAGCAGGAGCAGGGAAGGGTCTAGAGGCTGAACCCCATGCAAGGACACGTTGTGCATTTCTGGTGGCTTCACAGCCCCCTCGCACAGCTGCCTGCAGAGCCTCGGCGAGGTTTATCCTGGCAATAGGCAAAGGCTTTCACACCTGGACACAAGGCCGCACATTGCTGAGTTGAATTTGGGCTGAGCGCCCGGGCTGTGAACTATTTTGAAGTCTCAGCAAGCTTCGCGTTTGATTTGAGGCTGAGCTTTTATTGCCGTGACTTGGGGGAGGCCTTGTATGCGAGCAGAGCGCTCGGCGGGTGTTAATCTTCAGCCTTTGACATGTGCCCTGTGGGGTACGAAGCGTAGAGAATTGCAAAGTCAAGACCTATTGTTGCGTCCACCTTTCTCGCCACTTGTGCAACCTCCAATGCGTTTTTCTTAACGAGTATTTGTATTCGTCCTTTGCTACTTTACTTGAGTTCTTGAACCTGCTGAAATCAAATCAAAGGGAAAATGGATAGTATCTTTGGGACTCCATAGAAACAGCACAGCTTCTCTGGGACAAAGATCACATAGTTTGGGGGATTATGCTGGAAAGAGTTTAAAAGAAACTCCATTAGAAGTAAGAGGTACCAAAGATGACAAACCACCACCCCCCTCCCGCACCCCCTCAACTTTCCTATTGCATTCTGCAGATCCAAGTGATTTTACGATTTCCAGTGAGCTTTAGAGGAGAAAACAAGCTTTGACCTTAATCAAATCCAAGTGAGCAGGTGTATCAGTCCCTCCTGTATCGGTGCTCCTCAGGGGCGAGGCTGGATGGCTGCCCTTGCCTGCAGGGCAAAGCTGATGGCCTCTTTCAGGTCCTGGAGCCAACTCATGTGAGGATACGGTGAATAATTCATGCATTGGTCAATAATTCAAAGCTGGATCCAGACAGATCCACCTGGCATTGAAAACTTGGAGAAGTATCACGAGTCGTGTTGTACAACTGTAGTTCAGACAAACTGAATCAAAACTGATCATAAATATATGTTAATAGTCCAAGTATACCAAAACCAGTCCTAGCACCACGAAAGAAGTTAAGTGCTGGACAGCTTTCTAGGTGGGCTGCAACAGGACAGCTTCCTCATGAAGGAGACCCTTTATCACTTCTTGTGTACTCTTTGCAGGTCAGTGTCACTTCTGACATATGTTTTCCCCTCTCTGTTTAGACAGACAACATCAGAAGGGCTGCACGGAAGAAGAAGTGATAAAGGAAAAACCTGGAGCTCTTGACACTGAACTTGCTCAGTGTCTCTGGGATCATGAACCTCCCTTCTGCTAACTGGCAAAACTCAACCAAGCAGGACAAAAAGGGTTGTTAAAGCTGAGCATTCCTGCTCTGGGTTGAAGCACATTGATAGAGAAATCTTCTGCAATGCTATTTCGTAGAAAATTAGAAGGTTTCCCTCTCCAGGGATCTTGGTCTGGTACCTTTGATCACCATTAGACTCACAAGGGAAAAGAAGAAGCAAACATTCCTTACCATTTTTATTGTTTTCCACTTAGTCAACAGTTAATATTTTTGGAAGCCTTGGTGCACTGATTGCTATAATTGAGTAACCTCCACAGAAGAGGAGCTGCGTCTTGCTTTTAGTCCAAACTGCTGGCCAACTCCAAGTAAAACCCTGCTAGAAAAAGAACAAAAAGAGCTAAAAAAGTGCTGTGTGTGTAATTTATCTGAATGCCATTGCACGCTTGGGAAGGGCAGTAGGGAAACCAACATTCCAGTCTCCAGTGAGCATTCCACAGAAATTCATTGAGGAAAGAAAAAAAAGGACCAAAAACCAGCCAACACACAGAACACTTCAAACAGCTTTGAAATGCCGAGATTTGCTCTGCAGAGAGGCAGTGACTGCTTACCTTGTCCCCCATCCATTCCTCCACCTCATTACTTGAAGGTGCTAAGCAGCTTAGTTGTTCCTAACCCAGATTCCTTTGCAAAGGTCTCTGTGTGCTACAGAAATCAGGTTATATTGAAATGGGATCTCTACCAGGAGAAGGATGTTTGACCTCCACAGTTAGGACCAGATTTGGAGGTAGGTGTGAAAGTCAAGACAGACTGGAGTGTGAGAAACCAGAGCTGTCCCTCAGCCAAAGGGTCAAAGCAGGTTTGGGAAGTCCATGCTGCAAAGTGGTGCTGGGGACAAGGACTGGGCTGGGGACAAGGACTGGGCTCAGCTGGAGGCTGGTACCTGTGCAGGATCAACACCTCCTGCACACCTGCATCTGTAGGCATAAAGGCTGGTGGGAAGTCAACTTGACTTGTTTATTAAAGATGGTGAGACAACCTTGTGAAAGGTCCAGTATCTCAGGCCATCGACTAAACAGTTGGTCTGCACTGACAAATGTCCCCTGTCTCAGCAGGACAGGTAACCCGGCTGTTGTTGCCCGAGTCCATCTTCCTTTCCCAAGTTAAATCAGCAAAGTAAGAGCACCACCGAAGCGTCCCAGCAACAAGTCACTACAACTACCTTGATCTTCTGATGTCTCACCAGGACTTGCATCAGGAAATCTCTCAAAGCCCTTGTGAAAAACCCACTGGTCAGCAGAAGACTCACTAACAGAGACTTCAAAGGAAGTTCGGCTCCTGAGAGCTCTGTTTTTTTTCCTTAATAAGGGTACTTTCCTTTTCTATTTATTAATTAATTACCAACCAGAGCTATTGTTATATCCTGTCTAATGACTTTCCTTCTATTCTCATTCTTGTTTGCTCTGGTATGAAAAGCTAATTCAAAGAGAAGACTTCAATGAGATCATATTACAGTGTCACAAAGAAGGAAAGTACGATAGGCTGGAAATCAGGTGTCCCTGGCACAGCAGGTGAAACCATGGTCCTGGCCGGAGCAAGGACAGTGAATTCAATAGGGAGTGCATGGAACCTGCGCGTGGACCTATAGGAACCTGGCTTGGCTGACAGGATATTGTTTAACCAGTTTTCACGTTTACTTAGCTTGGGCAGTGAAACTTGTTTGGCCAGTTTGAGCCATTTTCATTTCCTTGTTCTGGTTTTAAGAGGATGTGGGAAATACACAAGAAAAGGTGCAGAAAAGATTCTGTGAGGGAGACCTAAGATCTGGTATTATCTTTTTGCTTAAAAAGATAGTAACTCTCAATTTAGATTGCTGTATACTTGATAACAGAAAGAAATAGAGAAATTTATTGAAAGATCTATCAGTTTTTATGTAAAATCTGATTCCACTTCACACTCTCCAGAAATGTTGCCTGGTAGAGGGGAACCCAACAAGCTTTTGGTGACCATACTAAAGGGATGCAGTTAATAAACCAGAGGTGAATTTGCCATCAATCGTTGGCTACTATTGCAAACTTTGTATTTTAGAACTGTCTTATATTCTTCTTTTTTTTTCTTCTTGTATTTTTTTTTAATCTTATTTTTTGATTATATTTTAGAGAAATGCATTGGAAGCTGTTTCCACATGCCAAGTGGACAGCCAGCCTCCCTCCCCACCAGACAACTGTTTGGACACAGTGCCACACTCCAGTGGTTATATGATTCAGTCCCCTATGGGCTATGTTAAAACTGTATCTGGCTCCTTCCAAGACAAATACATTTTTTAAGGGTGAATTCTGCTGTATATATCCAGGATATAGGTATAAGTCTCTGTTCAGAGTAAAATCAGCACCCTCATTACCCTTGTTTCTAGTCTACGCATCATATAAGTACTTCTGTGCTTTTGAGAGGAAAATCTCAGCTTTTGGAAGAGCTGTTTTAATGGCACCAAGATCTTCTCCTAATCAGCAGAATTAGGTGTCCCTGACTTGTGCAGACTTCACTTAAGATCCACATTTTTCAGGAAGTTTCTGCCTCTGCAAATCAGATTCTTTTAAGGTGTTTTAGTGGCCAAAACTGGCAGTTCTCCCACTCACCGTCTGCTTTTGAGCTTCTTGGCTCAGCAGAGCAGCAGCTGCTCGGTGGACACTGGAAAGCAGGATTTTGCTTTTGTACAGATTTTGAGGCTGGCCCAGTCCCTGCCTCCTCAGCTAATATTGAAACTGGATTGAGAATGATATTTCGGCTGGTCTTTTAAAGATGGTTGTCACATATTTCTGGAGAGGAATGTATCATGTGATAAATACCTGTGGGCTCTGCGCGGGGCACAGAGGTTGTTGGGCAGTGCGGGATGACTTTTAGTAAGAACGTTGGGCAAAGATTGCTGCTGCACTCCTTGCAAAGGTCCATGAAAATAAAAATAGGTATAGCAGTGTCTGTGAGAAGGGACATCAGCAAAACTTCTGGGGATGCACCTTCAGCTGCAAGACGGTGTGCAGCCACTGGCTGGTTCCTGGAGCTCAGTATGGAGCAAGATGAGATCCTGGAAGAGAAATGGAAGAGAAACACCATTGTCTTTCTGCATCCTATATTTTTGCAGGCTGATAGGATCTCAAATAGGGTCTGCAGGGAAAGACAACGCGGGCATTCACCATGACAGATGGGATAACCCATAGGCTCAACATCAGCTGAGGAAACCACCACCTCTGTACTTGCCAGAGCCTGCTCTGCTTTTCCTGCTTTCCTGACATAACCGGGGGCCATTCCTGAATCAATAGGAAATCGAAAACCTGCAGCTGGCCCGGCCACCTGTGCCTGCAGCCCCCATCGCCCATCGTCCCCTCCCCAGGGACAGCATCCAGTTTTGGAGCAGGGCAGTGAGCGCTGGCAGGGGTCCGAGCTGCGGGGTCAGCCGGGGAGGCAAGGGGCCACCCGGTCCCCAACACTGTGCCTGTTGTGGAGGGGGATTACTGTGGGAATTAGTGTCGGTGGATAGAGACGAACTCTCGGGCAACAACTGTGGGTGTCCTTTACCCCAGCCCTTCCCAGGGAATCTGCCAGCCCAGCCGGTCTCGAATGCAACCCCTGTGTGTCGGATCAGCACAGCTGTACGCGCGCCACGGCTAATCCGTCTGCACAACACGCCGCGCGCCAGCTGCCCGACCGAGGGGCCGGGGGAACGGGATGGTGCCAGGACCTGCTGCGGGATGTCCCAGGCCCCTCCGCATCCTCTGAGCTGTGGGAGGGACTTGGCAATTGATGGAGGTCCCTGCCTGTGGGATGCAGCTGGCTCTGGTCTGGGAGGTGTGCAAGCCTCCAGCTCTCCTTGCCAGCCTCCTCTTCGCCTCTCCCTTTGAACATCACTAGCACATTGCATTGCAGAGAACAGTTGCAACTTCAAATTGATAAATCCTCTAGTCTCCTGTCAGGTCCATATTTGCAAAGCAGAAGGCAGCGATGCTTCATCATCCTGGCTGCATCCCTTTGGGCCATGGCAGCGTGCACAGCTCCGGGCTCAAGTATGTGGGTAGCAGCTCTAAAATCACCATCACTCTTCCCAAAGTGATTTGAGATCTTCTGAGAAAACAGTGTGGAACACATTCTCCCCTCCTCCCCATTTCTGGGGTAATTAGTCCCTATGAGTTAATTTCCCAGCGTCAGGACCGGCAGATGGATTGCAGATCCGCATCGCCCGCACCGGATGCGGATCCTGTCACAGTGCCGTGCTCTCGGCTCCAGAACACGCAGCATGTTTGCCTCTGATTAGGATTGCTCTTGCTTTCCAGCTTTCTGTCACCATGCTATTGTTTTATAACTTGATACCTAATTTATTTTAATGACAACAAATAATTTGGCAAGTGGTCTCAGTTCCTTGTTCTGGCAAAATTCTGCTCTAAGATTGATAAAGCTGTTAAGTTGGGAGGGAGGGAGTTGTTTTGTACCGTTGGGTTGGGATTTTTATTTTGGTAGAAACCTAAAGACATCAAGGAAATCTTTGAAAAATTACCGTTGACACCCCCACCTTTCCATAGAGCTGTCAGTCAAAGGAGAAGCTGCCATGCCAAAAATGTGTGTTGACAATGGGTAGCACACATAGCCGAGCCCAGCAGGGCTGGTAACCCACTGCATCCCTCTTCCCTTCCAGCCAGAGTGACAATGTCATCCTTTTGTCCCTGCTCAGCAAAGAGATGGGCTGCTCCCTGCCCTTGGCAACCTGTCACCCCAGAGCAGGACCAGCTGCAATTCCTCTCCTTAAGAGGCTGGTGTGTCCCTTAGAGGAACTTCCCTGCTGAAGTGAAGTTACAGGGAGATGCACAAGTTCGGCAGATGGGGTCTGGGTGGATCAAGTTGAAAGATGGTGCAAAACCAGCACCTGTTTTTGCAAGCACAACCAGAAGTGACCCCCTGAGGCTCAGCTGGTGCCTCAGCAACAGCTTTGGTCGCAAGCCACTAAAGCCCTCTCCAACGAACCTCTGTGTTGTCCTTTTT
Source organism: Streptopelia decaocto (assembly GCF_964273445.1). Taxonomy (NCBI): domain Eukaryota; kingdom Metazoa; phylum Chordata; class Aves; order Columbiformes; family Columbidae; genus Streptopelia; species Streptopelia decaocto. The sequence goes on along the minus strand of NC_138668.1, from coordinate 5,517,764 downwards.
CTGCATACAGGGTGGAACTCCCACTAAAGCTTCCCATCTGCATGGTGTTGTGTTTGGAGACTTTCTGCCTTTCTGGGTGTCCCCGTGGCAGAGCTGCAGCTGTTATCCTGCGTGCAGCAGGGACACCCCATCAGCCTCGATCCCACTGGTGCATCCCAGGATGTGGAAGCAAGTACAGGATTAAATTCAGCTGCCTACAAACAACAGGCATTAACATGTACTGCAGGCAGTAGCAGCCTTTACGGTCTGCATGGGTCAGACGAGAGGCAGAAATAGTGTTTCTAAGAGGTCTTTTCTCCTTCCTACATGAGACATGGCTCTGACCTTACCCTGCCTGACCTCCGGGCCATACCGGTTTGCTCAACCTGCAGATAGACTGATGGTCTGCAGAGATTCCCTCTCCTGGAAAAACACTCTTCTTGTTTCTTCTGGGGTCCTGGAGAAGCTCTAGTCTTATTTCATATTCTGATAAGTAAAAACAAAGAGCCCAAGTGGAGCAAAACCAGATGCATTAATTAAACAAACACAAACTCTATGGTCCCAGCACGTCCCCAATGAGAAGTTGGCTCTGATTTATCAAGACACATTTGGCTTGTGAAGAATGAGGCTAAATGTCTCAACATCTACAGCTCTCTGCTCACAATACTTGAGTTTTCCATGCTGGTGGTGGGCAGGCAGGAGCTGCCCTGATATGATGCTGGTTGCCCATGAAACAACGACTCCTTGTCCTCCCTGGTATGCGAGCCCACGGCCAGCGACCTGAGTGGGACACACCAATAGCACTGCTACGCAGCAGAAACCAGCTTCTTTGCAAAGAATAACGCCTCTGTAGAGTTTCTTTTCTGTAGCTCTAAAAATAAAGTGACAAACAAACGGGAAGGGACACGTGGACTGAGGACGGCAGCGTGGGGAGCAGGAGCTGGGACGGTGAAGAGGAGGCAGTGCCTGGAGATCTGGCTCTGGGATTCACAGTCTGTTGCTTTAAAATTTGAAGACATATCCCTGGGGGACACTTGAAGGGGATGAGTAGTGAGGAAAGGATGAATCGCAGGCCAATGATAATAGTCATTATTAAGCCAGTCTCCTACTGAGACTGAGCCAAAAAGAGCTCACTCGTGTATTATTAAATCTTCCAGTATATAAGATTGCTGCAATGGGGAACAGTCCTTCTCTCAGTGACCACTGGGGAGAGGCCCAGAAATGATGGTTACACTGCAGCAAAGGAGTTTTAAGCTAGAAAAATCATTCTTACTGGAAGGAGTTAAGCACTGGGAGAAACCGCTTGGGGTCTAAGCAGAGCTGTCCTGGAAACTCCCTCAGACCAGGTTTGACCCACAGGCACTGTTAGGAGCTGCTGCTCCAGCCCAGGGCAGGAAGATGGACAGAATGACCTCCACAGGACCCTCCCAGCCTTGTTTTCCGTCATCCAATGACAATAACGTACTGTTTATCGTGTGATGCTGGTTGCGGAGCTTCTTCACCCAGCAGATACATCTGTAGTATTTTTTTCCCTAACACAGCTGCTGTCAAATATATTGTGAAGGCAGAAGTTCATATTTAAATACATACTGATAATTGGGAAGGCTCAGATCATTGCCCACATTTTGCATTTGAATTCCAGTGATTTCTGAATCTGCTTACTCTCTCAAACATGCTGTATTTGTGGTTTATTCACAGGCAGAACTAATAATTGCAGTTTCATATGGAAGAAGAGGTATCAGAATTCAATAATGAGTATTTGATGGAAGGAGAATACCAGTAAGACAGAGGTCATAAAAACACCATACACAAACCCAGCTGTTTATCCATTTCCTCCATTGCTCATCATTGCAATGTCTGCTGGCTGAATTATTTCCTTTCTGTTTAAAGGAAGAGAAACGACCAGGCAACTGAAAAGAAATCAAGCCCTAAAGTGAATGCAAAAGCTTCCCAACTGAAAGAGCATTTTTCTTCTTGCAAGTGCAGCCCTGAGTTGAGTTTTGCTGGCAGACGGTGCAGGGAACCTGGCATCCAAGAGAGTGTAAAAATATAGGCCATGTCTAATTGCAACTACTTTGCCTGTTTGGGCTTACAGCAAATTGAGATGTTTTCGAGCAAAAGGCTCTGTTGCCATGATAAAGCAGATCATAATTAAGTAGGATCCTCCTCAATTAGCTCCAAACTTATCTTGACCCCCAGGTGGTTAATTAGGGGCTGTCAGCCCTGTAAGGTGCCTGTGAAGCTGTTTTTAGCTGTACCTGAGGTGGCTGCAAAGCCTGAGTTCAGTCTGGTCGATGCAGAGGCAGTCTGGGGATGTGCTGCTGCTCCCTGCAATTATCACAGCTGCATTTCCCATGCTGCAGCGGCTGCAGGGATGCTGCGGGTGCACCCCCGGCTGCAGGGATGCTGCGGGTGCACCCCCAGCTGCAGTGACACTGCAGATGCAGCCCCAAGGCCCTGGCTGGATGTGGTCATAGGCCTGGGCTCAGGATGAGGGAAAACATCACAGTCCCAAGGTCAGATGAGTATGTAACCTTCTCTTCTGGCTCTATCCTGATGGTCTTTTTTACCTCTGCCTAACCTGGAGGGCCCTGGGGACGGACAGAATGTGCCGTCCATCCCCTCATTCCCCTTGTCCTGCTTTACAGTCAGGAATTTCCATGCTGCTCCTTAGGCAAGGGGTGATTTGGAGTCCTCTGAACGATTGTCAGGAAGGAAGGCAATAATGATTTTAAATGAAAATAGTTACAAGTGGGGAGTTGCCGTGTCGAGACATAATTCATTTCAGACTGCCTGTCTTGTAGCTGTTTGCCAATTTCTTCAGCATGTAATCTTCCCATTTCCTACAGGCGAACTCTTTTTTGCACACTTATAATTAAATGCATTTTTTTTCCTGCTCTCTCTCACTAACCTCAGGCTCCAGGCTTGCAGCTTCTGAAAGTAGCTCACATCCCATTTTTTTAATTTTATTTTTTTAAATTTTATTACTCTGTTCTGCAGGGGACAGGTGGGCTGGGATAGGCAATGATGCGGAGAGTTGGAAGGGAACGTTTTGGCCACCGTGTCCTCTAGCTGTTTGGGAAGGAGATGGGAGCCAAGAGAGCAGTTACAAAGGGTCGGGGACCGACTGGGCTGAGATGTGAGATGTTCCCAGTGGCACCAGTGAGGAGTGGGTGGCTGAAGGGTGGGAGGCAGCTTTGCCATGGGAACAGTGTCGTCTCAGGGAAGATTTCGGCTGCAGAGCTGACTGCTTGTCTTGACCGAGCAAAAACCTCGAGCAGAGGCGGTTTCCCCTTCATTGCTTTGGGGATTTGACATGATTACATACATTAACTTGTGGCTTTTCTCTTGTAATTGCTGGTTACTTCCTATAAATGTGTATGCATGGATATACGCACTTGCATGCATATCTATATATGTATGTGTATATATATATGCATATATATATACACACACATAGATGGATGTGTCTGTGTATAGGTACAGAAGTATACATAATAATGTTATTGGAGTTAACAAACAAAACATTGAACACCAGCTATGGGGAGTCTGAAAATAAGCCCTGGGTGGTCTGGGGAATGGAGTGATATTTATCTGCCTATTTCTTATCTATTTCCTTTAACATCTGAACTCCGCTTTTGCAGGCCCTGAGTATGGGATAAAGTCGCGACAACTGTCTCATGGTGACTGGGAAGAGGGAAGGGATGAAGGCTCAAACCATCCTCATTTCCCAAGCAGAGGCAGCAGGAACTGGTGCCCGAGCTTTCCCTGGTTTGTACGTGAGATGGTGTGGAAGGTATGCCAGGTTACAAAGAATCAGGATTTTCAAGATTCGAAGGTAATTGCCTCTGGTTTGTAGCCAGAGAGAATTTTTTTTAGTTTCATAAAATACATGTTGCAGAAGGTGCAAGAGAAATTATGAATTGGTCTGTTATGGAGGAAGAGGACCATGTTGAGGTGATGCTATTTGGGTATCTAACCTGAAAGGAGAAATCGAAACATGTGCATACGGCTGGGCTGGGGTCACCTGCTTAGCTTGGTGGAGGTAATGAAGATGAGACACATGGCCCCAATTTATGCATGAAGGAAGTGGCCAGGTATACTCTGTTGTATTTGCACTAATCAGAATGTTATTTTGTATGAAAATAGCCTGGAAAAAATCCTGAAAATATTATTATCTTCTGATTCAATAAAATCCCACTGTCTGATGTATCCTGGAAATGGAGAGGAGACATGAAAGGAGAACTACTAGCTGCTTGTTCAAATTTGTTTGCACCGTTTTTATATTATATGAATCCCATTCCTCAGGGATTCTACAGCTCATCCACAAGGGCAAAGAAGGATTTATTTCTGACCCTTTTAGCATGATTCAGCCCCTGGGTTGCAGATTATTTTTTTAAAAAAAATTTGTATTTCCTCTGAAACAGCAAAAATTGGACACAGCTAGAAACAGGATGTTGAGCAAAGCACTTATGCTCCTAGTGGTATTAAAATCTCTTGGATGCCTGGCAGATAGATCATTCCTCCATGCTCTGGGTTAAACAAACTGTCTGATTTAGGGTGCAGAAATGACTTCTCTCAGGTCAGAAGGGTGAGGACTTTGGAGCATACACAGGATCACTGCGGATTTCCCCCGGCAAATTCCCTGCTATTGCAGGAAACTTGACATTAGTGATGCTCTTTCCCATCACAATGGTGGTTTTGTGTGTTATAAGGTGCTGGGAGGTTTCTGTAATAGCAATGGATGGGAGACATGGGGAGCAGGTGCTGTGTGAACCTCCCTGGACTAAATGCTTCTTGTATTCCTGAAAAATCAAGGAACTGATGTGGGTGTTGCATGTGGCCCATTGGAATCTTGTGTTCCCAAAGCCTTTCTTCCTAGGTGACCCTGTTGTCTTTAACATGACCAATAAGGGTTTCCTGAATGTCCCTTTCCCGATTTTCCCTAAATCCCGGACCTGACGGTGCCTCCCGTGCCATGGGTGCTCTGCCCACCTCTCCCTTCTGCACCGAGCTGGGTGGGTTCCATCTCCCCCAGCAAACTTCACTGACATCACACAGTAGACCACAGTAAATCTTAAATCTGAGCTGTTTAGATCCATAGGGTGATCTAACTGCTGCTGGCTAAGAGTGTTGTACTGGGCATCCGTGCTAAGATAACTCATCAGACAAAATATTAACCTGGCTGCAGCTGGAGCCTTTTCCATTTGACTTGAGATAAACTTATCAGCTCATTACAGCTGGGCTTGAAGCCTTTCAAACAACTTGCTGGGTTTTTTCTCCCCTTACTCTTCAGAAAAAAAAAGTAGTAAAAAAGAACAATTCAGGCTAGAGTTAAATGAAAACCCACAGTTCTCCCAATTTAATCTGTGTCACAGGATCTCCAGTCCCCTGTGCAGCAACAGACCCTTTGGGGACCGGCTGAGGTGCGTACCATGCACGGCTGGGCTCCAGCGAGGTTTTGACAGCGTCCGAGGATTAGCCAGCAGGGTTTGCCTTGGGGAGCTATTGCCACAGCACAGAGCACAGCAGCTCCTTCTGCTCCTCGTCTTTTTGCAAAAAAAAACCCGAGCACTGGCTGATTGCAGCCCCGTGGCGTGGTACGGTTGGAAAGGAAGCAGCTTCACAGCTGGAAGGAGCCACCGACCTGCGAAATGAAACCACTTGCAATGCAAGGGAATGCATTACTGGAGGAAGTTCTGCATGCAACTGCGGTCACGGGGAAAACAAATCCTTCCTTGCCCTTGTGGGTGAGCTGTAGAACCCCTGAAGAATTGGATTAATAATACAAAAACAGTGCAAACAAATTTGAACAAGTAGCTAGTGACTGTCCCTCAATACTTGAGTCCAACGCTAATGGCTGCTCTGTGCTCCCAGAGCAAAGAGAAACGTTCATAAGTAACCCTGGGATAGAGCAGGTAGTGAGGAAGAGGATTGCAAACCTACCAAAAGTTTCTCGCGTTCAAAAGCCATTAAAATATATTAAAGCGAATGCAGATTTCATGGTTGTCTCTGCTAAATGACGTACAGGATACAAGCTTTCATCTGGGTGGTCTTTGGGTGGTCTGGTATCTCATCTCGCCCTGTCACTCTGCTTCACCCCGTTGAGCTGCAGCAGACACCCAGGACTTCACAGATCGTTTCTCTAATGCAGAACGTGGGGGCTGGTTTGGTATTTTTATTTTATTTTTTTTTTTCAAATTTATCTTATTGATACCAGTCTTGGAACAGGGACAATACCGTCTTCTACGAATCTCAGCTCAGAATCACAGCCCATTTCCCAAGCAGTTTTTCCGCCCTGGGAACTAAAGCTAATCACAACTTTTGCAACCCACCCACTTCTCACCACAGTCCTGCCCAATAATCTCCGCTCAGCTCCACGAAATCCCGCACAGGCAACAGGACTGGCTGTTTCCTTCTGCTGAGACCAATATTGTCACCTGATAGCCCAACACTCTAACAGTACTTACAGAAAACATGACCAAAAGTATTTTAATGTAATTCTACAGAAGAAACTATGCTGTTACATTTCAGGTGCCATGTCTCTAGCAAGACAGAAGGTCCTTCAATACTTGAAGGGGGCTTGTAAGAGAGATGGAGACAGATCTTTTAGTAGGGCATGTAGTGATAGGACAAGGGGTGATAGTTTTAAACTAAGGAAGGAGAGATTCAGGCCAGACATGAGGAAGACATTTTTTACAATGAGGGTGATAAAACATTAGCCGAAGTTGCCCAGAGAGGTTCTTTTTCGCATCTTAGAGCTGTGTTCAATGAACTCGCCTTCCTTAAGGAACCTGCTAACATCTGGAGTCCTGCTGCTGGTTCTTCTCGCCCCCCACCCCCCAAGCTCAGCACTGTGGGCCATTGGTGAGTTAGGACCAGCATTTAGGGGCATAGATCTAAGGAAGGAATTGTTGCCCCTGGGGGTGGTGAGAGCCTGGCCCAGGTTGGCCAGAGCGGTGGTGGATGAACCATCCCTGGAGACATCCCAGGCCAGGCTGGACGGGGCTCTGAGCAACCTGAGCTGGTGAAGATGTGCCTGCTCATGGCAGGGGTGGCACTGGGGGAGCTGGGAAGGTCCCTCCAACCCAAACTATTCTGTGATTCTATGATATTGGAAGGGGTCAGCAACGGGCAACAAAAAGAGCTGAAGATGTGAAAGGACTTAAAATGAGATTGTGTAGTTTGGAGAGGAGAAAAGTAAAAGGTGTTTTGAGGTGTGTGTACAAAGCACGGAAAGACCTGTTCCATGGTCTTGCAGGCTTCCTATATTTGCCAGTAAGGACTTGAGTGCCAGAGAGCAAAACGCAGCCCGGCGGACGGCCTCCCCGAGCCCAGCACATGCTTAAACTCTTGAACCGTGAGCGATTTTCATGGCGTGGTGTAATCTATCCATGCCAGCCTTGCTAGGATGACATGGAGAGACAGAATAATTTTCTCCAGTTCAAGAAAACAGCAAAGTGCTGCTTACGCTAACACATTAGTGCTTAAATCCCCTCATTCCAACAGAATGAAATGGGTACTGATAATTATTAATGGACAATAAACTTGCAGACTGGAAAGACAAAATTCATCTGACCGTGGACAGACTTGTATTTACAAATATGTCAGCCCAGGAAAAAAAGTTCTGCTGAAATCATATTGCTAGCTGATATTTTTTGAGTAAATGTTATTCAATATTGCTTTAAGTAATTTTGTTTTAGGGAAAAGATGATCTGCTTATATCAGGCAAATTGAATTGTTCCGGGTATCAAAGGGTCAACAAAAGTTGGTTTTGGTGGCTGCTTCTTTATGGCACTTGAAATATTATGATTGAAACAAGTCATTCTAAGATGACTTAGGGATAAACTGAAACAGCAATTTTCAAGTTAAAATGGTGATTTTTTCCAACTATTCATGTTTCTTGGTAATAAATAAATATTTTTGTTTGTTAATTTTGATTTTAAATATCAGTAGGTTTTGTTGTAATGATTCTAAATGCATCCATTTAGAAGTTTCTGTACAATTTATTTAGTTGTTCCAACTCTGAATTTATTTTTTAAAAAATATTTGGGGATTAAAAATAAAATACTTTGAAACACTGGAGTTTCTAGTAAATTGAAATTCTACTTTTGAGTCACTTTGGCTGATAACTACATATGTAACAAGCCCACGATGGGGCACAATTATCACACTGTCTTCATGGGCTTGTCCCTTCAGGTTTGTCTGGACTCTGGTCTGGATTTTGGTCCCTGGGAGCTAATTCCAGTGCAGTGCAATCCATTCAGCCCAGTTATCCCAGTAACAGGTCGAAGAGTGTTCCCAGCAGTGACATGTAAGTGGTCTTTGGGACTCTTTAGGAGTTGTTCAAGCAAATTAGAGGCCACCAGCAAAGGGCTTGGTCAATGTTTTCATGTCTGCATGACTTTGTTTCAAGGTTTCTGATCTCTACCACGGCGGATATTTCAAGGTCAGGTAATTGCTTAAGTTCTATTTAATTGCGGAGCTGCTTTCTTTGCAGCTGACACATTTCAGGCCACCGCCGTGCCCTCACCAGCTGTTGGACAGGGAATTGAGAAGGACATTTACCATGGCCCAGGCTCGCTGCCTTCCTAGAAAGGAAAGAGAGGGGTTTTCTGGATGGGTGCCAGTGAGGTACTCTCCTGCAGTTCTCTACTCAGGATGGCTGGTGACCAAGCCTGACCCATTCTGCACTGACAGATAGTTATGGACAGCAAAAAGGGCAGATGGCTGAGAAGGGAAAACATGTTGCAGCATGGGATTAGTGTCCTCTGGCCAGCTGGCTATTTGTGCATACTTTATTCAGACAACTTTGAAATTTAGGGTAATTTATGTGTTCAATGGACCAGAACTGACTCTGGGAGCCTTAAGGGTCTTCCGTCATCTTGAGAATGAAATAGCTGATGCAGACACTAGAAATGACTTTTTTTTTTACAGAAACCTGTGCTGCCGGTTCACACTGCGTCTGAAAATTCTGGATAAAACTAACACCACCCATATCCTACCTTCCTCCCCACTCCTGACACATCCACCAAAGCCCTCTGCACAATTCTGCTTACCGTTAAAAAAAACTTGCCCTGTTATTATTAGGAGGATTGTTCTTGTGTTTCTCTTGCTTACTTCCAAAAGACAAACCAGATCTGAATTTTCCTAAGAAAACCTGCTCTTCTGAGATACCCAACTGACTTCTGTAGGATCTGGATGGCCGAAAGGAGAGCCAGAGAGGCAGACAGACTCTTGGGTGCTCCTGCAAATCAACCTCCATCCAAACAGCGAGCCAACCTGCTGAAAATTGTCACTTCCATAGTGCATTTTTTTTAAAATGTGATTTTCTTGCATTGCAGCAGTACCCCAGAGGAACGCCTCAAGCCCCAGGGAACTCTGACACTGAGCATTTAAAATTCAGCTCCAACATAAAGCCAGACATGAAGAGCTCAGCCCATGTAGGAGCCGGAGCAGCCTCCTGGGGTGGGTGTTACAAGAGCCTCCCATCTTTGCCAATCCACAGAGGTCACGAGTTGTCACAGCCAGCAGCTGCAGAGCCTGTGCTCTTTGCTTCAAGCTGTTACAGCTTTTAACTGAGGAGTGGATTTACCAGGGATGAGAAAAATGAGCTTTAGCTCTCCCATTAACTATATCCTCTTGCTCCCTTGGCAGCTTGCACAGTCAGCTGCTGCCCACCAGCTCCACCGGTGAGAAGCCACAGCACCAGATGATGATTTTTCTGTAGTTTTGTAGCACTTATGAGCCCCACCACATTGGATCCTGCATCTGAAGGGGCTGTCTGAGTGCTGATATCCCTTTAAGAGCAACTTTTTGCAAGGCTGAGCTCTTCTCACCAGCCTCAACATCAGGCAGCCCTGGCAGTGAAGCAGGATGCTCAAGGACAGAGTTTAGCTGGGGAAGGTGGTACCTGCATCCTACTGATCCTCTGAGCATCAGATATGTCTCCTTCATATGTCTCCATCAGATATTGGCTCCTTGTGTCCCTCCTGACCGCTTGCAAAGGAGCTACATCACGATGAGAAGGTGTCTGCAGGTCTTCCGCAGGGAAAAGCTGGGTCCTGCTGGGCACCTCCCTCCTGGCCAGGATGGGTGCTGGTTGTTCTGACCCTCGCTAGTGCCTAAATCACAGCCCTATTTCTTCTTCCTGACCTAGAGCTTCTGAAAAGGGAGAAGAAATAACACATGTAAAAGGTGGGTGCATAGTCCTGGCTGCAGCGATCTGTGCCTCAGTTGACCCAAGGGCTACAGGATCTTTTTATATGAATCTGCAGCAGTTTGCAATGCAAACACTGAGACCAGTCCAGCTCCCACCACTGTTGATGGCAGAGGTTTATTGGCTTCGATAGGCTACAATCATGCACACTTTGATGCACATGACTTTTCGTGATACTCTGTGTTTTAAATTTCAGTTTTTGCATTCAAACCTCTCCTCTCTGCTTCAACCTCCACCCCTCAAACATTCAAGAAAGATAAACCAAAAATAGTAAGAACCGTTGAAGTCAGTCCCTTTGGCTATACAGTACCAGCACCTTAGCAAACAGGTGATGCCTGTGTACTTCTGCCATTCCTTCATTAACTCAGCTTATTGACCAGCATCCTTTAAGAAAGCAGTCTGGAAGAGCTATACAAGCTGGTACAGAGGGAAACGGAGGAGAAAAGCCGTGATGCAGGACTCCTTGGTCCCTTCCTCAAGGCCAGAGCTAAATGCCTCTGGTCTTAGCGCATGAATAGATTCCCCCACAGGAGCTTCCTGTCAGGCAGTTGTTACCAAGGTAAAGAGACAGGATGAAAATAAAAATTCCCTTTGTCCCTGATATGTCCTCCTCTTTCCGTGTCTTCTTTCTGTGGCTATAACCTGACCAGACCCCAAATAACTGGCTTGGAAACTGCATTTTCTAAGCAGATGAGTTATCTGCACCTGATCTGTGCACCTGCAATCCGCTCAGCCCTGGCCACTTCTGGGGATGGACGAACCTTTTCTCCCCAGCTGGCAGCTCTGCGCTGACATTCCACGTCCTGGCTGTGGCTCAGCTCTTCCATTTCCCTCCAGTTCAGTTTCTCTGTAGTACTGGAGCTGCTGCAGCGATGTCCCCACTTCGGGGATTTCCCTCCTTGCTTTATAAAACCAGATGGTCTCTGGTCTTTGATTCATCTCCTTGAGTCCCTGATTCCACCAGCCTTCTCTGCTACAGCCTTGCTGGGTGCCCCTTGAGTTCCTTCTGTCCCCTGGAGTTTTTTGGCCTGCTCCTCTGTTCCGGCAGCTCTTCCCTTGCCGTGGTTCCCACCACCCTCCTCGCCGCCCTGCGAGGACCCTTTGGACACACTTGGGGCAGATACATCTCCAGCCCTTCCGACGTGAGGATGAAACAGGGGGAGCTCCCTCCAGCTGACATCTCAAGTGTTAATCCAGCCCAGAGAAAAAAGAGATTATTATTTTTTTTTTTAGAATATTTCTGCTCTCTTTTTTTTTTTTCTTTTTTTCCCTTATTTTGGTTTATATTTTTTTGAGCTGTTAACTGACATCTGAATGGGATATATGAATATAGAAATTATTCTTTGCTGAAAGCTGCAGAAAAGCCACAACCCTCAGATCAAACAAGTTTTTGTGCCACAGCAAAATTAAATCCTTGTGATTTCCATATTCTTCAGTCAACAGGCTGGCGCCCAAATCGTTGCCATAGCTACTTAAGTACAGGCTGTCAGGAGCAGGGAGGCAGCGGGAGACACGCTGTCCGAGGGTTAAGTAGCTGTTTAATTATTCAACCCAATATCTGGCAAGCACTCCAGATTGACAAAGGGGGGTCTCCTGTGATCTCCGGCTGGATAGATCACTTTAACCCGTTCTCCTCCCTCCCCGCACGCTGCCTGCCGCATTCCCTGATGAAAGGAAAAGTGGATTTACTTCGCTTTGCTTTTCATTCCCCTGTCCCCTGTTGCTTATTTTCCTCTGTCAAACTTGCAGAGTCTCTGTGTGAGTCAACGAGTGTGCTGGCTCAGCGATTTATGGAGTGGGATAACACACCCCTTTTGACACCAGCGCCCATCCCCAGGCCGTGCCTCAGTTTCCCCCGTTCCCAGAGCTGCAAGGGGTGGTGACACTGCCTGGCAAGAGCTTCAGAGACACAGGGACCTGTTGGTTCTTCCCAGGCTGCCCCATTTGCTGGGCAGGAGGAGGTTTTCTCTCAGGAGGGAGGTTGCAGCACCAGGAACATCATGGACACAACCTTGGGCACTGAATCCTCCTGCTGCAGAAATGCAAAGTACAGCTGCAAGTCTAATCACAACGCTGCTGAGCAGGATAGGATGGTGTTCGCTGCCTTGAGAACCTCCCCGTGTTGTTTTTTTTCAACTTTGCATGTATAGCATATTGGGAACACAGGCTGCTTTTTCTTATGGAGCAAAACAGTGAAAATACTTGCAAAAAACCCCAACTATGCTCATCAAGACTCCCTCAGTAAGGAGAGTTGTGTTTTCAGATGCCTTCCTGTCTTTTCAGCTCTCCCTTATGGTTTAACTCTAGAGAAACCTGGGCTCATACAAATTCAAGGGCTTTTTTCTTTCTGGAAATCATATTAAAAGCATTGCCTGGCCAAGTTCCTTTGCCAAGCTGATTATTGTGTTATCCTGTGATCCGAAAACATTGGGGGTAAGGTAAGGTAACAGTGCAAAATCCACCACTTAGTCACTGCTGGACGTGAAAAACTGCTTTGGTTATCAAAGAAATATGTTGAAAGTGGACGCTGATAGCCCCTGGGGGTCCAGCTACCTGGCTGGTGCCAACAAAAAGAGACAGATTAATGAAGTCTATGGCCAGTTGCTTCTGTACTCTTTTCTTAACCTTTATTTTCCAGAGAACTTCCAGGCAGATAAAGGACAGTGCCTGGTTAATCATTTATCCATCTGCATAGCCAGCCTCCCTTTTCATATTCTTCTTTGGCCTCAGAGGAAAAATTAACATATTTATTTTCTGGTTTCTCCCCCACAATCCTACGGAAGCAATTTCGGTCGCAATAGGAAGTCAAGTCCCATCCAATTCAGCTAAAAAAATAAAAGGAAAAAAAAAAAAGAAAAAAAGAAAAGAGAAAAAGGAAGCACGCTGGAGTGATTGGAAAGATCTGCTGGGGAGAAGGTGCTCCAGCCGGCCCTGGCCTGCCTTGAAATGTTTTCTTCTCTCGCATATTTTTAGCTACTGTCACAGGGTGATTTCCTTGCTGATCTGCTCAAGGTTCACATTGTGTTGCTGAAAAGCTCACTTGCTCCAGCACAGACCTCCAAGCTAGAGAGCGTCTGACCGTAGATTTCCATCTGGATGGTTTTCTATTGTCGTGGGCCAACTAGTGAAGTGTTTTCTCAGCCTTTTTGCAGACACAAGTCCCATTGGATTGGTGGCCTGACCCATCTCTAAGCACTTTCCCCATAACCCCTCATTTGTTCAGACACTCACCACCATCCATGCTCTGACGTCCTGGTGATGGGGCATCTCCAGTTTTGCCTGCAGCCTCCAACTTTCCCCCTTTGGTCGCTTCTGGCACCGCCACCCGTTGTGCAGGACTCACGTGGGGAGGACAGAGATGCCCAGTCAGTGCTTTGGACACTGCTCGGACCACAGTGAGGTATCACCTACATGAGTCCCTGCCTCAGTTTCCCCACCTTCACACTGCTGTGGCTTTTTATTTCCTTTTGTTTGTTTGTTTGTTTGTTTGTTTGTTTGTTCTTGAAATTATGTTTTGTAAATAATATTGGTCACAAAGCTGTGTGGCATTGCAACCTTCCCTATATAATATACCCTTCTTCTCTGTGTTATCCTGAAAACTCATGGCCCAGAATGATCATGAAACATTCCAAGAAGAAACACCAAGAATTTCCTAGTAAATGTCCTGGCTCTTGATGTCTTGTTTTTTTTTTGTTGTTGTTTTTCTATAAGTAATGAAAATGAAGCATCATTTAAAGCCCTTATTAAGTCTACTAGGCTGGGTTAGCTTTCACTGCCTTCTGCTTTCTTGGGAAGGCTGACTAAGGTCTCTCTAATTTTAGTCCACAAGCCACCTTGGCCTTCTCTGTTGGAAAGAGAAAGATATTGGATAATCACACAGTAAAATCTCCTTCACCTGACAGGACATCAGAAGCAGAGTGTCCAGGGGATGGGACAGCACCCTGACCTCCTGGGCCGTATTTGGATATTTGAGTTGTAACAGGCACTTCTTCGATTAGAGTGTGGATAAATGGCAGGGATGGCACAGCTGGGTGCAGATAACACATGTGCATCATCTCCAAGGGTCTTCCCAGACACACTTGTGTCACTTCTTGTTTTGTCGGTGGCTTCTCCTTAGTTGAAACCCAGAATTTAGTGACAGAGAAATATTTTCCAGATGATTTATTTGGCTTCAGCTGAGCTATGGCAGCTCTGCATTTATCTGTTTCATTAGGGCTTGTTTAAAGTTCAAATAAAATGACGTTTTCATTCTGGACATTGGTGGCAGGAAGGGTGATGGGGTTGTGGTGAATGCTCACAGCTGGCAGGTCCATCAGCAAGGCTGAGCGACAGCGCTGGCACCGGGCGGTCGCTTGAACCTGTGTTTTCCATTGCCCAAAATGACTCTGGCTTTTGAGTGCTTTGATTTACTGCAGCCTATATTCAGAGACATGAAAATCCTCAATTACAGAGGTGAGGAAAAATTGCTAAGTGTCAGGAACTGGGTCCATTAGGGTGTTTTATTGAGCACTGGGTTTGTCGGTAGCACTGGTCCTTGCACTCACTCCAGTCCCAGCCCAAATGCCTACAGGGTTTTCTACACCAGAAGCCTGACCAGCACTTTGGCATCATTTAAAGCCTTCCCAAAGTGTATGGGAGTTTCCTGGTGGTATAACAACACCCTGGGAGGTAATAAACATCACAACTGCTGCTTCTGCTGCCCCCGGACAGCTGATGGGACCTCTTAGAAGGACAAGATCTCACTTCTACTTCGCTGTCACTATGTCACTTGTCAGCTCCTAAAAGGGCAGGTTTTTCCTATGCAACATTGAGCTGTGAAGGTGCATCACCCAATACTGCTTAAAACTTCTGGGCTGGAAAAACCGTCATCACCTTAAATCAAGGAGGGGGGCAAAAAGCCCTTCTGATTTCGCAGGAGAAACCAGACTAGCAGGCCTGTGAGCACACCAGCATGTGGCTGTGTTGAGATTAATTTGCTTAATTGTTGCATGCTGTTAGCAACAGTTACCATGTTTACTGGTTGAGTCAGTAATGCTTGTTAAAACTCTAATTCAAAGGGAACTCAAGTGACAAAAAAACAGCCTTGGAATGGTCCTTCGCATTAGCTACTGTTGCTTTGCTACAGCAAACACAGCACTGTCTTCTCCATTTGGAAGGCTCCTGTTCAGGGCAATATCTGTCCTTTGTGGACGAGGCCTGTGCAATTTCATGTTGTGAAAAATGTGACTTCTTGCCTCCCCAAACTGTTATTTCTGGATGTAATGCGCAGAGGCGATAGGAAACTGTCCCCTCGCCCATTGCCATGGCAATGCAGTCCTGGGGCTGGCGTCTCCCACCCTGCAGTGGGAGGATTTCTCTGGCTCCAGAGGAATGTACATTGTCCCTTAATATCCTCTCAGTTCTACCTTACTCTCTGGATAGATCTCCCATTAATTTGATGAGCATGTATGGTGAGAGCCCTTTCTTGCATACATGTTCAAAATGCAAACATAGAACCTAACTGCTTTGTGGCATCTATAAATCTCTCTCCCCATCACTTTCCCTCTGGATGGGGTCAATGAAGAGGGACCAGCGCTGCTGGTCTGCCCTGACACACAAAGGATGCTCATGGCAGCTGAGGACAGGACTGTGGGTGCTCCTTCTCTTCTGAGTCTGATTTGGTGAGCTCTTCCCCCTTTGCCATCTTGGCATGTAGGTGGGAAAGAGTCAAAAGTCATTAAACAAGCAACAGGTAACTAATCCAATTTAAGCCTAATCACCTGATAGCCAATGGCTGTAAAATGCAAGAGAGGAATGGGTGTATCTGTGTATAATGAGAGCTCACCGACCTCCAGTATATAGGGTTTGGGATCCCAGAATTTTTGCACAAATGCCTGTTTCTTACTTGTTGGCATATGTCCCCTTAATTGTCCATTATCAAGGCATCTGCATTACTGGCAAGCCATCTTGCTCCTTCCTTGGCATCACCTTTCTCTGTCTTGGAGTCAGAGTTAAGATGGAAACTTGATCTGATCTGGTGTGGGAAGATGCATGGGCTATTATGACACTATCTGTGAACCCAAGGCGGACTTAGGCGTGTATGTCAAAAAGTCATGCAAACCACTGTGTCTATAGGGCTGTGTGGCTCTGACTCCCTAAATAGCTATAGGAGACAGTTAGAGGCTGCAATCACCCTCCTGCTTTCTACACATGCTAGTTTAGTTGTCACACCTACATCTTTAACCTCCTTCAACCACAGAGGACGCATTTCAGCATCAGGCACCATGACAGGTGCTTAAATCCATGATTCACAGCAGAATAACTGTTTTTTTTTTAATAGCACAGAGGCAGGTGTCCATTAAACAGGAATGGGAATGGTTGGGAGGGTAAAGCAGGGGAAGAGGAGAACATGAAACAAGGAAATATGCTTAGAAATTTCCCTGGTGAGGAGTGATGGCTCGGAGCAAAGGCAATGCCCTTGGAAGCTGCAGCATCCCTCTGGTACACCATGGGACAGTGCTCAGATGATCACATTTTTGTATCTGGATTATATTTGTTTCTGTGGGACCAGCTGGGATCTGAGGGCTGGTTTTCAGCTGGGAAAACCACTTATTGTATTGGATTGTCAGGGAGTCAGAAACTACATTAATAACCCCCCACAGACCTCATAAAACCAGAGGGATGCTGCCAAAGGAAAAGGACTGAGTTTACAGTTTCAAGAAGAGTGGAGGAGGAATCAAAGCTTATGACGCAATTTTGTGTGAATAAGGTCAGAACATTTTGTTTTGGCTGCATGAGTGAGACTTTCACAATGGGACACAATGTTGAAATATTTTGACTTTTTTTTTTTTTTTTCAGTAAAGGGGGTAAATCCCAGAATCCAACTGCTCTGTGACTCCATGCTGAGCCAGGATCTGAGCGAAACGGGACAGTCCCATGAGGTGTGGGTGCAGTCAAACCATCATTCCCAGTTCCAGCTGGGTAGAAGAAATATTGATCCTGAATCCATTGTGCTCTCACAGAAGACTGGGTGCTCCTCAAGCTCTGCCCTCAAAGGCAACTTCATTGTTCTTTTATTAGAAATGACCGAGGCGTATATTAATATTGCATCTGAAAGCCCTGTCTGCCTTCAGCAAGGAACAGAAACAGACTCTCACAGCACCTGGGAAGAAGTGGAAGACGTACCCGAAATTCAGGACAGACAAATCCCAAACACAATGCTGCTCAGTGCTGAAGGGAAGAGCTTTACTCACCCTTGTACCACGGCAAGGGACTGCTGGAAGAAATGACTCCACCTCCTTACTTAGCAGGATGATTTCATTTCAGGAGGGAAAAATGAGCTCATGAGGGCTGCCAGTTTCCCTTTCACCTTCCCTCTCACTCCTCGTGGACATGGGAAAGGGTAGGGGAGGGTTAGACTCATGCTGGAAGCGTTGGCCAGCTGAGCTGGGCAGGAGAGGCAAGAAATCTGCTGTGGACCATGTCCAGCAGCCACCAGCTTAATCCTTGGAGGGAGGGTGAGCAAAGCAGGAGCTGCACACCCAGCCCCACAGCTACTTCTCTTTGTGTCCAGCTTGGCCTAGCTCCATCCCACCCTTCATCTGATGGGGGGGAGAAGTGAGAGTCCAAAGCCTCATTATTACTCATTGCGGTGGCTATTTCTCACAGAGTGATTTAACATCGCTCTGTTAACCATGCTCTAATTCCTGCGGTGCCTCTCATAGCTCGATTTGGAAGTGGTGGGATGACAGGGAGCTTGAGGCTTCGCAGGAGGAAGCTTTGGGTCAGAGCCTCAGCCTGTGCGAGTCCTCCTGGCTGCGGGGATTTCGATGTCCCATCTCAGGACCAAAGTTGGCAAGGGTCTTTTGAAGCGCAGATGTCTCGGAAAAGGAATGAATTCTGTTTAAATGAGAGTAATAAAAGGAAAACAACTTTAGGAAATATACGTAAACCATCCCTAATCACAACCAGGAAATCGACTTTGCTAGCGAGGGGCTAGGCATGTCTCTAATCTGGGGCTCGGGGTAGGAACAGAAGAAATGTAGAAGGAATCAATTTTTACCATGTTATGCTGAGCCTCCCACTGACAGACACGAGCCAGCTGCCAGTGTCAATGCTTCAGGCATAACCTGACCAAACCACTCTGCACTTTGGGGCCAAGATCCGCCACAGGACAACCACAGCTCCAGGGAACTCCATCCTCCTGGAGACAAAAAGCAAATGCAAGGGACGTTGGTGACATAGTTGGCGCAGGCAAAGGATGTCCTGGAGGTGATTGTGCTTCTGGATGGGGCCACTGGGAAATCTGTTTCCTCTCCCCTTGGTGACACCTCATTCAGTGGCAATGTTGAATTATGGCTTCTGGTTCTGGACCTCCCAGCTCCACAGCCTGACAGCACCGCTGTTGTGCTTCTACATCCTCGCATGAGCGCGGGCAGTTTGACCATTGACTCTCTTCCTCTATTAATTCTTCCTCCTTCCAATCTTCAGAAAGAGCAGAAGGCAATGAGAGCCCATCCAAGGTGGCCACTTTGACTAATCAAACCTCCAGAACATGCCCAGAGGACTGACATACCTCTGCGATACTTTGGAGAGGTGCCGGTAATATAGCAAAGCACCCAGACCAGGAGACCTGAAGAATTTGAGCAGATACCATGGTTCAAAAAAACCAATCTGGTCAAAAAGTCAAAATACTGTGTAGTGTCAGAGCAACAGCAACAAGCTTGTTCTGGAAACAGAGATCTAGTTCAAATATATTCTATACGGCTATATGCACTCACGCATATATAAACGTTGAGATCAGCACCGGATGGTGTTTTTTATTTAGTTTCACGCTTTGTTAACTTCTCTAAATTATGTGGAACGCTTTTTTTTTTTTTTTAATACCCCAACTTCTGCCTGTTCCCAATTACCAAAATAAAAAAAATATATATTAAAAAAAAAAGGAAAAAGAAAGACAGAATCAAGTCTGTGGAACATGCTGAACATGCTGGCACCACAACGAAGCAGTCGTCAAAACTACACAATGCATCCTTCTTGCATGAAATATCAGAGGCAAGTTGGAGGCTGGAGAGATGGAGGAGTTAAGGCACATGGTTGTAGGCAGCAGAGGAACACACTGACAAAGATAGAGAGAGGTCTTGAGTATTTCAAAAACCCTGAAGGAAATGTCAGACATATTGTGATGATAATCATCCCTGCCTTCTGGTTTGGGTACTAGGAGGATTTATATTGCTTTGGAAAAACAAAAAAGCAAAATCTGCAATGGAGTAATTAGCTATATCTTAATAGATACAAAGCAAAGCTCAGGACTCTGTTGGAGGTTTATCTTTAACAGGAAAACTGTAGCTAACCAGAACCTTCAATGGCTCAGGACATGTGGTTTGTTCTCCTATTGTGTCTTTACCCAAGGTTCAATGTTGCTTTTTAATATGACAGTTGAAGATGGGTTTGATTCAATTATTGCATTAGTGGGAGTCTGAAGCAGGCTCATGATGCCGGGGTTATTGCTGTATGAGTTAATGTTCACACCCCTTTCGGCTGTCCCAGAGGAGCGCTGCAGGCTTACGGCCAAATTTTATTTTGACTTGGATCCCAGTGTGCAAGCCAACTGTTTCTGCATTTCATTTCTGTCATATCCTGTACATTAAAACACCATTAATTCAAACCTTTTGTTTCTAAGAACAACTGTGCTGTAAAACAGCAATAAAAAGCTGCCAAAGTTCTCTTAAACCAGTGTAATATCATGTTCATTCATGCAAACTGGGATGTAAAAATTGAAAAAAAAGAAAAAAGGAGCAAATATATTTTTGTCAAAAACACACTACAAATAATATTTCTTTCCTCCTCAGCTTTGCAATGGGATGTGGGGGGCATGAGTCCAAGAGCAGGTTTCTCCCCACAACCGTGGGATTACACAGCACCCCCCCCCCCCCGCCCCCATTTTAACCATTAAATAAAGAACAATCTGTTAAAAGATTTTCATGTGCTGTTGTGAAACGCATTAACCTCAGCCTTGTGATGTAAGTTGCTCTGTACTACTTGCATTGGCTTTTTGTTGGTAACATGAGAGCCCGTTTCAGCTTTATTTCTGCCTAATTGCTGGGTGATTTGGGAAGTCTCCCAGCAGAGAGGAGGGCTGGACCAGCCCAGGTCCCAGCAGATGCTGCCCGCATGGTGAGCACCAAGGAGACACCTTCAGAGACACGTTCCCAGGGATGACCACAGCCAGGAATCAGGAATATAGTAATGAATTTCTCCATCTCCGCGTGCATCCCGTTAGTTTTAGCTGACGCCGTGCTCGTTGCAGGGTTTAATTATTAGAGCTCATGGCCGAGAGGCAGAAACGGCAGCAAAGAGTGTTTTCTTAAAAATTGTGAGCTGAGTGGGGATTTGTATCAGACTTCTCCAAACATCCCTTTTGTCTTAAATGCCTCATGCAGCACCAGCTGGGCACAGGGAAGGGAGCAAACACTGCTGGACCTCATGTTCCACATCCCTGTCCCAAACGCAGGTGCTGAGAAGAGCAGCGCATGAAGCCAACCCTGTCCCTTGTCACAGAGGTGGTGGTGCCAGCTTGGCACATGGCATTCAGCCTTCCCCAAACCAGCAGCCCCAGCCACACTGTGCCTCGCACCATCCTCCCAACTTTCTCCTGCAAAAGTCTCAGCTTTTAAATTTGTGGTGGGACTAGCAGGGAGTTTCAAACAGCGTGATATGCCTTCCTGCTCCACCCAAGTGGGATCTGCTTCCTTTGCTTCCCAAGCACCTGGATGGGCTGAATTCAGAACCGCTTTCCTCTCTTCATGGTGCATTTGGGATTATGATGATGATGATTATGGCCAGGAGTCAGGACACAGGTACCCTTAGGCATGCAATGGGGTTCCTGACGCCCCCGTGCAGGGACTGAGTGCTGGGTTGGGCTCCTAAACCAGAGTAATGTGCTGTCTCACAGGAGTCCCCCATCCCTTGAGCAATATCCCATCACAGGTAAAACAGTCCTGGAGCTTTTCAGGTGCAGCAACGGCTGCCATAAGCTTCGCTGTATGGACAAGTGTTTCTTGCACGTCCCTTATTTCTCCAGAGCCAGGGCCTTTCGGCAGTCTGAATTGAATATTTATGAAACAAGACATTAGAAACTGGAAGGAGGAATTAAGAGGCAAAATCTTGCAGTGGTCCTGGTAGGGTGTCTCTGGTGCCAGACACCCAAGCGTCATGAAGGCCACAGAAACAGCATCAAGCCTTTCTCTGGGCTGGTTTTGGAGGTGCCTTCATTTTTAGACCATGTAATGAAAAAGTAGACATCAAAACATCAAGACTGCATGACTCAGCTCATGCCCCTGGATCAACCTGCCATTACCAAAGCAGGGCCTGAATGCCCTTGCAAACAGGTTAGACTCCTTCAGCACACACTCTCTGTCTTTTATTTCAGGAGTGATCAGAGAATATTTTCAGTGGAACTTAAAACACTGTAAATCCAAGCCCCATGTTGCTCAAAGTTATCTCAGAAAGAAAAAAAGGGAAAAAAAATAAATCCAATACCACCAGGAGAGAGGGAAAGATCTTTTTCCAGGCCACAAATTCTAAAGATACCAGACGAATTTATGAACTGGTGGTTAAACCAATGCTCATGAAGTCCAAGATACACCATGAAACAAGCTTAAATGTATAAATGAGCTGTGGTTTGGGTAGGATATTTTCCCCCCTTTGCTGAAGCATTGTCTCTAAAATTTCCCAAATCACATCCTGATCATTCTCTCTCTCTCTGCTCCATGGCTTAAAAGCCTTGTTTTGGCTCTGGCTGCAAGGAATAACATAGCGGAGAAGGGGAGGGAAAAAGAATCTCCATCAGCTGCTAAACATATAAACCTGCAGATTTATTTAGTAGTAATAATCCCTGAAGGAGAAACATATTCAATACTTCATCATCTGAGAAACTGCCCACATCTGTTCAGAGACAGCAACAGGCGGTCAGGAGCATGTGCCAGCAGCAGCTTGGAGGCAACCTGTTGCTGCTGCCTTCCCCCTGTCCCGCTTCCAAACCCTCTCAACCCGCCTGTACCCTCAGAGATATTCCAGATATTTCCTTTCTTTGTGGAAATGCCCTCTGCTTTGGTGCAAGCTCTCCTTGGCCACTGAAGTCCTGACGGGGATATATCCTGGGACAAGGAGCTCTCGAAGAAACCCTTGGACTGCTGAGCATCCTCCCCAGGGACCTGCCGGCCAACGCCGCGTGTTTGGGGCTCATTGCAGCGTTGGTTGCAACTCGCTGGGCTGTTGACCGTGTTCATTAAAAAAGTCATCCGTCACTGCTTGCACTTGGCCGGCGACGTGGGAGTGTCGGGGAGGCAGGAGCACTTGGCTCCTCTAGTTTGGGGGGGAAGTGACCTTTTCTTGGGCATGGGCCACTTCTGAATTTCATTCAGGGATGTGAACACAGCCGGATGATCATCTGCTGCATGTGAAGAGGATGGGCTGCAAGACAGGGCTGCTGGGAGCGGGACGGGGGCTGGTAGCCAGGGTGTCTCCGCTGGGGTCAGTGCTAATGAGAGCCCAGGAGAAATTAAGGAGTGAGCAGGGACTTAGGCAAGTGCGTGGCTTGCAGATTGGGAAGTTCATGTCTCCATTTCCAGGAGCTGCAGATGGGGCCGTGGGTCTAGAAAGCAGCCCATGTGCTGCCCTCCCAGACTCTGCCCTTCCCGGGTCCCTGTCCCATGTCCCTGAGCTGCAACAACCCATCCCTGGGACTCAGGAGCTGCTGCTTCTACTCTGCTGTTGTGAGGCTGAAGAGAAGCAAGTGCTGCTTGTTGGTCCCTGAGCATCTGGACCCAGAGCCATGAAAGCAGCTGGTTTGTACTTTAATTTCCAAAAATTTGGTTGCCACATGCCCTTTATGCTCGTGCGATGTTTTCAACAGTGAGGGCCATGTCCAAATGATACGCGTTATCCTGCAGAGCTGAGTTAAACTATTTCCAGTGTGTCATTTATGGTGATTTTGTTCCCTATAACCTTTAAATTTCTTCATTAACACAAGCATAGCAATGGTTTTAAAACGCTCAAAGCCCGATTGCATTCAAGCCAACTTCCTTTTGGCTTGCAAACTAATTTTGTTTTCATTGGAAAAATGGATGCTGTTTATTTAATTTTCCTCACACAAAACAAAATATGTGGGTGGAGGAAATGGGACAGATTGGAAAATGCTTTGACTGATAAAAACCAATCATTTCAACTTTATAAGGTTTTATATGTGCAACAGAAGCCATAAGAAAGGCATTATTAAATAGTTACTGCAGATATCTCCAACTCCAAGCATAGATAGAAATATATATATATAAATATCCAGTATTCTGTGCTAACTGCTGGAAGATGAAGATTGCATATTATACCAATTGGATTTTGATAAACACCAGGAGACACCAAACAGGGAAACTACAGGTTGATTAAATGACTATGTTGAAATACACTCTACAGTTGATGGGAAAACAAGTTTCACCCAACTCCGGAAAGCTTAACCGAAAAAAACCCAAATCCTGATACATTTATTGGAAACTACACATCAGGAAAAAAAGGAATTTTCTTCTTTGGATTAAAAAAAAACCACACAAAACACTTCTTGCCCCATATAAAAGTTTTCAGTTCAAAAAAAGAACTAAGGGACTTTTTATTTCTATAAAATAATTCTCAGTTTTTAATGGAAGTGAAAAATGTAAAAGTTAGGTTTAGTCATAAGCATGATTTTCTTCTAAAAAAATCTGTCCAGAAGAATGCTGTTCTGCCCTTTTTATACAGAGTCCTGTAGTTATAGATGTTGTAAGCTGGGCAATAATACTTGCAGGAAAGCATTGTCTCTTCTGTGTAGAGACGATGCTGACGTGTTCTGTGGGTGCTCCAGAACTTCCAGGAGCATTTGGGGCAGCATATGAGGGAGGACATATGAGAAATTTGGAGCTTAGAGTCATAGAATCGTAGAATAGTTTGGGTTGGAAGGGACCTTTAAAGGTTGTCTGGTCCAGCCCCGCTCTTGGCCTTCAGGGCTGCGAGTCCCCAAGGTGCTGCTGGTGGGAGAGGAACTGTCAACTCCGGGTGTCATCACATCATGTTCATGTTGACTTGTTGCCATGGAACATGAAATGGTGGCCTTGGATTTGATTCCTTGCTATGAGATACGTTCAACAGCCTCCATGTTATGGATGGTCCCTGCTCTAAGCCTGGGGCTCCACCACGGTGTCTGAGAGCATCTCCAGGCCAGCAAAGCATTGTGTGGGGTGGGATCTGCTGTGTGATACCAGCATGAATCTCCTGTTAAGGGCCTCATTGGGGAAGGTTTTAGGAGCTTCAGCTTGAGAAGAGACCCTGACTCCTCACCTCTGAGCTGAGATGAGTTCATTGTTCCTAATGACTTACCCACATCTCAGGTTCAGGGAATTCTTGTGTGAGTCATAGTCTGCTGAAGCGGTTTTTCTCTCTCCCCAGATACTAATATTTTGAACAAGTCTCACTCTTTATTATCATGGAGATATAAGGGAAATATCCCACAAGGACAGGGGTAGGTCTGAACTGCATGTCAGAAAGTTTGCTGTTAAGATTACATGTGATGTGTGACCAGACTGTTTGGATCTGCGGTCGGGGCCCCAGAAGATGTGTGTGGTGACTGACCACATCCTCTCCGGAAGAGGAATGTTTGAGTTCATTGTGCTGGTGAAGTGCCGCGGTTTGATCGTGGGGCGGCTTCACTGGGGGTGGGAGAGGGGAGAGGGGCTACCGGGGCCGAGCTCCACCCTGCACACCCAGCCATGCAGAGCAGCTCATTTGTCCAGGATGCACTGGACTCGCCGTATGGTGGATGCATCATATTTCTGTCTGCGATTTCCTGCATGGAAAAACAAGAGCCAAGAACAACTGCTCCCACATCCCCTGGGGTGGTCCTAGCTGGGGCTGAGGCTACAGACGTGCTCGTGTCTCTCCATCACCGTCCACTCACAGATGGCAGGGTACCATGTTTTGGAGGCTGCTGAGCCATGTATCTGCTTTATTTGGGTATGCATCATGAGTAGTTTCTGACTTGTTTTTCATCATTAGTTCATCAGATATGTCTCTGGTGGCTCTTCACTTGGCTGCCTGGGCAGATGTTGGTAGCTGAAGGGAGTGCTCACACCATCAGGTTATGTCAGGGATGTGACTGAGCCTTCTCTCTCTATTGACTGGATGGGTCCTCTCATGCATCAAATTGCATCAAACCAGATATCTAGATAGTCTAAAGATAGAAAAAGGCACCGCTTCTCCTGGCAGGAAGCCTACAGTGTGGTTCGTGGAAGATTTCTGAAAGACTTTGCAAACACTTGGTTTGGTAACCAGACACTGTTGTGGCAGTTCCTCGGAAAACTGCAAGTTCTGGCTGCAGTGCTGAAGCCTTTATCTGCGGTTTATATGTGGTAATGGATTTTTGTTCATTTTCTGCAGCCTTCTCCAGCCCCCTGACCTGAACATGCATGGTGGATGGTGCAAACTGGTTGCAATCACAACACACGATCTGAGCAATCTGCTCCGAACCTTCACCACACTTTAAAAACTAATTACAGTTTGATAGAGAGACCCTTCTCGCATTGTTTCTTCTGCTTTATCCATCAGGTCTTCATACTGCGTGTTCTTGGGGCAATATTGTTTTATGTTGCACAAGGATAGGAATTAGTGCACTGCTGCTGTTAATGATAGCGGGAATAACTGTGTGTGCTCCAGCAGCAGCAGCTGTTCATCTGTGCTGGGAAGGTAAGCAGAGTTGGGCAGATGCCAGACTAGCACAGTTGTCTTTATTCCTATCCTCAGTTTGGCTGGGTTACAGCAAACCCGAGCATCGCTGTGTGCCACTGAAACCGCGCCACGCAGACAGGCTCTCAGACCTGGCTTTGAAAGTATGATACTACCAAGTATCCTCCTTGTCTAATTGTAATGCAATGTTTCAATTACTGCACACACTGCATCAGTTTGTATTCGGCCGTGTAAAATCCACCCAAGTTTCAGTTTTCTATAGATTTATGAGGTTGCTTGTGTTTTGTTGCTGGCTTGCTCTTTCTCCTCACTGGTGCAGTGGAAGCCATTTAAAACCTGAATCAAAACATCAGATACATGTGAAGGTTAACTCCCGCAGTCACATATTGCCATTTGTGGAGGTGAGAGTGTCTGATCTTAACAATAAATTGTATGTTTGTAAGAAAAAATTGTGATAACTTGACTGTATTTTATTATTGCCGATATAACTGACTTGCAAGCCACTCAGTCTTGCCATTTGTTCTGTATAACCTGAAGTTGTTGCAGGGCTGCAATTTATAAGGAAAGAGCAAATGTCTAGAAATCTGAGCTGAGGCTGAGGAGCTGGTCAGTAAGTCAAGGAACCAGGTCCCTCCTGGCTGTGCCGCTGAATTGCCAAAAGCAATCTGGGTGAAATCACTTTGATTTGCCCTAAATCCCCACAGTTTGTCTTTTTGTTTGAGATTAAGAGCTCTGTGTCACAGGGCTCCTGCTGTTGGGTGAGCAGGGACTCACACATCTCAAACTCAGTAGTGCAAACAGTGGGGCACACTGGAAACCCCCAGGACAGGCAATATGCAGGTCACTTTACCTGTAATTCTGTACTACAAGCACCGGCGAAAATACGTTCTCCTGTTACCTGGCTTCATCTCCGGAGGTGACAGCACGCAGTGCTGAGCCTCTTCGCTTGGGAAGTACAGCCCACACCACCCAAATTTTGGCATTTAAATAGGATTTCAGCTCTTTGGAAACCCCAAAATAATGAATAACCCCACCCCTTGGTCTCCTGCGTTGTTACAGTACATGACCATGATCCTCCCAGCTGCGTCACGAGCATTGCAGGACAAAATTCACTCTGCACACAGAGCGATTTCCAACTCTCAGACAGCAAAGGGGCGTTGAATTGCAAAGTAAAAACAGCTCAGAAGTTGTTTTGGTGGTAGAGTCCCCTCAGCAGAGAAACCTATTGAGGAAAAGATGTAACCAGGCTCTGTTCAGTTCTCTGGGGGTTACAGGATTTTCAGGTTCTTTCCAGTTTGCCATCAGGGGAAGGAAAGCCGGGGCTGTAACTGCTTTAAAAGGACGATTGTACGGGGCTGAGGTCTGCAGCTCAGCGGGGTGGAAAGGGGTTGTCCATGGAACAGCCTCCCTACGGTTCCCCTGCGAGAGCCACGTGGTTCCGTTGACTTTTCACACCTAATTAAAGAGGAAAATCCACCGGGCTCAAGGTTGACTTTCATAGGATCGTGGTACTGATCAGCAAACAGTGTTCCTGTGTTCGAGCTGTCGTTACTTTCGGGGCCCAGGGTCAAATGGAAAAAAACAAAACAACAAACCTGCTTGACGAAACTGTCTCAAGAAATATTCTCCCTGAAGAATTTAATTGTCCAAGTTAATGGTCCAATAAAATCCCCAAGTCTGGGCTGTTGGCTTTGCAGTGGGTTGTTACAGTGCGTTATGATTTTCCTCGGATAGATGTGAAAGTGCAGGAACTGGGATGCGACTCTGCACCGTGTGTGTCGGCGTGTCTGCGTCTGGGGATGGTCGCCTTGGCTGGGCATGGGGCTGTGCAGGCAACTGTGTGTCAGATTTGGGGTTTGGGGGTCTCTGCCTGCAAAACGGTGTCTGCTACAGACCCATCTGCAGCCTGTTGTCAACTACTGCGTGCCCATATCAGAGCAAATATTGGGGTGGGCATGAACAAGCGAGTGTACACGTGAAGGCACACGTGTGCGAGTGCAACCACAGGAGCTGGGCACGCCAGCCCATATCTTGAAGAACAATTGAAGGGATGATGTGCGCAGCCCTCCCTGAGCACTCATTCAGGTGTCCGACTTTGCACTGACTTTTCTCTCTAGACCATTGCAGAATCTCTGCTCTATGTATTAATCACAGTTTGATTTTGAAAGGCTGAACTAAACAATAAAGGCACCACTGCAGGTTCTGACTCATTCTGCTTTCCCATTCAATTTGGCCTGTGACATGCACCAAATAAATGCTATAGATGGAAAAAAAAATTGTGTGAACATGTTCTAGCTGCATAGAATGGGCAGTTTTTCATTTGGCTTCTTACTTACTGAAGTAGGAGAACAGCAAAATGCAAAAGGAAACACACAGGGCTCACCCCAGGAAGCTTTGATTCTCGGTCAAAAGCCACGGTTTATGTCACAAAACCCTTGGGAATGATAGCTGACAGAGCAGAGCAGTTACCTTGGAAATTGGGACAGAAAGGATTTCAACTAAGAGTTGAGGAAATCCATTTTTTAAATGGGAAACAATTTGGATCCAAGAGGAGAGACATAGATTCCTGGAGGAGAGGATAGAAACTACTTTTTTGTTTGTGGGATCACATTACTGGTGGAAAAAATGACCTGTGGAGACCGATTTCCTTCTTTCTGTCACTGACAACCTGCCAAGGCCTTATTCTTTCTGGATATTAAGAGAAGGGCTCAAAATACAAATGCTGCAACCCCACCTTTGAAAACTGTGCATTATGTACTGACCCATCTCCTATATGCCCCAGGTTTGTGCATCCTAAAATATTGACCTCATCTGTGATAAAGTGGCTCTGTTTTTGAGGACAACATGACCACGTTCTTCAGACAATCGTCTTTCAAGGCAACACACTCTGCACCTTCACACCTTCTCTATCACCTTGGAAGGCACCAAGGCTCAAACCATTCTATTCCCTTGATAACCCCAGTAGTATCTGCAGTCCAGGCAAACCTCAGCAGTGTTTCTTCTGTCTTGTCATATGACACTTGCAACATCATTTCACAGTGTCTCAAGCCATGCTAAAGGTCACAAGATGCCTGGAGTTTTTGCTTTGCATTTAAATAGCTCCAGCTTGGAGCATGTTGATAGTGCAGACACCAAGTCAGGTCTTGTCTGCCTTTCTCTGTTCTTCTTTCTCCCCCTCTCAGGACAGGATTTGCTCATTCTGGGGGGGGAGGTGGATGTCAGCTGAGTTTTCTTCTTGTCACAGTTTGATTAAAATGAACTTGGAGGAGAATTCTTCTCAGCAACCGCCTGGAATGTGTGGAGGAGGCTGGATTTCAGGTTTGTTTTTTTACAAAGTCTTAGCTGGGTTTTGGTTTGGAAACCCCAAATTCAAATGAAAGATTTGTGACTGAGATAAAATACATCTGAGATCCAAGTCAACCTGATTTTGCTTTCGCAAACCCCAAACCATCTTGGTTTGCTCTTCACAGAAATGAGGGAGGAAACCCCACAACCTTTTATCTGACCCCTCCTCGAAATTCTTTTGATGCCCAAGATAAAATGGAACTGAGATTCACACAAAGTCCTGGGGGAAGAAGGGGCCTCAAAATGAGAGGTTCTGGCCCTGTTAACTGCCCTGGATGAATGTGACCCAGCACAGCTTGGCAACCCAAATTCTTAAGTCATTGATCCTGAGAAAAGCAATAAATCACATTTGACAGCTTAAGAACAAACAGTCCGACCCTGTTCCTGGTTTTGATCCCACTGATGCAGCTGGAGACCTCAAAGAGCACAAAAATGGCAGCTCTGAGCCAGTAGTCAACCAGAAAATGTGTGGAAAAAGTCCTTAATACACTACTGATATGGGGAATATGAAAATGTCTCTGCAGCACAGTGTCCATCCCTTCCATATCATTCGTTAGCTGGAGTTATTGAAAAGGCCAAAGAGCAAACACAGAGAAACAGGGGCAATGTCACAGAATAGATGAAACCATGAACCAGAACAGAGACATTTTGTAAAGAAAATGGTGACTACATCCATTATCGCTTTGCGGTTGGAGAGAAAAGCATTAATATACGCAATGGGCTACAAAAACACAAGATACAGGTATGGGTATAGACTGATACAGCCATTGTGGTGAATTGAAGCTGCGAAATCAGCCGAGCATCCAACCGATGAACAAAATTTGGTTCATCTCCCAGGCTGCAGTAAAGCCAAACCCTCGAGCTCTGTGCTTTCTGTAGGCAGAGAGAAGCTGGGAAAACAGATTTATCTGTCCCCTATCAGAAGCTCATACAGTGTCCAACTGGCTCCACTGGGATGGAAAACGTAACATCTCCAAACAAGAAATGTTTACTTGTTACTCCCACTACCTTGTGCGTTTAACATCAGTGGCCAGTTCAGATTTTGGAAGTTCTTAGAAGCTCTGGAAGCTGCACATAGTCTAGAAATGAACCTCGCCAGGCAAAAAGCTGCAGCCCTCCAGGTCAAGCCCCTTTAAGAACTCTTTTATTGCAACTTTACCAAATCCATTTAAAAGAAAAAAAAAAAAGTCCTCCTGAAGATTACACCTTTGAAACGATAGCTACCTGCAAAGTTTTAACACAGTAGTTCAAAGTGTTGGAAAAGACACTTTTACATTTTGCAGAGAACAGCAGGTTTTAATCTATTGTGATTTTTTTTTCTCCCCAGCATGTTTCGAGTCTGTTACATGAGTGTTATCTGTCCGGTTTCCAGGTTTTTATAATCCACTGGGGCCTGTGTAAATCTCAGGATTTCCTCTGCAGACTCGGCTCATGTTCCACAGCTGCGCTTGAGCACATGTGTGAGGAAATTAGAAATGAAATCAGCTGATCCAGTGTGGATTAGGGCAAGAAGAGCGACCCAAGCCTGGCAGGCTATCTGTCCTGTCCACCATGGTCAATGCCACCCTCCAGAGCTTGTCCACGGTTAGTGCAAGGTCCCAACACAAGAGGAGTGACTTTTGCATCCCCTCTCATTCCTGCTCTAGGGATAACACACGAGATCTTTTTCTCATCTCTTGCTTGTCTGGCTGCAGTAAATTTGCATTATCGCTTAGTCAGTTTAGTTGAGCGCAAGCTCGTACGGGAGAAGTGCCATGAGGTCTCAGCCCCGAGGAGGCCAAGTGCGGTTAAGTGAGGTCACGGCTGCAGCTGGGTGACAGTGGCAGCCGCTTTCCCACCAGCTTTTCCTTAAACTCTTTTAACCAGATTCATTTTCTTTGGCTGCCCTTGATGCGCTTGGTTTCCACAAATATCCCACCAAATCAGCCCGTGGGCAGCAGCCCCTGCTGCACCAGCATCAGCAAACGGACCTTGCAGGATGCTCTGCAAGGGCAAAGTGCGGCTCGGTCCCAAAATCTTTCCATGGCTCATGGCAGAACGCTTGCCCAGCGAGGGCAGAGGAGTGTTCTAGATGGGGGAGTGTTCTATGTGAGCTCCGGTGCTGGCAGCACAGCCAGGGCTGGGCAGGGCTGAGCGCTGCAGGGGCTTTCGTTTGATGCCCCCGTGTGCTGTTTGAGGGGTGCGAGGCCGTATCAAAGGCGAGCCGCAGCGTGGGCTCAGCGCCCGGGGTGCCAAGCAGGGGTGAAGCGAGCCCCGAAGGCTCTGGCAGTTTGGGGCTGGCCCTCTGCCCAGCAGCAAATCCCACTTCAGAAAGGTTCACCCCACACTTCACCTGAGAGATGGGTTTGCCACGAAATCCTCATGCCAGGTGATTTCTACCTGCTTGAAGTTGTGCTCCAAGTGCTCTGTTGCCAGGAGGGTGACCGGATAGGGTCACCCCATCCCCTCTTCAGGAGCTGGGAGCACCCACAGGTGTCTGATGTGGCTTTTCTCCAGCCAAACAATATTTTCTTTTTATTTTTTTTTAGACAAGTTGCTCCTCCCGATGATGTCTGTGGCATCACGAGGAGCAGAGCCCAAATCCCCAGTCTATGGACCATTTTCCACTCCTATTAGTTACAGTCTACTCCTATTAAAACTCTCCAGGCTTCCTAAAGATGGGAATATAGGCAAAGGGAGCAGTAATAATATTTAATATAAATCAAGCTAATTGCTGTGTTGAGCGCAGAAGTGGCACAGTAAGAAGGTGCGGACAGACATGGGTGAACCCTGTAGTGCAATCACCCAGGGCACATGGGTAAATTTAATAAGCTGCTTACCTGAATGGTGGTTCTTTCCTTCACCAGCGCCTGGGTGATTACAAACATCCATTTATCCTAAGATTGTCTCATGTGGAATTGGCAGCTGGGGTTGCTTAAAACGTCTGTGCAAAGTTTAAATTCTTTAAAGATTTTCAAGGGGTAAGCATTGCATACCATGGTCTGGCAACCGTCTGCTCTGTTCCTGGAACGGGAGACAAAAGGTAATGAGGCTTGGAGAGCAAGTTCCCCACACGACGCTGCATTAACGAGATGCATGAATGTGACACGCATGTGGCTGGAAAACCCCACTCCTTTTCCTTTTAAAGTAGCAGAAGGAACAAGAGAACGGGAATCTAGCCCAGGTTTCCTGCACATTCAAGCAGCGTTTTTCCCTCTAGGCCACTGGCTTATGTGTAGGGAGGCAGAACAAAGGTAAAACACAACTGTCATGAACTGAGATGAACTTCCAGCCAAAGTCAGGAGAAGGGATTCTGACTCTCAGGAGCTGCATGGTGCAGTGGCCACAGGTCTGGACACCTCGCATGGTGGGTACCCAGCAAGTACAGGCTTTACGTGCACTTGTAGTTAATAAATAACTGCCCTAAGAGTGGCTCTGATGCCAGTTTTGGAGAGGGTGATGAATCTGGTGTTATGGTCCCGTAGCTGACTTCAGAAATACAGATGTGTCTCTGGAGTCTGGAAACTGCCTGACAAAAGGTTAGTCATCTGCACGCTGTCACCTGGGATCCAAAGCAAAAGGCTCCTCAAAACAGGGAACATTTGGTTTCTTGCAAACACAGTGATTTGATGCAAACCATGTAGCTGTTTTACAGACAGTAAAATTTTGGAGGAAACAGAACTGGACTTAATCCTGTAACCAGTGTTCATGCTAGTGTGGAGAAGGACACCCCAAGGGGATTTTCTATGATCTTTGTAAGAAACAACACTGAGCACCAGAACTAGTAAAACTCGGTTTCCTGCGCTGATTTCATGCTTTTCTGAGGCTTTGATGTCTAAGAAGGTGCAAGCTCTGACTTAATTTTCCTCCCTGAATAAGCATCTGCAGAGGCGGTCACTAAGTGGATATTCTGATGTCTGATGCTACAGGAGATTTTTCAGGAACATCTCACTGGAATATTGCTCTGGAAAGTCATGCAGTAGCTCTGGAATAGGTAAAGCTCAACAGAAGTGGCCGTGAATTGGCTAAATGCAGCACTGCTAGGCATAGGTGTTCAGTAGGCAATGGTCATCGAGAAACTAGAGAGGTGGTCATATTAGTTTGTATGGAGCTTCACTTTCATCTGCTGCTGAAAGCTAGAGAGAGGGACTGGAAAACCCCTGAAATCAGGGTCCTCAGGTGCTTTGCTGGAGGGTCCCATCACCCGCAATGCTCCATGGTTGGCCGTGGGACATGGGTTTGGCAGACCCACATCTCCACGGGAAGAAAAGCCCTCTCGGAACCTCAGAAACCTCCAGCGGCTTAGCCAAGCCAGGCCTGACAGCCGCTGGGAAGGTTTGGAGAGATTTAACAGTTTTTCTCCACCTGTTACATCGTTGTTTGGCTTTTTGGCCCTAGCGCATTCATCGGATGTGGAGTCTCTGTGTGAGCCTTTGGATTTATCAGATTTTGGTGGTTCACATGCAACTCTGATCCGTCACAGTCCCCGGACACCAGGGCAGGGTTCGGAGTGCATAACCCCCTAATGCAGTTATTCCTCCCACCTCCGCGCCGTGGGAGGCCCAGGCCATCTCCACCACCGTCCCTGTAGCAAACACAGGGTGTCTCGTGTTCTGCATCCTGAAGACCCAGGTTCACCCTCTTCAGTGAGTCAGTGGACGTTGTTTCTCGCAAACCACCCAGACTGCGTCCAGATGTCCTCCCTCAGATCCAGCTGTTTCGGGGGAGGTAGTTGCAACCACCAGCTGCTTGTCACTGCTCCCCTGCCAGCAGAGCCGCCGGGGTCAGCGCCCCCTCATCCATCTCTGTCCGGAGGAGCCCCGTTAGCAAAGACCTGCTGCTCACTCCCTTTTGGAGTTCAACTCATTTTTGAAGGGGATAGGTCAGCAAGGAACCAACCAACCAACCTCTGCCTTGGAAAAACTCATTCTCTCCAGCCAAGCATCAGCTCTCCCTGCAAGACAGGACATCTGAAAGAGCATTGAGCTTTCTGAGCCCATCCTTTTGGTGCTAAAAATACCACTGCACTACTCATTACGGTGCATATTTCCTGTACATCTTGCCCTCCCCTCCCTTTCTCCCTCTTTCGCTCACACACAAATGCATTTCCATGCCGGGGCGGGCAGGGTCAGTGGCCAGAGCCCTGATCCCGGGCCATGAGCCAGCACCTCCTTAGCACTAATCCCATCTCCGCCATTGACATGTTGTGTGGCCGTGCGCAGGGCGTATATCAGTGTATATCACCCCTGTCTTCATTTCACCCCGCTTTGCAAAAGGAGAATAATGATGCTGACTTTTACCTACCTCACTGAGTTGCCTTGAGGATTATTAGATAATGTTCATGCAGCACTTTGAAAACACTCAGGGTGTGAAAGTCCAATTATTACAAAATCAAAACATTTTCAGCCCTCCTCGTGAGTGGGAACAGAGCAAATGTGTTTCCCAACAAAGCTGCAGCCACTAAAATGTTATAAAATAGCAAATGCGGTGTGTGCGTGTACGTGTGTATACAGAACAGCAGCCTGGACTCAGCTTGAATTGATTCATGTGGTTTTTGACTTAGATTATCCAAGCTTACAAGGAACAGGGCTCGTATTTCTGCTCCTGGTTCCTAAGCCTGGATATTTTTCTTCCCCCTTCACTTTTTCTCTCCCGCTTTTTCTTCCTCAAATGAACTTTGGATTCTTCCTCATCAGGTTATTGGAAGGGTTTGGTGTGCTGGTTTTCATCTTCTGACCCCAAAATGGTGGCTTACCACACTTCATTTAAAGCTGAAGGCTAAGCAGAGGGGAAAATTGCGTTCCACCCCCCCCCCCCCCTTTTTTTTACATGCACAACACATTCCCCCTGCAGAAAAACAGCAACACATCTGGATAGTGTTTTGCTAGGGCTGCTCAAGGAATTATCAGAACAGTGTCCTTAGCTTCATACTGTTATGTGCCGCACATTAAAAATGACGGGGGGGGAACCTGCATGAGCTATTAAAAAAAAGAGTGAATTAAAAAAAGAAAAAAATCCAACCCTCTGCTATAAAGAAGAATTTCCATTTGGTCAGAATGTGAAACAGCTTTGCCATAAGTGGTACTATTTAGGAGTTAGTTACAGAACCTGCTGTTTATTTAATCCCGCTTTTCCCATCAGGAGGCAGCGAGCGGCTCGGGGGAACCTGCGGTGATGGGGTGTCCTTGGGGGGGTTCCACACTTGGGGACAAGGGGGACCTGCATATCAGGGCTGGGCTCAGGATCCTGGGGCAAAGTGGAGCCAGGACTTGCAGGATTTGGATTATTTTGTTTTTTAACCTGGTTGGTGAAAGGAGCCCTGTGTGGCTGCCGTGAACGCGCCCGTCTGTCTGCCTCCCCTGCAATAACTCAGTCAACTTCAGCCCCCTTTGACAGAGACGCCAAGGCTGGCAAGATACTGAGCTCTTACAGGTCTTCTGAGAATAGATCTTTGGAAGATCTTGGTGATTTCAGAGGCCATTAAACCTCTAAAATTTCTGGGAAATATGTACAAGGGCCTTTGACAGTCCCCAGTCTAGAAATGAGGTTTATTGAGCTCCGCTCTTGCAATCGCCATGGAAGGGACCACAGGGCTCATTTTCTGGTGTCCTTCACTTGGTGATCCTGGACTTGTCCAGCTCTGTGTTGGTCACTACAAGCACTAAGGTGCTGTTCCATAAGGGAAAAGAGTTCTTGAAGAGACCAAGCAAGCAATAAACTCAAAATACAGGGCCAGTAAATAAGTTGTGACAAAAAAGCTGTTGCTTCCTGCCCTTCCTTTCCATACATCTCTTGATGAGCTGCATTTGGCAGGTTAAAAAGCACCTGAAGTCCTTTATTGGCTTGTTCTAAGGGGATATAAACCATTTCTGGGAACCAATAGAAAGCAGGTTACTAAAAGCCATGGTGACAGCTGCATACCAAAAGCAGACTAATAGCAGAGAGACAAAGGAATGGTAGAATAATCTGTAGTGAAATAAAGATTTTAATAGCAAAACCAAGTCTTCAGAGAGTGAATATGATCCAAAGCAAACCATACCTTTATATATGGGGATCTGGGAGAGAGAGAAAAAAAATCATCTCATTTTTTCCCCCCTAAAACAAATTACTCCTCATGGAGCAGTTTCATATCTGCTGCTAAATTATTAAACTCCTTCTCCGGGGAAAAGAGATAAAATAAACATCCACCATTTCATTTTTTCATAACTGAAAGAGGCTTGGGTGAGTGGAAAAGCAGGCTGGTCATGAATAACCAGGCAATCGAAATAAAATCATCAGATGTTTGGTGATGCTGAGAAGATGTGTAGCTTTAAATAAATCAACAGCTTAAAACAACAACAAAAAGTCACCTTACATTGGGCTCTTGGTGCCAAGTTTTCCCCAGTCAGGGTCTGGAGGAAGTGGGTCACAACATATTTGATGTAGGAGACGAAGGATTTGTATGTGTCTGAATGAGGCTAGAAGGGACAAAAAGAAGGAAATAAGCAGTAACTGATATGGGATTATGTCATACAGCACAGTGTAT
Source organism: Streptopelia decaocto (assembly GCF_964273445.1). NCBI lineage: Eukaryota > Metazoa > Chordata > Aves > Columbiformes > Columbidae > Streptopelia > Streptopelia decaocto. Next base: position 5,480,973 of record NC_138668.1, on the reverse strand, counting down.
GGATCAGAGCAGTTTGGTTGCACATGTGAGCAGTAATTATCAAGATCACCCAGACCAACTGGAATGGAGACCCAGTTCACACAGACAGGGTTGGATGGTCTCAACGGCAAAATGAAGAGCTGTAGGAAAACTCCAAAGGCATGCAAGCTATGAGAGATATTCCATGCAGTAATCCCAGGGTTCTCCAACCTTTCCCAGTCTAACTTGGATCTTCTCAAACTTCATTCTATGCCTGGAGTTTGTCAACTAATCTTGAAGGTCAGGAAGAAGATCCAACAGTGCTGTGGTAGGTGGCCAACTGGGATGAGCAATCCATACAAAGGAGCTTGTTGCTCCTGGCCAGATGGGACCCTGGAGAGGTGAAGGAGGTACCAGATGCTTTGGGACTGTTTTGTCCCTCTGTCACCCAAAGCACCCACCTCCTACCACACCATGACCTTACCTTCAGCTGCAGGAGCCAGCCATTCAGCATGGGGCAGTGCTGTCCAGGACAGATAGGAGTAGCAACTCTTTTCCCACCTCTTTTTGTTTTCTAAGTCATCATTGATTTCACCTGCAGTTGGCTCTGGGTCCCCCCAACACAGATCAGATGTGTGAGGGCTTTGAGGTTCCAGGTGGCAGCAGAGGGCTGGGATTAGGTCTGATTTAGCTGGGCAGATGCCTGCACCTGTCGCTGCAAAGCATCCCTGTGCACCAGAAGTCAAATAGAAAATGAGTCCTTCCCTTAGTCCATCACTTCTCTGCTGTATGCAGATGTTGTAGCACCAAAGAGACCTCTTGAGTCCAAAGTCATCTGGGTTGGACTCTGGATTTGGGAGGTTTGGAGGTATTGGGCACACTCTGCTTTTCCCAATGACTTTGGAACATTTGAGTGTGCAGAACCATCCAAAATTATTGCTTTCATGGTCAGGTTGTCTCAAAAAAAAAAAAGGTCTTGGCAGTTTTTCTTTATTGGAAATCATCATGAAGCACTGAGATTCACTGAGATTACCTGGGGAAGGCACCTGATTTCACCATCACAAGATTTCCTTCCTGATGGCTTAATCACATTTGTGCAAGTCCATATGAATATCTGGCTTTCTAGATGCTTATCTGGAGAAAAATAAAATCCCACACCATTTGAAATTCACTTTTTTGATAGATATGACAAAGGTTTTAACATTCAGTTTCATTTCCATCAGCAACATGATCAACGTGGTTTCCATGGGAAATTGTTAATGTGATTTTTATAGAACATACCCACAGAATAATGTTGTTCATTGAAGTGCATGGATGTGGTAATTTCAGGTAATGAATTCAAGCAGTCTATATAAATGAAATCTCATCTCTTCTTTTTGTCCAGGATATCTATTGAGCCACATTTCAGCCTCCAAAAAGAGCCTTTTGCAAGTGCTCTACACCTCATGTTTTTATGGTTTCCATCTTTTACCAAGTGCATTCAGTCCTTCATTGCACAGTGCATGGTTAACACCAGCACTTTGCAAATTTTCAATAAAGTTGCCCACCAAATGTACTTTGTCATCTATTTTCCACAATTTAATCTGGAAGTTATATTCTCATGGGTGTTCAAATGGTAGGACAGAAAAAGGAAATACAAAGAAAAAATACTTTGCACTGGAATGAGTATTTGAGTTTGAGCAATATCTTTTGACTCACTGAATATTATACGAAAAAAAAAACAAACAAGGAAACTTGATGGAAAAGGATATTTTACACAGCTCTTAGGCTGAGTTTAACAGATTGTGTGAAAGGTAAGTGGTACAGGGATAAAGCAGCATTTTTCGATCTGGAATCAATACTGTCAGGAAGTAGAAACATTTGCCATGAAGTGAGAAACAACACATGGTTATTTCATTATATTTACCTGATAAAGTACCTTTCTTTCATGTAGTATTAAAAAAAGGTCTTATGTGGCATTTAATAAAAGAAGGATGCTTGAAAACGCCTTGACAGTTAAAGAGGAGTAGATGAGCAATATTTCCTTCAATTTTCTTGGTGTGATACAGTCTATGTTTTAGCATGTAGGAAATTATGCTTCCCGTGATGCCTTTATTGGAAAGATAAACAAATATTCTTGATTTTTTTTTTGCGTTATGATACTCTGCTAGGGAGAAATATTCCTCCTCCATCCGTGTTGCAGATTCGAAAACAGTACGTGGCAAGTGATACCACTCGATCTGCCGTTCCCATGGGAGGTGCGAGCCCCTGGACACCTCAGAGCGATGCAGGGGAGGGCACAGAGAGCTGTAATTCCCCAGGTCCTCTCCTCCTGCCACATTCTCCCCCGGGTGAGAAAGCAGTAAGAGGTGCTCGGGAAGTCAGGCTGGTTTTGGAGCTTTGATTGCCACATGTGTGGGATCTCACAGGAGGAGCGTGGGCAGGAGAGCGATGGAAAGAGCATTTCCACCTCCACAAGGCATTTAACGAGAAATCAGACCCTCCTTCGAAGACGAAGGGCTCGCTGTCAAGGCTGGGAGTTGTGTAAGTGGGGTGGCACCCACAGGTGCCCGCTCTGAGAGCAGAGGGGCCATGGCAATGGGGGGGCTGCGGGGATGCAGGATGCTGTCACCCCCCAACACACAGGGCTCTGGGTTGGGATCCTGACGGCTCCGATGCTGAGCCGTGAGGGGTTAGAGCATCCAGGCAGGCAGGTTATAAGACCTGGTTACACGACGGCAGCGCAAGCAGAAGGGCTGTCGGTCTATGGCTGCTGTTGCTGTTATATTGTGCAGGTAGGGCTTCAGTACCTACCTAAAGATTTATCTTCATTAACATGACTTTAAAAGCACACACATGTTGCTCGAGGTCTGACAAAGCCTTTTTCCTTCCCTTCAGCAAGTGCTGGCTCATGTGGGCAGGTGACAAGCCTGTTCCTATGCCAGTTGAACTCTGTATGTCCCAGATTGGTCAGTGAGTGAAAGCCCTGTATGGTCCTGCACACCCAGAGGCATTTCGCAGGGATGGTGATGTTGGTGATGCTGAGAAGATGTGGAAGTAACAGCTATTCCTTAATCCTTGCTGCTCAGAGCTGTTTTTGACAGAAACATTTCAAACACTGGACCTGGAGGACCTTCTTCCCCAGCACTCACTTCCACTTCTCATCACAGTCCTTCAGTGTCTGATATGAACTATGACAAGCCAAAGCAGCTCATACCTTCTCAGAGTCCTGAGTGTTTCCCAACCAGGTAACTCCAGCTCATACACAACCACATTTGGGGATGCACCACTCTGAATATGGACAGGAGGAAAACCAAGTCCTGACCCAGGTCAAGAAGACACTTGTGCGTATTTTTCATTATTTCTAACCTTAGCCTATTACTAGAAAACCCCATCAGGGTGTGCTGGGAAGGGTAAAACAACTGCTGAACAGGAAAAAACAACTTTCATTTTCTCTGCATGCCTGCAGCTGCCAGCTGAACTGATGCGTGCCCTCTCCATAACAACAGCTGGAGCAGCCAAAAATGGGATGTCGACAGCGGGCTGTTGGTAATGAACTGCGCAGCTCCTGGACGTATCGGTTACAGCCAGCACCTCGCAGATGCCACTTCCATTGAAAAAAATACAAAAATGGGGAGAAAACAAAAAAAAAACAAAAAAACCCACCACCAAAAACCAAAAAAACTCACCACAGATGGAAAAATTATTTGCCTGACATTGAGAATTCTTTTTGTTACATGAACCCTGACATGTGTTACCCTATAAAAGGCAGACGGGTGAGATGGGGGGGAAAGAAAGGAAACTGGAGGAAGAAAATATTATCAGAAAAAATTCTCTCAACTGCTTTTCACCTGTTTTCTCGGGACAGGGTGTCTGGGGAAGGAGGTGGGATGTCTGCGCTGATGGTGACAAGACAGGGCCATCGGCTGAACACCAAGGGCTCTTTTCCCCAGAAATGCTTACAAGAAAGATGGAGGTTTCTCACAAGCAGGTGGCTTCTTGTTTGCTGACTTATACTGTAATGAAATTGTATGTTGTTCTCTAGAAAATCAAGGTCCAGCTCAACTTGGCATGAAAGAAAGTTTGATAATGGGCCATGATCTGTGTGCACTGCTCATGTTAACCCAGAGGAATCGCCTGCTGGCTGGATAACGGGGTGGGAAGGAGGTAGTGGAGCTGGGAGAGATGTAGCAGAAATTGTGGCTCCATCTGATGTTCCTGCAGGTGCCCTTGGGCTGAAGTGCCTCGCAGTCGTTCTGCCTGCACCCTGCCTGCAATCCCGTGCAGGTTTGGGTGTGATGGCCAAGGGCTGAAGCCACGGCAGGAGCCCGAACTATAATGCACACAGAGCACAAAGCCATGGGCCAGGGAACGGGTGACGTCCTGCAGCCTGTGACAAGGACATGGTGTGTCTACCTGAGGAAAACATCATTAAAACATCCCTTCCACCAAAGGAATCATCATCTCCTTTCCCTGTTGTGAAGATATGAGTATGATTTGTCAACAGCCTATAGGAAATGTTCACAGTGAACCGTTCTCAGCAGATACTTTCCAGGTCCAAAGCACTTGCAAAGACTGATTAGTTACAGTACTGCAGCTTATTAATCACTGCCGTTTCTCATTGCTACAGCTCATGTCAACATTTCAGTGCTTTGTCTGGTGCTTATTTCCAGCATAATCCACTTAATTGAGGCTGCTCCCTTCCAGCACACAGCTCATCCCTGGAGCCTCTGATGGTGGCTCGTCTGGCACGTTCACATTTGAACCTGAGTTGTAGCCAGCGCCTTTCACAACCTCTGCTATTCCAGAGCAGAGGTAGCCAAGAAGAAGCACAGGACAAATTGCCACCATGCAGAGATGGCGCCGGCACTGGCAGAACAGGGACTGCTGGTGGCTGAGAGCTGGGGGGAAAAAGGGTATGGAGGTTTCTAGGAGAGATGGAGCCAGAGCCTTCCCAAGCAGGAGGGAATAGACACAGCTTGTGGCTAGATACGGAGTACATGCAAGAGAAAAGTGGTCCCTGTGAGTGGTCAAACCCTGGCATGGGGGCAGAGAAAACCTGTGGAGCCTCCATCCTCGGAAATATCTGACACTCACCCTGTTGAAGCTCTGGGCAATGTCATTTCATCTGGAGGTTATACCTGTGTCTGGGTTAGAGACCTATGGGGTCCCTTCAAACCCATGTGCTTCTGTGACATTGGCTTTTCTTCCATCTTATACGATATTCAGAAAATCTTCTGAAAGCTAATAAATGTGTATCCAAGCTGATCAGCCATCAGGATCTGGATGACAGCTCTATAATAGGGTAGACTTTGCTTATCTCCTCTCTGTCCTCTCCCTACATCATTAACATCTCCACAGGAGCCTGACATTAATTTGCCCCAAACTTTGGAGATTGCAGGTTTAACTTTTTTCCATTAGAGCCCCCATCTTAGCTCTGGGTCCGCTTCCTGGAGTCTGGGGCTGCCCATCCATCTGTCCATCTGTCTGTCCATCCATGTATCCATCCCACATCCCACAGCTCCACAGGGAAGCTGCGCAGCCCCCTCTCTCCCAAGTGCCCCCCATCAGCTGCCAGACGCGGGCGGATCGCCGGAGCCTTCGGCTGTTTTCTGCTCATCAGGGGTGCGAAAAGGCGGTAAGTGCGAAGGAGTAGGTGCAGAGGTAACTTTTTGCTTCGAACTTCAGCCTCCCCATTAGAGTGAGCTGGAAACATTTGCTGGTGGGAGAATGCTCCTGGTGACAGGTCCTAAAATAATTGTGGAGGTGACATGAGTGAGCGACACGGATAATGAACACGAGTTGGTGGAGCTGGCATAATTTCCTGCAGAGCTCTGTGGTCCCTAAGGATGCTTTTACGCCCCCGCTGGGCCTAATTTAAGAGAAAATTTGGGAGTTCGACTTCACCCTGAATCTCACCGGCTTGCTCAAACTTTTCCCATTACTCTGATAAAAGATAAACATTAACTCTTGGCTGATTTTTATTGAGATTTAGTGTCCAAATATTTTTTAGTCCTGTGGGGAAACATAGTTCCGTGGTGACTCACTTTCAGTGTCCCAAACAAACATGTCCAGCATGGTCGGTGAAGAGACATGTCATGTCCTAGACAATGCCACCCCTTTTTGGCAGGAGGGCAGGGACCATTTTGAACAAGGTGGAGAGAAAACATGTCACCTCTGATGGGTCATTTTGCTCATTGCTTTCTGGCAGTTGTGATACAAATGTTGGGGAGGGAATTCAGCCTTGAAAAAGTTAATCATGGACACAGGGCTTTATTTTTGTGAGCGTTTTAAGACGTGTTTGCAGCACAAATGAAAACCTCACTGTAGTCACCTGTGGGTATTTTGCAGCTCTGAAGGTTTAGATTAAGCCACTTAAGTGCTTTGGAAGAAATAAAGCTCTGTGGTTTTGGAGAAGAGGTAGACACTTTTTCTGAATAAATGAAGACCTTTGGTGTGTGACCGTGTGTAATATAGAGACGACAACAGATGTCGGATTGAGATGGACCTTATCTAGTCTAGGAGTTTCCCTGCACTTTGGGATGTGAGACATTAGGGGTTTGGGATGTAGGTCCAAACTCCAACTTGAACATTAGGGGAACTCGTGATTCAAGGTGATGATCTGCTGCTTTATCACTCACTAAAGAGCGATAACTTCAGATGCAAGTTCCTCTTGTCTAGCAGACATAAACCAAGTCCAGCAGTAAGCTGTATCTGTTCTTGCTTTTAGGTCTTTCACTTAGCTTCCAGTCCTGCAGTTATGCCACCAGGAACAGAGGTTTCCCTTGACACAGAGCAGGAAAGAAGTTGACGTTTTGCTGGACCATAAGTGAGTATCCCCTGGGGGCTTTGCATAACTTTGATGTCCAGACAGGCACATGTACTTCCCTTCCTTTAGTGCTAATCCAGCAAGGTCACCCAGCCTCCTCCTCCTGAACAGAACATTACAATAAGCTAAACCAAGAGAGAAATCCATGTTTCCACTGAGACCGGTGCCTTAACCCAGCACAGAGACTGTGTGTGTATGAGAGAGGTTTTGCGTGAGCACCTGTTGCCCCAATGGCCTCGAGGACCGAGCCTGTTCCATCTGATGCAATGTGCTCCTCTGCCACCCGCTCGGCTTCAAATGGACCCCAAGAGACATCAATGGCCATTGTCCCCTCTTCATGGCCAAAGTGTTTCCATCACACTAATCCGGTCACTACCAAATTCAAATTTCTACTGTGATTCTGCCTTATCACAAGCCCTCTCAGTATACTCAAGCTTTCTAACCTTATTTTTTCAGATAATTTACAGTTTTTCTCTAAACTAATTAAGTCACTAATTTTCTGACCTTTTCCTTTTCATCTAGGAACTAATTTTATGGAGAGAATTACAAGCTACCCCCTCCTTGTCTTTCATGTATGTTTCCCCTAAAAGCATCATAATTAGAGATCTTCAGCTTTAACGCCTCCAGATTATTGCAAATGAATGATACCTCCGTAATGAGTAACATAATAATCATGTTATCAACCTTTATTATTTCTAGAAAAACTGCAAAGAAACAATCATGTATTTCATTTATGAAGCTCTGAACAGAAAGTGTGAATGGTTTGGAATGAATTCCTTTATTTTTTGCACATGTACCTCCCATGTGTATCACAAACACCCAGTTTAGAGATGATGTTATCTGAAAAAGTGTTGCCAAAGGCTATGTTGTTTTCTTCATTTTTCACCTGGTGGAGGTGTCAGCGTTTTGTAAAATTCATAGATCCTCAGCAACAATTGTTTTTCTCCTCTTTGCTTGTGATAAATGCAATTAGTAAAATTGATTGAGTTTTTACTTGTCGGAGATAGGGAAAAACATTCACACGGTGCTGGCACAGAGTTCCTCTCCAGGCACTGCAGCTCCCAGCTTGCAGGAGGCTTTTCAGCGCTCTTTGCAAATCTGGGGAATATTACGGATCTTTGTTCCCCTCTAGTGGCAAATCCACAAAAAAACATCTCCGAGTCCAAACTGCTTCTTCCTCGGGTCAGACCTTTTATTCCCCTGCATGGACAAGGCTCATGCTTTGCTTCTGCAGGCTCTGAGGTCAAATCTGGAGGTGACGGACCTGCACGCTGCCCTGGGTGTAGGAGGCATTTCCAGTTGCCAGTTCAGATAAGCCTGAGCATTACGATACGCTGTCTTGGAAGAGATTTGCCTATCAGTCACCTTAGCGTGGAATCAGAAGTCATTTGGAGTCAACGAGGAAGAGTTATTAATGGAGAAGAGGAGCAGGTTATGAGAATCAGCATCCCCTGCCTTGAAACGGCACTGGGAGATCAACTCGGTATGACACAGTGAAACCGCCCTCCATGTGGGAGAATGGGCTTGAGGAGGTCCAGCAATTTGCTGGAGGGAAACTCTTCTGAGATTGATGTGACTTTTTATCCTGCAACACAAGGCAGCTGAGCCCACCTAATCCCCCGGTGTCCCCTTCACAGGCCTGGGAAGAGGGGACAGCCCTGGGGACACAGCACTTGCTTTCTCTGCTTGGGGATCCGGGGTTGGGAACCCCCTTGCAATGGCTGCCTGGGCTGGTTTTGATGGCTTTGCCCTCCAAAGCAAGTCTAGCAAAAGAGAGATATGTTGAAACCCAGTAGGGATAGGACAGAGGGAATAATATCGGGGCAATAAATCGCAACATCTGTAAAATGGAAAATATTTCTCTTTTTTTTAAGGTTTTGTGGCAATTCTGGTTAAGCTGGCTTCAGAGGTCCCCAAATACCAGCTTTGGCTTTGACTCTACCAGCAAAACCGAGGCAAAGAGAAGACCATGGTAGCAGCTCTTCCCTTGGCAGCCGGGCAGCCTTTGCCTTCGGCTGTACCTTCGTCACCTCGTGCCGGTGTCACTGTGTCCCACTGTCACCAGCTGGCTTTTCCTTGGCAAAGTATGAGCGCTGACAAGTGTACAGCTGGTGACATGTCCTCTGCCACTGCCATTTGGCTCAACCCTTGGTCCTGAGTGATAACCAGAAGCAACTCAACGCTGGATCGTCAGGACATTCGGATTTTTATTGAACATTCAAACCAACATTTGTTTAACTCTCCCTGCAAATCTTCCAGTTGATTATGCAAGCTCTGTCTTTAGAGCTAAAGGGAACACAAACAAATAAAATCCCTTTTCTTGGCTCCGTGGTCTGCAATTACCGAATACTTCACTGAAATATTAATAAGTGATGGAGTGCACAGCAGAATGTCACTCTGAAGTCTCCTGGTAAATGACAACAGTGGCCTCTAGTGGTGTCGCCTGCTGCAGTTAAACAGGAACGCGACGTAAAGCAAGAAGGGCCCAGCCTTGCTAGTGAGTAATAAAACATAATTAGAAGACAATTTAAGAAGTTGAAGTACTCTTCTGGAAGTAAAGCCCTTTGTGCATCTTTGCCCAGGAGCTTTTCTGCTCTTTACCATTCTTGAGTTTTCAAAACTAACTATACACTAAAAATTAAGAAAATTGTAAGTTGATATCGTCTGGGATATTTGATGCTCTTAACAGATATTTGCCAGTACAATGAGAGATAGAGTTAATTCAGAATACTTTTTAAAATAAATTAAGGCTTGGAGCAAAGTTTTATTTTAAAAAATCTAGCCAACAGGAGACTGTTACTCTATCATTTCTCATATTCCTCATCCCCATGTCCACCAGGCCATTGGACAGCCATCCTCGTTTCCCTGCTCCCACTGGAGACCCTTTTTTTGCTGCCAACTTCACTCCCTGTTTTGTGCAATTGCCCAGCAATTCACTCCTGTGCTGTCTGTCTCAGGTTCAGCAAGAACTGAAAAGATGATAAATGATGATGCCAAAGAAGACAACGACAAGAGCCGCCCTGGAGATTTGAGCAAAGCAGTAAATCACATACATTCTCATGCAAAAAATGAAAGAGAAGGGCTGTGTGAGGCTGGGGGTTCCTAGTGGTTTGGTAGGACCTTAGCAGCAGCAGACATCTCACAAAAAGCATCACTTCTAATGTGAGTCCTTCCAGCAAAGGGGGAAAAAAAACATGGAAAGATAAGTTGCGTAGCAATCTTTCTGCAGGTTCTTGGATTTAGAGAAATGTTTAGATCTGGTTTTAGGGGCTGAAAAATGGCACTTTTTGCCCTGAGAATGGATCTGTATGAAGCATGACCCAGTGGCTATGTCACGCTGCTGTTCCCTCCTCGCAGGACTGTGTTGTTATGGGGAATAACTCCACAAAAGGACACGGCAAAGGGTGGGATCATCTGTGGGATCATCTCAGGAATGATGGTGACAGCCCTGCCTTGACTGGTGGGGCTGTGGGAGGATCACTGGGCTTCCATGCCCGAGCTCTGCTCTGGGCCAGGCTAGAGGAGGAATTTGGAGGTGTCTGGGGCTCGGGGAGGAAGAGCTGATGGTGCAGGAGGAAGGTCACCTTCACCCTCCACAGACACCGATGAACAGAAGTGTGGGAGGAAGGCGCCGGAGCTCTGCCCGCTCTCTGCCACTCGCTCGTGGCAGGGAAAGCTGTCCCCAGCCTGTGCTTCACCACGCATGACCCACCTCCTTTTTCCTCAGGTGCACAATGATCTTCCCCTGACCTACCAGCACACAAGCTGTTCCCCACGAGAGAGGAGCTTGTTCCACAAAGTCACTTTTGCACTGAGTGTTGCATTTGTCTAGGAAACTTGATGAGAAAAAGCTTCATCGTGAGCTCTGAGCAACTCAGATGGAGTCCACGGAGTCTTCCTCAGTCCTCTCAGGGAATTAAAAATATCAAAAAATAAAATATAGGACCTGAAGATCTTTTGCTTTGTCAATTAAAGTGAACAGCATTTGTGCTACAGCAGCTTGTCCCATTTCACACCCTCATTTCCCCCTTCGGAGACAGTGGGGTGATGTAAAATTCAATCACAACGTATGACCAAAGATACAAGAGGCTGGAAGTGAATGTAGCTCACTGTGGAATAAAACACATCGTGATGCATTTGTAGCTGTGTGTCATTCGGTCCTGCCTTCCAGTGTGTCTGTCTGGTGGCACATTAGAGGAGGGGACACGGTGCGAGCAGGGAGCTGTGAAACCTGCAGTTATTAGCCCAGGGCACATCCTGTTCTGTTGTCTGGCACTGGGTTTCTAATTAAATAATTGCAAGCATTGTTTCCCCATCTGAAATAGTGTTCTGTTAATAAATGCAGCTCGCAGGAATTAATTCTGATTCAAGGCTCTTGCAAAGATAAATATAGAGTCAGCCTTCATTATTACATAGTGTTGCTGGGCTGGGGAGAGAGAAAGAGCTGGGCTTCACGTATTTTAAGCACGTTGTGTTTTTTCTGCCTGGGTGGAGGTGGTAAGAACATGGTAAGTACCATGAGAATGAGAGCATAAACCCGCTTTGTGCCGTGTAGTGGTGGTGTGTGGGGTGCTCCGGAGGGCATGGGGGGAGCGTTAATGTATTTGGCCTTTTGCGTTCAGGGGTGTCATTTGCCTCAAAGCACCAGAGAGGCACAGACCCCTGAAACACTGAAGGCACTTCAGACTCTTCCAAACCCTGATATGTGCTTTCTCTGAAACACATGAGTAGCCGAGAACTTTGCTTTTTTTCTCTCTGGCCATGGCTACACCCAGTTTCCCATTGCATCCTTGTCATTGTAGGCAGATTCTTGTAAGCTAGAAGCTTTCCTCTTTGGTGCAAATCAATCTGAAGCACGATTTAGTATGCCCAAGATTCAGGATAAGGCTCAGATCTGATGATAACTGATGTGGACTGAATAAAACATTACAAGCACCAACAGCAAACCATGTGCTACCCATCTTTCTGCTGTAGCCATCTGCTTGCTGCTGTTAAACCTTAGACCGTAACCTCTTCGGGAGAAGACTCTGACTTGGTTAGACCTTGGTTTTGTGTTTATCGGCTGGACCACTACCTGCTACAAAGTGCAGAAAATAATGAGAGAGGAGACTGGCAGGTTTTACAGCTCAGGCACGGAGCTGGAAGGCAGAAGATCAAAGTTCATTTCCCTGTTGGATGTCAAGCAAATAATATCATCTGTCTCCAAAACAATGGTAATTCTATTCCTGTAACTCACAGGGTAAAGAGTAGTTTCGTTAATAGACATGATTCACGCCAGAGATAATGAAAACCCTTGGAAGACAAGGATTAAAATGTCAGAGAAACTGAGCAAGGTCTTCTCAACCTGGTCTGCACCTGCAAAATCCCTCCTCCTGCGGTCATGAGGGTGCTGCGGGGAAGTCTCAGCATCTCTACAGATGCACATGGGAATTTCCTCAGGTTAAGAGCTAAAAGAGCGAAGCAACTTCTTACATTTTTCCAGTCCAACCCTTATGTTTGTGTGTGATGTGCCGCAGCATCACTAATGTCCTTTAGAACCATCCTCACTGCCGTGACAGGCCTGGTCTGCTGTACCACCTTTGAGGTGCAGGGAGTGTGGGAAAGGAACAATTCCAGGAAATTAAGCTTATTAAATCTCAGCCTGGCAAGAATGAGTGAATTCCAGGGTCTCCATGCCTGGGCTTTACAAGCAACTGCTGCTACCAGTGGACAATTTACTCCTAATTGTTTTTAATTTCATGCTGGGAGGAAAAATACAGGCAATCCTGGGTGATGAAGCAAAGGACCAACCAGTTTAATAACAACTGCATTGACTGAATTGACTGAAATGCAGAGCTGGTGTCTGCAGAGCTCATTCCATCTCAGGTGCAGCCTGATTTTTAAATACAGAGTTGAACTTTTAGCAGAAGAGCAGAGAAGCAAAGAGGGTTTTCAGGTGAATAAAATGAATTTATCTGTGTCCTGCCAAGTGCTCCTGTGAGTTGGGAAGAGAAAGGTCACACCCTTGGCCATGGAAGAGAACAAAAATCATGGTGAGAATTATCAGCCCTCCTTCTTGCTACAGCTAAGCCTTCTCCTTCCTGTAATCCCACATTGTAAATTGAGTCCATCTATTCTATACAGGACTTTGCTGCCCTCCCTATAGCCGGTCTCCAGCATGATTAATATGGGCAAGATGAGATAGATCCTAATGTCAATTAGTGCAGGGAACAGGTAGTTCAGACACATCATCTGCTAATAAGAAGGTAAACCTCACCTTGTGCCATCCTGATGCATAAAAATGGGAAAACTAATAATACAGAGCTGTATTTTGAGGATCCTGAGCTAAAGACGCTGCCATAAACACTAAGCATTGGTGACAGGGCTGGGTGGGCAGGTGTTGTTCTTTGAAGGCGAGTTAGTTGTAATCAGTAATAGGGGAAAATGGGACAAAAATTATAGATCGTGACATCTTAACACTACTCCACTGAAATAAAATGCTGCTTTTTAAAAAGGGTTTTAGCCACTAACCAAACATTTAGGCTCGTCATTTGGGGATGAGAGTGTTACTGTGGCACTTCAGAAATCCTCTTTGTTCAGCATGGAGTCGAGGGAATTCCTTTCAAAGCACAAGAACAGCTGGGAAAAGGTGAACAACAGCATTTTAATAGCACTCACAGTGTGTATCACAGGCTAGACTGGCATGTAGGACACCTGGCTACAAAATGCACATGCCAAAAGGATTTTTTCTGATGCAATATGCTGTCTTAAGTACTTAAATGGTCCTTTTTGCTATAAACATTTCACACTGTCAGTAAAGACCCCTTTTTGGCAGGACAGAAGAGAATGATCCTCGCTGATACTCAAAGGGGAAAAGAAGCTAGAGAAAGGTGACAAAAATTGGCTACAGCTGATGTAACCAGAGAGAGGAGCAACCTTGGGATGCACACGAGCATTTGCAGATGGACCATCAGGACCTGGCACAATGCAGCTGCAGTGCAAACTCGTGTGTCACCCACCCATGGTCACCTCCTGGGGACAGACTAATGGCCCAGGCTTGCCAGTCTCTGAGTGCTTTTGAAGAGCTCTGCCCCATTACACTGATTACATGGAGCAGCCTGGGAATGTTGCCATTTGGACTGCTCTAAAACAAGGCTGGCGAGTATTTAGCAAATAACTGGATGAAGCCTTACTCCAATGGGAAAGTCCTAACGGGTCCATCACATCTATACTTCGGTTATTTTGTCATCTCCTATTTCTATGATGAATGAGTACAGCATTTTTTTTTTTTAATCCTGTTTATTCTCACATTGCCTCTGTGAAGTCAGGCAGCATTGCCATGTATAGATTGAGGCACAGTGAGATGAAGGAGTTTTCCCAGGGTGCATAAGACCCACAGATCGTGTGTTACACAGACACAGCACAACATCATCCTTTTCTATAAACCAGAAAACAAAACAAGTGCATGACACCAGGACTCCTACCTGCACACAAACCTCTGCCCAGCTGTATTGGTGCCCAGCTGACTGAAGAGCTGACCTCTACGGAATAAATTGATTTGTTCACTTGGAGGATCTTCCAAACTTTAACAGGCCACCAGGGATGTGATTTTCCTCTGAGTCCTGCCATGTGGGACTAAGCCAGAAGTGGGCGAAGGGAACTTCTCCAACAGAGGTGCAGGAGGGGGCGGCCTGGCAAAGCACACAGCTCCACAGGTGTGACAGCATCCTGGTCACATGTGGGTACAAGGATATAATCCATGGCATGTGCCAACTTGCTAGAAACCCCTCGTTTTGTAAATAGCTGGCTCAGCTGATGCTCATTGTGGCCTCTCAGCATTTCTTGACACAGGTATCTTATTATCACCTGCAGCCCTGTCTAACAAGAAAGTTGGTGCTCAGGTCCAGCAAACTGTCACTGTCTTAGAGTGAACTCTGTGCAGAAGCAGGATCCGTGCATCTTTCCATCCTTTTACAGTGCTGGCTGTTCTGCTTAGGGAGCATGTTACTCTCTCTACATCACAAACAATTCAGCCTTGAGCTCTGAGAGCAAACACCTCACTGACAGAGACAGAGGTTCAGGGAGATTCCTGTTGACTTCTTGTAACTGTATGTCTGCCTTGCTCTCGCTTAGAGGAGCAAAATGTCAAGACAAGTTTAAATGTCAGGCCTCACGTGAAGCTTATCAGTCCTGGGAGAGCATCCTCCATGGAGCAAGGATCAGCTGCTATAGAACCAGACATCAGAAAATGTATTGGTCTTTCTTGTGCATGCAGAACACACGAGTTTTACAAGCCCCACAGTACACCTCCAGCATCCTGAGAGGTCAGAGATCTCAGGGTTTCACCAAACTGCCCAGTAAACTCCTACCCTGCTGCTTCTGGCTGTGATCTGCCGGGTTCCCAGGTGACAACAACATGGATAGAAGAATCCTGGGTGAATAAACCTTGTCCTCCAGCCGAGCAGCGACACCTATGAAGTGGGGCTCAAATGCAGCTCTGATGCCATGGACTGAAATTATCTGCATGGGTATGGGGGCCTTGGGAGGGACAGTTTGGACCAGCTGCTTCTAAACCTGCTTTATCTCCTGTGGGAAACCAAAGAGGCTGTTTGACTACTTTAAACCATGAGGAACAGTGTCCAAATCTGGGCATCAGTGATTAAAAAGGCTGGTTTTCATGTGTCTTTTTGAATCAGTTTGCTTCTAAGCAAGAATGAAGCGTGAATAACTTGGTTAAACTGTCCCTAGAGATGAAGCTTGTGTACTGCTCAGGAACAGCACAAGCATGACAAACCTGCCTTTATGTTCTTTCTTGCTAGCAAGCTGTCTTCCCTCTCTTAATCCAAAGTGGCATCTTGGAGCAAAGCGAAATCAGCAGCAAAAATCAGAGATTAAACAGTTTTATCAAAGGGATAAAGGAAAGCAGAGGCTGTGTTCAGTAATGGACAGTGAAATCGCAGGGGCGGTGGGATGGGGAGGGCTGTGAGGGAGGGAAGACAAGGCAGAGGAGGAGGAGAGGGGAGGAAGGATGCGTGCCTTGGCTCTACAAAGCTTTTTGCTGAACCCCTGGTTTGCTCTGGACTTGCAGACACATGCAGAGCTCAAGGAGGGCTGCACAACCCCTGGGGAAGGTGGTGTTGGTCTTACCCAGCTCCATGCTGTGACGCAGACACCTTCCCAAGGGGAGGAAGATGGGCCAGAGGACGCAGCCGTGATCCCCACAGGGTGTGATAACCAGGCCAGGAACACAACCATGTCACCATGTCATTCATTCAAGATGCATGGCTTCCTTGGAAGAAATTAGAAGCATGAACACCTATGGTAGAGCTGGGGAGTGAGGGCGTTTAATCTCTTCCAGTTTGGTTCCTGCATCAAGTCTCAGCCATGCACAGTGCTGCTGCCTTTCCTTTACATAATTCCCAGCGGAACTAAAGAATCTCAACTTCTTTCAGGATTGCTTGAGTGAAGGTCTCTTACTATATGTCTAATACAAAAAGGGAAAGTTAAATAAGGTGAAACCCAAGCAAGATAAACCCAACGAATGGTGAGATGTGAGGTGGCAGCTATTCTTGCTGCGACTGCATTATCAGGTTTCAGTGAACATCTGTTGCTGAGATGTAGTGGGATGGTGATATTCCACATGTGGAAAAAGGAGAGAATTAAACAAGCACAATTGGTTGGGAATAAATGAAACCTAATCTTTATCTAACACAGTATGAATAAACATTTCATGGCAAAAATCTACAAGGGTGGTAAACACATTGTTCCCTGCTATAGCTGTTTTCTTTATAGGACCTGGTATTTTTTCCTGAAGGGAAAACAAATCGCAATGCTGTTAAATGCAAGGTACAAAGACGGTTGTTTGCACTGGAACCTAAGGGATTCTGAGCACTTGATCCCTTAATTCCTATGGAAATCCCAGCTAATGTACCCAGCTTAGCATGCTTTCTTATCTTGGAGATGGATTTTCTGAACCATCTGAAACATTTTCTGAAACAAACAGGCTCTGGCAGAGGAGCCCACTGGCCACAGGGGCAGTTCCCAAACCCTTTGGTGGAGTTGTGGTGGCTTTGAAAGTGCCTCCGGTTCTTCTGTTGGGTCAGTAGCACATGTGCTATGGCCAAGACTCAACAAGTTATTTAAAAATGTCTCTCAATGTAATGAAGCCCTTAATTCAACAGATCTTATAGTCATGATTAAATTCAGGATGTATAGTTCAATTCTCATCCAAATTTGCCTTTGTTTCAATGCTGTTTTCAGCCCAGCCTGTGGTCAGCCGTATTTGACCTCTCTTCTGGGAAAGTTCCTTTACCTTTCGATAATTTAGGCCTGCTATGCAGGTTTCTTGCAGTCCAATCACAGAAAATGTTTATTGCTTTGGCACATACTGGGTTTTGCAGAGACACAGAGGCTAATTATATTTGCTTTTTATTGCTTAGTCCTTAGAACTGACACACTGTTTACGGAATTGTTTCTTGGACTTCACTGGCATAGTTCTCCTTCATAGATCTGAGATGCATTCATAAACCTCAGTGATTTTTCCTGGATTCTTTCTTTCCTATGAACTGATTTCCTATTGAAACTGTTCCCATGGCTCAGCTCTGCACTGCTGCCTCATGGCACTCTCTAAGCCACATTTGGTTAATCACTGATTTAAATGAAGGGTCAATTTATAGAAATGCTTCCTTGGAATTAGATTTCAACTCTCAGTGATTAGGTCCCAATGCCAACTCGATCGTGTCCTTAAATAGCCAAGATAAATGCTGTGCAAGCAGAGTTCTTGTCTACTTCATCAAAGCAATTTAGCCAAAAGGTTTTAATCCTGATTCCCAGCACATGGCAAAGTCAGACCAGCAGGACGGGGACTGGACAGGTCCACTTCTTGCTTGACTTTCCAGGAGGCATCGGATGCTACTTTTGTAGAATTGCAAATCTACAGAAGAAAGAATTGCAAATCTGCCCCTTACTGTCCCCTTAATGAATTAATGGCTTTTTATTCATGTGTACCCTCCATGAATATTATTATAATGAGACAGTCATTTGCCAGGCAGTGGGGGTGCCATGGAACAGTCTGATTACGCTTCTCATTATAGCACTTGACTCAAACACCAGAACAACCCATCGGGTGACAAGCAGGTCCCCGCTGGCTTTGATGAGGGACAGAAGTGGGAAGCTCTGAAGCTCAGAGAAGGAGAACACACACCAAATAACTACAGTACTTGGCGGTGGTGACATTGATGTGTGTTATACTCTAGGAAATGGTTTTTAATAAACCTGCGTGGTGCTTCCTTGAATGTCGCCTGACAGCTGAAGCAGAGAATGCTAATTCAAGGATTCACGCATTGCTGTGGGGTGACCAGGATCACAGAGCTCAGATTTACACGCTGGATGTCAACGAGTTCTCTCTGCTTCCTCGTGCCGATCAACTCCTGTGACGGCTTTGATCCCTTTTTGCTGAGGCTGGTGTGTGCTGAGATTATGATTCAGACAAGGTGACCTGAATGAAATACTGTTTGCATTTGACCAGGACCATATTCTGGGTGTCAGTTTAATTGCAGTTTAATTAATCTGCCTTAAAGACCAGAGTAATTAGCCTGCTGTGAATGTTGTAGCATTGTCAAAGGGAGAAAGCTACAAAGAATTTGAAATTCTCTTTCTTGATCAAGAAAAAAGGTAAATAATGACAGTCTGAGACAGCTGAGAGCTCTTTAACCTGCCTGAAATCAGAGCTGGGGCTGGAGCTTTAAAGCAGCCCCATCACCTCCTTCATGGTTTTACTGCCTATAAGGAGGAAATCAAATCCAGCATAAGTGGAGATCAAACTTTTAATGATGGCAATTAGCCATTTGCAATGTATGCTACATTACCAATATGCATAATAGCTCCTTGGATTATTGAACCAAGCCAGGATATTTTTAAGGACATCAGAAAGATGCTTCCTAAACCACAGTTTCCCTTTCTGGAGTGTCTGTTTAGCAATAAGGTGGACAAAAAAATTGTGCAATAGCTCTTTATGTGTACAGAGTGGCGTGAATCAGTGCTGTCCTACATAGGGGTAGGACAATGACCACTGAGTTTACGAATGAAAAGTGGATCTGATTCCAATAACTCTTGGACCTGTTGTTTAATCTGCATCACACTGAGCAGAAAGAGAGAGGACCCACATCAATTCAGTCCTTTGTTTTCAAGAAACTTGGAGAAAACAGGTACAAGAAAGACTGGAAGAAGGGTTAGAAGGTTTGTTGTTAGATACCAGAAAACAGACAGGGGAAAAAGTCATAATAAAATAAGCTTAAGTTTTCCTGTTCCTCACAGGCCAACTTGTCTAAATGCATTTACATATATGCATACACAATTATATATAATGATATGTGTATATGCACACAAACATATATCCCTATACATTATATATATATGAGTTCTGTAAGGCTAAAACCACTCAGTGTGATAAATAGAGATAACTATAAAAACAGTAGATATGGAAAAGTGGCATATCCACCTCCAGAAACACAAGCACTTTCAAATCTGGGTCTCCAATCTGCTTAGGAGAATGACTGAACCAGAGACTACATCTGGTATTTAATTCAAGCATTGTGCTGCTGTCAAAGGGAACCAAGCTGGCAAGCTGAATTTCAGCCTGCCAAGATTCTTTTGTAAAAACACAATTCATAGCTTAAGAGTGTGGAAGAGGGGAAAAAAAAAAAATCTAGAAAATAAAGACATAATAGTACAATCTCTGTGGGCAGATAAAACACAGAAATACAGAACTCTCCTGGATTCACTTATTTTCTCATTTCCCTCTGCTGTGATTGAGGGTGTGAGACAGACACCCCAGGCTGGGGTACGGTGGGAATCTCTCCATTTACCCCCATTTCATGCTGCTCGAGAAGCCTTTGATATCAAATAATATTAATCCCTATTCTTGCTTACTCAGACTGGGGGTTATGACCAACAAGTGGGTAAGTTTAAACAAATGTGTAAACCTGTTTTGCGTAAACCTCAATGAGAGTATTACTGGAGTAAAATCTGAGCATGGGGAGCTCATGGTCTAACTCTAAATTGCTGGTTTCCTTCAGTGTGAAGAATGACTCAGGACTATGATTCAGGCTTAATATATTGCAGATCTGCTTTGCTCTGGCTAGACTTTATGTTCTTGCACTCTTGGGGCCCTCAAATTTTCTCTTCTGTCAGAGAGAATTTATTTTTCCATGAGCTCAATCTCTTTCAATGACATTTACTT
Source organism: Streptopelia decaocto (assembly GCF_964273445.1). Classification (NCBI taxonomy): domain Eukaryota; kingdom Metazoa; phylum Chordata; class Aves; order Columbiformes; family Columbidae; genus Streptopelia; species Streptopelia decaocto. The sequence continues at coordinate 5,460,988 of NC_138668.1, read as the reverse complement.
TGCAAGGCTGGAATCCCCTCCAAGGAGTGCAGAGGGAATTTTAAAGCTCTTTTTTGGTCCTCAATTAATGAGACTTCATGAATTTTGGCAGTGATTCTCAGTTTTTAACCTGTTAAGTTTTTAAAATAATGTTCTGGATCAACCACTAATTTTCCCATCAAACATGAGACTAGACAATGAGCTATTCCAGTAAGACTAGCCTGAATTTTATTCCAGAAGTGACCATGACATTCTCAAAGACTGGTATCAAGAAAAGAGTCATAAAATAGATTTGTTTATTGCTCAGTTTTACTTTTCCAAACATATATTTTTTAAATTATTATTTTTGAGTCGAATTGCATCATTACATCTCTATTTTGCCTTTCATATTCATATTAACTACAAACACTTCACATCTACCTGCAGCAATTTTAGTAAATTTAGAAAACCATTAGAGGATGACTTCATGCATTTGAGGGTATCAGAGCATCCCAGAATGAATTAGGGCTGAAAACAGCAGAAGAGGATGAAATTAACGATTTTGTGAAGATATATTTCAGATTACCTGTGTACAACAGCAGAACACATGGACCAACTTGATTGTAAAGTAGGTTCCACCAAAATCAGAGATGTTGTTGGCTTTGCTATTTTCATTGTAGATTATATTAAAAAAATATGAAGAAAGTTCAATTTGTTAGTTATGTTAATTCCTTCATATAAAGATCAGAAGAAAACTCAGTCAAAACTTTCCATCAAAGCACCTTTCTGAGGAATAAAGCGTTGAATTGCGACATGAAGCAACAAGAGGCATTAGTACAAATACTGGGATGTATTTCCTCAAGTTCTGTGCACGTACACACAATCACTTCTGTTCTGTTTGAAGTTCACCTTGTTTAGACAATTGGTAAGATGTAAAATACAGTAAATCTCTATGGATTGAAGTTATTTTTGTGCAAAGGTCTACAAGACAATCTGCAGACCATTAAAATCCCTCAGGCCTGTTTTGACAGCATAATGGCCTTGAATGACTGTATTGGCAGAATAGTCCTCTGCATCATACTAAATTTCACTCTATTATTCAGGTCAAGTTCTTCTGATTACGGTAAAGATGTTGATAAGTAAGTCTTTATGTTCAGTATATTAGCAATGAGATGCATTTTGTCTTTTGGAGACAACACAGAATGAATTCTCAAAGTAATTTGAGTAATAAAAGTAATTACTTTGAAAGTAACTGTGATTAATAGCAGCAAATTTCAGACCAACCCATATTCTGTGCTATGATGTCATGAAGAGGGACCATGGGCACAACTATCTATCTGATTTATCAGCCACTGCATGGCACAACCACTGGTGAAGTCTGTCCTGGCTCCTGAGGTATTGGTAACTTCAACATGTTTTGATACATTTAAATCTGACTATTGACCTCTCTGGATTTAGTCCATTTGTGCCCTTTTAAATTTTATTTTATTTTAAAGTTCTGTACCAAAATATTTTTCCTTTTATCACCTGAACATGCACCAATAAATACCAGGAATTTCACATTTTGACGAGGTTTACCACGATACAAAGTCAAAGGGGAAAGAATCGGAGCTCTGTATACACTGAAGCCTCCTTATTTAAAACATCCCTAAGCCTATGACACCAAAAATAAACATTTCCACAGATTTGCATGGCTCATGTCCTCTCTGTGTGCACAGGCTGGTATGTGTGACTGTGGCTTTGTGTCAACTCCCAGGGCAAACACAGAGCCTCTCAGGACCTTGTGTTCAGGATGTGACTCTCACATTGCAAAATACAAGTGGATGAGGCATCCTGATTAAACTCAGCTTGATGGAAGACACTAAGTAGTTCTCAAGGTACAAAGAAGATCTTGCTTCAGAACAGATTGATTTCCCTGGTGCCAGTCAAATGCTCATTTTGGATCATCAGAGACAAACCAGAAAATCTAAACTGCTTGAGGCCAACAAATTAACTAAAAATTCCAGTGAGGAAAAACATTTATCACAGAGTGTTTTCACAGATTCCTGTTGATCTCTCTCAAAGGTGCCCACACACTTGTTTTCAATAATCTGAGTGAGTATACAAGCTCAAAAGAGCTCTAGGTTTTCCATCTGTGGCTGAGAGATTTGAATTTAGAAAACTTCTCAAGCAAGAGCTTAAAATAGTTACCAACACCTGGGCTTATTTCTTCCTTCAAGTGCTCTGAGAGTCTTTGCAAAGCTCAGCATGACACGCACCTGGATTTTAAGCAGGTACAGATGCCACGTCAGTACAGCTGTGGGCATATTCATGTATAATTCCTGCTGAAGTGAGTGATGCTGAAATCCAAAGAGCAAGTATTTCCCAGAAGCTGGGTGAGTGACCCAGAATTTGAATGCATACAGTCATTTTTTTAAACTCACTGGTCAATGCAGAGGAAAAACAAAACAAAAAACAAAACAAAACAAAACAAAACAAAACAAAACAAAACAAAACAAAACAAAACAAAACAATGATCTGTTAAGGGTATAACTGCAATCATTTTTTTTTCTCTCTCTGGCACAGCAACAGGTGTGTTTCCCAAAGTGTCACCATGTTTCTGAGGCACTGAAGAGAAGATACTCTGAAAATGATAGGGTTTTAATGTCTCTTAGATTTGTTGTGTTTGGAAGTATGACCCATGAGACGCTAAATAACAGCTATTTTCAGGTATGAGTAGCTTTATTCAAATTTGTGTGAATAAAAGTTCAATGTCAGTGGTAGGCACCTCAGTCACAAACCACATTTTTTAAAGAATGGTTCAATTTAGGAATTCACTGTTATATTTTAAGTTTAAAAATAATATACCATTTGATGAGGTTTAAAACTAGCGCGGTGTGCAAACAGAGCAGGAATAAAGTCCTGCTCTGCTTTCAGATCATCTTGTCCTGCAAAGCACTGGTGACAGGAGAACACGGGTTTTGGTCAGGAAATGGGTTGCCAGAGCCAGTGTACAAATGAGGCCAAAGGAGGTGGTTTTGGGTAAAAAGCAGAAGGGCTGCAGCACCATGGAGAGCGATCGAGCTGGGACGGGGCCTTCGCCTCCGATTTCCAAATTAAAACACCAAACCTCACCCTCTCCAAATTCCCAGTGTATTACTTGGGTCCTGAATCACCTCCAAAGTTAGTTGGGGAAAATAGAGGAACTGACTTATGAACATTTAATCCATTAACTGGCAAACAAATCGATAAGATTATTGTTTTTAAAATCCAATTATTAGGACAGCCTTGAGTTTGGTGACATCAAGAAATACTCATTACGAAAGTGGTCTCACTGTATTTGTGCTGGGAAACAACCCCGTGGGGTTTCATTCTGTCTTGGCTTGAAAGGATGGGAATAAATTCAGATGCTCATGATGACAGAGTTTGAAATGACTCATATGCTTTATGTTAGATTTCTTCACAGGGTCAGTTATAGTCTCTAATATCTAAATTAAGCTAATATCATAATTTTTAATGTTTATTTTCCAACAGACTGGTTGAAGTATTACTAAATTACACTGGAGATGGAAGTGTCAATAAATGATAAAAACGAGGCGTATGGAAGGATGGACCTTCAGTAGGCACAGCAGTAGGGTTTTATTGTTTGCCTTTGGCAAAGAACAGCTTGTTATTTTGCTATTCAAATTTGGGCTTGTGCTTAGCTTCTTTTCAGTTAAAAACCATTTTTCTTCTGAAGTTTATTTGTCCCTAAAGCATATATCTACAAAATACTTAGATCACCTTGTTTCTAAAATCTGAAATAATACTGTTAAAAGAGCTGAAAGGTTATTCATTTTCTCCTTCAAACTACAACACTTAAATAGATAAAGGTAGTGACATTTAATTATGGTGTTGAATAAGATGTTAAAGCTCTGGCCTTCCACGAACATTTGCTTTCACATTCCATAATGTAATAATATTTTTAGCTTAGAGCATAAACACACCAAACACATTCTGGTAGGTGGAGACTGATGTGAAAAGAAATGCAACAAAGCCAAACCTGACGCCATTTCTGACAACTCCATCATTCACCTGGCTGTAACTGGATGAGAACTTAAGGAAGAATGACAGGTCCTGGATCCAAGTACTCAAGAGAGTGCAGAGGAGAGGTGTGGTGGACAAGAGACAGACTATAGCTTCACCTAACTCCATGTTGGTCAGGAGGAAGAGGTTGGAGTAACTGTTCTCGTAGCCTCTGCAGCCCAGAGCAGTGAGGGATCACCTAAACAAGACCATGACTCCACAGTTTTGTAGGCTTAAATGGCAGAATCACCAACTGGTTTAAACTGAGTGGTTTCAGTTACCACACACTGACCTGTTGTCCCTGATTCCCAGAGTTGTCATGTCAGGAGCATCTTCAACTTTCAGCAGCTGCTGCCAGGGAAAGGTTTGCTTGGTAACACCAGGTTGTAGATACCTGTGCTATATCCAGGGGAAAACTCCTCCTTGGATAATACTTAAAAAGGGCTATTAACATCTGCAAGTGAAATGGTCTTGCAGAATTATTTAATGGCTGCAAGTGACTTCTGTACTCTTGTTTTATCTTCAGCAGTAGCAAAAGCCATTTGGGGGGGGATATCTTAAATTTGCAGAACCACTTGCAGTGTATTTGTTAAATGTTTCTGCCTTGCAAAGGAAACAATAGCCTGGCTCTTATCAATATCACTCAGGCACTCATTTATCCAAGCAAGAAAAGATATATGTATATATCCAAGGGCAAAAGAACCCAAAGCACTTGGATTTTGAATTATAGGACTATCAGAATACACTAGTCTTTTGCTAACTACCCCCCTGAGCTCCTGTGTGATTTTTCTCAGAACAATAAGATTGCATCTCAAATGTACTTGGGAAAGACAGATCTGCTGGAAAAAATAAAAACAGAGGTAAAAATGTCACCTGCTCCTTTAGGGAGACTGAGTCCCAAAAGAACAATAAAGAATACTGTTAATATTTTGAAAACACTGATAAGACTGTGACCACTTCTACTATTCTTGTAAACAGTGAATATCTGGCAGGCATTCATTCAGCTATTCTTGAAGTCTGTTTTAGAAGAGAAAAAGTGGAAAATAAATAAAGATAGAATTATTCAATCATATCTACACCTCTATACTAAAAATAATGCTTTGAAGGTTTCTTTTACCCTAGAAGGAGTTTTTTGACCTACATCTTGTAGCTGTTGGTGAGAACAAGATATGGAAATATACAAATAGAACAAGTGTTACATCACTTATCCTAAGCAAGTGCAAAAGTACAGTTCAGCCTGTGGAATCTTGCTGAGTTTTCTATGCACATCTGGCAGACCCAGGAATTTCCCCTTGTGTGCATGAATTCTGACTGAGTGTGATAACTTTCTGTATAGCTTAGGAAAAATAATAATCTGTGTTCATGTGTGAATTTGATGGAGTACATCTCATCCTTCCTTCGGTTGTGGCAGTAGAATGAGACATATGGTTCTTGAGTCGGCTGCCATGTGCTCACGTAACATCACTCAGTCACAACACTTCTTGACATCATTAGGTCTTACTGAGAAACATCCTGAACAGTCTGATGCAAGTGTAGTAAAAGAAACAGATGGGATAGGTACAGTCCTTTCATCGCTTCTTTTTTAATATAAAACCTCTGGAAACTTTCATATGATTCACTGGACAACATATTGTCTTTATCCAAGGAGCTCAGATGATCTGAAACACGTAGAATGGAGAAAATAAAATGAAAAATGATGAGCTGTTTTATACAGCACTGCTGAAAGACTTGCTGTACTTAGTTGGCCATCATTCACTTATTCCAAGAAATGCTCTCAAATAAAAAAAAAAAAAAAAAGAATGAATTTGTGAAAGAGATCTCTGCATTATCTAAAGTAGTTTGATTTGTGTGGAGTTGTACAATAACATTTCTTTAAGACATTTTCCAGATTGGTTCAAGACTTCTTAGTTATGTTGGGAAAAGTGCACACTGGGCACAAAGGTACGACTTCATCATCTTTGTTCTCGCCCTCGAGAGGGTGAAGTTCAATTCTGCAACCGCAGAGGGTAGATGTGGAGAAGTGAGGGTGCAGGGCGGTGGAACTGTGGGTGGCTGGAGAGCCCTCAGGGGACATGGGGACTTTGACAGTCTCTGCTGGTAGCACCTCAGTATCTCTTGGTGTGGAAGAGAGCCCCGAGGGATTTAGGAGATGTTGTGAGGTTTTATGGGTGGGATTGATTGCTTTCTTCTCTTTCATCTGAAAGAACACTTTTGACCAGCCACCTCATATACGATTTGGAGACTGCTCTGATGCCTTCCCTCAGTCATTTATTTTTGTACTAATTCTACATACTCTTTGCTGATCCTGTTTGTGAACCTCCCATCTGTCTCTCTCTTGGCTTCTCATCAATCAGTTCACATCTTTCTTGAAATGCAGTACTGAAACCATACTATTTCAGATAAGGCTTTCCTTCCTATATTTTACAGCCTGTATTTCCTCATCATAATTTTAGATGTGGACATTATATAATACTCGTACACTAAGACGGGGTTTGCTCTTTTCATTACAACTTAGCACTGCTGACTGGTATGTTGGGATTTCTTTTCTGCAGGAAATCTCCTCAGCTCAACACTTTTAAAGTCTCAGTATTTTGCAGGAGAATAGAACTCCGTCTGTCCCTTCACCAGTGAGGACTAAACTAAGTTGATTTCCAGTTGAAGAGAGTAAACACAAATTGCTCAGATGACATGCAGCAATCTGATTTACACCTCTCTGATTCAAGATTACAGCCTAAGAAGGCCTTTTTTCTGAAAATAACTGAAGTTTTACTCCAGAGCAAATGGGCTGCAGCTGAGGAACTGGGTCTGAACTTTTCTGAAGTCCTACTGAACTCAAAGGTAAAATCCATTGACTTTTTTTTCTATTTCTCATCCATTATGAGTTGCACAGTGCTTATCAAATATGCAGTACTACACCGTGGACATTTATTGCAAGGGTTGACTACAAAAGGTCAAGTGCCTGACAGTCAGAGAGGCTTTTTGCTGGGAGTGGACATCCTGTCATTCTCCAAATCAAACACCAACAACAACCACCACAGAGATATTTTCAGGCAGAGGCTTCCTGACACGTGCATAGCTTCCATCATCATTTTTAATACTTTCCTCTTTCCCCAAGTTTCATGGTGGCCTTGAGACAAGGAAGCTTCTACATGAACACAATGCGCATTTGCCATGGATCAGTTCATCTGTCCAGAATCACTCATATTAGAACAAGAATGATATTTGGAATGACGGGTATTGAAGTCCTACAGCCCCCAAGCAGGGCTTGGTCAGGGCTGCCTCCTGCCAGAACAATTAACAACAACATGGCAGCTGAGAGACTAAAATCAGAGCACACGAGCAAGTTGAGCTTCTTCTGGGAGGATCATTGCTCTCGTTTTCCCTAGAAGAAGGTTTTCTCTTGCTGCCTGGTACCTATTATACTGAGGGCTGGCAAAGAGGGTAGCACAGGTTGTTGCACACAAACAGAAAAGATTAGGATATTTTGAGTTTGGACCTTATTTTTCCAACCTACATAATTTATGGAAGAGAAACTGCCTGGTAGGGTAGCAGTCCCAGACTGGGAGTTGTTCTGTTTGCCACCATCTAAGACCTGGTCCACCGGGCTTACATCATACTCATTTTGTTCCTTTTCCTATTCAGAGCTGGCGTATCTCATTCACAGCGTGCCTAAATTGCCTCCCAGAGCAGCACCGACAATGACAGGTGCAACCTTTAGTCCCCTGGAAAGTATCCTTTTTTTTATACCATCCCTCATTCAGCCAAAAGGAGGCAAAGTCATGCAGGGACAAGCAACACCTTTTATCAGCCCAACAGACGTGGTTGGCAGGGGAAGCAGAAAAACGTTCAGGTGTGGAGATCTCCTGCAGAGTCCACCTGCCCAGGGCTCTGTCCACAGTTCCTGACAAATCAGTTCCCCTCAGTGCAGCTGAGGCTGTCCATATCATCTACAATTTATATAGAATGGAAAACTTTATCTGCCTGGTTTGGTTTGCACACGGGAACTGTCTTTGTTGTGGGTCCGAAGCCTCTGTTCCTTTAAAAATGTATTTTATTATGACAGTTGCAGTGGCTGAAACTGGAGGAACATGCGGCGTGTTTCCTTTTCAACATTATCAGCAAGGCAGATAAAAGCTGCAGTGAGTGGTGTCTCATACTGGATATTTTTCCCTTACCCTTTTGAAGCTTTGTGCATGCAGACACAAAGTAATTATACTGTAATTGATTATATGATAGCACTACCTGGTGTGACATTTTATTAGCGGAGCACGAGGAGCACATGGACATTGTATAAACATCCACTTTTCCACACCTTCACATGGCTTTTGGTCTGTAACATTCAGATATTGTCATTCTTCTGTCAGCACAAGGCTGTCACCTGAGTAACTGTATTAGATACAAAGATCATAGAGAGGTGCAGATGAGCATATATATGTGAACTCCGAAGTGCATTGGTAGAAATGTGAAAGAATCTAATATGATGTGTACAAATACATGTATTCTGATTTATATTGCACTGAAATTGTAGCTTTTGGTCCTTTCTATGGGCTTAAAATTTACTGTTGAATACCATGAAATACTCTCCAACCTGTGTTCTGAAAATTTTCCGAACCCTTCCAGACCCTGGAAGTGGGGCAGTAAATGTGATGTTTCCTTCCAGTCTCACAGGACTTGTGTTCCTACCAAGATGTGAAGAGCTAATATGGACAAAGGTGTGATCCAGATGATGACTTCATTTGTCTTCTGCCTCTTTAAAAGCAGATGAGCAATAGTGCAGGGCAGCCTTTTAACTTTTGGCAGAGAAATACTGACATTAAAACTCTTTGCATTCAAGCACATTTTTCTACAGTTAACAAAGATTGTATAAATCTGGGGGGAAATCTTTGTAGCCAAAATCCTTGCAAGATCAGAAGTCACATCCCAAAAAGCAGTTAAATACTTGGTGTTGGGTTTACATTTCCTGTGAGAATATACAGAAAAATTGAGTTGAATTAGCTGAAGACAAGAGTCATGGAGTTGGAGAATTACAGTCAAGAGTTTGCCCCCTCTCCCCCAGATGTTGTGCTTTTGAATAAGAACAACCATCCTGAGTTTAATGGGCTTTAACTAAAATCTCCCAAATACCTACCTCTATGCTAAGTATTCCTTGCAGACATACCCAGACTGAGGCCCTCAATCCGAAGCTGTAAATCACCTAATAAGGTATGTTGTCGTGCATTAGTCTCAGTATAATCTAATTTCACATCTAAGGTATTGAGTCCTGGCTGCTAGCCATGAAATTGAGGCAGCATCCTTCATTAGGGCTTGATCAATTTTACAGATGTGTATGGCAGTGTTTGAGAAAGCAGAGTTAAGGGCTCTTCATGTTTGTAAGAGTGTGCTTTTGTTTGCCTTAGTTTTGGAAATAAGAGTGGCCTTTAACACTCAGAACACAAACATGACTTGGAGTTTCAAGAAGTTCATTTAGGAGGAAAGCTTAACAGAGATAATTAAAGCACAGCTCAACTAATCTTGATTAAAAGGAACCTAATGGTCTACAAATTTATTGAAGTTGATGTATGCTTCAGCATTTACTCATACTGAGAAGCATTTACTCATACTTGTCAAGCCCTTCAAGTTTACGCTATTAATCATTGAGGTCAGCCTCCAAGAGAAAGATGTATGACTGAAATGTAGCACATTTGCAGGTAAATGCTTCTCATAGTGAATGAATGATGCAAGAAATGACCCAAATGAGAAAAAACTGAAATGAAATAGTGTAATAGGATATAGCTAGGGGTACTGAGATGGAAGTATTGGAAAATATTGATCACTTGGGATTTTTTGGATTTGGATTGGACAAAATGCTTCTAAAAAGAGCCGAAGAGATATTCTTATGCTACAGACCACACTGGATAAACTAAATATTACCATAATAACTGGAATATCTACAGGTCCATTTTCTGCAGTGTGGGGGTAACTTGTGATTCTTGAAGATTTCATTCATCTCAGTACATTGCATTGGTTTGAAGAGCAAACCCAGATGTTTTCTGGATGCTGGAGAAGGTCAGATTTGGGCTGGGAACAAGGCACAAGTTCCAGTGACGGTGGTCCCCCTCTGCTGAAACCAGCTACCAAAGGGTAGGGTGGATTCTCCAGCACCAGAGACCTTTAAACTGAGCCTGGATGACTGAGGAAACTCCAGTCCAGATGACCATCTTGTACCTTGAAACATCTAACGCTCCCTAGATCTGAACCCTTTGGTTCAAACTTTCCTTCTGCTTCGCTGTTGACCCAGTGCTGAGCTGGGGGAGCAGTGAAGGTCAGCGAACTGGACAGGTACTCAGAAGATCGAACAGATTTCTTCTGGTGGCTCAGACTTGGCTCCCTGCCCCTCTCTAAATCCAATCCAGCTCATCAATACACTAAAATATATATATATAAGCTAGAAAGGAAAATGAGGCAGATAATAATTGTGGTTGTCAAAGATCTGTTGTTGCTGGAAGCGGAGAGGGAAAAAAAGCAAGCCTGTTTCTATCTGCTCCAGTAAGCTGGAGATTCAGGATACATTTCTGTGTGTTTATCTGCAACCTGACATTAAGCAAATTGAGTTAACGTTAGAATAGGTTGTGCTGCCAGCTCAGTGGATGCAATGGAGAAACTCTCCTAGAGCAGACTACAATTAAAATGGTGAAGGAGGAAGATAAATTTCAGATGGAAAGTCAATAAGTGTCAAGTAAGAACTCCACTCACTGCCGCAACATAGTATGAAGGACTCCAGGTGGAACACGGATAACATTTGATCTTGGGTTTAGTCTTATTTTAGCTGCGGAGAGGAAAAATTCCCAAATGGAAAGCTTGACTCCTAAAAGCAAAGCAGAGATGGAGTAGGTAGAACAAGCAGTAGCTATGGGAGTCTGTGGTTGTTCTTGAGCTGGAAAGAGCTCAGAATACTGAAAAATGTGTCGTTATTATATGTTCTTTAGAAGCCATGGAGATTTTCAACACGAAGTGAGAATATTGTCTAAACTGGTTAAGTTAAATTACTATAATAAATTCCCCACCAGTTGATGAAATACTTTGCTAAAGGTTGCAAACACTGAGGTGTTTAAACAAAACACTATTTTACAAGAAATTGCTGCCTTGACTGAGTGTGAATCTCGTTGGAAAATATGTAATCTTGTTTCTGACATTAGTTCTGTGGAGGGAAGAAAAAAATCTGTTAAAAACTACACAAGGATAAGCAGCAGTAAAATTATCAACCCAGGATTCTTGAAGAAAATGCTATAATACGGAAACGATGACAGAGAAGAAGGTGAACTTACATAAGTTATGAATCTCCGTGCTCTTATGCAGGATGTTACAGCCACAAATTAAACCAATTTGAGAAGAAGTTTTACTTGCCAAGAGTGTTTATTTTATTTTATTTTATTTTATTTTATTTTATTTTATTTTATTTTATTTTATTTTATTTTAAAGAGAAAAGCTATTTTGCTTCTCATGTGTAGCAACCAGGGGTAAGTTTAACTAGACAAAGAAGAGAAACAGTAAAATAAAGCTGATAAGCCTTAAAAAAAGCTTGTAGGCAAGATACGTCCTTCTCTAGAAGCTCACATCTGTCACAAAGTCGATTTAATGCTTGTTTAAGGCTCTACCTTGAGCTGCCCATGATATGACTGGAGGAAATAACTGCACCCAATAACCCGGGTGAGCGAAAGCTCCTGTTGCCACCATCTGTAGAGCTTCCTGATGGAAAGCTGAGAGCAAACTTTCTCAGGAGGGGAGAGTGCAAATGAAAGAGGTTTTAAGCACAAAACCTGTGTGTTTCCACATGTTGCATTCTTCTCTTTTTTGTCCTTTCACCCCAGCCTCAGGACTGGAGGGCAAGTGGCTCGTTTTCAAAGAACTCTTTAGTGGGCGACTACATAAATTAGCAGGAAATGCACATGGTTTAAACCTCAAGCATATTCCTGAGACACTACAGGGAGCAAATACAGATTAAAAATCCATTTAATTACCCGGGAAAGAGCCAGGAGGAGCTGTAGTCTTGCAGCTGCTTGTTCATTCATTGTCATAGAAATAACAAGTGTTATATCCCCATCCAGGCTGGTATGAACACTGAGGGATATCTCTGCCTGAACTTCCCTATTACTGCAGCCTGCATAATTTGGCTTGAGGTCATGGCTCCTCATGTTTTCATTAAGACTCTCTTTAGTACGAATGACCTTGATAATCATGATATTTGGCATGTATACAGAATTTCCAATGTACGGAAATCACAGCCTTGTAAGGCTTGTATGACACGCACATGTGGACTGTCTTAAAATGAAGGGATACTGTGTTGTACGTGTCCAATGAATCTGACATGAGCAAATCCAACCCCAATTGGGCTTTCTCCTACCATCAAACTTTTCTATGTGTCTATCTTCTGTTCCCTTGCCTGAGTTTGTTTTTATTTTCTTTTCCCCAGGTGGTTTTCCAAATGCTGGAACCCACCTCCATCCACACGGGAGGACAGAAAATGTGTCTTCAGGCTGCCAAAGTCTAAATCAGAAATATTTTGAAAAGCAAGATTAAACCCTGCTCTCTTGTACATTAATAGCAGCCGTAATCTCAGCTAACGCACTCCCATGTGTTTTTAGAAGTGGTAGTTTTCGACACTTTCAGGAGCGCATTGTTCCAAAGGTATTTCCTTCAAAGTTGAACAGCCTGAATAATGGTTTAAAATGTGGCATTAGAAACACAAATGTATCTCTCTCTACCAAGTTTTATCTCCCATCCTCTCTGATGAGACCATTTCCGATTCCCTGAAGCGAAAAATAAAAAGGTGAAACCAGACCTGCAGGAATGAGGTGTTTTTCCAGGTTAAAAAAAAACCTCACCAGGAATCAATATGACTTTCCAATTTAACACAGCTGAAGCATTTCGAGTGTAAAGAAACAAATAAAAAGTAAATAAATGTTTTTGAAATGTTGGTCTCAAAAATCATTGTCTCATAAAAACTGCAAACAATAAAACAAAACTTGCTGGTCACAGTAATAGAGGATTTTTTGGCTTTTGCTGTGTAGTGTGAGGAAAGGCATCAGTGTTTCTTTTCCAGTGTTGTTATCAACTCACAGTGGAGGCTTCTCAGAGCACAGTGTGCCAGCAAAATGGGCATAATACTCCCAGGGGATAGAAATTAAATAAGTATTGATAGAGCATTTCGAAAGAGTGAATTGAAATATTTTAAGTACAGACATTATAGCTGATAAAAAAACCCTGTGTAGTCTTTGTTCTTAATACGGCAAGACATGCAAAGTGCCATGAAGAATCCAAGAAGATGAATTCTCCCCATTAACCACACACTTACTAGTAATAGCGAGCCTGCTAATGAGACTGGCTCACTTCAGCGTCAAAGCAAATTTGAGTGTTGAATTTAATAATAAGGCTATTATGTTCCACAAATTGGCACATGCACATAGAGATTGGTTTTAATGTTTCTTTCTTTTTTTTTGTTTTCATCTCCTTCTCATTAAAGTCAAAGCAATAAATTGAAGTGAATTTGTCCACAGACTTAATTTCCTAACAAGACCAAAGCCTGCAAGTTATTTCCATTAGAAGACAGCTGACATGCTAGCAGAGACCAGGGGAAAGATTACATATGGAAAATACAACCTTGATTGTATTGTACTGCAGATACTACAGGCGTGGGAAGGACTCCATCCAGCGTGGCTGAGCAGGATACACAAATGCAAGGGACACAGGCTGTCTTCTGTGGTCCAGGATCCATAAGGACTAGTGAAAACTGAGGATCAATTCAGAGCCACCTCTTCATTGACATGCTGGACAAAGTGGGTAGCGATTGACATTGACAAATCTGGTTTGTTTTCCTCACTTTTCTCCATGAGATGACTCACACTAAGGTCTCAGGTGCTGGAAGCTCATACAGCTCATCACTGCAGATTTGAACTCTTCGAAGTAGCCTGGATGCAACCTCAGCACAAAAGCTGCAGGATTCTTTGCTGCTTTTTGTAATACCTCTGACTTGTCTTCCTTCACAACTTATTCTCACTCTTTTGGAAAAGCTTTTATTGTTGCTCTTATTTGCTAGTGGCAACAGGTTAAGCACTAAAACCTCCCCTTGACTTGGGTTTTGTCCTAAGTAGCTTATAGATTTGTTGCCCTGAGAGGGATCCCCTCAAGAAGATGCTGCACCATGGGGCTGGTTGTGGCACAGATTCGTCCATCACAGGTAGTGCAGGAGGTGTGAAAACCTTCCTGGCCTGCCCTGAAACAAGAACAAAAAAAGGTAAGTCTTTTTTGACTCAACAATTGCCAGCAAAAGTTTTGGATCACCAGAAATATTATCATTCAGCGTTGAGTGTTTCGCAGCTATCGTGAAGGAAATAAGTGTTTTCAGTTATATCAGATGCCAGGGAATGTTCTTCATTATAGCAATATCTGACACTACGTGTCTTTTTGCTGGAGAACACATGTAAGTCAAGGATCATCTTTCTACCCTTCTCCTTAGAGAGAGCAGCAAGTTCTGGATTTGAATCCTAAAACATGCAGTATTTTACCAAATAACATGTTACCAAGTTGCTGTCATTATCCCTTCCAATACTGCAATAAGTCCCCGATCTTGTAAATATTTGTCATTAGAGCTCTCAAGCTTTCTATTCAATAAATCTTCCCTCCCTATTTAATAAAGACTGTTCTATTAAATGATTTGCCTGTGTTTACATGTGCATAATGAGGAATCTGGCAGAAAACCAACCAAGTTTGAAGGTTTGAGATGCTGATTCCTGCTCACATTAAGAATTGCAAAATAATGAATCGTTAAGTAACTCACCTCATCACTTTGCTTCCCCGTGACAACACAACAACAAAAAGCCACCCACAGAGGTCACAAGAGACCTGTTGGCTTCACCAGCTCCAATCCTCAGCCCACAGAGTGAACTTCTGAAAGTGTGAAACCCATTTCAGGGAGGAGGACATTTATTCAGGACGTGTATTTTGCACAGCTAAACTCTGAAGAATTATGGTGAACTTTTCTTAGAAGAGATCTGGAAAGGTTTACATGCTTCCTACTGGTTAATAACAGTGGTGTCTCCATTGCACTGGTAGAAAACAATAAAGTTTCAAGGAAAATCAGTTTGTTCCTGCCAGATCTGGACTCCCTGTGTGTTTTCTGTGGTCCTATTACTTGTTTAGGATGGTCATGTAATGCAGAGTAAAAGAACCTTTTACAGAAGTGCTGCCTAAGGATCAGGTGCATAATGCAGAAAACTATGAGAATTCAGAGAAATAACTTCATCTGATCTACAGGTCTGCAAATCACCTGGTTTTCAAAATACAGCACATTCCTCCTAACAGATGTAAGCACAAGCTTAACAGAAGAAAGTCACATTCTGAAGAAAATACCTGCTTGGACATCATCTCATTGGAAAAAAACACAAACAAAAAGTACCATAATTAAATGAAAATGCATCTAATTATGTTTTATTATAGTCTATCAGAAAAAATCTATGCAAACAATTCCAAACACAATACAGAGAAGTACACTGCTTTAAAACAGGAAAAAATGTGCAGATACAATTATCTTCCTGCAAAGATTCTGCCGTTAAGCATTGGTCACCTCAAATGTTCTTCCTATTTCATCGCTTTGATGAAACGCAGCGATTCTCTGGAAAGGATTTGCTTTGCAGCTGGAATCCTGCCATTTTCCTCTTCATTTCAATATGATGGCAAAATTATCTACAAACATCACTTGAGTCGGAGAGACTCTTATCGGATGCCAGTTAAAAACTAGAGAAAAGCAGGATATGGGCAAAATGATTTAAATAAATTATTCATCTTTTAAAACTGTGGTCCCCAAAAGCTCACAGATTCAGAGCACCAGGACTGCTCTGTACCGCTTGAGCTGCTGGAGGGTGACACACTGAGGACAGGAGGAGGAGGAGGGACAGGGATGGCGGAGAATCGTGGCACATGACACTGCCGTGTCCCTCCAGCCAAACAGTGGAAGGTCTCGGAACCCTTTGTCATCAAAGGACTGAATGAAAAGCAGATTGAATACCTGCCATTGAGGCACTTCCAAAGGGCTCACTGATCTTAATGGTTGGTTAAAAAAAATAATTTAAAAAATTCCATCCTATGAAGTCTTCCTGATGGAAAAGCAGCTTCTCATTAAAAAAATAAAATGTCTATAAAATAACAGAAAAATCAGCTGGTACAAATGAATTAGTGAATGCAAACCTTTGCCAGTTAATGACTGAGACAAGTGATTCTTGTTCAGTGCTGGGAAAACCATATTTTGAAGTCCGTAGAGAGGAGCAGATGGGTTTATTCAGAGGGGAGTAAGCTCTGTGTAAAGACATATCTATATCAGAAGGACTGGGCAAAAACCAAGGCTTTAATAATAATATGTCTGCCAGATTTAGGACTGAAGGAGCAACAAGGTTGCTCCGTGGCTATTGAGAAGAGCTGATCTGATAGTCATGGAAAGAAGAGTGGTGTTCTTTCCCAACCAAATTGCAAAGACCAATCAGCATTCACTCAAGATAATAGTGAGCAAACCCAGGTCCTTGGCCAATGCTTTGTCCTCCAAGAGCCAGAACAGGCTGTTGGAGCATCACCACTGTGGGGACTCACCCAGGGCTGCTCAGTAATGACCAGCTGGGAAGATCTTCACGCATCTCTGCCACCGGCAATTCAACAATTTGACAACAGATGGGCCTGTAATTACAGCCCATTTGAGAGATTTTTTAATGCACTGATTTGAAAGGCATTGATTTTTCTTCCTCGTAAGGAGAATAACAGAGAGAAACGAAAACACCTCAATCTCACCGCGATTCCTGCTGCCTGGCTTTTCACAGCGTATTCAGTGGGCAAAGTGGAAACACTCGGCTTCAGCCAGCCAAACTGTGAATGTAATTGAATAGAACAACTATCACCCAGTTAGAAGCTGAGCTAAAGCATGTTTCTGTGAGCTTCAAAAATGTTTGAGCTGAATGCAAGCCAATCATTAAAAAAGAAAGAAAAAAACAAGAAAAAAGGAAAGTCCCTGCTGCATGTGGAGTTCCCAGGAGAAGCCAAGGTTGGAAAACCAACCCCATGCCATGGCCTGGGCTCTTGAGGTTGAGGTATAGTCTGAAGCTTTGAACAGTGAACAGCATAAAATGGATCCATTTATTTCTATGGTAACATGAATAACTCAGGACTACACTATAGCCCAAATCTCAGCTGGATTTGAAAACTCCAAGTGATGAGCAACCACTCTCATCCAGCCAGCTCAATCATCTTCTTTCAAGGTGGAGTTCTTACCCCATACGTTTCCTTTTTCTCAAAATCGCTAATAGTAAAAGAAAAAAAACCAAACAAACAACAAAACAAAAAAAAAAAAACAAAAGCAAACCCCCATATTTAAAATCCTTAGAGGAAAACACACTGTAACCTTCAGGCAGAGGCTGGAATTGAGTGCCAGGAACCTCAGCTTCACTCGCCACAGCTCCCAGTATTGTAGCTTCCTGGGATAGACATCTTCCCAACGTGGCCATGCTGCACTTTAGGGTGGCTTGTGGGGATGAGGAATGGTCATGTCTCCCAGTCCCAACCGTCTGTTTGGCCAGTAACATACTTGCCCCTTTGCCAGTGCCTCTGATTCCCACTTTTTAAAATAAAAATACACTTTACCACTTTGGAAGATTTTGAGACACCAACTTCCAACCTCGCAAAGCTATGCAGACATGCCTGCTTTTCAATACTGATATCACTGGTTTTGACCTTAGTCCTCTTGTGGTTATGAAAAGTCTGGGTCTAAGCCTTAGGACACGATCAATTTTTAGAGAAATGCCTCCAGAATCAAACTAATAGCAAACCACACACCTTCTGCTCCTTCTCAGTTTCTCTGAGTTTGAAAGGCATCTCCATTGCACTACAGTCCTTCTAATCATACACAATCCAACCCCAAGGTCTCAGTTTCAACACCTCCATCTAGTTTAAGCCAGGTCTGGACCCAAGTCTGCCACTGAGATGGTTTACACACTAATACTTCCTCCCTCACCAGCCATCAGTCCCTGTTCCTTGCTGCCAGGTTCAACAGGAGAAGCTGCTGACAAAAGTTCCCTGGGAGTTCCTTCTAAGAATATTGATCATCACGCATCTTTTCTGCTTCAGCTGAATTTTGACATGGCAGTTTCAAAAAACACCAGAGAAGCTTCTCATGCAACCTGTCTTTACAGCTCCCTTGGAGCTCTCACCTCCCCCATGTTACACATACTCACCGTTTTAAAACGTATCACTACCATTACATTTGTCAGAAGTTTCATCATCATTTAACATTATGGTAGGAAATGCACCATTCAGAGATCTCGTTATGACACTGAATTTTTGTTTGTGACAAGGAATGGCAAAATAAATAGACTTGTATCCAAGTTATGGCTGTTTGGGAGGTGTTTTTACACAAAGACTAGACAAAATAAAACAATGCATTTTGAGACTTTTAGCTTAATATTAGATCTTGCCCCTCCCTAAAACCCCAGTGAAAAAAATGTTAAAGATATATAGATCATACAGCTATGAAATATTACATGCAGCAAAAAAGGACAGACTCAGTAGAATTAAAAAAAATAAATAAGACAAGTGTCAGTTGTGTGTTTGTCCTCCACATGTTTCATCTGCCTCACACGTTGGCCCCCACCACAGTGATCTGTGTTGTCACCCTCCCCAGGTGCCCCTGCAGGTCTGTGTGCCCAACCTGCGCTGCTGGTACCTGCGCCCACGCTCAGGAGTTCATTTTCCTCCCGTGTTTATTCTATGGTTGGTGGAACCGATCTTTGGTCTCCGACCAGGGGCATTAGCCATTAAAAGCATGATAACAGGTAACGATCTCAGATAGCCTTCGCCTTGCCTGCGTTCAGCCCTGAAACCCAGCACCGCTGTCAATTTGAATGGGTAAAGAATTCGATGAGCCTTGAAAGCTTTTGAAAATCCTGCCTCTATCATAGCACTGATCCTGGTAAAAACACTTTTTGGCAAGGTGTTTATTTAGAAGAAGAGTGGTGTTTTCTTCAGGGAAACTTAGGGACTGTGTTTTCTCAGCGACTTTTTTTTTTTAATATCCCTAATGATAATAAAATGCTAATAAAATATTTGATGGAAAGTCATTAAATTAGCTCTATTTTGATAGAAGCTGATATTCACAGTGGGACTGTTCTATCACATTTTGCTTGGCATGTTTTCAGAGAAGGTAATCAAAATCTCCTCTTATTTTCTGTTTATCATCCCAGCTCTATTTTTATCAGATGACTCTCCCAATTGTCATGGCAAGAGCAGACTTAGTTCAATTTAGCAATACATGACCATAAATACATCAGCAGATTGAATTAGAAAGCGACATGCCAAAAGCAGCTTTCTCTTTCCTTTTTTTTTTTTTGCATTCACACATCTGACTCAATCACAGATCTCTAATTGAAAAGCCTCAGCAGTGGATTAAGATCATATACATTATAAGGAAGCACGATGCCTCTTGCATGCTGATGACAACAGGCAGGGGCTGCGCTCGAGTAACCACTCCCAACCACTTTGATCACCCCTGGAGCACACATGGGGGGCAAGTGGCAGAGCAAAGGGTTTAGGTGACACTGGTATGGGTGTTTATCTATATAATAGCAGAAGGAGGTTGCAGGGCAGAGAGCAGAGCTCTGTATGACTTTTATTCCCTTGTATGTATGACTTTCTTCACTAGTTGCATTCAAAGGGCAAAATATTTCAGTCCTTTCTTGCCCAGCAGAACCCCAGGGAACTCAGTGGGAGTTTAGGAGGGAATAAAACAAACACCAAGTTTAGCCTGACAGCCTTGATACTAAACCCTGCATCTTTCCACCAGTTAGTAATTTTAGGGCCTTTCTTGTATCCAGCTGGAGTAAATCATCCCCACATGGGATTTCAGCTCCCGTTCTCCATAGAGAGGCAGGATGCCGAGTGCCACCCTGTCACTCCTTCTTCCCTTATGTTCAGTGCCCAGGGACAGGAGCATAAAATAAATGTGACGAAGATGACAGTCACTTCTCATTGTCCCCGAAGGAGCCTGCCCGCACTTTTGGAGGAGCAGCAAAGAGTCCCCTGCACTCGGGGTGGGGGTTCGCTCCAAAGAACCCCGCAGGAATCTTTAAAAGGACTTGTCGGAGCTGGGAGGGAGCTAGACCAGTGGAGGAAATGCAC
Organism: Streptopelia decaocto; assembly: GCF_964273445.1. NCBI lineage: Eukaryota > Metazoa > Chordata > Aves > Columbiformes > Columbidae > Streptopelia > Streptopelia decaocto. Next base: position 5,440,801 of record NC_138668.1, on the reverse strand, counting down.
ATCTCCTGCGATGCCCCTTTCTCTTCTCCGCGGGCACAGAGTGGGGGTTCCCAGCCCCTCCCAGGAGCAGCCGCTCCCCTGGCAAAGCACAGACCCCGTGCCGGGGGTGCAGGGGACCAGGCACAGCAGTGGGACCGGCAGCACCGAGGGGCGACGGACCCGGGTAAGGGCGTTCCTGAGCTTGGGGCGGGGGGCACAGGCATCCCGGGGAGGGGGGCAGAGCATCCCGACGAACGGCTGCTCCCTCCAGCACCGACGGCTTCCTACCTCCAGCCCAACTTTCGGCAGAGTGGGTGGCCCCAGGCTGTCCCCTCCCGGGCTGCGGCACCCACCCCTCTTGCTGCTCCGCTCCGGCCCCCCCCGGCCGGCAGCCCCGTCCCTCCTCCCCGGGGGAGCGGCCGCGGTCCCCGCCCGCAGCCGGAGGGAAGCGGCGGAGCTCGGGGTGCGCGCCCGGCCCGGGGGGGTGGGGGCTGCAGGCGGAGCAGCACGGCAGCCCGGAGGGAGCGGGGCGGTTCATTCCTCTGCCAGGCGGAGAGGAGTCCCTGGAGCTGCAGGTAATCACTGCTGGGGGGGAGAGAAGGGAACAGCAAGCGGGGCTGGGGGATGCTAAAGGGATTGGAGGAGAGGCAGGAGGGATGGGGATGGGGCAGTCTGGGGCTTTGCAAAGCGTTTTTGGGGCTCTCTGGGACGAATGAAGCACAGGAGCCCTCGGTCCCGTTTGTGGCTTCCCCGAAGCAAGCGGCTCCTCCGAGTTTTTTCCTCCTTACGGGGTTTTTGCTGCTGGAGAGCGGAGGGACCCCATCCCGGCCGGAGGGATGGCGGGGAGAGGAGCCGCTGGTCGGGCACGGATCCGGTGGCTAAAGCAGGACAATCCTTCCCGGGGCTTTAAAGCGGCCGCTTGAAAGGGAGGAGAAAGGCACCTGCGGGAGGGATGCGCAGGCACAGCCCGAGTCGCCACCCGCTCGGCGCTGCCCCATCCCCACCACGACCCAGAAAGGTGGCGGCACCACGACCCAGAAAGGTGGCGGAGCCCCGCGTGCTGCCCAGCCTGGCGCAAGGTGGGACGGGGGCACAGAAAACCATGGGGGGGCAGAGCTGAGTGCATGATGCTTCTTTCTCCTAAAACACGGGAGGGAAGGGCGGGGGGTTGGGTGTGCCCAAAGATGGTCAGCAAGAAGTGAATGGTCAAGGTCAATGCAAAGTCCTGGGAGTCATCATCGGACTGGGCTGGAAGTAGCACCGCATGTCCATGTGCCTCGCTGGCTTATTGCAGCTCCCAGCACCTGCAGAACCGAGCACGGCTTGTTCCCTGTGCCCGGAGCTTTGCACTGGAGGGCAGAGGAAGAACAACCCAGCTCAGGCGTTTTGAACTTGCAGGCTTGTGTTGGGGCAGACTAGAGACTTTTTATAGTTTGGGAGGGGAGGAGACATGCAGGTCACACCGGGCAGCCAGTATGTAGGTTGCTGGGACCAGGCTGTCAGTGCTTATGTTGGGAATCCCAGCTCCTGAGGGACCCTGTCACCAGGTCTTCGTGGCTGGTGTGGATCTGCATGGCTGGTGTGGGGTGGGTCCGAGCCAGAGACCCCACATCTTGGGAGATGCCCCTGAGGTTCCTCTCCTGGAGCTGCTTCACTTTGTGCAGCAAGAGAAGCCATTACTGAGCTACCTGGGGCTCCCTCCTGGAAGGGGATCCCTGAGCCAAGGGGATCTGTGGTTGTTCCAGCTCTCCCTCAGCCTGGGAATACACAGCCCGTAGCTAATGCTCCTCAACTGAATTGTCTTTGAATCTATCCGGTCCCTGAAATCAGTTGTTGTCAACGGATTGAAGAGAAGAGAAACATTTTGGTAAAACCCCCTGGTTACAGTGATGTTTCAGCACAGTTGTTGGACGTCAGCCCCAGCCACCCCTGCCTGGGTGTGAGCACAGGGCTGTCGGGCTCCTCACTTTCCTCTGCCTGAAGATGCTTAAATCAACTGATCTGGGAGCAAAAGCAGTAGCATGTGATTTACAGGACTCTGTGACAGGACCAGCTCAGCCAAAGTGAGTAATCTCTGTGCATAACAGAGCCTGAAATGTGCCTGGGGAAAAAAAGAAAAGTATTTACCAAATATTTGGCAAAAGCAAAAGTGTTTTATAGGCTGTTTGTTTGCAAACTAAAAATAGGACCAAGTATCAGGTAACCTCTCTGTGCTCTAGGAAACACTGGGCTGGCCTGAGCAGGGTGGCAACAAAGTGTTGCCAGCTTGAAAATATAGCTCCTAAATATTTTGATAGTGCTAAAAGTGGCAAGCCATTATTCGGTTTTGACTTCCGTTGATCAGTGTTTAGTAGCAATTCAACCAGTCAAAACAGAAAACCAACTAAGTGCTAGAAAGTTGTGTTGTTCTGTCTTCTCTAGAGGCAAATCAATCATTCTGTGTTTTTTTGAGTGAGAAACACGCACTGAGGAATATCAAATGGTAAATCTTAACAAGGAGAAAGTTTCTACCTGAACTGCATCCTTTTGCTTTTCTATCCCAGGTGGTGAAATAGGGCAGGGAACGTGGAAAACCAAGAATTTTTTATATGACACGATGAGGTTTCTGTGCTCTCAGGAAGCTGCTGGTTTGGTGTAAGAACATTATTATAACTGTAAGAAGTTGAAGTAGGTCTTGGCAGGATGCTACGTTTCCCTCCTCCTCCCCCAGAGCCCTGCCTGGGTGTTTGTGTTATTTTGGAGCTGCTCTATCAGGTCACACCAACGCTCCCATCATCACCTCCCTCCTCTCCCCCTCCACGAGCAGCAGCCCTCGGCTCTGCCTGCTCCATCCGTGCAAATGCATTTATTCGGGTGATGAACATTCATCCCCAAAGGGGCAAATTTACTAAAGGACCAGGAGAGTTTTTCTTTGCTTCATTACAGCAAGTTGCTCCACTAACACCTTGCAGCCAACTCCATGGGGCTGAGGGGAAAATATGAAGTTCTGCTGCTACTAATAGTTCTGGGATGCTTATCCAGGTGCTTTTCTCCCCATTATTACCGAAGCCATCTGTTTTAAAAGCATATCTGCCTGGATTACCATTTTATCTATTCCTGCTAGTTATTCTGCACCTGGAAGCGGTAATCTGCCCTTCTGTTGCCATAATTATCTTCACAGCAATAATGTTTGATGCTGCATAAGAGAGAATTATGATTCCAGTAGTAAATAGGCAGCAAGATCAAACCTTGACTCATAAAACTGGGTTTCTTTATGTAATTCCTTCTTGATCCTAGCTATACCCAGCTGTAGTCAGATACAGTGCACTTTCTAGAGTTATTTTTGCTTTGCTATTGTAAAACCACAGCCAGGAAGAATTTCGACCTTGATCTGCCTGGACAGTTTTAAGGTTTGTTCTTCCTTATGTTGTGATGACATTTCAGTCACTGATGGGCTGCTTCGTGCTGTCAGATGGATACCTGCTCTTGTGCCCAGCAAAAGCATGTTTGTTCAGGATACCTGCAGGAGAAGTTTTCACAAAGGCTCAATATCTTTTTCTAAGCAGAATGGTTTGTACCACAACATCTCTGCTATTTCTTCTCTCAGTTTTCTTGCACAAGGACACAGCCAGCCAGGCATGTTCAGCTGAAGTGGATGCCTATATATATATATTTATTTTCAGGGTACTGCTCTGTAAAAGAACTTAAAATTACACTAGTGATTACTCTGGATCTATGCTCTTAACTCCATCATCCTTTTTGGTTCATGTGTTTTAAGCAGAAAGCACATAATTTATAAAGTATACCCGTATGAAGTGTTGGAGATCAAACACAAACGTGAAAAAAAATCTGGATGAGATAAAGTCCCCTAGATGTTTTTGTTTTATTAATCCATTAATTAAGAATACCAAAACAGGTGTATAAGATATCAGTCAGCATGCCTTAATTATATGTAGTTATCCTTTGTTGAGGTTCATAGTCATTAACCGCTCTAGTAGCAATATAAGTTCAGGCAAAATTGTGCTGGTGAGCAGCAAGCTATCGCTAGACAGAGGGAAAATCTCCAATGTCCACCAAAGACAGACAGTGAAACACCGTTTGGCAACTGTTTATGGTTTTCTTGTTGTTGCCATGCCATAATGAATCCCAAAATACCGGTGACTACAAAGCAAAGGCAATGAGGTTTCAATGGCTTAGTGGCTAAAGCACTGAACAGGGACTCTGGAGACCTGGGCTCAGTTTTTAGGTCTGGATGACGCTGTGCACAGCACATCCCCAGCCAGGGTATGGGAGCTGTTCACACGACGGCAGGTCCTTGCTGGTGCTGCCAACATGCAGGCTCTCACCAGAGGAGGAGACTAAAGACTTTGCATGAGAGCCTTAGCAATGCATTTCCTCCTGAAATTTCCTTCAGAATCCACCCGCTATTGAAGGGAAAGGTGCAAAATTCATCAAATGGAACAAAAAAAATAGAGATTAACAGTGACACAATAGCAAGAGAAGAGCTGTAGAATACTAAAGCAGCAGCCTGAGGTGTCACTGGCTCCTGGGGACAGCTCAGCAGCAGGAGGGGACCATCATGGTTGCTGTTGAAGGAGCCTGCAAGAGCTGCGTTCCTCCATGGAAGACACAAAGGTTCCTCAAGAAAAACCTTTGGGTGCATCAGGAATTTCAGCAATAGATGTCTGGAAGAACCTGAGGACGTTGGCAAGCAGGGGTTTTGTGCAGTAGGTTGTCTTCAGGGTGAGAAGAACTTTGAGGGTGCCACATAAAGGAACTCCTCTTCCTCACTGCTCCTCCCAAGGCTGGAACTCTAAATGTGGTGAAAGGAACAACAGGCTTGAAGAACTTGCTGTGTAATTTCCACAGTCAGCAATTTCAAGGATATGTACTGTGGGGGAGAGGGAGGTACCTTTAGAAGAAGAATGTCCATCCTCATTTTTTTATAGCACTAGGATGAGAGGCACAGGTGACACTGTTTCCTGACCTTCCCCTACAGAGTGACAGCTCTGGTTCTTTTTACTATCCTCCTATTTTTGAAGTTTCAGGACATTTTTTTTTTTCTTTTTGACCCAGCCTGGGTGTTGCTGAGCTGATCTGGACTGCTCTTGGAGAGAAGTGCCTTCCCAATCTCAGTATGATACTCTGTCGCAAAGATGCAGTTCCATGAATATGAGTTTATAAACACCAGCTGTCCCATCACACCACCCATTTCCTTTATATTCTTCCCAGCTGGGTCACGCAGCATCTGGGTTGCAAGCAAATTCAATCTTCCAAACATCCAAACCCTTGCAGCCCAAGAAGAGTGTGGTGCTGCTTTGGCTTCTCCCAGATTTCCCCTATAAATAACCTGAGTTTTAATACAACTTTGTAGTTTAAAGTTAGTGCCAGAACAGAATTTAAAGGTCTATTCTTTGACCAGAACTTGAGCTTGCCTTTTCTTACATCAGCAGTACGTGTAATCCTATATAATTCATCAGGACCATGGTCTCAGCTGAGCTCTCCCTGCTGTCAGGGACAACCATGACTCTTGCAGCAAGTCCATGGCTGCAATATCTAAACCCCAAACACAGCAGAAACATATTCAGAACCTGCAGATCCCACCTGCCCCTTTCTCATCTCCATCTTCCAGCCAGCATTTGTCTCAGCTTTGGCAGCTCTCTCAGCTTTACCATCCCAGCCACCCTGGATTTCTGATTTCTCTGGTACATCTCCTTCCAGTCATGGAGTTACATGTGAGACACCTACTTCCCATCTGCACATTTCCAAATCAGAACAGTATATTTATGATTACTATGGGTAGCTGGAGGGAATTCTACTCTCACCCACTGCAGATTTTCTCACCCAAAAAGAAAGCACAGTAACCAGCTCATGGAGGTGTTTGCATTCCTCTTGGAGACAAGTCTTTTGCATGTTTACATGACACTGAATTTTGCTTTTGCTTGAAAGTCATGGATGTAATGTGGGTTGGGTGTTTTTTAATCCAGATTCATGCCCACAGCTTATTATGCAAAGCCAACCATCAGGCAATAGGAACAAAAGCTGATGGGTACATCTTCCTTGAGCACCTTCCCCACAGTCTGCTGCCCAGCCTTGGGACAAATTGTTGTTTTGAATCTTCACTCTTTTATAGAAGATGCTTTACCTTTTTTTTTTATAGTGGAAAGCTTTATAAATACCTACTAAACACCCCAAAGGGCAAAAAAATATTTGTGTGAATCAAGCATGCCACAGAAACAGCGCTGGAAATTTTCAAGCCTTTTCAGGTTGCCTAATAAAATATATTCTAATACCAAATCTGTTCAGCTGTCTGTGTCCTGAAGCTACCCACTGCAGTTTGGATTTCTTGCAAAAGAAAGGTGTTTCTTAGACAAATACACACTTCAGGTTAAGAGGAGAGGAATTCAGGAAGTCTAGCAGAAGAATAGTCTTGAGAGATGGAAAAGGAACAGCTTGTTCCTTTCCATTGCAGAGTCTTCACATCTGCTTGCATGTGGCTTGACCCAATGGAAAAGTGTTCTCAGGCATGGTCCTTTTTGTCTTGGAGTTCATTGATCCTTTTTTTCCTTGGGTTTTGTCAATTGTTATGGAGGGTTTGGTTTCCCCACCTACACAGCTGCTGATGTTCCCTGGGGGTTCTCAATTGGTTGTGCCAGGCAGTAAGTGGCATTTGAATATATCAAACTGAGACTGTTTCTATGTAAACACGGAGACCTGTGAAACATCACAGTGGAGCTTTAGATACAAAGAGTCAGGTACTATCTTTGGTTCTGGATTCTGAAAGCACCTGGAGCTTGTACTGGAGTGAGACGGGGCTGAGTCAGACCCTGAGCCTCTCCAGGCACCTTCTGCTGGTGACAGAGAAGTGACTGAGTCACCAACCCTGGAAGCATTATATTTAAAAGATGTGTAGATGTGGTGCTTAGGGACAGGGTTTAGTGGTGGACTTGGCAGTGCTGGGTTAACAGCTGGATGGGATGATCTTACAGGTCTTTTCCAACCTGAATGACTCTATGAGAGCAGAATTGCATCAAATTGGAATTCAAAGCTTTTGGCACAAATGCCAAAGTGTCTGTGCTTTCCATCTGATTTCTACGTGCTATTTGGTCAGAGTCTTTAAAAATTGCCTTCTAACATTTTTTGTGCCAGTTCTCAGACAGAAACCTAGAAGGAAAAGTGGGTTCTGGATTTGTGTATTTTTGTGCAAGTTGGGAAATAGAGGGTATTATCCCCCCTGCTCCTTGATTTCACAAGAGAAGAAAACGTGTGTATGACAGGTTAAGGAGAGTGAGACAGCCAAATGGTAAAGTTTGTTTGTGAAGTAGCACAGGACACATGCAAGAATTTCTCATCAGTGGAGGAAGGACTGGACTTGTTACTAGCAGGTTTTGGACCCCAATGGTCCACTTGCCAGGGTGTTCAGACTCCTCTGCAGGAAATCTTCAATGAAATATGGTGGCCGTAACCCCCTCTCCTCTCACTTGCATTTCATGATGGGGCACATGTTGTGTTACTGCTGTGCAGCCTCCCATCCTCACAGTCACAGAGGGACCTGACCCCACTGCTTGGAGCTTGAGAAAATTAGACAGATACCACCATCTAGGGATGAGCACTTGGACTCTCCCATTGTGTGATTCCTTTGTTCGGGCCTTGATCTCATCACATGTGCTAACTGCATAATTCAAATACAAATTCTGACTATAGACAGAAAATTAAATAGTGTAAAACTTAGTTTACTTTGAATTTACTCTTTCTCTCTTTTTCTTCCTTTCTTTTTTTTTTTCTTTTTTTTTTTTTCGTTCTAGGAACAAGATGCCCATGAAGTTTAATCTCTCTTAGCCCTAAAAGAAAAACTGAGGAGTAAAAGTTATGGATCCTTTATATTTTTCCAACACATTTAGCCCAGAAGCAAGTTCCACTGATGTGAATTCCTCACTGCTGACAAACGTGACAGAGAATGGGACGCTCTCAGAGCAGGCCCCATTCAAATACATCCACAAAGTCCTGATTCCCATCTGTTACCTCCTCGTATGTGCGGTTGGACTCAGTGGCAACACGTTGGTCATTTATGTGGTTTTGCGCTATGCCAAGATGAAAACTGTCACCAACATATACATCTTGAATTTAGCCATTGCTGATGTACTCTTCATGCTGGGCCTGCCCTTCTTGGCCACCCAGAATGCCATCTCCTACTGGCCTTTTGGCTCCTTTTTGTGCAGGCTGGTTATGACTGTAGATGGTATTAACCAATTCACTAGTATATTTTGCTTGACTGTGATGAGCATGGACCGCTACTTGGCAGTAGTTCATCCCATTAAATCAACCAAGTGGAGACGTCCCAGGGTGGCCAAGCTCATCAGTGTGACTGTCTGGACAGTCTCGTTCTTGGTGGTGCTTCCAGTCATCATCTTTTCTGATGTGCAGGAAGACTTTCACACCTGCAACATGAACTGGCCAGAGCCTGTCAACATCTGGTCAGCAGCGTTCATCATTTACACATCAGTCCTTGGATTTTTTGGTCCTTTGTTGGTGATCTGTCTCTGCTACTTGCTGATCGTGATTAAAGTCAAATCTTCAGGGATCCGAGTTGGGTCTACAAGGCGCAGGAGATCAGAGAGGAAGGTGACCAGGATGGTGGTGATCATTGTAGTGGTCTTTGTGTTTTGCTGGCTCCCATTTTACATGATGAACATTGTCAATTTGATATTTATACTGCCAGAAGACCCTGTGTTGGTAGGGGTGTACTTCTTCGTGGTGGTCCTGTCCTACGCAAACAGCTGTGCCAACCCCATTCTTTATGGATTTCTTTCTGACAACTTCAAGCAGAGTTTTCAAAAAGTCCTTTGCCTCCGCAAGGGCAATGGTGTAGAGGATGGTGACCCCATTGAACACAGGCAAGAGAACAGCAGCCGCTTGCAGGAATCAATGTTACCCCAGAGAAATAATGAAGTCAATGGACACATGCAGACCAGCAAGGTCTAACGGCATGGTTTGGTACCACAAAGCACTTGTAGACCTGGAGAACTTGAGGACTTAAAGGAGAGACAAATTCATAGTAAAGCTGAAATCTGGAGACTTACAAGCTCATATGAATGTACATAGACTTCTCTTCAATCTCCTCCCTTTCCCAGCTAAAAGTGTTATGGGATATACTGGGCTCTGTGAAGTTCTTAACGGTATTTTGGCCAAGTCAGATGTGTGTTACCACTTTCTGTACTCTAGGGAACTGATTTGCTGGTACACACTGCTGGCTTTGTAATGCTCTAATGATGCAAAACAACACTAAACCTGTTCTAACTACCTTATAAAGCTGAGTTCATGGCTGCTTTGCACTGTTGGGATCAGCTCAAAGCAGAAAACAGCTCAGATAATATCTTTGGAAGTCTTCAAGGGGATTTCTTAAAGGAAAAACACTATTTCTTAAGAGGGCGTTTCATACAAAAAAGACCACAGCACCGATCTTGAAATTGTGTATGAGCCATGGTTATAGAGTGCTGTGTAGTTCATTTACATTGTTTTACCATGATTGACCCATAGAAGAGATTCATAGTATTCAGGATTCTTTCAAACACAATAGGAAAGAATGAAAACAAGACTGGGAAAACATTTGTTGAAAAGATTCAATGTATTCATAACACTTTCACATTCTAAACCAAACTGCATATAAAATGTAATGTAACCACTTTATTATTATGTAAGTGACAATGATTGTGAAGTCCTGGAAAGCTGTTGTGTATATTTATTGGTTCTGAATGTAAGTATGAATGTGAATATAGACCGTATTTTCAGAAATTAAAACAAGTTCAGTCCCCTTCTGCCTATCCGTTTCATGGCTTCACCAAGCACTGCCAGGCACTGCAGCAAAAAGACACAGCTGAGCCTTTGATGCTTAAATCATTGCAGATGCAAGATAGTTTGGTACGGTAGGACCAAGTACAGGGACCTACAAAGCTCTGTTCATCAGCCACCAAAAGGAAAGTCACTGTGCCTGCATCGTACCACGGCCCTTAATCCAAAATCACAGCATGACTAGGTTTACATTGATTAATTAGGTCATGCAATATCTATGATTTCCGGAATTATCAGGCTGTTCCAGACATAAATCAACTCCCTTATCAGTTCTTGAGACAAGTGGAGTAATTAGTGCAGGCCTTTATGTCATCTCTGCCAGCTCCAGTTGATTAGACAGAAGTTCTTCTCCAGTGACAGAATTAGAAAAACCCATTTTAGTTCACAGATCATTTTTCAAGCAGCAGTAATAATTCATGCTCTCACAGAGGGAGGGTGCCCCAGGTATGCAGCATTGGTGGCTTGCTCTGGAGAAGTGCAGGGATGAAGAATTCAACTCAAAATGTGTTGCTGAGTACATCTATACCATGGCCTATCATCAGCCTTATCCTCTGGGCTCTTAAGCACAGGGAAAATTAGCAGAATGAAGAAACCAGAGCATTGTCTACACTAAAAGCAAAGCTGAGCAAGGCTGGTTGCTCTACCAGCTATATGACGTATTCGTATTTGCTACGGAAGTAGTAAGACACAGTTTTGAGCAGGGAATAGTTGAAATGCCAGAGCAAGATTTAGGAATCTTTCAGTTCTGGAGAAGGCAAAGTGCTGGGGACCAGAGAGGACGGGTGACATCCCTGCCAGTCCTCGCTAGGATTTTCCTAAGGCTGCCTGGGAGAAGGGCTGCTGGGTATCTCAGTCTTCATTTTTAAGATAAATCATTTCACTTGGGGAATATGAAGGATTCCTGATAATCTTGAAGCAAGTGCACACAACAGCACTGAAACCTTTGATACACTTGAGACTGGCAGCACCAGCAACAGAATTAAAATGTACAAGGAACTATAGTCCCACACTTAGCCTCTTATATTTAAAATAAACTTATAGGTGGTGCAAAGACTCATGTATGATGTAAAAAGATTGCGAGATGGATACTGGTTTGCCAGAAGAGAGATGGAGGAATTTGGAGTCAGACAAAAACACCTGCAGACTTGGAATAGTGGTTTGAAGACAGAGGGTAGGTAACAAATGCAAAATGCCCCTCCAGGTATTTATCCCGGGATAGTACACCTCTTTTAGACATCTTCCAAACTGTAGGTGTATCAGACCCACAGGGACTTTAACACAAAAATAAAAACACATTGCTACAATAAGTCACACATCTAGAGATTCAGCAATGTAACTAGAAGCAGATGGAGGAACTAACTTCAAAAGCAAGGAAAATAAAAAACCTCCTCAGTGGGTTAGGTAAGAACACAGAAGAGTTGAAGAATACTCACAAGACTAACACGAGTAAAAATTGGCAGAGTTGAAATATTGATGACTTCTGGATAACTTCTTATTTTCTCTTCAGGGAAAAAAACAATATTCATTTCAAACTTCTCTGAGCATGGGAGATCACTAAAGAGGTGTGATAAATGAAGATTCAGCGTTTTATTGCTCTGTCACGTTAATCTGGTGCAGTATCAGGAGACACCAGTGTAACAATAATTTGGTGCATCAGGGATACTCTGGTTTTCTTTCCATGATGATTTTATAACATGCTGGAAAGAAAAGCCAACAGCACTTCGTGCCAATACACTTCATAAACATTAATATTGTGCTAACAAAAGCATCATCTTTTACCGTAGAGGGAGAGTTTTAGTGCAAAGTATGAACTCTTTGTGTACACTGAAATTTCTCTGTTCTTTCCTCTGACTCCGAGTCGGGTCAGCATGTGTTGTGTAGAGTTACTATGCACTAATCATCTACTGGTCCTCAGCCTTATGCTACAGAGATTGTCTTCACTTTCCTCTGATAAAACATTCTGGACAAAGGTTGCAATTTATGCATTGAATGAAACAAACCCCAAAATTGTTTGCATGTCCTCAAGTAATCTGGTTGTTGCTGTGGTGTTGCACCCTAGCTAGCCCCAGAGCTTATTCCTACCCCAAGACTGAAAAGAAGTGGAGCAAATCAGCACTGACTTCAGTGTGAAACCAAATTTGAGGTCTGTGATGAAGGGTTATACCTTGCTAATCACTTTTGGGGTTTTTTTAATGATCCACTTGATGCTCTGACCACAAGTGATGATCAGAAAGGCACAAAGGATGCTGTGAAGCGTGATCAAGCCAAGGATCCACTTTCTCTTGATTTCAAAGGAAACTGGTCTTGATAAAGCACTGAAGATTAACTCCTTGCAGGAGAGAATGGCATCAGAATCTGAAAAAACTCAGAAGTTTTTGATTTCCTTTCTGATTCCTTTCCTGACTTACAGCACGGGAGCTGGGCTTGGCTTCTATTAATTTGCCATGAAAAAATAAAGAAAACATTTTAAAAATGTGTGCAGCATTTACCCATGAGATTGAAAAAAGCCTTTCCATCAGGCTAATGACTGATTTGTTTTCTAATTTAAAAAGAATCAAAACTAATTTTATTTACTAAGGAGACAGTAATGGTCACGCTCCAGTGAATGAATAAATGTGCATTTCAGAAGGAATTCTTATTTTGCAAACACATTTAAATTAATGCAATATGTTCCCATACAAACAAGGGAACTAATGAGGAAGGGATGACTCTGTTCTGTCACACACTCTCTGTAAGGAAAACATGGGCTCGTGCTTATGGTGTCAACTCAGGACTCCACAGATCTTGGTTCAGTTCCTAATTTTAATGTCATAACATCGCAGGCAGGTTGTGATCTCCAAAGTTTTCTGCCTGTAAAACTAACTCAGTGCTTCCTTTCTCACACCTGTCCTACATGGCAGAGAGATCTGAAAGTCCCATCACAATGTGTGTGTGTGTTTGTTGCCAGCACCACAGAGTTTATATCAGTTTTGTTGAGTTCTTGTAGGAACAGTCACTTTTTAGGAAAAGGATAAGTTCTGGTGCACCCATCGTTTTGTCTCTGACATAAGCCTCTGTTCCCTTATTCAGGCGGGGTTTCTGCTGGTAAACGCTGTGCTAGATGGACAATCAGGTGACTCTCACTGACAATGCATCTCCAGAAAATGTGCAGCTTGCTCTGTGCCCTGTGACCCAGTTTGTCATTACTCTCTCCAAGAGGGACCACTTTGAAAGAAGATTGGGTTTTAGTCTGGCTCTCTTGGGGCAAAGAGAATTAAATAGATCACACAAAGCAGGCCTTGATGGACCATCCAGCACGTTAACATACCATCCATCAGTGGCATGGCCAGGATGGTGACACTAAGCCATGCCAAACAATACCCCCACGAAACCCAGGTAAGTACTCAGTGTCACAGGCACCAGTCATGCAATGCTCGCCAGGCACAATATCAATTAGGCAAAGAGTATATGAGGCAGATAACTTTTACCAGCACTTAGGGGTAATATACGTGTGTGCAACATAGGCTAGAAATGATATTTTTATTTTGGGAAGAAAATGCAGGTGATTTGTACACAGTGACAGGAAAGGAGGAATGAAATCTGGGTAAAGCCTTGGGAAATCACATCCCTGAAGCACATGAAGGAGCATTTCAGCATACAGCATTAAGCAGGGTCTTTGGCATCATGAATGCTGAAATAGGAATGAAACCCCAGCTGCCTGTCTCAGTCCTTCTGTAGTCAGACTTGCCCCTGTGTCTATGCTGCGTCTTATCTGTCGTGGTCCATGTCCGATTGCACTCAGACTCATCCGCAATTTCCCTCCCTATCTCCGAGCCACGGGCACATTTCTTGCCCTCGACACAGACCTACACGAGCAGCGTGCTGCTTGGCTTCACGTGTCGAGGCATCTCACTCGGACCTCCTCAAACCCCCTATGCTTGTCTGAATTAACAATTTAAAAGAAAAACTAATCCTTCCTTTCCTCCCCCCTGCAAATCACCAGTATAGCCAGGCACTTTGGGCTTTTACAAGACGTTTTGCATCCCATGTCAATGCAGGTTTTATTCTTCAGCAATTTGTTTGGAGCTTTGCTACCATCCCGTCTGTCGGGGCAAGGTAACTCTCACCAAAAGGGCCACAGCACCCAAGACCTTCAGCGGGTGAGTTATCAACCTGTGTCTACCAGGTTGAACGGTGACTAATTTCAAAGCACAGCCAGGGGAGGGACTCTGCCCCTGTTTTAAAACCAACCATGCCTTATCTAAATAGTATTGATTGATTTTATTCTCTGCTGGTTGCTAAAGTCTGGCAAATAAATGACTGACTGTGCTGTGAAAAGACAGAAAGGATTACAAAGCGGTAGCGTGATCTGTGAGAAATATCTCATTTCTGTTGCTAAAGTAACATAAAAAAAAGGCAGCAAATTGGTTTTTTTTGCCAAAATCTCTTTATATGCATCAAAAAATTAGGCATGCTCCTTGTTTGCATTAGAACAGAGTCTCTGTTGAAATAGATTGAGCAGAGGACACAGCAGGTTTTCAGCCAGACTAACTCATCTCCCTCTCAGCCCAGGTGTGCTCCAAAAATATGGGGCTGCTCCTTATCACAGAAAGCCAAAGCAGCCGAGTCAGACCGTACTTTCTCCTGCCCTTGAGACAATCCAGAGTAACTGCTCAAGCCAATGGTCCTTGGGGGTGTCACTGGAAGAAAAGCATGACCATTCTGAGCCACCATCATCAGGTACCACAACAGTCACAGTTTCACTGGCTGCCTGATGCACTGTCTTTTAAAGATACAAAACATGGTGGGGAAGAAAGAGTATAAACTGAAATGGTTGAGTCTTGCTCTGGCTAGACCTCAAGGCTGCACTCACAACTTCACTGGTGGCTGCAAACAGCAGGAATTACTGACATGTACTCACTGAGGAGCAAGATCAGTCTTGCACCGCAGCCTGGGAGTGAGAATATATTTTCTTTATGTGTCACAGTCCCTCTTACCTTCAAGTGATCAGAATTGTGCTGGGGAGGAAGAGAAGCAGAGATCAGTTTGGCCCCAGCCTTGCTTGGGTGCCTTTCAGAGAGTTACAACAGCTGCAAATTGTTCCCAATTGCAGCATTGATGTGACAATCAGGAAAAGAGAAGCTGAGAGTGGATAATGAGTCTTCAGATGTCAAATAGCTGCAAGGATCAAACAGCTCACATAGGAAAGCTGAAGCCTTGTAACTAATGCCAGGGACATCTCAGGCACCTGTTTCAGGAGTGGGGCTGCAATGTCTCCCCCATGCAGGCCCCTCCCTGCCACCGCGACCTCTTTGCCTTTCCGACATTTCAGTGAAGGCCAAAGGTACTGGACATGATCGATGACTGTCTCCTTTCATTTAGCAGAAGGGTGATAGTGAATAAATGCTACCTGCAATTAGATCATCCCTTTAATGAATTAAACCATTAAGAAAACAATTAAGAGAGGTTTAAGGGGTTCAAGACACCTGAGACTTGCAGGTCCATCTCTGGCTGGGTGACCTTTGCCAGCTGATGCTTCTAATTGGAGCAATTATGCATAGCTTGATGAGGGACAAAAGGGCTTGCAAATTTAAAGGGATGGCAGCAACAAGCAGGGTAATGTCTGTAATGATGGGTGAAGGAGCAAGGGTATTCTGGGATACAGGGAAAGTTTTTATAGATGCTTTGAACTGTTGAAAGAAGGAATTATTTTAGTTCTACCTGCAGTCCAGTTCAAGGCTGGGAAGAAACCTGGCTTAACACCTTTTCCTCCTTCCACATGATCTATTTTCCTGCCACATTAAAGAGGACTTTGACCCCATCTATACATTTCTCATGGGGGATGATGGGGATTAGGTTCCCTCCTAAAAGCCCAAGCATGGGAGATGACTGTAAAAATTCAAACCTGGGGCTGTCAGGTAAGCTAAGAGCTGTGCTTCAGGACTACCTGCTAAAGCAGGCTTCCAAAGGCTGCTTGGTTAGGAACAGAAATGGATTATTAATTTTTCTCTTCATCCACAATGACAGAACAAAAGAGAACATATTTCATCTCCTTGGCCACCATTAACCATTTCAAGCTGAGCCACAGCATTGAAATGCCCCTGTCGAGGCAAAAGGCATTTATTTATGTGCGGCTGTTGTTCTCCTCAGCCTTTTGCTCCACTGCAAGCAAGATTTATGCTCTGAAGGATGATGAGAAGGGGCATATTATTAATCATGTAATCCATCTTCTACCCTGAGACCCTGACAGAAGAGGTCCCACAGAGATGCTAACTCTGTATTTGCTGACTCCTGAGATTGCTCCAAGGAAGGCGGCTGATTTACCTTCACCGCTTGGCAAAGCACGGGCACGTGAAGTGTCTGTTGGCACTGAACGCACCTGCCACATGCAACAGCAAGAGGACAGGGCTGTCCTGACGGGACCTCTGTCCTATGGCCACCTGGGCCACCTACTGCCAAAAAGTTGGCCTTGGTTCCACCTCACCTGCCCGGCTCTGGGTGGCTGTGGGTGATGCAGCAGCCCAGGTGAGCCTTCCTGAACCCATTTCAGTCCAAATCAGACAAGCTAGCAAAGTTTTCTTACTGAAACACTCACCTGGGCTCAAATTGGCTCTCAGATTTTGTTTTTTGTGTGTGTGTATTTCTCTCCACATTTAGCAATTGATAAATCAGTGCTATCACAGCTCTTGGTTACACAGTAATGGTGATGGATAGCCACTCTCTCCACCACTCCTGCTGTGTTTTTTTGTTTGTTTGGTTGGTTGGTTTTTAACTCAATTCTGAATACTTTCTCGTTTTCTCTCCGTTTTGATCATGCACTAGAGTTTGGCTGAATGATCAAAGTCAGTGCATGGTGAATTAAGCTTTCTCCTCAGATCATGTCCATGCAAATCAAGTGCAGCAGGAAATCTTAGACTTTGAAGAAAAGAGAATTTGTCCCTGAGGTCAGTGAAGGGGAGTTGATCAGGGGAATTTTAGCAAAGTTTTTTGGTTTGGCAACTTGGAGGGCTCATGGACTGACACTAACTTGGCCAACATAAAAAAGCATTTGGTCTTTACCTGAAAAAGATGTAAATGAGAGAGCATAGGATGAGGGATGGGGGACGGCAGCGAGACAGGCAGTTCTGAGAGCTCCTGTGGCTCGTACACATTTCAGGTTTTCATCTCTTTCTTCTCTCTCTCCACACAGCCTGTGATTAACATCAGCAGCCTTCCCTCAGCTCATTCTGTATGTGCATAGTTTATGATGAGGCATGTCTTGAGACTCTAGGTAACAAAACAAAAATGACTAAAGCCCTCTGCCTCACAACTCAGTCGTGAGGGGGTTATTTTCCATAGGCATTTGTGAGAGTTGGGGAGGTGGTGTGGGAGCCAACGTTTTAACAATTCCAGCCTTCTCATGAGGGCACTTTTGGACTTCAAGATCTGACTCATGAGGTGCAATGCAGTTGTAATTTTGGGATGTCTCCTTACTCCAGCATCCTCCTTGGTCCCTGAAAACCCGGTTCAGAGGGAGTGGCAGGGCTGTCCCACTGGCATCAGTGTGTAACTGCTTGTGGATTTCACCACCCACTTATCCTGATTTGATTTATGAACTCAGTCAGGACCATTCTCTGCCTTGGAAAGAAAAAGGACTGTAATAAATGAAGATGTATGGCAAAGAATTAAAATCTGGCATCCTGTTAGCAGAGCAAAGATTATTTCTCTCCTTCCTCTGTAGAATTTGATCATATTTGGAATTAGCCAGGGCAAGTTTTATCTGAAGGGAATAGTGAGGCAACTGAAAAATAGGCTGATTAAACTGAGGTTAAAGCCAGGAGTGCAGAAGTTGTCCTTGTGCACACAGGGATGCTGGTGCAGTGTGTCTGACCTTTGTGTGGGGCTGCTCCTCCTAAGCTGGTGTCTGAGGCAAAGCTGAGACGTAAACAGGCAGTAGTTGTGCTTGTATGCTGAGGTTCCAAATTTTTCCATCCTTCCTACTGGCAATCAGCCTCAGGAAAGCATCAGAAATTGATCAGCCAAACAGCCAGCTCACTGTCAACCCAAAGTGTTGAGCTTTATTCCAAATCTGCTAACGCCTGAGCTTTGAGTGTGCAAAGCTGTCCTCGATTCACCTCGGACAGAGTTATTGTTCTTCCCAGTAGCTCATATAATGCTGTGTTTTGGATATAGAACAAGAATAATGTTGATAATACACTGATGTTTCAGTTGTTGCTAAGTAGTTAAGGGCTTTTCAGCTTCTCACACTGTGTGAGCTGCACAAGGAGCTGGGAGGGGGCACAGCCGGGACAGCTGACCCAAACTGGCCAATTGGATATTCTGTACCAAATGACATCATGCTCAGTATATATTTGGGGTGAAGAAGAAGGAAAGGGGGGGGTGTTCGGAGTGATGGCATTTGTCTTCCTAAGGAACTGTTATGAGTGATGTAGCCTGGGTTTCCTGGAGAGAGCTGAACACCTGCCTGCCCATGTGAAGCAGTGAATGAATCCCTTGTTTTGCTTCTCTCCATGCACAGCTTTTGCTTTACTTACTAAGCTGTCTTTATCCCAACCCATGAGTTTTCTCACTTTTACTCTTTTGATTCTCACCCCCATCCCACGGGGGAGGAGTGGGTGAGTGGATGCGTGGTGCTTAGTTGCTGTCTGGGGTTAAACCACGACAAAAGCTGCTTGTGCAAGGGCTGTAAGCGCATTTTGGGGAACAAGAAGAAAGCCACTTTTTGCCCCTTTTATTGTTTGTCTTCTAAGAGAATAGGGAAATACGAGCAGGGTTCTCGCCCACATAGCCATGCACCTGATACCACTTGCTATTGCACGGAGGAAATTCATTCTTGCATTATCCTAATGGTAGAAGCTGTCTGTCCCCTTTTGATTCACTTTCAGCCCTGTTTCCTCTGGTCCCAAGTGAACATTAATCTTAATTACGTCTCAGCTAACAAGCCTCTAAGAGTTTATTAAACAGGCTTTTGTGTTCCCTAATTGAAAATCTCAGCACAAAGCATTTCAACGCTGCTTCTGACTCTCACGTTGTGTTGACAAATTGCCCCGAGAGGCTGGCGGAGGGGACAGGGGATGGGGCCACCGCTCCTGACGCAGCTGTTTCACTCGCCAGCTGCTGTTGTGTCTGCCAAGAGAGCTGACGGAGAGAGCTGGGAAGTTGGTCTCAAACACAATGGTCCTCTTGGGAGGACGGTGGTATCTGAAACAGCAGGCATGGAAACGCCTGATGTGCACACACAGCCGCATGTGATCGCTCAGTGTCTCTGAAGAAGAAAGGCAGGGCTTCCAGGGACCATGTGGGTTGAAAGGCTCTTCACATCATGAAACATGTCCCAGATTCTGCAGTTCCTGGCAGGAGCAGTGATGTCCTGCAGTGAGCTGAGGTCTTTCTTCTAGGAGATTTCTTATTGATTGCACTTGCTTTGCCATTCCTCCAGGTCAGAGCCAGTGCCAGAGACACCCACAGGCATTCCCACACCTTTCCCCAGTGCCCTCATCTCTCCTGCAACTTTGGCCTTTTCTTTTATTCTTCTCATCCTTGGAGTTGTCTCACCTCCATTTAAATCCTACTGTCCTGCCCCTTGGAAGGATCTGTGGACCTGACCTGGGCTATGTAGGGAGCTTTGTCACAGCACCAATTGCAGTCACACTGTCACATCATGTACTACAAGATTTTATACAGAAGGTTAGTCTCAAAGGGTTCTTTGAGAATCATTTTGGGTTCTGGTTTTGAACAAGGGCAAAACCTACCTCACCTCTGCTCCCACTACCCTGAGTCAGGATTGGGACCATAGGCGCCAGAAAACATCTGTTCCAGTGAGAAACCTGCCAACATTTTTGTTGATGATGTTGCAATGCATCATATTTAATGAATATATTTAGGAAAGCTTTCAGTGCATCAGTGTTCAGGTAAGATAGCCAAATGACCTTTCCAGCAATCAACTCTCTGGGGAAATGGTTTCATAATGAATGCCTGTCCCCAGCCGGGGTTGGAGGAGGAAGCACAGAGGCAGCTGCAACCAGGAGCACACGTAGGGTCTGTGTCCCACCCCAGGGAGAACCCAGCCCCTGGGTCAGCCCTGTTGGGCTCTGAGGCATCATCTCTCCAGCATGGCCCAGATAAAGCAGCTCAGTGTAAACGTGGCAGCTCTTTTCCTGGCCCAGGGTTGGTTGGTTGGTTGGTTGGTTTGTTTTTGCTAGAAGCAGCTCTGCTTCTCGCAAGTCTCCTCCATGGCTCCTGCAGACCATCTCCCCTGGTGCTGTGCAGTCATCTCCCCATGGCATCCTCTTGTCCTGAGAACACTTTGCTCACACTTGAGTTGTGCCTTCAGATCCTCCCCTCGCTCTTTTTCGAAAGCCTGTACACTTGGGGAGACACGGGTTTCACCATCAGCTTGGTGGTGGATTTCTGAGGAGCCAGGCAAGCTGACAGCATCTCTGAACACTTTTCATCAAAACATGTCATGCTTTGACAACGGCTGACAAATTCAGACGAAAATCTGTCCTCCCAGCCAGCCATTCCCAGAAAGCAAGACACAGAAGTGACACTCCCCAACGCAGTTATTTTTTTTATACATTTCAAATCCAGTCACTAAGCCTGGGGGACTGACTGACATTTTTAATACCTCGACAGACAATTCTTCAAATTAAAACTTCCTATTCAGATTTAAATACTCCTTTCTTGGCCAACCCTTTGATTCATTAAAGCATTGCAAATGTTAGCTCTCTCACTGCGCTACCAAAATTGAACACCCACTTGCACGTGAAGGTTGAGGAAACCTTGCCCTGTGCCCATTTGACCTTCACAAGGTTGCAAAATATATAATCAAAGAACAAGCAGAGCCTTATTTTTACTCCTTCCCTCTTTGAATTGCAGCTAAATGCAGTCTAACGTCCAAAATTAATATTGCTTACACATGCCTTAGTGCAACCTTCCTGGAACCACCACAAGCATAGGAACCCATCTGTTAAACCCACATCTCTGTTCCTTGAGGCTTTGCACACTGCTGGCCCAGGGACTGTGATTTCATCAGGGTCCAAACATTTTCCTGTGATGCATGGTCCTGCACAGCCTTGATACATGTGGCAGCGTCCTTAAAAATTGCAAATCCATGGTTTTAGCATGTGCAAACGGTTCCTTTCCCCTGGTCCTCCTAACTGCCCATCACCTTCTGCACCAGAAACAAGGCAGAAGTTGCTCATTTCACACTGCTGTGGTTTGTTCCCAGAATGGCTTATCCAGCTCCACCATCTCAGTTACCCGAATTATCTTTGTTGGTCACCTCAGCCTGCACTTTGTTTTCATGTCACATTTATTCCTGCACAATTTTGCATTGTTTGAATAACTCCATCTAAATCCAGCCTTGTTGCTAAGAGATGGATGATGCTCTGTGGTTTCTGCGTTCTCTCTCTTTCCTGCTGTAATCTTGTAACACTAAATCCTCTGTATCTCTTCATCTTTCCCTGAAAAGTCACTAAAGGTGAAAGCTTTCTCTACTTGCTCTATTACCATCTATATCTTGAGCCTTTAAGCTCTCCATTCAGGTTTCTGGCCTTGAGCTCTGAGTTGTCCCAAGCATCAGATGTATCCTGTTCCCTCAGGCTACTCTCCATTTCCTAGGATGACAGCCATGATCTGGGAACGACCATCCAGGGACAAGCGTTTCACTGCACCTTTTAGTGTAGTTAGGCTGTCCCTCTGCCAGGCAGATTAAGATGCAGACTGTGGATCTGGGGTTTATATTCCTTGTGCAAGTGAAGACTGTTTGGATGGGAGGTCCGGGTGCGCAGCCATGGCCGGTCCAGAGCATCAGCCATCGGCATCCCTGCCTCAAAACTCAGGAGGAATATTTTGGGCCTCCCCTCCCAGTGCTCCAGTCCCATCATGTCTTTCTGTGGAGAGTCTGGAGAAAAACAGTTTTTCCCTCCCAAGGTTTCAATTAACTTACGCCTCTCCTGGCTTTTCCCAGCATAACATCCTCTTGCCTTCTTGAAATCTGAAATAGAAGTGTTGTGTCCCTGCCCTGAGAGTTAACAGCGTGCCCAGAGAGCACAAGCAAAACCAGGAGATGAAAGGCCCTTAGCAACACCACACAGAAGGTCCAAGGCTGCAGGAGTTCAGGTCCATCATCCAAGTTCACCACCTCTCCAGCATAGACAGCACCTTTCCGTCTGTGTTTGGTCATCGTGGGTATCCAGTCCATGAATCAATAGCCACCACAAAATAATGAGTGGGATCAACGGAAACATATTTACTGGAATTAATAACATGACGCATTGCACAGGCTCTTCCCCCAGCCTCGGATTGACGTGGATGAGTCACGGCCATCACGGATGCTTCGGGGCTGCAGCAGCTCCGCACAACGGGGGAGATTGTGCACGTCGTGCCCCGACTGCTCTGCAAAACTGCTGCTAAAAACAAGCAGAACAAAGACAGGCAGCACACGCCATAGCAGCGGCGTGTCAGGAGAAGAAATGCCAGCTCTGAAGAGATGAGATGACAGTAGCTCCCATGGGCAGGGGAATTAATTGTGCGGCTTTCAGAATTAATGCGACCGTTCTGCGTTGCTGTTAAGCCTCACACTACAGGCTGCATTCGCTTTCTGTAGCCACATGTGTGAATCCAGTCCCATATGCCAGGCGATAGACAGGTCTGACAGGCCCACATCTCAGCCTTGCAGATATTTTATTTCATGGTGTGCATGTGTCTGGCTACTCCAGACAGAAATAAGCACAGCAAAGTGTCATTTACATCAAATAAATTCATGTCAACAAATTGTATTTGGATTACTCCAACACCTGTAAAATTTTATGTGGGGGAAATGCAATCGCATCACATTTGTGACCTGATGTAGTCATGATACAAATGTGGAGCTGAGCTCTAATGTACTGACCAAGCCAAACAATGTGAATAGGGGGTTTCTGTGCCCCTGAAATGTTTTATTGGCAGGGTAACATCAACCTGCCTCCCAGTCAGGGCTCCGTGACCAGGTTCTGCAATGCTGGTAACCAGCATGAGAGATACCAGCTAAACCCAGCGTGGATTTAGTCTCAAATCACTGCAGGCAGTCAGTTTAGTGAAATTCATTGCAGTGCAAGAGGTCAGAGCCAAGTCTGTGAACCAGTTATGTCTCTTGGGGACAGACCTGGTGCTGGGGGTGGATTTCACCCCCTGCGAATCCTTTGAGAAATTTCCCAATAGGATATTAAAACAACTCCACGTTGTTCAGTGAGCAGGAGCAGTGAGCAGTCCCACTTTGCTTCGTGGCTTGTGAGGTGCTATCACACCTGAATATCTCTAAGAGCCTTTTTCAAGCAGTATTTTGCATGAGGACTGACTTTGTACAAGCCACTTTGCACAAGAAGTGGTGCTGTGTTTAATTTGGTTACAAATGCAAACACACAAACACATTCCTTCTGCTCAGCAAGCAGCCGGGCAGCCAGGAGGAGGTTGCAGGACAATTCCCACAAATCCAAACTAGATCCCAGGCAGAGATTAATTCTGCAATTAACTTCAATAATAGCAGGATCCTATTAACTCATGAATCATTTTGGAACAATACTTTATCTAGTGCCAGAGGGTGTTTTTGAGTGTGAAACTAAAAGCATTTGGGGGATATTATATTGAGTGCCATGGCTCTTTTTGCATTTTAAAGACCTAATATTTGACTTGCAAAGCCGCTCTACCTCTAACAAGTGCCACCTAATAATAAAAGCTTTTGGTGTTTTCCTATTCACTAGTATAGCAAAGGGACAGACCATGAGTCAGGGCAGAAATTCAGAGGCAGCCACCGGCACCATGACATCTTTTTCAGCTTTACACAAGAGAGACAGTCAAGGGTGAACAAGTCACAGCAAATCAGGAGGGACGTCTGTGCTGCTGCTGAGTTTGGGGACAGATCACCTAGTTATTATTTATCCTGCCCATCATGGGGTTGTCCTGAGATGCTGCAGGTTGACTTTCAGCTGTCCAGCTCTCAATTAAAGCAGCGGGTGGGGAGAGGTTAAATGTGTTTGCATGGGCAGAAGAGTGTTGCAGGGCATATGAACTGCGCAAACTGCTTTGCCCAGAGCCTCAGTATGGAAGGAGCTTCTCAATTTGACACAGTATGTGGTATCTGTCAGCTCTGAGCACCCACTGCTTTCCTCCCCAGAGCCCCTAACAAATGACATTGTCAGTAATTAACCAAATGCGGTTAGCAGTTTTATGGCTGATAAATTGTAACTGTTATTCTTAATGAGCAGAGAGACTCAATCAGACGAGGTTAATATACCAAATAAATGCTATTTGCTCCACTTCAGCATTATCCAAGGTGAAACACCCCAGCACTGGGAGATACTGAGCACAAAATACAGCGACATAGAGACACTGATGACTGAACATTTGCTAATGTGCAAACCACTAGGAGACCTGAAATCCCCAGGACCCGATAACTTGAATGATCTCCAATAACAGGCCAGGTCTGATCAACACAGGCAGTGCTGGCTGCGTGATCCAGGATCCATGAAACTACTAAATTCAGGCCAGGTTCTCACTGTCTGCTTGATCTTACTACATTCTGGTCTCAGAGGTATAGCTAGGGGAATGATTGGAGGTTATATGAGATTATATTCTCCAAATATTTTAGCTGTGTAACCAGCCCCAGCCATTCCTTCAGCCTTCACAAATGGGAGCAGGGCTGGGGAGGAGTCCTTGCCAAAAGCCTGAATGTGCGAATACCCTTTCCACTTTCACTTTGTGTCTTCAGAGAACTACGCTCTTTGCTTTCTTAATGAGATAATTTAATATATTGGCTGCTCAGGTCTATTTCTACCTTCACGGCAGAGAGTAACTGAAGTCCTGTCCACTGTTAGAGCTACGGTTGTGCAGGGAACCTCTGTGACTCAACATGGCGGTTGTAGCATCCCAAATTAAATGTGCCTGGTACGTTTTTTCATGTTTCCTGCATTACACACTCCTCCCAACCCTGTTCTTCCATTCCCAGGAGAGCAGCAAGGCTCACTCTCTCTCTGCAATGTACAATAAAGCTAAAATACACAGCACTGCTGCCAAACGGGCACAGAAAGCACGGCATGAGAGAGCGAGGAGGAGCTGGCATCCACATCACCTATTCCAGCAGCTCCTTTTGTATTTTATTGGATTTTAAACCAGCAAACAACAAGCCTTGCACAGATCGAGCATCACCACAGTGGTGTTATGCTGCTGTCAGCTCATTTCTCCACCCTGGAGAACAGCTGCCATCAGTGTGTGCTCTGAGGGAGCATTTCCCACAGAGAGCAGCAGGTTTCAGGGACAGAACCTGTGTTTATTCACAGCTGAGTGTTTTTAAAAGGTTTTTACTGAAGTCTGAAAGTCTTGGTATTTCCCTTGCCTCCCAAGCATTTTCTGAGCCTTTCCCTGCTTGATTTTACCCAGGACTGAAGGGAAAAGAGATGGGGACTCCTGCCCAGGGCACTTCAGAGAAATTCTTATCAATGGAATCCAGGCTCTGCAAATAAGAGTGGCAGACCCCCCAAATCCAGGCAGATACTGTTTAATTCCATGGACACTAATACTTGTCTGGCCCTGCCACCCCAGATAAACACAGTGACGTGTAATTTACACCTCACTGTACAGGTGCCTTTTTAATCAACAGGAGAGTCAGAATTCTGCCTGGAGAAGGGATGGAAAGCACATACAGAGAAACAGGGGGACGAATGACCTTGTTGAGTAATTGGTTTGCACTCTTGCTTGCCTGGGAACAGGGCAATATGATTCCCTGGGTACCCACAGGCAGCTGTGTGGTGCTGGCATTTCACATTAGCAAAAAACCCCAAACCTAGTGGTAATTCCTGTTTCCTGCAACAGAAGTTTTGCTCTTTCAATGGCCTTTCAGTGACTGAGGCAGGAGATCTGCCACTTGCTCACACTGCAGCATTCAGGACCCCGAGCCAGCAAAAAGGTGTCTGCTCCCTCCACGACCGAGGAAGGAAGCAATTTCCGTGAGTTGGCTTTAATGCAATTTTCCCTGGAAGAAAGGAGTTGCAAATAACATTAGGTTGTCATGCCCAATGGATGGCAGCAATTGATGGGGTGCCCAGATCCTCTTCAGCAGCTTTTGGTCGGAGCATGAAGTACAGCTGCTATCAAGAAAACTTCCCCTGATTTGGGACAGGGAAAGCAAAGCCCCCATCACTGCAGCCCCCATTCCACCAGCTCATCCCAGTTTGCCCATCCCTGAGCTGCAGCCAGTGTTAGCAGAGGGCATAAAGCTCTGCCCACGTTTCTGCTGTGGCCAGATTCATCACTGTGAAGATACAAGTAGCTCTGAGGTCTCCCCACAAGAAAGTAGGTCTTGCCCCATTAGAGTCACAAGGTGTGTGAACTCTTTTACCAGGGCACTTCTGAACATCTGCTTAGACAGAAAGTGTATAAAATATCACAAAATGAGGCAAAAAAAAAGGTGCCGGGGAGCCAGGTAGCATGAATTGGAAGAGAGAGCACACAGGTTTGCAGTTTCCACGTACTGCTTCTTGGACCTTTGTTCTGAAAGCTAAAACCAGCATGGAAAATGAGGGTGCAGGAGGAGAAAGAGGCATCCCCAGGCCTCTCCCTGAGAAACTCACAGCGGGGGGATAACAGGGGGGCTCCCCAGCCTGGCCTGGACCACTCCTTGCTGCTCTGTCTGCTGTGGGCAACACCATTCCCAACCTCCCACCCAAGCAGACTCCAGGGTGGGGAGGCAGGTGATGTCCCCACACCATGTGCAGGCCAAAGTCTCCAGCCTTTTAGCTCCCTATTGCTCTCTGGCTTGTAAGTGGTTTCTATTTGTTTTGACACTTTCCTATTCTATCTGCTGCATTTTATCTGCTACTTTAAATCTTTGTTGGTGAATAGGGTCTTACTAGAATCATTAAGTTCCATTCAACTCATCCAAACGCAACCCATTAGCTTTATTTGTTGCCTGGTTTCCTTATCTGCACTGATGTTATCTGCCTGTTCCTGTTGTAAAATAAAAGTTTCCTTATTGAAAGGAAGAAAGCAGTTTGCTGAAGGCAGAGGTTCCTCTTGTGCTTACCCTGACCGACAGAGAAAGACCCTTCCAGAAAGGGAGGAAGGATCTGCACCAGAAACAGCCTCTTTACCTAAAAAAAAAGCTGCGAGTAGGAGGGAATGGAGGATTTGTTGGATACAGCCGCCGTGACAGATTTAGCATCTCTATGATAGAGGCAGGTGAGCACCACAAGCAGTGCAGGATGCACCCAGGTACTGCCTGGTTATGTGTTTGTAATATTATAATAGTTAATCCACTGAGCAACTGATATTTAAGCACCGAATGTTAGAGGTGCCGCACATCTGCAGCTCACCCTGGCCCAATGATGTCCTCACATCCCCAAATATGTCCAGGAAGAATTTTTCAGGTTTTAGTTTTTATACGACCAGTGCTTTTAAGACCTAGTTACCTGAAGAGAGGTTTCAAAAGGGATGAGGAGGGTAATCAGACTTCCAAAAGTGTCCAGCACATCTGCAAAGCAAAATGCTTAGTGCCTTAACAGAGAAAAGCCTGGCTTACACAAGCTCACAGCCCTTATTAAGCTTATGATCAGCCAGAAGAGAACTGTGATTACAGCAGTGACTAAGTGATGGCTTATTGCTGCAGGCTGAAACGAAATCAAGGAATCGGGCTGTCTTTGTAGAGCACAGCTGAAAGACTGAGCACAGAGCAAGATTTCAGGCTTAGCAACCCTAAGCCCAGCTCAGTGAGATGCTGCAAAGCAGAGGGCAGCAGGATGAGCACAGCCTATCTCTGGGATAGCACATGGTGAGCAGGAGAGAGCACAGGAGCCAGATTGTGCTTAGGAGCCAGAGTCAGTTCTCCCAAGTTCTCTTCTCACTTGGCTCTGACCACTCATTGCCATCACAGAGCTGCAAGCGAGGCAATTAACTGTGCTTCAGACTCAATGCTAAACCTACAGCAAGATGAAGACTTAACCTTCCCCTTCTGCTCTGTTTATTGAGAATCAGAAAGTACTATAAGAAGGGTTCTCAAAGGAGATGACTTTTGCTATGCAGCTCACCGGAAGAGTCACTGAACTAATTCAGAAGTTTAATCAACTGAGACGAGGCTGGGAGTACAGAACTGCAGGGTTTGACCCAGAACAGAATAATTAGAAGAAAAACCAGGGACCACACAGTGTTTTTGGTTTCCTTGATGCCATTTGGCATCCAACGCACTGAGCACCAGCCCAGACACAGCTCTGCCAGGTACAATGAGCTCTAATAACACTGCAAGAGCTATTAACCTGAACACTGCTTCTTTGTCACAGCCAGGATTATAAACCCTTTAACACCTCTTTCAAGAGAGTATTTCTCAGTAGTTATAGCATTATTTAAAGACTGCACAAAAAGGCAGTAAATTCTTTAGGAGCAAGGTCTTCTGCCAGGTCAGTGAAGAAGTTGCAGGAACCAGCAATAGGACCCAAGAATCGTCCTTGTTACAACACCCTCACACTCAGCATAGGCAACAGAAACAGAGACAACAAAAATACATGCGGAGTACTGTGAATTAAAGTAGTGCCTCCTCTACTTCTCTATTGAACACTAGAGGAAGCTTTCATCTATAATTTTTCCCCAGCACCTCACTTATTCAAACTCACCTCCCTCAGCAAATCCAAAAGGCACCAGAGTCTTCACTGCTGCCCTATATGGCCCCCCAGCTTGTTAAGGCAGACTCAGGTGGGCTCCAAGTAATTTACTGCTTCTCCATCTAAAGAGGAGTTCAAGCACCCCCCTAAATTCTGCTTCAGGAACAGAAAAAGGGAAGGGAAGGAAGGGGAAGGGAAGTCTGTACTATTTTTAAGCTTCTAGGGGAGAAAAAGGGTCAGACGCTTTTGTGTTTGAACTCAGAGATGTGGTGTTTTTAGGTTAAGTCTGCAAGTGCAAGCACTTTTTCCTGTCTTACACTTGCAGAGGTAAGAACAGGAAAACGAGAGTAAAAAAAATAATAGAGAGCAATTAAGTAGTTAAGTAAGAGCTCTGCAGAAATCTTACAAGTCATCATGCAGTGCTTCATTTAGGGCAATCATGTAAGGAAGGGGAGTGAATGAGCACATTTGGAAGTCATAAGACAGACTTAGGGACAGGGTTCAATGGGGCAGAGAGATCCCCAGTAATTACTGAGCTGTGCTGCAGGATTTCTCGTGTGTGGGTTGGTGCAGCTGGAAATTGCGGATGAAGTATATTTAAAACAACATTAAGCAGGCCTGGCTCAGCTACTTCTTATGGGGGTTTTCAGTGGGAACTGTTTCTTGTGGCTCTTTCAGGCTTTCCTCAAGGGACAAAAAGGCTGAAACATAAATCTCCAGGAAAAGAAGGTTGAAGGGGCCCTGTGCAGCAAGGTGCTTCATTCCTCTGCTCGAAGCCAGAGCTGCCCATATCATTTCTAGCAGAACCTCAGATGCCTTTGAAGGCTTCCTGGGATGGAGAACTCTCATTTTCCATGCTGCAGCCACTTGCAGAGTCTCAGTCTCCTTCTACCTGAAGTGTTTTTTCCTAATGTTGAACATAAATCTTGCCCTATCCCCACTGGATATGAACAGGCTGTTTGTTTGCTCTCTTTCATCTGTCACCCTTCTGTACAAGGATGGACACTGTCCCAGCACTTTGCCTCCAAGATGCTCCTGTGGGGCTCTGATGCCAAAGAGATGAAGGAAAGTCCCTTAGATGAGTTTATCTCCTCCCTATTGCCAAAGTTTGGGCTGGTAAGTGTAAATCCCATACAGATTAGTGGTCAGAAAACAAAACATATGTCATCTTAAAGTCTGTTTTAATCTTCCTAAGGCAACCAAAAGAGATTTTTGGGAGGGTAGATGCTTCAAGGTTCCAGTTCTCCATCTACAGCTTTTTCTGCACAGCTCCTTGTATATACTCTCAACAGGTCCCTCTGCTTCCCCTGTTTCTGGCCCTGCCCCAAGGACAGGTGAGGTTATTTTGGCAAATTGATTTATTGGTGTCTTGTACCATGTAGGTTTTATCTTCCACAAGGGTCCTGGGGTGAGACCTACAGCAGAGCTAATGTTTCTTAATGAAAAGTACTAGGATTTATGGCAGATGAGACAGTTCTTTCATTTCTGTGTAATACTGTTCACTGAAGGATTTGGAAAAAATATTTCGACAGATCCCTGATGACTTATTTCAAAGCATAAAATACTAAGTGCCAATTTAAGGAAATAATTAGAAAGGTAAATACACATTAATTTTTTTCATTTTCATTTAGATTTCAGCACTTAAACCCCTCACTTTCTTTAAAAGAGAACCTTAAACGCTTATTTCGAAGTTCTGTTCTCCAAGCCATGTATTGCTGGAAAAAAGGGATTAAAATTATGTTCCTATAAGAGAGGCCCTGCCAAGCTGCCTATTTGTTGATGAGTAGATCTCAAATATTTGTGCTTTGGATTTGGCTCATTAAACTTCTCTGAAGAGGGATGCTTGTCCAAGCCCCTGAAGGTGGCAAAAACTGGTCGATGATTCAAAAGGCGGCAATACGAATGTCTTTGTATATTAAGCTTTTTAAATATTGCAGTGTTTTTCCCCAATGAACTTGAAAGGTTGAGACTTCTAGTTCTTTGCTATAAGTGACTAATTTGAATAATATGGGCAACACAATAATATTTTTTTTATTTGAAAGCTTATTATGCACCTGAAAACAAGGTGACTTTAATGATTTACCTGCTTATGCCACTGGTGTGTCAGTCATGAGCTTTTTGAGTGTCTCCTATTGCTTCAATAATCAGACTTTCTCTAACCGTGTGTCTCAGTGCTATGGAGATATGCATATATAGTGATATAGACGGATGGATTTTTGCTTGCTTCCTAGTAGAAAGAAACTTATCCAAAATCAGTGTGGGTTGAACATAAACGTGTTCTGGGTGTGTTTTTTCCAGTGCTTAATTAAACACTGTCAAGAACTCCAGCTGGGCACGACATTTTAAGATGGCTGGATCTTTTTCCTTTTTCCTTTTAAATTACAGTCAATGCAGCAAATTGCAGACAGGGGTGAGCCAAAACTGCTCGATATGTGAGGAATGTTAGACAGCCCCGCAACTGCGTCTGTTTCAGCGAATAATACCCGTTCGACCACAGGCATCCCGTGTGCTCCTCTGCCAGTGGTACCCTGCAGCTGGAGTTCGAGATGCTGCAGCTGCAAAATCTGAGTGGGGAAAGAAAAGATTTAGAGCTCTCAGATATGGTACGTGGCTGGGAAAATTGGCATGCAAACGTCTTCACTGGGTCTGGCGCAACGGAAAGGTTTTTGCTCATGCCTGTGTTTGCTCAGCGCTGGCATCTCCCGGCAGTGCCCTCGGCACTAACTGGCGTGTGCTGCAAATAAGCAATGCAGCCATTAGGGCTTTTACCATCACCCTAATGGAAAGAGCTGATTAGGAAGCTTTTTCAGAAGGAGGGTGGGAAGGAAATGCTGTGCAATGGCCTGACCTAAGCAGCTGGGAGAGCTGGTAGCAGCTCAGTGGAGGATCTGCATAAAATGCCCTTGGGAGTGATTTTTAGAGCTAAGTGGATTTCCCACTTTGCCTTTTCAAAGACAGCAGGAGCAAATGTGATGTTTCAAGGCATGCTAGACCCACTTTTGTCATGCATTACTTAAAAGTTCTAAGCTTCATGAAGATTGTGAGATCTCAAAGATTTGTTATTTATTTTACAGCAAGGGGTTATTAACTACTCTGTCTCCCCATCCTGATACTTGATGGTGACTGTTTACTGGCCTGCAAGGGAGGAGTTGAAGGTCACAGTCTAGTTTCTGGAGTCCTTTGGTGTTTAAGTAACTAAAATTGCCATCTGAGACTTTTGTGTAGGTCTGGATTTTCAGCCTAGTGCTTTTAGCCCTGTACCGTGAAAACACGCATGGAGATAAGATAAACAAAACCAGGGCACTCAAAGCGAGTGTACTCAAAGCAATATCTTTATTTCAGCTACTTTTCCAAACAGCTGTGGGTAGGAGATACAGCAGAGAAGCAGTTTGCTTAGCAAGAACTTTTCGGGTATCCTTCATACAAATGGCTTCGGATGCAAACAGGAGACTGGGGGGGAATGGACAAGGAGGAACTGGAGAAAATGATGTTTCTAGCTGCTGCATGTACCTTTCCGCTGCTATGCCAATAATTTTTTAGGAAAAAAGAAACTGAATCTCTTAAAATATCACTGCTTATAATAAAGCACCTTTTTTCTTTGCAGTGAAGCACCTTTTTTCTTTTTGGTTTCTTCTCAACTTCCCAAAAATGAGGGATCCTAAGGCAGGGTCCACCATTTTCCTTAAAATGGGAAATACACATGTTCCCAGCCAAGCTGGATGTTCTTGTGAGAGAAGTACTGCCAGCAGTACAGAAGTCCAGCAAAGTTATAGCCCATGGTTGCAGCTGTACTTAAAACAATGTGCCTCTGAAAAAGCTTTTCCAGATTGATATGTTGTTATTTATCTAATTCTAGCATTATGCTTTCAGAATGTGATATTACATGAAATTGACCAAAAATGTAATTTAGGGTAAAAGTACTGTGCAAAATATCATTCTTAATGCTGGTGCATTCTTGCCCACCTGAGTGGAGCAGACCTCTTGAAGGTGCTGGCGAGTGTGGGCTCTTATTAGCAATTAGCACACTGCAGAGATCCCCCAGTATGGTTGTAGGAGCAATGACGTTACAAAACTAGCACCCATAAATGGTATCTGAAGATGACCCTTAGATGTAATTAAAATACCTTCTCTAAAGCAGAGCAAAAAGGTTCAATTTTTTGCTGCCAACTTGGGAAATTCTTCAGGGATGTAACTGGGGCTGCAGAACTGAGGTCTTCTGCACGTCTTCTCCAGGGCCCATAAGGGCTGAAACCTTCTCAGTACTTGTGTAGTTTGCATCACCTTGAAACAGTCATTTCTGTTCACACAGGTGTCCTTGGCATGGACAGACAACCCTGTCAGCAAGCCTGGAAGCCAGTGGAACCAGACAGAAGCATTTCTAATGTATCTACCAAAGCTTTGAGCCCAAAGCTGGTGAATGGCTACTCTATGGCTGGCTTGATTAAATGGCCATTGAAGATGATGTAAACATCAGACTCCTCACTATAGATGGCGTTTTCTCGCTCCCGCTTGAACATCCTCACCCAGACCTCCTCCCCTTCCTGCAGGTCCAGCATCAGGCTCTGGCTCTGCATGATGCTCCGATCGCTGGGCTGGGCGTAGAGGATGGCCACCTCTTTTTCGTTCTTCATCAAGTGCAGGTAGGTTTCCTTGAAGTTCCAGGTGTGGACATTGAGGCTGAAGTAGTAGATTCCTGCCACATAGCAGAAGAACTTCCCCGAGAACATGTTGAAGTGCTTGTAGAGGTTCACGAACTCGGTGTCAAAAGTGACGTGCTGGAAGTAGTCTGAGCTGTGAAGGGGTTTTCTCCGACCCACCGAGAAAGCAGCGTAGAGCTGCTTGCAGGAATGGCCTTGTGGGCCAGGCTGGCCTTTCTGTCCTTTCCGTCCATTATAGCCACGTAGGCCTCTTTCTCCCTCCTTCCCAACTGCTCCAGGGTTCCCTTTCTGTCCCATTTCACCCTTCTCACCTGTGAGCATAAAGGAAAACCTTGTCAAACACAAGCACGTGAAGCCCAAGCCGTAGACACATCCTGCTGGAGAAAACCACTTAGGCAGCCGCTAAAACACGGTTTTCCCAGCACAGATATCTGGAAGCATTGGTCAGACACCAGCACCTTCCCGATTCTCAGAAGGATAAAAATGTCAGGTGAAACCCTGACCCCGATCAGCTTGTGGTGCCAAAGTCCAATGTCCAATAGTAGAAATTCAGACTGATTGCCTGAATCCAGAATTCATGAAACCAGCTCCTTCTTGCAGAGGTTTGAGCAAGAAAAGTTACTGATTTTGCTGAGGTCTGATTTGGGCCTGGGAAAAGTGGTTGGGTTTGTGCACCACCACTTACAGGACTCCTTGGCTTGTCTCTGCTATTATGTGCTTCGTTTTTGTATTCCTGCCTCACTGAGACAAAAAATGTGCAATGGAAAAGGTGAGTGACACCTCTCCTTTTATCTAATTCTATCATTTAGTAATTCTGTGATAATGTTTGTATCTGTTTTTTAGTGTGACCTAACCTGACATTCCAGTGATTCTGGTTTTTGACAGATTAGAGCCTTTTGTCAACATATTTACATCTTGTGCCATATCACCCCTTGACCTTATTTTGGGTAAACATAGTGGATGAGCTTTTGGTGTAAGGAAGAGCAGAGCTTGCAAAATGAGGGTGAGCAAGCAAGATAAAGATGTTATCACGGTAGTCAGCTTTACCCACCTTTGAGAATGGTGATATCTATAGTGGGCTGGACTTTGGGTACCGCATAGGCAGGGTCGCTGCTCATCCTTGTGTATCGTGAGGAGACGATGGAGACAGGCTGCTCTGAAGGTCCACAGCATCGCACGCATGAGAGGCGACGCGGTTCCCGTCTTGGCTGTCCCTCCTCCAGCACCGCACCGACGTTCGCAGTGGACACCAGGAGCAGGAGAATCACGGCGCTCATCTTCAGCAGAGCCAGCTGGACACAGCAAAGAACAGAAATTATTAACACGGTGATTCAAATCAGAGCTTCTGATGGGCCATCTGTTAATGTTCCCGTAAGGCGTGTTTCTTCTGATTAATTATTAGCTTATCTGGTAGTGGAACCAGGAGACTCCAGGTAGGAAGGGTGCCCCGGTGTGTACTGTTTACAAGCAGTGGAAAAGGCAATCCCCGTCTCTCATTACTTACAGGTGAAATATCTGACAAGAGGCACCATGTTCAAAACAAAACAATAACAAAAAACCACACACACCCAAACCTGCTGAGATTGGAAGCTGAGGCTGAGATGTTTGAAGCTGTTGTAGCAAACTCTGCTCAAGGCACACTTGCTGCCCCTGGCTGCTCTTGGAACAGCCCTTGCAAAATGCGAAAGACTTGGAGTGTTGCTCTGTTGGCTGCTGTTTCTTGCATTGCCATTCTGGAAGGTTCAAAATCAGATGCAGAAAACGAAACTTTATATAAATATAGAGCCTAAATCCATTTGTGGTTGTGGGGTTTTTTTGTTTGGTTGGCTGAGGTTTAATTTTGGTATTTTTAGGAAAAACCTGAATGGAAAGATGGAAATGAAATTAAAAGAAATCAAAAGCATTTGTCTCTTTAGAATAGTCTCTCTCAGCCTCTTTCCAAGGTGACCTGGCCAAGCACTTTGTGGCTTTGACCATACCCACGTGCTCTTCCTAGCAGAACTTCTGTGTACGCTTTCCATTTTTATTTTCCAGGGTGCAGAATGGAAAGCCAAATAGCTGCAACAAATGGATTGAACTGGGATTTGCTCTGCACAAACACTAGTTTTTGAGATCATCTATTACATTTTCATCTTCTACCAGCAAGCTCCAAAGGCCCTGAATCCTGGGTAAAATGAACAGAGAGAAAATGTTTCAGGGAGTGCACATGAGGTGAGTTTTCTCCACCTCCCCATCGCCTTCTTTCCTAGGAAGGGATTGGAGCCTGGGAGAGGCAACTGTCTCCTCATACCATCCATAATTAGTGTAATTCTCCTGATTGCAGTGGTGTTTCATACAAGATAGATTTTGGATCGATGCCTTTCTGGACCTTATCCAAAGTCCAATTAGTTGGATGGAGTCTTGCTGACCTCAGGCTGGGAAGAGCTTTTACGGCTGCTCTTCTACCAGCTTTAGTTCCTGGAATAGTTGGTAAAGGTAGTTGTTAAATGTCCTGGCTTTCAGAAATAGCTCAGTGAACGCACAGGTCACATCCGCAGAGTGAGGGGTTCTTACCTTGGAGCTTTACAAAGGCTTCACTGGGTACAAAATGGGCCAGCTGAGAAAATTTGGGAAAAAAAGTATCAGTCTAGGGCAAGGGCATTCTTGGGAAATGCTTTTTTCTAGTTCTTACCTGCTCCAAAAGAACTGTGATTCGCACCTTTTATTACTTGGTGCAATCCAGCTCCTCGGAAACCTGACAAATACTTACTAGCAGGGACAAAATAACTTTCCTTCTGACAGCGGCGAAAATTCTTTCATCAAATCTATCACAACTTGAAATGATCTTTCTATTCATAGTCATACATCATTCTAGGTACAAGTCTGAGGAGGGATTAATACTCCTTTTACGTTAGTGTTCAGGGCATGACTCTTATTTTCATTAAGTCCTTTTTAATTTTCATTCACTTCTTAAGCCATCTTTGTGATGCCAAACAGGAACAGAAATGCAATGTAAGTCTAAATGGCAGCAGGTCATAACTAACCAACCATACGTGACCAGAACAGAAAGTTTGCACTACAGAGAGAATTTGGTGTCTGCGCGATGTTTCTGGGGCCTCCTCTGCAGTAATTGAAGTTTTTATATATTCATAATGGCCTAAAGAAGACCCCATGTCCATTCAGAGTCCCAGGGAATCAGGGCAAATACATCCTCCATGGGACTAAAAGCTATTTAGGAGTCAATAACCTGGGGATAAAGTATAGGGCATTGGATTACATTATCAGAACATTAAAACCGGATGATGAAATTGCTCATAATACCTTCATGAAGAAGAGCATTCATTAAGTGGAACATTCATAATGAGTGGAAGGGAAAGGATTCATAAATATGAAGAAATTACTTTGCATTTTTATAGAACATTATTCTCCTTAAGATGAATGGCTTTCATATATATATATATATATATATAAAACCCATCAAGCTTTTTATTTCCACATTTTTTACTTGCTATGAACAATCTGCATCTAAAGTGCTGGTTTTCCAGTGACACCTGGAATTCCCAGTGTCTACCAGCAAAAAAACCCAGAATCCTCTCATGCAGGGCTCTAGAGATGCCACAAACCTATCCTAGAGAAGGGCAGAAACCATCATTTCCAGTTCAGGGAGTTAAATGATGTAATTCTTTATTCTTGTGTGCAACTTCTCATTTAAATATATTTTCTTGACACTATTAAGCCAGAGAGAGCACCTTGATTTTTTTTTTTTTTTTTTTTTCTGGCTCATGATTGAGTTTAATCTTATAGCTCAAGGTAGACAGCTTATGTATGAGGCACATTTGCTCGTGCAAAGCTTTTTAATCATTCTGTGTACCTGAAGAATCTCAATACTTTGATATAAAGTAACACATCTGGGCAATAGAAAGGATAAGAAAGCCCTATAATATTTGCAAAAAATAGCTTGCTTGCTCTGCACACAGAGGAAATAAAGCAAGAAGGTGAAGCAAGTCAGCCTGGAAGCTGGACCAAAAGGTTTTCCCTGTGGTTAATAACGTGGAGTTTCCAGCCTGACCCCTGATTGTGGTCAAGCCACAACTGGTCCATCAGCACTGCCAGCAGCCCCTCTGGGATGTGTAGGTCAAGCCAAAGGTACAAATCTACCTTAATCTAGCCCAGGCCCATGTTTTCCATGGGTACAGTAAGTCCTTACCTTGCAAGGATACTGAAGAATAAATCCCAGTAATAACTGTGCTGAGCTCACGCGCTGCTTTAGTGAGAGTTCACGAGGCAGAAATTGGTCTTGGATCCCTGAGTCGTACTTCACATTTCTGCTGACATTTTCCTTCCTGTTATTCCTCAGGCTCCACTTGGAAAAGCAATCTATGACTATCTTTGCTTTAAATTCACAGGACAACACCAGCCACTGCCCATTTTAAATTAATGACAAATCTGGACTGAAAACCCAAGAGGGCAGTTAAGATTAAAACCTTTTTCTTGCGCCACAGAGACGGAAAACACACAAATGTGTCAGGCGTGAACCTCGGCATCGTTCCAGAGACGGAAAACATCCTGGGTCTGATTTTTTACCTTTTGTTTTCTTTCAAATCCCGATCTCCTCGCTGCTACAGACCTCCTTGCACCGCCGGCAGCAGGAAACGAAGCATCGTTAGGGCTGGGTTCGTCTGGACGCTGAACTTCCTCTTGGAAATGGTTTGTTTGGGATTATTTTTCTTTTAAATTTTCTTCCCCAAGAGGATCTAAAATTTCTTCATGAGCAACTTATTGTAGAAAAACCCAAAACACTGAAGGAGCTTGTGTGTTTTCCAAGGCAAAGCTCAGCGGTTCCTCTGCCCGCGGGGCAGCTCCTCCCTCATGCGATGCGGCAGAGATGCTCGAGCTGAGCATCCCGAGCCCATCTGCAGCCATGAAGTGACTTGAAGGCTCACAGACAAGAATATTTGAATCACAACAAGCAATGTGGTTTAAAATTTTCCACTGTCTGTAGTGGTTTGCAGATGACCAACATTAACGCCCTCTCGTCCGTAGTGTTTATGCAACGTGCTGGGGTGAAGAAGAAGAGGTTGGGAAATGCTGCTGGATACAGGCGGGTTGGTTTGAGTTGTGAGTGGGGTGGGGATGGAGCAAAGCCAGGATCTATATCTCTAACAATCTGGATGAACACTTGGTCAGTGAATTTGTAGCTCCCTCTCTAATTATTTGGGGTTTTTTTAATTTTATTTTTCTGATGCTTTTTTAGCACGTGCTATTCCCAGTGTGGGTGAACTGCCCTAATTCCTCTGTCCCGGGAGGAGCTGTGAAAAATGTTCACCCCACCGGTTCGTGCCACTGAGCAGCAGCAGCTCCTGTGGTCACCACGTGCTCTCTCCAGCTGCGATTTTACCCGTCAGACGTGGGAAAGGATGAGGATCCCAAGCAAATGTCCCTTCCTGCTGCCTGCACATGCTCAGGCTTATGGGACTGTGTGGATTTAACACAGTCTTCAGCAGACACTATGGGAGGAGATGCTGTGCCCGTATGAGAATGGTCCCTTGCACCTGGGGTCCAGCACCTTCACATGGTACCACTTTTCCTGGTCTGTGGCAGGGGTTGCTATCACACTTACCTCAGCATAGACAGGGAGCAAAAAGATGTTTGCTGGTTCCTTTCCTAAGCAAACAACTCTTCCCTATCTCGCTCTTCTCATCCCTGTCTACCCCTCTGGCGCCAGGAACATGCCTGCACTGTCCTGGGAATGGTCCTGCTTGGGGCTGGGCGCTCCTTGCAAGTGATCCCATCTCCGTAGCAAGCCCAGACACTGATTCAGCCCGGCACAGGGCGCATTACAGTTAAGTCATTCCCAGTGCAGCTTCTCTGACGGAGCAATTCACCCTGACGAAGTGTATGGCACCAATGCTCCTTCACCCTTCCCAGCAGAAAAGCAGCTTTCCTGTGACTTGTCACTGCTGATTTAGTCACTCCGCGAACTCAGCTTTCCGTCTGCCGAAATAAAGCAGGCAGAGGTGCCCCTGCAGCAGGTCCCATGGGTGCTGTCACAGCGGGGTGGGTGGCAGCGCCAGGACACCACTGCTGGCAGCAGCAGCACCGTCCTGTCCCTGCTGCAAACCCCTGCTCACAGCTCAGGAGCGAGCGGCGCCTTTCAAAGGGCTGCAGTTCCCCGGCAAGGCTGGAGAAATAAAAGTTTCCACGTCTGCAGAGAACGCCAGGAAACAGCTTTTTCCTGTATCAGATCAGGCACCGTCCCCGTCCCACCGCTCAGCCGCGGCTGAGAGCAAAAGCAGACTATAGGGAAGCATCATTCTGAGGTGCTAAGAACAGTTAATGAAACAAGAAGTGTTAGCAGGGACAAATTAAAGTCAGCTCAGCAATAACCTGGCCTTGCATTTATTTCACCTGCTGCAGTGAAGCAGAAAAAGTGAGATGAAGCACGGCAGGCAGAGACCACCTCTTCTCATGACTCACCCAAGCAACCTGCTTCTGCAGGGTGGGAACATTTTGTTCCCTATGGCAAGAGTATTTTTTCCCCCCAACTTATTCAAATCCATTTAACTTACCTTGTGACTCATAAGCCCCTGTCTTTTACTTTCCTTGTTGTTGCTTAGCAGGATGCATAATATGAAAGCTGCTGTTCATTCAGGTATTTCAGTTCTCGG
Organism: Streptopelia decaocto; assembly: GCF_964273445.1. Taxonomy (NCBI): domain Eukaryota; kingdom Metazoa; phylum Chordata; class Aves; order Columbiformes; family Columbidae; genus Streptopelia; species Streptopelia decaocto. The sequence goes on along the minus strand of NC_138668.1, from coordinate 5,401,084 downwards.
TGGCTGCTGCAGCTTCCTAGCTGGAGTCCAAATGAAACACTGAAAGTCAGGCCGGCTCCTTATGAAACCCAGCAACGAGGTTGTTTGCAAAAGCAGGGTTTTTTCTTGTTTCTTTACTTGCATCAACTCGTACTGGGTCTGTGTGTTTTTGTCCTGCTATAGGACTTGCAGCCAGTCTGTCGGGTTGCACGTTGCCTCTCACAATGATGGCAATGAAGACCAAAAAAATTTGTGAATAATAAAAATGAAAAGAATATCAAAAAACCACAGACTGAAAACCACATCCAGTGCTCTCGCCAAGAGAAAAAGTGCTGGGATCACATGGAAATAATTTTTTTTTGGGAGATTTCGGCATCTTTTTAGGCAGGAGAAAGGAGCAGGGAAAAATAACCCCAAAACAAACAAGAAACACAATTCTGGCTTTTGTGCATGAGCTGCAGAAGTGGCAAAAGCCTCTCGAAGGGGTGCAGCCATCGAAACCCCCATGCTGAAAAACAAACCAGTGTCTCTTTGCTTCCGTGCGAGCAGATTTGGGGCCAGTCTCCGGGGGTGATGTGCAGCAGCACAATGCTGGATTATCTCCCCGATTTACAGGTTCAGGGGATAACACCTTACGCCAGCCCACCCATGTCAGGATGTGCTGAGTATGAGCATCCTACGAACAGGAGAGGACAGGGAGGCCCAACCTCCTCAGTGGGTGTTTGCTGACACTTTCTCTCATCACTTCATATTTGCTGGTGTTGTGTTTTACACTAACTTTTCCATGACATCCAGAAATGTCTGGAGAACAAGTTGCAATTATTTCATGCTAATTAGGACATGGAGCAGACGCAGGCGTTTCAGAGCACATGTCCCCAGCCCTGGGGCAGAGCCGCGCTGCACCCGTGCTGCTTGACTTTAGTGCTTTCTTAGGTGGAACTGCACACTTGGTGATGTTTGACCTTAGTGCCCACAGTTAGCTGGAATTGCACACTTGGTCATTTCCAGCTCTTGAAAAAAAACCCCACCAAACATTAGTAGTTTTATTTAAAACCAGGTTTGGGCTCTGGAATTTTTTTTCTGTTTTGTTTTTCTGTTTTGCAACTGCCTTCCATTAATTGTAAAAGTTAAAAGAGACAGGTATCCTACATAGCGCAAGCTCCAGCATCATTCCTGCACTAAGACTGAAAATGAAAAGCGATGCTTTGGTTGTCCTGAGAACATCAGGAGGGGAATGGTGTATTTTGTCCTCTTACAATGCCCTTCCTCACTTCAGGTCACAACTCAGTGCTTTGAATATTCCCCTCCTGCAGTTCTCCTTTGGAAACAGTCTCTGCCTAACGTAAGGAGGGATGAGATGTGACAGCACCTTGGGAACCTCTCTGCTTTTTCAAAATCCCTTCAAAGCCTCCCCGTCCCTCCCTGGCCCCACCGGCTGGGGGACATCTCAGAAATGTCCCCATCCCAGCTCCAGGTACCGATGTGTCCCAGTTCCCAAGTGCTCTGCATCACTGTACACCCAGCGGTCCCTGTCCCCCACAGATCTGAGGCAGGAGACAGCTGTCATGATGGAAAGGGGGTTTGCACATCTTTGCAGAGCTAAATAAGAAACAAAACAACCTTTTAAGTTGTAGGTGGACCTGGGTTATATATGGGAGAACTCAAATTATTTACAGATGACTTATATTGGGAATGTTTTCATATTGGTGCTGTTAAATAAAACTAGAAGGTGATTAAAATGGACTGCAGCATGATTTTTTTTTTTTAAATAAAAAATCTGCAAGTAGAGTGATGAGGAGAGGGAAGAGGGGTTATTGGGGAGCAAGGGCTGCCCCTGTATTAAGGGGAGGGAAGATTTACATATGCCACCAGTGCTGTACTGGGATGCTACAATAGCAATGACCAGCGAGGAGAAATGTAGAGGTTTGCCGCTGTCCCAGCATGAACCCGAGCAGCGTCCAGCTCTCCATGAGTCACTCTGCCGTGTGGGCTCCTCCAGAACAGCCTTTCTGGAACCTCCCCATCCCTGTCTCTGTCCTTGTCCCCATCCTGCCCCCTCCCGTCACCCCAGTGCTCCCAGTCCCAGCCAGGGATGTGTTGCTCCTGCTGGGCAAAAACCACCTGGAAATGGGCACACGAGCCCCGACCAGCCAGGGTGTGAACGCGGCTGCAGCCTTCCCAAAGCTGCCAGGAAAAGAAAAACATGACTCGTGCTTTTCTTGGAGGGACCTCAAACAGTCTCTAAGAAAACAAATGACTTTGCCTCACAAATGCCAAGCAAAAACCTTTTCTGTCCTCGTCTCTGTTCCAGATTAAACACTGAATTTGTGTAACCTTTTCTCACTCACTGTGTTCCCGGGTTCCCTGCTGTCCTGACGCTGGTCGGCACATTTTGTGGAAGGGAGAGGTTCCTCTCTGTGTTCTGCATGGTCCCTCCAAAGCCACCTCCATGGAGTTGCTGCCCTCACTTACTTGGTTCCACAAACCACCTGCATGCCAGAAACAAATATTCTGCATTTGTGTCACAGCCAGTAGAGGCACCACATGGGTGACATTGACGCCTTTTGAGGATTTGGGTCTATTTGCCTCCCAGAAGCAGCTCAGTGAGTGCGTCCTGAGCACCCCATGCACACTTTGGGGAGTTTATTTCCTTCCTTTGTCATCTGGAAAATATTTATAATTAGAACACAATTAGGGAATAATATCTGTTAGTCCTGCTCAGACATGGGAGCTGGTTTGCATCAAGTACATCCTTGCAACAAGAACCAACGCAAACAGAAGTGCAAATGCAGATGCCAAAGCACTCAAAGCAGAAGGAGTTGTGGGGTTTGGGGAAAGCTCCTCTCCTCCCTCCTGGGGATGGCACGTCTCTTCTCCCATTCTTCATTGTCTCTTCTCCCATTCTTCATTGTCTCTTCTCCCATTCTTCATCATCTCTTCTCCCATTCTTCATCGCCTATTTTTAAACTAAGCTTTTCAAGGCAAAAAAAAGAAAGTATAATTGGAGTACAACCAGGCAGACCTCTGGTTTCACAGGGGGTGTGAGGCCACCACTGAGAGCTTACTTGTGTGGATATAAAAATGGTTTATAGATGTAACTAAGTAGAAAGAGTGTTTAGGGCTCCAAAAATTATCTTAGCTAGTCAAAAACTGTCCAAATCCAGTCTATATGAGACATTTTTATTTTTACTCTGAAACTCAGGACAGGAGAAAAATGTTATGGGAACAGCGCCCGGCATCAGAGCCCGTGTATCCAGATTAAACAGGTTTTCTGCCTCTTAAAATGACAGCCTCCTTTTTTTGAAATAATCATCATATTCAAGGAAGAAGGATATTTCTGTTTACACAGCTGATTTATAAAGCTTGGCTTTTGTCCATGCAGGGAGCAAGGAAAAAAAAAGGAAATCAGTTCTGCACACTGCTGAAGGCCCATAGCAAATTAATAAGAAACTCTGTGTGTGATAGAGCAGCGAGTTCAGGGTGTGCTGAGCCCGTCTGCCTCTGCCCAAGAGAGCGGGGACAGTTATTGCAATGAATGCAAGAGGGAATTAAACAAAACTCGGCTAAAAAATGGACACATCTGTGGTAAATTTAAGGGAGATCAATGGTGAGCTGGCAAAGCTGTGGTTTTCTTTGCAGCCTTGGTGTACTAGAATTGGTCTGGTCAGTAGGGAGGTGAATGCTTCTTTCTAAACACTTAATTGATGAAGCGGTTGGGTTTTTAGGAGTGTCCTGACTTTGTGCTGCAGGAAGAGGAGCTTTGCCTATTTCGGTGCGTGTGTTCAAGGACGAGCATCTAGGACTGGGAAAGGACACCCAGAGACACCCAAATAGATGAGCTCTTGCTCCAGGCAGCCAATATTTGTGACCCTGCATCCAACTCAGATGTGGTCACCTGCGGGAGCCGGGATGCTGGAGCCTCTGTGTTCTGCAAACGTGTTTCCCTGTGTGATGAGGCCACGGTCACAGCTCCACTTGCATAAAAAGACATTAGAAATGTCTCATGCAGTGTCCACAGGCACAGTCATCCCTTCTCCTCCTTTTAAGTGAAGGCATATATTTTCTTTTATTTTTTTTTTTTTTTTTTAGCTTTCAAACATACTGTATATAGCAGCTGAAGTCTTTGAATTGTAACCAGCTCTTTAAACGAAAAGGCGTGTTTTCTATGGATTTTTCCACCCTGCTGAACTCGGTGAGAGCGACGTGTGTTTGCTCTCCCCCTCCTGCTCAAGGCTGGGGCTCTGTGCCATGACAACGTCCGCACCACATGGCACAGACACACACAGATGATTCCTATGGAAACATTAAATATTAAACTTCATTATCCTCCCAGCTTTCTGCTGGGGTGTCATTTTGGATCACAACAGCCCCCTGGCATTCACAAAATGCAGCCAGACCTCTGGGGTGTTTAACCAGCAGCCCAGACGATGCGATATGATTAATGCAGCGGCTGTGCTGAACTCCAAAATGAAGTGGAAAAAGTGAAGAGCATCTCTCTGTGCTCTGCCATGTCAGCCAAGCAGACCAGAAAGAGTTTTTTCCAAGCCTCTAATATAGTAAACCCTAACCAATAATATATTTGAATGCAATAAAATGTATACATGCATGTGCATGTGTGTGTGGTGCTTCCAAGTGGCCAATTGCACAAAGGCAAAAATAATTATGAGGTAATTGGCATTTAAACAGCAGCACATGAATGATAATTGGGAACTGCTTAAGAATAATTTACTAAATAGCGTGAAAGCTGTGATTTCACAACAGAATGAGAAAACATTTCTGGCTAAAGCCTGGTTCTGAGGGGGCGGAAAGCTTTCTGGATGAGAAGAAATTCTGCATATAACAGGTAACAAAGCAGGTGGCCAGAGCCTTCCAGGGCTGCTCACACCGAGCAATGCTTGCAAAGAGGAAACGAGATGACCTGGATAAATATAGGTTAATCAGCCTTACGGTGAACCTGTCAAAGTAGCAGAATTGCTGATGATCTCTAATGAAGAGTTAATGGAGGGTAACACAGCTAGTGCCAATCAGCCAGGGCTGGTGGGAAACAGATCTCATAGATCTAATTTCTGTTATATGTTACAAGTTTATTTGATGCAGGTACGCAGGCTTTGGCAAAACAGTGTTTGAAACCTTTTAATTAAACAGTGAAAGGGACACTAATTCAGGCTGGAGTGGAGAGATGGGTGAGCGTGTTTGCAGCAGGTATTGGGAAGGAATGATCCCTCCTGCATCCAGACTAACGAGCAGGACCTGGTAACCATAAGCTGGGTCAGCCTGGCCAGGAACCTGCTCAATAACCAAGAGGTACTCTGAAAATTGTCTATATCTGCACTAAGCTGCAACATTGATTCATCGTTACACCTCATCTACAAGCTGTCAAGCTTCCAGACCCTGTTCTGAAAGCTAAATTTGGAAATACTGAAAGACTTGAATCTCGGTTTTGAGTTAAGCCTTTGTTGAATAGAAATGGGAGTTCACGGCGGTCATAAATAGCGTGTCCATCTTCCCTCTATCCACCTTCCCTTTGCATAAAAAGCAGCTTTGTTGTGCTGAATAACCTCTTAAGCAGGACTTAGAGCATGAATTCACTTTAAACCCTGGGTTTAGTGTGATTAGCACTGGCTAATCTTAAAGGGCTTTAGGTATGTGTTGTAATGCTATGTAAGCCTTTTCTGTGCATCACCTTTTTGGGGGGAGCAGCGCAGGTTTGTAGCCGTTCTTACAGCATCTGTCTTAGTGTAATATTAGGAAATGAGCACCGTTCCTGCCTTTAGACTCTTCTAAGAATCCGATCAAAATAGCTAAACCTGGGAAGAAATCCTTGGCACAGCACCAGTGTTCAGATAGGTTTATCACACTGACTGTATTTGTGCAGAAACCAAAATGAGCTGAGAAGGAAAATATTTCTCTTTACTGTTTTGTTTCCAGGACAAAAGAGGGTTTTGATTTTTCACTTTCATTTCCTTTCCAGTTTTCAGATTACTTGTAATTATATGGTGCCGAGCAAATAAATAATGCTCTACCTTTTTGTAAATGACTTGGAAGTTTTCTTTAATCCCTTGGTAGGGTTCACCTACAATGTCATTCATCATGCTGCTGCTCTGTATTCTAGCAACTGGGCTCATTTAATTTGCTCAGCTGAATGAAATAGATTTACCATGCCTGCTTATACAGAAGTAATGATGGGTAGAACCCCGTAGCACATAATAATTGCTATTTTCCACAGAGATGCATGCCTGTTCTCAGAATAATCTTTACAAAGTTAAAACTCATGAGAGTGAGACAGGCTGTGGACAGCAGAGTAAAAATGACTGAGGGTGGTTTTCTTCCCAGATTCTTTTTTTCTTTTTATCTGTAGTTTTCAGCTTTAAGATGGTATTTGCTGGTTGAATTGCTGGGCTGTGGGACACCATGCTCCCCCTCCCCACGCTTGGCAAGAGCAGCTGCCGGTCCTGTCCCTCCCTGTGGGCAAAATGTCCCCACATCTACATTCCCAGGAACTATGTCAGCACATTCTAGGTTTGAGCCTCACAAAGGTGTTAGTCCAAAACCCACCTAAGACTTTTCAGTCCAAAAAGGAAACTGAAAATAAATCGCAGTAATTTTTCAAAGGGAGATAAGTGCAAGAGACGGGTCCAGACAAGCCCTTTTGTCTGAGGCCCGTGGCCAGAGAGTGCTGATTTCAGCTGGCCTGCTATAATTTTGTATATCATTTTTTTTCACATTGATATGTGCCTCATTTTTAAGCAGATGTAACTTTGTCACTAGTATAAGCCCTAGATGGCAGAGGTCTCTGGCTGTTCAATCTGCTCGGGTGGACCAGGCTCTGGGAACATCCACAAAGATGTTTTTCTGTACTGGCTGCCAGATGGAAGATCTCAGCTCAGCGCCCTGAACCCACAGCTTGCAGTGCCCAAAAGCATCATTTTTCTTCTTGCATCTGAAGAAAAAGAGGAGGAAGGGCAGCACGTAACATTGATCTGCAGGAGCGCTTGACATTGACATATACCATCAGTGTTTTTAGCATCCAAACGCACTTTTTCTTGGCCACATCATGACACCTGAGACCACTCCTACAACACCAGCAGAAGGGTAATTGTTTTATGACGGGAGAGCGAAGGCGCAGAAAGGTTAAGTGATTTCCCCTCCACCTGCACAGTGCGACAGCAGCAGACCTGGAAATAAATCTCAGGCTCTCTCTGCACCTCCCCACTGTGGGCTCGGGGGCTGCCAGCAGAGCAGTGATGGTTCAAGGACCAAGTGCAATTTCTGTTGTGATTTAGCAGGTCTAATGGAGACACGGTGGTGAGGAAGGCAGGCAATGCATCACCTCTGTCACACCGGCTTTCCCAGTGCCCTTCCCAGCTCGGCCAGCACAGCTCCCATCCATCAGCAAATGCATTTCAGCACTAGGCTTCCAAAAGAGGCTGTAGTACAAGAAATTCTGGGCACAGGAGCAGCAGTTTCAGAGCATTTCTAAGGAAATGGTAACAGAAAGCACCAGGAACACTACCACAGGGCAGGCGACTGCTCCAGAGAGCAGTCGTAACTTGTAAAATCAGTTGAGTTTTTGGCAGAGAAGGGCACTGAGCTGGAGCTCCTCCATTCCTACCAGCTTCTGAGAGAGGTTATTAATAGCTGAAGAACTGATAAGAAGCAAAAGCAAAGAGTTTTATTCAGATATTTTGATACAGATAAATTTGCCTTTGATGGGAATCCCATCCTGTGAAATGCTTCTGGGAGTGGCAATGATCTCCATCCAGGGTCTGTCAGGTTAACGACTTCCAGGCTGACTCAAATTGGGTCAGTGTGGCCATCAGGGGTTGATTTTATTTTCTCCTTGGCAACTGCATAAGAGCAAAGCCACTGGCAATGCTTACTGGTGTCATTGCAGCCAAAGGCCTCCTATGGACTGCCCGTGGATTTTAAAACCTTGTTCTTGCACAACCACCATGGATCAAATGAGCAACTGTGGTGAGATGCTTCTGTGCTGAGCCTTCCTATTCTGTCATTGCATAAAAATCCCATCTGTCTGCTTTGACATTTCACTGTTGGCCACGGATCGGTGCATTGGATGAAGACAAAGCTTGTCCATTCACGTGTCCAGCAAGCAAAGTCTATGGCTGATCTTAGTGATGCTCATCATTAGGCTGGGTTCCTGTCTCAGGGTAGCCAGTGCAAAGAGGAGAAAGTATCTGTCAGGGGCATAACATGAAGCACAGGAGCAGATCTGCACGACCACGAACAGCAACTGCCAACAGACAGATGTTTGCCTGGTCTTAAATTACATTGCCTGCACGCCTGGAAAAGATACAGTCTTATAAATAGCAGTGCTTCGATCACTTGTATCTTTGCATATTCAGGTCCTGGTGTGAAGCATACTGGTGTTGGACAAAACGAGCTGGCAATGGGCTGTGGGCAGGAGGTCTCTAGTGTCTGGCAGTGGGGTGTCTGGGGCTTCATGGGAAGTTTCTGGTGAAAAGAGGGGGAATGATTCATCCTTTCTGTTCTGCACTGCACAGAAGGAGAAAACCTGGGAAAGAACCATGTTTCTGGCTGGGAAAAATAAAGTTTTAAGGTTTTTGGCATCGAAGTGTTTCAGCAAGATTCCGATTTCACCATGAAAAGCAGATATTTACTGTGAATATCCAGAAGATCCGGCTGTAAAGTAGCATTTCTCCTTCTCCAGTGCTGCCTTCATTTCCTGGACAGGATCTCTGAGACCTTCAACTGAGTAACCCCAAAGAGATGCCAAGGACTGGGTGCTCATTGTGGACTAAAACCCCAACAGAGCCAGATTCCCAGCCCTGAGTGGTGCTGCCGGGGAACTGTCCCTTGAGACAGGGCACTGCACTGCATCTGCCACCCCATCATGGAGCAGGACTCACGACATGCCGGGTCAGCCTCTGTCTCCGTGAGATCCACCTCCTATCAGAGTCAAATCACTGAGAAGTGCGGACCCAAAACTTCATCTCTGCTTTTTTAGGAGGCAGATGTGATGCAGCCGACTTGCACAAACACCTGGAGAAGCAGGACTGTGTTCTCCCTCCCCAACCTGTCCCAAGGTCTCTCCTCACCAGTCGGCAGGGCCCAGCTCAGCGATGCTGCTGCCAGGCTCAGCCCTAAAGAGGGACATTTACCATGTACAATGGGCTCATTATGAGCTGCTCCCTGTTTGGGATCTCAAGGCATCCTGGCTTTCTGGGAGTAGCCATTTCTGCATATGGTACAGGCAGAAAAACAAATGTCATCAAACATTTTGAGGAGAAGGAGGAGGACAGCCAGTGCGACTTGCCTATGGACTAGCCCGAAACATTCTGCATTATTTAATGTCATGGAAAGCCACAATTAGCTGTAATTAAGGCAGCTTCACCGCCTTGCTGAGAGCAGAACTGCTGTCAGTTCCATTTTCTTACCTTTCTACAACACCGACACGCTGCAATTCAGCAGATAAATAGTCCGGGCACGAAGTACTCACCATGTAACACCGATGAATGGGCACTGAGGATTTATTACTAATATGCTGTGTTGGGGCCCAGAGGCACGCCCAGCATCGGGTTCCCTCGGATAGGGGTGTATTTATTTTTAAGTCATAGTATAGAGAGTGCAGCCATGGGATGTGACACCGTCCCCTGGCAAGGCTGGGACAAATCCACCTTCATGTGACAGGTAGTGATGGACCCATCAGAGCACAGAGCCTGTTGCCTCCAGGCATCACAAGTCTCGTTTGCTGCTGTATGTCCTGAAGAGTCTCAGTGATATTTCTGAGCCGCCTCTCAGAAAATGACTAATAAAGGGATAAAACCCAGAAGTTATTGTAAAGCATATCTCATAATTGTTTTGTCTCTGCCACTGAACATCACAGCACTTCCTGGAAAGAGATTTAAGGCCCCTTTCACATCCTTTCTTAAGCTGATCTCTTTGCAAAGTATTTCTTGTGCGGATAAGGCTTGTAACCCACAGCTCTGCCCCAGGATGAGCGAGCATTTCTCTCCTCTGTCGAGCGATAACAGCTGGGGCTGCTCCGTATTCAGTGACTCATTCTCATCTGCGACGCACCGTATTCAATGAGCGGAGATACTCTATTCTTGCAATTAAATGTAATTTCTCTGTTGCCCTAGAGAATACAGAACCTTACCCCATTAGTGCAGCCAGTGTTTTACTGATGCTAGGACAGGATTTTATTATAGCCGTGTCGCACAGGATACTGAGTCGAGACTTGTGCCATTTGGGGTCATGTTATTAACTGAAAAATATCTCTGTTACAACAGATGGATTCACATCAGCAGATATCTTGAATCTTTTCCTGAAATCAATAATCTTCAGGGATTAATACAACTCCTGTTATGAGAGTGTCGAAGCCTCTGACAGTCTCACAGTATCTGTCTGTACACTCTTGGGCTTGGCCAGGAGCTGGATTCCCCCATGGAGAAAATTCCCCCCCGTTTTGCTTCTTATTTTGAAGCAGAAAGGAATTAAATATAAAGAAATGCTGGTATTCAAATGCAATGCTTTATGTGAATTTCAAACTTCATAGAATCACAGAACCAGAGAGTAGTTTGTGTTGAAGGGACATTCCAGATCATCCAGTGCCACTCCTGCCATGAGCAGGGATATCTTCACCAGCTCAGGTGGCTCAAAGCTCTGTCCAGCCTGGCCTGGGATGTCTCCAGGACAAAATATTGATGCATAGAAGGAACCCATTTCATCACAAACCAGTAAGAAGTTAATGGTTGGACTTGATGACCTTAAAGGTCTTCTCCAACCAAAATGATTCTGTGATTCTATTATTCTATTCTTCTACTATTCTGCTATTCTACTCTATTCTAAGTGCATGCATTCCCTCCTGGGAGGGTCAGAAGAGGACATTTGGACGTGGGGTGACTTTCTTATCTCCTCCACAGAGCAAAGCCAGGACTTGGGGACAGGGTCCCAGGTGCTGGGCAGTGCAAGGAGCTTGGTGGTGACCACAGAATTCGGCTCCATCCAGGTAAAACATCCACCTCCTGTCTGCAGAGAGATGTGAGACCCAACAATTGCACATTGTTGTGGTTAATGAGTTATTGATGGGGCCACAGCTTTGCTTTCCATCATTAAGATGCAAGATTTGGTTTTAGACTTTTACTAATTTGTTTGTTCATAACCATTCGATAGATCTTTTCTGCAAACGTGCTTCAATCCCTGGGTTGTTCACAAACAAGTTTGCTCAATGTCCTTCTGTTTGCTTAATGAATTCCATCTGTTCATTAGTGCACCTTTCATATTATATCACTTCTCTTTCCTGGATGGACGCAATAAAATATGAAAAGTAGATAAAACAAAAAAGGAAAGGTGGGGACAAAAGAAGTTTCATCAATATTTTCAGGAAAAAGAAGTGAAAAACACACGGACATTACACCAAAGAGGGCGATGGTTTCCCATGTGGAGGCAGAGCCGTGGGGCAGTGGTGAGGCAGTAACGGACATATATTACAAAAATCATGGACCAAAGCCATAACCCTGAGTCACGATGAGTCAAAGCCACAGGAAACAGGCAACGTTTCAGCGTTCACACCTCCAGGAAAAGCTAAACCTGATCTGTTGAGCCTATTTCACACTGCACTGTCATCCTCAACACAGAAACCTTAATTACAGTGTAAAGCTTGACTCTTGAGCAGAACAGAAAGCAGATTTCCTATTTCCCCAAGGAGGTTTTAGGATTTCTAAGTGGTTTTCCACCCTGAACCCAAGAGAGGATGGAAAATCTCTCTTTTTTTTTTTTTTTTTTTGTGAACTGGAATCAATGAACTTTTTAATTTTGGCTTATCTGACAAGCTGTATTGATTTTAATTTTACTTTTGTTTTCCTAGAAAATTAATTCTATTTCACAATGGAAACAAATTCAATTAGGAAAAAAAAAGACCCAACATGCCTCCTTTCCCAGATGCTGTTCTGGCTGCATTGACAGGGCAGTTACATCGTCTCCCTTGGGAGTTTTTAAAAATGTGTTATTTGTAGATACAGATTCTTCCTGTCATGAAATCTATGTTGGAAAATCGAGTTTTGCAATAAATATATATTTTTAAAATTAAATAAATCTATTCAAATACCAAAAGATACCTGGTAGATATGAGATTCACCCCACCTCGGCGGAGCCACCCATAACCCATATCAGGATAATCAGGGCTAGAGAATGGGGAATATTTCAGCAGGAGTTGTTAAGCTTTGGCACAAATGTGTTTGGAATTCATTTTCAGTTCCTTCGTGCACCTTGTAATTGAATCAGATAAACGCATGGAAGGTGCAGCGATACTCAGGCGACGCTAAGTTGTATGATTACAGCAAATCTTTCAGCTCCTCGGAGCTCGCTGACAGTGACTTATTTCTGTATTTGTACGTGTCGCTGCTCGTGATGGAGGAGTTTGCAGGGCGATAAAGAGGATGAAAAGCCAGGCTGAAGGATTTGATTACTGCAAAATCTATTTATTTCAAGTATACCAGTTATTTCTATTATGGGGCATTTTGGAAATAATTCTGTGTCTTGAAGTCATTTAAAGAAGATTAATTTTCCCAGAAAAAGAGCCTTTCTCAAATCCGTTTTATCTGCTTCTCGGACAAAGCATGAAATTAGGAGCTTATCCTAAAATTGCTGAAATCAAAGGCAGGTCTTTCCCTTGACTTTGGAGGGTTATAAATCAAATTGGATGTATAGCAGAGTGGTACTGTTATAATGGGTGGCTGGCGCACAGAGGAGTGATGGGGCTGGAGGTGTGCAGTACCAATAAACATCAGTGTGTCATCCAACACACCACACTGAGCTGAGTGGTGGTGATGCCACCTCAGAGCTTCAGACTTCACCCAAGACGTTTCTGGATCCAGATTATTTTTCCAAACCTGCTCTCTCGTTGTACTTTCTGCTCAGCTAAATGACCAGAAACCTTGAAAAGTGAGGTAAAAGGGGACAAAATGGGCCATGGGTTTCCCACAAGACTGCACTCCTGTGTCTGCTACCAGGGAGTAATATTGACTGTTATCTGAGGGTTTGAGCACAAAATCAATGACAGCGCAGCCATAAGACTGATCCGTTGGGATCCCATTGCTCACAAGGGTTATTGATGCTTCCCAACAAAAACTTTTGCATTTCTGTTGCACCCTTCTCAAATTCAAAACTTTTTGCAAGTTACTGCTGAATTCATGAGGGTTTGGGGTTTTTTTGTCTGAACTCCCAATGTTAGTCGTGAAAAGAGTTGACAGTTTATCAAGTTAGAACAGAAACCCTCATTACCACACATGGACTAAAATTTCCCTGGATTTTTGTTTCTTTCTGATTCTCTGCTCTATTGTTCTTTCTATTAGACTGACCCTTTTGCTCGGTTTATTCAGCTCACTTGTTTTTCAGCAGCTGCCTGGAAATGTTCACAAAGAAACCACAAAAAACCCCTCAGTGTGTGACAGAACACTTCTATGGATTATTTGAGAAAGATGTTAGAAGTAAAATAATCAAGGGATGGCAATTAATAAAACATAAAAATTATCTTCCTGCTAAACGGTTCTTTGTTACATTTTAGAAAGTGAAAAACACAGTGGTCTTTGCTCTAATCATTCATCTGATGGAATGGATTATTTTGTATATATATTCAGATTGCTGTTAATTCCAGAATTAATTCCAGCTGCCTGTCAAGGAAAAAAGCTACAATTACTTTCCTCCTGCTGCCAGTGTCCTGCTCGATGTGAGTAGGAGATGGTGCTATTTAAGCGGGTCAGAATAATGCCTATTGCCTGGAAGGGCTGTCTGGGCGAGATCCATAACAATGTCGATATCTCAGAACAGCTTGAAAATTTAAGGGACTGGTAAAAATATTTTACTGGGGCAGCAGCAACCCCCAATACCATTTCTACTACCCCAGCCCGTTGGGTTTCCCATTTGTTGCTGCTGATGTACGGCAAGACCCCGGGCATGGACCAGTATTGATGGAGCAGCTCCGTTGGTGTCTGGGGTCTGTGGTTCCCTCACAGTGTGAGGCTCCTGTTGGATCTCACCGTCAAAAGTAGCCTGTTCCTGTTGCACAAAACACTATTTCTGATCAAGTCTAAAATAATTACTAGAAGCTGAAAAATTGTGTCTGTCTTCCTGGGAATTAAATATTTAAACTCTCAGACAAATGGGCCTTGCTTTTTTCTGTTAAAGGTTCGTGCTCTCAAATGTCACAGTAAGTCAAATGTACGTTGAAAAATAATCTAATTTCTGGTTACTTTACTTTTCATTCTGTTTTACCTCCACATAAATTACCCACACTAATTCAATCAGAGGGTTTGACACCGCAGCCCCCTGGGTGGACAGCTGGGAAAACAACTGTTACGTCTGACAGAGAACGAATGAAAATGGTTTGGTGAGAAAAGCAGGAGGGAATGAACATCTCCCTTTGGGTCACTCATTGACCCCACAATGCTTCTCAGGGTTCCGTGCATCATTATTTTGTTACGAGCATCTTCTCTGCTGGGGAGCTGACCTCTTGCCATTGATAGACTTGCTTAAATATCAGCACATTGTGGTGTTCTGGAAGACAGAATAATTAGGGATATGCTCACTGGGTTTTGCTTTTATAATGTAATTAGGAAAATGGAAGGCCACATGTTGCGAAGTCAGGCTGGGCCCATTGCAGCAGCTCCACGGGTTTTTGCTGTTGCATGATGGCGAGGGCTGGTGGAAAGTCCCATCGCCAGCTGGGTCTGTTGGGTTTGGCTATTGATTTTGTTGATGGCAGGAAGGATGCTGCCGTTCAGCCACGTCTCCTGGCCAGATTCGGGGAGGCAGGACCTGACCCATCAGTCTCTGGCCCTGCCGTCTGCAAGAGGTGTCCAGGCTGGTGGCCCATAGCACATCAGATATTGTGACTGATTTGGACATGCTTGGCTTTCCCCCTGGGAAATGCTTTCCTTGAGCTGCCACACAATGCTGGAGGTTTGCTGATAACAGGCACGTCATTGCTTTGATGCCTTGCCTGGTGATGTGCTCCATTTCGGCTCAAAATGATGCAAAACGGCAAGCTCAGTTTTTGTGATCTTGAACTGCAATCACTAAAAAGGCACAGCAATCCTTAAAAAGAGGGGTTTACATCCATTCTCCAGCAGGCCTGTCAGCTCTGGAGTGCTCCATAGTTTTTTTCCCTTCCAGCACCTTCAACCTGTCGGTCCTGCGGCAGTGATGGGGAAAATGGTCCCTCCTGTCACTGAGAGCAGCCACAATGACAAATTACCCATCGCCGCGTCTGCTGCTGGCGCGGTGACTGCCAAGCTCCTCGGGACCCGCTTTCCCAGCACAACACAGAGTGAGGAGCCGCAGCTAGTTTTGGTTTCATCTTCCCCAAACTGCTTGGGGAAAGGGCAAAGAGGGCAAAAGTTCATTTCTGCAGGATGAGAAATGGGGTGGCAGGTGGCTTCCCAGCTTCCCAGCTCAGGGGACTTTGAGGATGGGTTTGAAAGTGATGACCATGTTGGGTCCCTGCAGGGAAGCCTCTGGATTCTCTACCTGGCTCCTGCTCTCCAACCGTGTGGCTCCAGGGGTTGATGCCAGAGGCAGAAGAGATGCTAAAAGAGTCTTCAGAGAAACTCTGTGCTCAGCAGCTGCTCGTGTGCAAACAGGATGGAAGAAGAAAGAAACTCCCAGGGGAGTCTGTAGACAGAAAAGCTGCTAAGAACCAAAACCTAAGAAAAAAAATCCATGATTAAAAGAGATTTTGAAAGTGGTAACGCTGCACTATTTCCATCAATTCATTTGACACCCACTCATTAAAAAGTAATTTATCGCAATTAAGATAGGCATTGTAACACAGTGTTGAAAACTCTGGCAAATTATGTACGTTTATGCCCTTCAGTGATGTTTGCAAGCCTATTTTTTTCCTTTTTTTTTTTTTTAGTAAAAGCACCTCATTTACGTAAATCATTATTTTTGAGTGCTTGGAGCCAGATCTGCTCTGCAGTCGGGCATGTGGGTTCAGGGAAAGCTGCTGCTGGTCCTTCCCAAGGAATTAAACTGGTACACTTGAGGTTGGCAACAGGCTGGTGGGGAGGACACCTGGCTCCTCGCTCTCATCTTCACCCGTAATAACCTCATTTCTGCTAAATGCCTCTGAAAGCCCAAGCCTGAACCCTGAGGGCCCAATCCGTCACTGGAGGATGTGCTCAAACCACTTCCCATCAAGGTCCAGTGACTGACATAATTTGATCCATGCCAGGGACGGAAAAGCCAGAGGGAAAACAATCTCATGTATCCCCGACGCTGTTCCTCTGCTAATATGCCCAGGAGCCTTTCTTTTTAACCAGTGATAAGAAAAACCACTTGTTTCTTGAACAAAATTATATTCTGAGATGGGGAAGCTTAATAATTTCTGCTAAATTAAACAAAGCTGCAGTTCTGGCAGCCAGAGTTATCTGTGAGTGAGTGATCGAAGAGAAAAATTGAAAGGAGTCAGGACGTTTCATTCTGGCTTTTTCCGAAGGAACTATTTCCATCTTGAAAAGTTTCAGCTATTATTTTTTAAGCAGGGAACGGTCAAAATGGGTCAGGATCAGTAAACTAACCAAGTCATTTCAGAGCAGCTCACACAACATGTTTTGTAAAACAATACCCACATACACACTTTAATTTCACAAAGGCAAACATGCTGTGAAAAAAAATCTCATATTGTCAGAGGATGACAAGTGCATTTTGACTTTTTTTCCCCAGTCCATTTTTTCATCTTTCTATACTTATTATTAATGAAAGGCAGCGGTTTCCCATTCCATGACCCCATCTTTCCTGCCCCGATGGCTGGAGACAAGGGTAAGATCAGCACTTTGCTGCTTGCAACCACAGGTTAGATGGGGTAAAGTCTTGTGCAATGTTTTCCCTGCCCTACCCATAAAAGTTTGGAAAAGCCTTGTTGAAAAAACGACAAAAGTGAATGTGTCCTGGAGTCTTTTCAAGCTGTGAATTTGCCCATGTCTTGAAGTATAAAAAGGGCTCAGGAGGGGAAAACATTGCTGGACTTGCAAGTTGTTGCTGTCCTTGGGTTTCTTTGCTTTGTCTTTAATTTAATTCCTCTTCATCCACTAGGACTGTAAGCAATGAGAGCAGATAAACCAGGACAGAAGCATCGCGTTTTCCCCATTTCTCTTAAGTGCTCCTCAGCTGAGCACTCAGCTCGTGATGAGTTGTCAGGGAGAAAAATGTAACTCTCGTTCAGCATCATAACCAGACAAACAATTTGTAAAAAGTAATCTTTTTGACACATCATATTCCTTTTTCTGCGTGAAAACAACTTGTAGGCTTTTCTTTCCCCTTCATCAACTCATTTTTTTTGGTGTGTGTGTTGAAACACTGTAGATGAGTTGAGTGGATTTCAGTGTGGTGATTCAGAGATTAAAGAAGAAAACTGGAGCTGTTTCAACAGGACACAATGATGGGTGCTGGTGTCTCCGTTCCAGGCACACAAGTGCCTGGGCATGACCAAACACAGCGCCAACCAGACCTCAGCGCAAACTCCCCATCCCCAAACACCACCCAGCAGCCCCCAGCCCTGCACCATTGCTGTGAAGCCACCATCAGGACAGCGTGTTTAAGGAAAGCTGATACACGAACAGTTTTGGCCCTGACAGGATGAACATGCCACATGCTACGAGCAATCACATCGCAGCTGGAGATGAGGATGCGGTGGTGGCCCCTCCTGCATCCCTTGGAGGGGACAGAGGGACCAGAAGGCCAAGACATCACTGGAGTTTGGCTGTGCATGCTGCAGGTTTGTGCTTTAAACAGGATGTTTGGCCCGAGGAAATTTGGAGAGTTTTCTTTGAGGGTGAATGGAGCAAAGAGCCTCTTTCATGTTGGTCACGGTCCATGTGGGGCTGGGGAGTGGGGCTGAGTGCACGGGGTGCAGGGAAAGCTGGAGAGACTGAAGGTGGAGAGATGCCTCTGATGCTGGTAATAAAAGATGAGTATGAGGGAGAGGCTGAGAAGACAACCCTGGCTTTAAACAGAATATCTAAGTGGTTTTGGCACATCTCCAGCTGCCTCTGGAACAGGGGGTTAGGAAGTGGGGGGGAAAGGCTTTGCTAACCAAGACTTTGCTCATTAATAACTCAGAAATGTATTGGTCAAGCTGGGCTCTCCCTGCTGCGGTGCAGAGCTCCGGCCCTCACCAAAGCCCAGGGAAATTGTTCACAAAGCTCAGAAAAGCAAAGCTTGGAAAAGCAAAGCTCAGGATCTGTCCCTGATGTGCTGGGGAGCAGGAGAGGTTCCCACTGGGATTGGGGGCAAGTGCTGGCTCCAAGGAGCTAAGAACCAGGCCCATGCAACAGATGTCTTGCTCCCAGAGGAGTATCTTTAGACCAATCTCACCACAGGAGTGGCAATAGAGATTCTTGTGATCTTTTGTTCACCTCTAGTCAGCACAGAAGTGTTGGCTGGAGCTGAGGGTGCCCATAGGTTCCAGAACAGACCCAGGCAGCCCCAGAATTCAGGAATGTGCTCAAAAATCTTCCTTCAAAGACTACAAATACAGAGCAGCATCCCCCGGTACCTGTGTGCTGAAAGGTGTTCGACGGGAAGGCAAAGTGACAGGACAAAGGCCATGTCTCTGCCACCGACAGATGATAATGGCGGCAGCACCATCTTCTCTCACCCAGGGCTGGTGTGTTGAGGGAGCTGCTGCTCTCCCTGATTTAAGAGAATTTTTATTTCAGCATTCACTAGCATAAAAAATAATGGCTGAATTGATCATTTGGTTCACCCTTTAGGCCACGGGGTAATGAGCCATGGTCAGACGCTTAGGGAAGCATTTAATCCATTTTGGATTAGTGCTGTTTGAATTTCTCAGAGCCGCAGGAATTATTTGGTTCGCACTTCGGGTAAAACTCCAGTACCTTCTTTCTTTGTTTCCCTTGAACCCATTTTCCAAAGAAAAATATTGTTTATCTAAAACCCACTTCCATCTGCAAGTTGATTTTTGGTTTTTTGCACTTACCGTGTCAGTCCATAACAAGTGCTGGCAGTGACTTTGATTTAAATAAATGTTTTTTTTTCCTGACAAATGGAGTGTTTTGAACCTGGAAGAGAAAGATGGTGGTAAAACCCAACCCAACAGAGATGGAAAGATGGTTGGTAAATCAGTACAGGTAACTAATGAGGATTTTAAGACAATCTCTATAAAACTCCCATTCTGGACAATCCTGAAGCTGATGTTTATTTACATAAAATACATAATAGATATGTCAGAAGAGAACAATTAAAAGCATCAGCTGACATGAATGTCACCAGTACCATGACTCTGCTTTCTCGGGGAAGATGGGTTTGGGCTGGTTTTCTCTTTTCATTCCTTTACTTAACTTCTTTCCAATGCACTGGATGCCATGAACTACTAAATACAATGTATGGCAGAAGAAAAAGGTTTTAGCCTCCAAACCTCAACAGCTCTTCCTCCAGCAGCATGGCTAAGGTTTCATACTTGCTAGGTAGTTATGGCTTTTTTAGATTGTAGATGATTTTAACCTGGCAGAGGTGTCTTCAGGTTTCTTCTTGGTTTTTGCAGTCCCCCCTCAGCTTATTCCCTCCTCTGCAGCTGGAAAATCCTCAGCTGGTCTCACAGCACCTGGTCAGACAAGGTTGCATAAAATAATTGCAACCTGTGCTCAGTCCCTGGTCTCCAGCACATTTCTTGCCTGTAGAACATCCTTCTAATGTACCTGACCTTCAGGACACAGTTGCAATTCTACGGCAATGATGACGATATTCAAGAGATGATCCTTTTGACATTTATGGTTGATTTTTCACATATATCAAGAAAAAAATAAAAGGCATTCTTACAATCAGCATCACATTTTTCCAAAGGAGACCCAATGAGAGCGGTCTGTGTTTCCTCTGTCATACAACTCCACACCACAGCCCTTCTGTTGTTGTTTGGATTTCCCTGACTGTCACAAGGAGATTTGCACCCGGCTGATCATCCCAGGGCAGCAAATTGGGCTGAAAGTGGCTGTTTCTCCCAGAACTCTTAGTTCATTGCAGCGTGTGATGAGCAGCGAGGGGAACGTGACAGTAATCAGAGCTGGCAACAAGCAGTGGAAAGTGTATTTGTAAGAGCTTTGATTAAACTGTCAGCTGGAATTTTGGAGCAGATGCAAAGCATTTAAACATAGGCTGCTTAGTGGTGGGAGGCCTAATTCTTTTAATTTAAATGTTGGTTTAGGGGAAAAGCTACGGAATGTGTTTATCTCTCGGTGCATACACACATCTTGTGCTGTGACACAAACTGAGAATTAAGAGGTTGTGTCTATAATCACAAGGGCTTGATGCTCGTGTTTCTGAAGGATGCTCTCCGGCATGCACTGAAAATTCCCCTTTCTTCAGCACCAGAGTACAGCCATGGGAAGCGTCAGGGCAACAGGAGGAGGTGACATCTGTGACAAACCCAGGTGGTGACACAGCCTCGGCTCACCCCCATCCTGTGGACCAGGTTGGAGCAAGGTGCAAGCTAAACTCTGGAAAAGCCTGCACCAAGCAAGCAGGAAGGTAATTAGAAGTCATAAATTATTTTAGAAGGGTTTAGACAGGGGTTGTCCCAAGAAAAGGACAAAATTAGAGATGACTCTTCCAAATGCCGGTGCCTGCCAAAGAATGGTGGGATGTCAGTTTAAAGGGTTATACTCATGGTAATGAACAGTAATAATTACCAATATGTTGGCACATAAGGCCGTAAATATGTGTACTGTTTTGAATACCCTCTCCTCGGCTGGGCTGTACCTCCCCTCCATCCCACTGGATGGGAAAGCCCAAATTCAGGAAAGCTCTGAATTCCCAGCGATTTCAGTGGGACAGTGCATGGTAAGAAATAAGCCCACATTAAAGAACACTCCAGGTAAGGCCACATAATGCAGTAAATTTACTTACATTGGAGGGATCCAGCCTAGAAGGGGATGTTGATGGGAGAGAGATCGGGATATGGCCTGGGCAGAGTCAATTCCAGCTGCATTTGCTGAGTTCCTGCCTGCTCTGACACAGGCTTTGGCTTGGAAAAGCATCACATTCACCTACCTTTAATTCCTTGTTTTATTGAAGGAGATAGCTGGATACAGTTTTGCATCATCAGCTCCAGAGACACAGAGACCTTGTAAAAGCCGTTCTTGCCTGGAAAGCAAACTGAGCGTGTAATAACTGCAGTGATCAAATATTATGATCTGGAGCAGGAGAGAGCAAGGGATGCAGGAGTAGTGTGAGGTTTGATCTTGCCCAGCACGGGTCTCAGGGCAGGGAGCACAGACCCCAGGGAAGTTTCCATTTTAGACCCACAAGTCCCATGAGGCAGGAAGCAATAATCCTAAATTAATTAAAGCTAAGAGCTTGTCTGGCTCGGCTTTATCGTCTCTCAGCACAAACTGAGCTGTACGGCCAGAACTCTCCCCTCCTTTTCTTTGGAAGCCGGTAGAGACTTTACACAAGTTTTTATAGCTGCTCACTTGTTTTTTTTTTTAATGAAGCTTTCCACATTTGTTTGGCCAGGGGGGCTGAATGAGGCTGGTCTCTGTGTTATGTGAGCTGTAACTCAGCACCCTTCCCCATGCCAGAAACAGCGCAAGGATGCTGTCCTGTGGACAAGGAATCCTCTGCTCAAAGTGTAAAAAAGCTCCTTGCTGTGTTCATCAGTCGCGTAGACACTGCAGCAAACCTGCCAGCTCTCTGATGTTTGGCAACAGGCTTTGCTTGGCTTTTAACAGTGACCTGCTGCCAGGTTTCTAGACAAGTGGCCACTGTGCATGGGCAACGAAAGTCCCCCAGACTTTCAGAGAAAGCACAGAGCCGTTTTACAGCAAACTGACCTTAGCAAAAATAAATTGGAATGTGCAGACTGAGATAGATGCGTGCAGCCCCGCATTAATCTCTTGCACGAGATTCAGATTTTAAGCGCCTCTCCTATGAAGAGCTCATATACTGCAGCAATCATAAAAATGATCTTCTATTTACAAGGCCTGAAGGCAATCCTTAATCATGAGCCTGCATCTGAACAAGGCATTCCATCATTATGGGATCAGTGTATGAAATGGAAATACAGCCAAGGACTCTGGGGGATTTCAATTTATTCGGTGTGTGATCCTGCTCCGGGGTTCTCAGTGCAGGGGATGCTGCCAGGTCTGCACAGCAAAAGCTGCGACAGGCAGCTTGGTGCTTCATTTACAGCCAGAACCACTCATGCCGGCACCCGGGATGGGCTGTCCCCAGGGTGCTGGGCTGTCCCCAGGGTGCTGGGCACACAGAGCAGCTCAGGGACCACTGCTGAGGGCTCCACCTCCACCAGATGTGCCCCACTGGGGACCAAGGACACCCAGTCCCCTCTAAATGGGTGAAAAAGGACTTTGAGCACAGCTGCTTTGGGAGGCTCATCTTCAACAGGTAATTTCCTTGCCCAGCAGAAGAAACTACCTCAAAACCAACAGATCCCTCCATATTCCTGTATCACTGATGACTCTGACCAGCCTTCTCCTCTGGGAGGAGCAGCTGTGGATTAAATTTGTAATTTCTCCCTTCTGCTCTCTGCATCCCCACTCCCCTGGGCTGCTGAGTTGCCTTGACTCAGTTCTGGCTGATTTAATTCCCTCCAGTGATGATTCACCCAGTTAATATGTTCTGAAAAAGAGCTGGTTAAGGAAGAAGAAACTGCAAATACTTCCAAATAAAGAAAAGTTCTTATATTTAATTTCAGTGGTTTTGTCACTTTGTTCTGCCATCCCGTGTCTGGGACAAACCAGGTAGTTTTGCTCGATCTGTGAACACAGATCAAAGGAGCTGTGTGATATTTGAAAAACAAAACAAAACCAAACCAAAAAAACCCACCACCCAACAATCCTGTTGTCTGCCTTTCCATTTTCTCTCCTAAACAAACACAAAACGAAAAACTTGAGTGGTAATTCACGGTCTAGACACTGTGTTGCCGCAACACGCAGCTGATGCTGCGCTCCACAAGAGTCCTGCTGGCTGCAAGCTTGATTGTGCTCTTTTCTCTATGACTCTTAGCGGGTTTTGGAAAACGTCTACATAGCAAGAAGAGCTCCAGCTAAGAGAAGCTACAGCCAAGTAAGAGCTGATTACAGGCCCACAATTGTCAGGGACCTTATTTATTTTGAGGGATACCAGGAGGCCTTTCATCCTGGCAGCATGGATGGGCAAGAGTGGCCAGAGTCCCTCGGGGAGGAAAGCCCCTTTCTTGGAAGAAACTTCTTTCAAACGTCTTAAAAGCTCAAAAAAAGGATGGGAAGTTCATTAACTTTGCAAGAGGAGAAGGTTCAGTGTCTCAGGCTTCCAGCTGGTATGCAAGGGGCAATGGAGAGGTTTGAAAGAAAGGTTGGGAGAGAGATCAAGAGGCAGCAACCCAACTCCTCACAGCCCCGTTTGGCTTCACACCATCTAGGACGCAACTTCTGCACCTCGCGGTCCAGCAGCCAGGGAGCATCTCGTGATGTCCCACCTGGGAAGGACATGCTGGCCAAGTCCTGCCCAGAGTCCTTTGGGTGCCCAAGGGTCACGGTGGTGGTTCCCCAGCTCCTCATCCCAAACTGAACAGAATATTCTGCCTTTACCCGCTCAGCCAGTCTGTCCTCTCCCCAACAGCAACTGGTGGATTGGGACTTTTCACCTTGGTGCCTCTCAGCCCTCTGACTTGGATCCAGAAAGCTTCAGGGTAACCATTTCACACCTCTTGGCTGCTCTCTGCTCCATCCACCGTCCTTTGGCAGTGAAGCCAAAACCACGTGGGACTTGCAGGATGGGTTTGTTTTGCTGGCACAATGTGTTTTGTTTACAGTTCTTGAAACCCATACACAGAGACCTAAGAGCTCTTTCACGACTGCAGCCCGTGACTAATTCATACGGATAGGAGTTCAAAGGCTTTGTGATCCCTCCCTGAGTTTTACAGATTTGAATTCATCCTTGGGCAAGAGCCGGTGTCATAAAATGCCAGGAATCTTGACTCAGGAGAGCTCTCGTCCTGCAATTACTGGGCAGATAATGTTCTCGGTGGTAGAACATCTATGGGAACACAATGTGGCTTGACTCGACGCCAGCAGAGCTGATGCAATCCCGCACACGCTGGGGCTGCGCTCGTAAAATGTGCTACGGTCTTGTGTGCGCTGGATCTGTAGAATCCCAAAGCAAGGAGCAGGAGGGAGAGCTGGGGAATGGCAGATGACTGCTCAGTGACATTCTCCTGGTGACCCATCTCTGTGATTTCTCATATGTAGTTTGGCAGAAAAAGTGGGAAATATTGAGAAGATGAAGGCAAAAGAGCCATTAAAGTTTGTGGAGAGGAAAGGTTGCCATACTGGGAAGGACAGAGGCGTTAGCACTGATTTCAATCTGCAAAACCCAGACACATTAGCAGGAACTGGGAATATTTCATAATAATTAGTAAAATGACAGTTTCTATTTTTTCCAATAGCAAGTGTGGTTCCCTTGCAGGTTGGTTGTGTTTTGGCCTTTGCTGTTCTGTAGTTTTCTCTTTCCCTGGCCATGGAGAAAAAGAAACTGAGTGTTTTCTGGACATATTTCAGATGGTTTGGTGCTGCTTTGTTTTAAACAAATTATAAACCCATTGATTTGGGAGACATCTCTGTCCCTTAGCATGAAAGATCACTGGCAGCATGGCAGCACTATGAATTTTTAAAGGATGAACCAATCAATATTTTAAAGAAATAAGTGAAATTTCTCTCCCTCTTCAGAGTTAGTTCCTTTCTGGAAGATATATATATATATATATATATAATTTTGGGTTTTTTTAATTTCCCCAAATTACCCTATGATGCACATTTTGGTCTTCTTGATTAACTGTGCATGACTACGTGAAAAGATTATTCAATTTTTCTGGTGTTACTGGCTGCCCACGTGGCTATTTACCATGTAGACCGAATTAAAGATCAATCTTTGTAGCACGTATTGTTTGTACCATGTGTCAGGGCTCCAAAAGCAGAGACAGACTCTTCTGCAAAATCCCACCTGGGCATCCTGGTGCTGGTGTCTGCCACTGTGGTACCGAATTCTGTAGTGACCTGTGACACAGTACAAGGCTGAAATTATCAGAGAGTTGTTCTAAGCTTCAGTCTTAGAGAAAATCAATTACTCATTATAAAAATACTACACAAGTATTATCTCCTATTTCTCTGTAACCTTATTTGCTCCTCTTGCATAATGACATCTGCTCTTAAGTAACAAACACATTTTTAATGGGTCTTCGCTCCTGTTTTTTCCTGAAATCCCTGTACCAGGCATTAAACGGCATCATTTATCACACCATTAATTTGTTCCTCTACCTGCAAACAGATGAGAAAACCCTCAGAGTTTCCAGAAATTAAACGTTGCCTTCACAACCAGCAATCTCTCAGGATAACAACCCAAAAAATCCTAATGAAGTCAAAAAGTCCACACTTCTGATACAGATGAGCAGGTAGATCTCAAGCCAATCAGCAGCTATAGCTCACCTGTGACCAGCTAAAACACCTTTTAAATGTTTCCTGGTAAATGCTCAGCTTGAAAACAAATAATGAAAAGATAATATAAAAAACATAGTTACATGCTAGAGCAGTGGCCTTTATTATTATTATTATTGTTAATCAGTAATTAAAGAGGAAAATAATTGCTGAAACCTGAAGCTATTGCACCTGATCCTCACTTTTACACTTGTGTTCACCTATTACCATGTGAATAGGGCAGTGATTACACTCTTGCCCATGGGTGAGGTTTACTAGAGCAGGGCTTCCCTTGATTGGCCTAAAGCAAGGACAGACTAATTTAGTTCACAAAGGTAAATTAAACTGATAGGCTTTAATTAGGGAAAGCTCCATTACAACCCAATATGGGGCACAAGGTTATTTGTACTCAGCACAATCTCATTGAAGATGACAGCACTTTAATTTTCCTCTCTATCATGCATAACTCTGGAATCAAAATCTTTATTCTGGGTCCTAAAGGACCAAAACTCTTTTAACACCATGGCTCTGAACACTGGAACATCCGTGAAAGTGATTTATTCTTCTGGTGCAGCTAAAGTCAGTTTTCTACCCAACTGCGCAGTGATGTAGCTGCACACAAGCTGTTGATCCACTTGAGATTTGACCATGAAGAACGGGCCATTACATGCTGTCAGGAAGGTGCTGAAGGTGTTTTAAGAAAGGCAGAGTGAAGGAGAATGTTTTCAGACTACAAAAATGACCTTTCATAACTGTTTTAAGTTCTGTGCCCAGAAAAGCATAGTAGAGCCACGTTTTTTTTCTTATCTACGTGCCATTTCTCTCTAATAAGGATTCAACATCTAGACTATGAAAATGTCATCACGAAGAGGAAATCTGTTAAAAATGTAAAAGAAAACTCTTGAATACAAAACTTGTAAGATAGAGGTTTGGGTCAAAAGCCCTCAGTGCAGCAGCTGCTTTCCAAAGCAATGGTAACAGCTTTTAGCAGGAGGGCAATTGCTGCCTGGTGCTCGGCCCATCCTGAGTTGGGATGATACAAATTGCTCTCTGGGAGAAAAGCAGAGGCTAACGGCCTCTCTTGGCTGGATAACAGAGCAGGGCTATTCAGAAATCTGCTTTGGATGGGGTTTTTTTTGTGTGTTTTGCCTTTATTCTTTATTTTTTTTCATTCCCCTCTCCTCGATCAGCTGCTTTTTAAAAGCAAAAACCTGTAATACAGGAAACCATAAGGAATGCTGTTCCGTGTCATCTTTCCCCCTTTTCTGACACATGTCACATATTTAACCGAGTGGCCTGCTAAGCTAATGGATAAATGACATTTGTTACGTTGCTCTACTGCAGTATATGAACCTGATGTGTTCTCCATTACGGGTAATAGTTCAAACACACACGTCTTCCAGGGAATAGCTGCAACAGATCAAGAGCTCAATCCAACATCCAAGTGCTTAACTTGAAAGTCATGATTACTGTTCACAGGCTGTTTAGTTTTTTCTTGGAAAAAAAAATAATATTGACTTGAAGGTTACAAACCCTTGGACTCATTTGCAGATGGAATAAGCAGGTGTCACAGGCTGGGAGTGCTTTTTCCAATAGTCAGATTGCCATCTAACCTGTGCAAACCTTTTTTTTTCCCTCTAATAATGTTTGAGCAGCTTAAAGGTCTATCATCTGTTTCTTTGCTGCTCATGTGATCTTCTGTCAGGCAGGCAGTTTTATTGCTCTCATTTCAGGCTGCCTGAAAATGCTAAAAAGCTATAAACGTTATATTTAAAACTCTATTATTATTATCCACAATAAATACTCTCTCAAAGTATTCACTTACTAGGGTGAAAACTCAAAATATCACATGCTGTTTAAATTATTCATATATGATGTAGATACATTCTAGATGTAATGGATTACCTTTAAGCTGTTTTAAACTCACTATAAACACCTGTGCTCAGACTGAACTTTTAAAGGCAAGACTCAAAGCCCACCATAATACAATTAATGCATTTTAATCCAAATAGAGGAAAACAACAGTAAATACAGTATTTGTGTGTATAATACTATCCATGCATTGTATATGAAAGATTCTAGATTACATTTTTCTTCCAGACTTTGCATGGTTAGCACAGAGATTACTACTGGTAACCCGCTAATTTAAGAGCAACAGGGTAGCGTCTGCGATGGGCCATGCACTTTTGCCTGTCAATAAAAATACTGTTCTTTTTCACAGCTATATCTTTTTCTAAATCCATCCGTGTGTCTTCCAGGTTCCTCAGAGTCTGTTCAGATTCCATCAGTTTTTTCTTCAGGGCTGCAATGGACTCCGTTAGTTCTTCAACTTCACTGATCAAGCTGAACAGAATGACATTAAATAATAAAAAAATTAGCAGAAGCCAGTCTGTGTTCAAAGAGACATATGAACTGTATAAATAAAGGAAGGAATAAAGATCAACAGCTGTAGAATCATATAACAAAAGATCTGAGAGAGGTCCTGCACACTTGGTCAAAAGCAGAGTTCACTTTCACAGCTTCTCTACATGATTTAGGTCGTTCCAATAATGTCTTTTGCCACTAAGCACAGTGGAACTACCCATCCTCATCTTCTCCCACTCTGTAGGAGACTTGTACTAAGAATTACAGGACAACAATTGTTAAATAAGTCAACCGGTTTCACTGGATCAGCATTTTGTTAAGCCTGGTTTTGCTGTCTGTTCACTGGTATAAAACTCATGTATTAAAGATGATACTTGCACCGGACATTGGAAAACAGTCTTTAAAAGCATACAAGCCTTCTAAAGAAGCAGCCGGACACCACTTTAAAAAAATCAGCCGACCATTTTAAAGGAAGGCCATCATTTCAGCTGGAAGTTCAGGAGGGTGAGGTGCCTCAGTGCAATCTGCCTGTAGAGCATTTGCTTCCTGGGAAATTGAGATCCCTGTGTGCTCTGCAAACTGAGTCACTAAACACAGAATAAGCCCAGAGATTAAACATGTGCCCATTCAGCAAAGGACTGGCATCTACGTGTCTTTAAATCCTGTTAAAGGCAATGTATATACTGAAAAGCTTGCACGTGGATGGTTTGCTGGATCAGGACCTGAAATGAGCGTGCCCGAGATGCTATAAAGCATTTGGATTAACTAAAACTTCTTCCTCACTGTATAAAGAGCAGCATATTGGCTTTGAACAGTGGGCTATGGGGACACTGTGAGCCTGCAAAAGCTGATTCCCCACTTTTCCTAAGGGTAGGAAAATGTGAAGGAGGAGAATCAATTACAAAGCTTATAATGAGATCAAAACTGACAAATGTGACATTCAGACCTTTCATTTGAAAGGATTTGTTGACCTCCGGTTTCAAAATGGATTATTACTGAAAACCAAATGCCACAAGCCAAATGCTTCATAGTCCTGAGGACTTGTCTCAGACTGTGAGTTTGTGCAGCTCGTTTACATTTTCAGCACTTGATGCATAATTCACCCAGCACACAAGTCCACCTTGTGGTGAGCTTCTGCTAACAGCAAGAGTTGCAAATGATCTATTTGCTGTCAGACTTTTTTGGATCATTTAAATCAAAAAGAAACCGCACAGTTCAGAGGTGAAAGCACAGAGACAATAGGCAGACTTGAGTCTATAGATTTTCTGTTTGCCAATACATTGGGTTAAAATGACATTTTCCTCACAGTGATTTTGGTCAATGGAATTATTCCTGACTTTTATCAGACTCTAACCTAGTAATAAAAGCTAGAGACCATGTGTTGCCAAAAAAAGTGCAAAAGCTGTCTAACCTCACTTCTGGATAGAATGGACACCTTGGAGGACTTGTTTAATAGTGTTTACCTGAGTTGTGCTTCATCTCTGCAGAGCTCTACGTTGGGCCTAAAAGACCTGTCATACAGTCTTGTTTGAGCAACTTTCATCGGGGCTTCCTTGTCTTTGATGGCTTGTTTGAGAGCAGCGATGTTCGCTTCTTGATCTCCAATCTCCCGAAGGACCTAAAGATGATGTCCAAGAAAAGGAACCATCTAATAAAAAATGCACATTGTGCATGCTGTACATCTGTTCATGGTCCTAGTGAGGCAGTTATAGTTTTGACCTCCTATTTGGCCAGAATATAGAAGAAATAGAAGCACAGAAATAGAAATACTCTTATCAGGTACCAAGCTGACACAAAACTGTGTTCTGTAGCTGACATGGACTAAGATATTTTTCCTAGAGTCTCAAATGAGACTGTCACACCTGTAGCCAGCATTTCAAGAGGAACACTTACATTTTTCAAATGATACTCTAGCTTGTGTTTTGTATCCTCCAGCTCCTCGCAGCGTTTGGCAAAAGCCTCGTTAACAGTATCACATTGCCTCCTCAGGTCCTCGGATACGTCATGAAGGATATTGTCAATCAAGACACGAAGATTGCCGGAAGCCAGTTTTTCTCGTTCTGCCCTATAGATGTTGTCATGAGTGAACTTGGCCCATGTCTCCGGTGTTGAGGCACTGGAAGAAGAGGTGAAAGGTATATTAATACAAACAGGAACCTTGCGCTTTTGTTCAAGTTGCACTTAAGAGGACAATCTGAAGCTGGTTCTCACCCTACAGAAGTGTTGTCCACCGCTCTTTGTTTTTGCTGTTGCATGCAGTCTAGACTTACCACAAAGGAAGAAGACTAATCTTTTATAAAATTAACAGACTCTCATTCATCTTTTGGCTTCTGGGGGAAGTAATACATAACAAAAAAAATCATACAAAGTCCTTCCATTTGTAGTTAGTACTACTAAGGCAAAAAAGTATACTTATTTTTTTTGTGCAAACACAAGCAGTTAAGTCACCAGTAAATAAACAGATTAATATATTCGAGCTTTACAGTCTGTGTCTACTTTGAAACAAGAAGAAACATGATCTCTGGTTATACTTTGCTATGTTGAGCAGCAGAAGGAACTACATAGGACTTGGGACACTGTGTCACATGAAAACTGCCTGAAAGGAGAGGGGGAAGCAGCAAAATTTACTGTAATAATCATCCCCTCTGTGTGGAAGCAGCACACACCTTTCCCAAAAGAATGGCGTGCCTGCCGGTGTCAAGCCGTGAGTCTCAATGGGATTTAGATTAGGCTTTAAAAGTATAAAGCCAATTATTTTTGAGATAAACTTGAACAAACTCAGTCTGCATTTAGTGAACCAGCTTTGCCTTGAGCAGTGCGCCGTGCTGAGAGGGTTGCACCACCTTTACTAACCAGGCAGCTGTTTTAAAGTTAACATTGTATGTCCAAAGCAGCAGCAACTACACCTTTAATTCAGCTTTCACTGACACAAAGGATGTATTTTATCTTATCAGGGTTACTTGTGGAGGATAATGACAGTAACTGCTCACCTCTCTTCGAACTTCACCGAGTTAGGATGGAACTGGACGTTGGTGCTCTGGTTATTGTATCTTCCACATTTATCGTCAATGTTATACGTTTCAACCTTGTCTGACCAGTCCCTCTCACAAATCTCTTTGTGATCTCGATTTAACCTGAAAAATCATTGTTAGTGGAAAAAAATACAATTAACAAGATCATCACAAACATCTGCGAAGCTGGGCCCTGAGCTTTTGTCTTTCAAAGAACAATGAGAACAGAAACTTTCATTTTCGTCATGGAAATCCTAACAAAACACTCTCACAACTATCTGCTATACAGGCAAGAAGCCTGATGTGTTGCCCACTACCTCACTACCTTGGACCTGAGTCACATATCACCAAATGAACTAGAGTGACTTCAGATTACCAAAGACAGTGGGTCCTTATCGACTGTTAACACCAGATGTCACTCTCACCTAAGGAATTAAAAAGATTGCGCTGGCTGATAATAGTACTAAAACGATCTTACAAGAGTTGCCTAAACTCAGATTATTCTCATACTCTAATTGATATAACAGAACTACTTTAAATTATTTTGTGTCTATAGGCATTCTTTCTAAAAACAATATTTCATTTTATCTGGTAGAATAGCACAAGTTGGACAGGATTTTAAAATAACCAACCAACCAACCCACCCACAACTAAAATGCCAAGATTTCCCCCAGTTAACTCCTTCATATTGAGGCACTCTATTGAAAATCCTGACGTTTCACTGCTGAGTACCTCTTCTCAGGTTTAAATGCGGTTCATGTGGCTCCACTGGGCATTGTACCCCTATATATCAGGAATAAATAGATTAGCTACTAAGGTAGCATGAAAAACATCTTACTGCATCTGGTTGCGAGCTTGCATCAAAGTTCTCTTCAAAAGCTCCTGGATATTTCTGATAAGCTCACCTTCCTAGATAAAAACAGTGAGACTTCTGGGATATCCAGAACAGATTCATATCATATATCATATCATATCATATCATATCATATCATATCATATCATATCATATCATCATATCATATCATATCTATCATATCATATCAATCATGTTGGGTAGTCCATATCCATGTAAATAAAGAGACAATCTCCTGTGAGTAACGTGCACAATTTTAACCGAGAAAAGCCTTCCTTTAGCAATTAAGGTCTCTCACATGGAAGAAGCGAAATAGCACAAAAATAAAGAATTCCCTTGTCGAATGACCTAAACTAAAATTTCAAAATTGATTCCCTGTTGAGGAGATATGTATTCAAATATGACATTTAAAACTGTAGATACAGTTCTCATAACTAATGGCAGTCGAAGATGAGTTAGAGTGAATGAGCAGGCACAAATGACAATGAATTTTCAACATTTACCTACTAAATGATTTCTCTTAGCTTTTAAAACAGGTAAAAGGCGGGTTGGATGGCTGGGGGGAGCTGTGGCACGAGGCTGAAGATGAAGATCCAGGACTCTCGGTCCCACCGGACCGATGGACATCGTGGTACAACCTGCGGGGCCCACCCAGACTTTGTGATTTCAACCACAAAAATGTGGGTGATTCCACATTAAAATCCTGGATTTTTACCACGTGGCCCAATGGGTGATCTTTATCTAGTCTGTGCACAGAATTGTGCTGGCAATTCATTTTATGGCCAAATCCACATTAAGAGAGTAAAAGCAGGATAAAGAGTTTTACTCGTCAGCAGCTTTGCTGGTTCACAGGATAACAGAAACTTAGATTTGCATTTCTTCAGTTCATTATAGGACTTGGTGGATGAAATGTCTTTTTTTTGCCTTATTTTTCCTATATATGTCTTCATGTGCTATTAAAATGAAATACTGTCAAATTTGAAGTGATCTTGGCTTCTTTTCAGCTGTCTTCTCCACGGTTAATACTAATAATAAACTTCTGTTATTATAAATGGTTGTCAATTAACAGGGAGAGAACATTTTACAGTTTAGCGTGCCATTTATTTTATTACAGTATTCAATGTTTACGATGCAAAAGTTGGACTTTCCTCAAATCTAGTGATAAAACCATCCCGGCTCATGACTTTGTAAGTGTCTAATTAATGGTGCAAAGAAAATGTTTAAGAGCAGATGCTTGTGCCTTCCGTGAATTTACAAATTCAGGGTGGTTTTTTTTGCAGTCTTTTTACACTGGTGACTTGCAGATGTCAGTGATGTCTAAATACAGCACCCAGGGCCAGGATAACGCAGCGAGGGAGCAGCTGATTTCTAACTGCCCTCGATTACAAATCCATCCATCCATCCATCAGCAACAACGTGACACCAGATGTCCCACACACCAGCACCGCAAATAAGAGCAAATCAAGACTATGAGTCAAATGCAGTTCTAAGTGTAAAAAAAAAGCATAAATGGAAGTACATCTGCTGATGCCCAGTCATATCTGGCACTCCATTAATGAATCTGGACACTGGACATGAGAAAATAACCTTGAAATGCAGAATATATGCAGCTGAAACATGATTTATTGGCAGTATACCACCATGTGGCAAGTCCTTTGCTTGGGCTTGTGTTTTCAATATTAAATGCGTGCACATAAACCTACTGAATTGTCATTAAACTGGTGCAGAGGGGATTCAGAGGAGATGTCATACGGGTTATGAAAGTCAAAAACCTCATACAAAACAGATGCATGTACTGCTTTTAATGAATTCAGCTATTTCCAATGCAGCAGCACAAAGAAATAACATTATTCTCTTTAAGAGATTTTTCTTGGTTTTAGTCATCAAATATTCTTCTATATTGAAAAACAATTGTGACTTTCTGCTGAATATGTTGTTGAGTCAATGAATTTCCGAGTAACAGCTGATTTTACTGTGCAGGTGAGGAGCTTTCACTTCAATACCCTCATCCCTCATTCCAGCTGTGGCTATTTAGTGGTGGGACATATCACAATAGGTGATTTAAATAAGACACCATGCTGCAAAACAAATGGGACAGATGACTTGGAACCAAAACTCCCTAAAAGAAATAGATGGTGTGCCAAAAAATAGGAAAACCCCAAATCTTATTTGGGTGCATAAAACCTTCACCAGAAAGAGTTCCTTTTTCTTTGTGAGTCATCTGAAGTGATTCCTACTGAACAGATAATAAAAATGCAATTACATGCAGAGATTCCAAACTGCTTGTATACATGGATTCGATGTTGTCTTTTTAAATGTCATCTGTCAAGGGGCTGCTGAAAGGTGGTTATTTAAGCTCTGGGAACAGGGAAATGTGCAGAAAGCTGAGAGCTGGTAGGAGAGGAAGAATTTCAAAGGAAGGAAAATGCTCTAGAATATCAATTAACTGTGTAATTAAAACTGCAAGGAAAAGAATGTCTGTTTCCTCACATAACTGACTTTTGGAAAGAATTTATTCCCTCAGTTTTTGCATAGTAAGAAAACAAATTGCTCCTGATGTCCCTTGCATTACCATTTGTTAAGAGAGTTAAGAGTAGAAAGTGACTGGACAAGGAAGCGACATTCAGAAATAGTATGTCAGTACTTAGTGATAAAATTTGCATAGCTGCTCCAAATAAGCAAATGCTGTAACACGGAGCTACCAGTGAACTGGGCCATTAATGTGGAAATCTGCGTAGTGAACAGTCTGAATTCATGGAAGAGCAGCTCTAAGTGTCAAGAATTATTAGTCACTTTTGGAAAGAGTAAGAAATACAATACATCTGATTTCTTGCAGTGGAAGAGGTGCAGAGCATAGCTGCAGCTTAAAGACACGGCAAAGCCAAGTTTTAACATCTATTTGCAAACTTTCGTGCCATAAAATCTATTCCTCTGTGAAAATGAGAAGGATCTCCTCAGATATTATGCACTCCTCTCCCTTCTGCGCTGCAAAGGTCATTGGCATGGCAACAAAATCTTCATTTCTCAAGGGTCCATCTGCTGCCGGTACACAGGCCTCATCTGAACCCACATCATTCTTTTTTGCTGACATCCCACTTGGCTGTTGACAGTCTGTCGTCAGGAGCAGACAATCACAATTTCAGGTGAAGAATTAGCAGCAGCAGCAGATGGACTTCTGAGCAATGAACAAACCATTACCTGATATCAGGAGGAAAGAAATACAGGAGAGAAATGCTGCCAGAAAATGTTTTTTTGGGGATAAATCTTGCTTTTCACAGACTTCTCTAAAACATCAGCAGCTGGTGAATTTTTTTTTCTGTAATCTGAATCTTGTAACAATTCACACACTGAAATATCCTATATACCACCTCTCACATTTATGTTTTTGACTGCAACAACCTCTTCAGTATTGATTGCAATTCACCAACTGTATATAATTCCCATTAAAATATTGCTAAGTACTATCATGCCATCAACTCTGTAGGTCTCTTCAATATTTTTCTAACAACAAATATTAATCATCTGGTTTAATCAGTAGCTCATCATGAATCAACTTGCACAGTATATTGGATTCTGCAGGCAAATAATCATTAATCTGTTTGTGGGACACTAGAATATGTATCATTCCAGAATGAAAAATGACCAAGAATTTGTTCTCTGTAACATGTGCAGCCACAATAATTACATCAGCTTTGAAGGCAGCTCACATGCAGTGCTGGATCTCAGGCACAGATAACAAAGTGTCCGCTGGAGCAAAGAGTCCTCTACGGGAGGAAAAGGATCAAGCAAATTTCAGGAGAGTCTCAGGTTTGTTGGAACCAGCCTGTCAGAAACACCACCTGTCTGTGTCACCCAGCTACCTTGTACAGTTTGGGGACACCTGTGCTGCTGTCCTGCAGAACGTTTAAAGTGATGGTTTGTGTTGAGACACCGTAGTTCAGCGTTAGATCATCACCTTGTAATGAACCTTGGCAAGACTACACCATCAGACTCAGCAGTCAAAGGCAATGGCAGAAACTGTGACATTTGGACAGCCTGAGCATGGAAACGGGCAAGGAGCACTTTACTGGTCCTGAACAGTCTGCTCATGTACTGCATTTTTAAAGTGTAATCTGCAGAGATGAGGCGACTTCAGTCCAACTGGAGGCTAGGAGCTGTTTAATGCCAGAATAGGATGCCCACCTTAGTTCAGGAAACCTCTGTTGTCATTTTGTTTGGATCTGGTCTAAGAGAGGGGATCTGGTCTCCTCCAGTCACACTCACATGATTTTAAACATTTTTTACACAGAAGAAGGATTTTAAACAATCCTTCTTAAACCTAAGAGTGACAGAGAGAGTCCAGGCTGCCAGGAAGGGGCATTAGGCCAGAACATTCCTTCATGAGCTTCAGTTATCACCTGCTGACCAAGCTGCTCACTCGTTTAGAGACCAGAAACAGGCTGCCCAGAGAGGCTGTGGAGTCTCCTCTGGAGACATTCAAAACCCGCCTGGACACATTCCTGTGTGACCTGCTCTGGCCACCCTGCTTTAGCAGGTGGGTTGGATTGGGTGATCTCCACAGGTCCCTTCCAACCCCAGCCACTGTGATTCTGTGATCCCAATGTCCTGCTCACCTTCAGCAACTCTCTCTCCACCTCATCATTGACCAGGTCTGGGGGTTGCCTCCTCTCCCGACACTGCAGGTTATCAGTGGCAATGGCGTAGGGCACTTCGGTGGCATCCAGCGCTCTTTCCAGCCGCAGTTTCTGGGCTGCCAGCAGGTTGGTCTCAGCATCGAGGTCCTCAATCTCCTTCTGGAGCTCAGATTTCCAGAAGTGTGTGTTTTGCATGCGGTGGCCCAGGGCGGCCGTCGAGTCCTGCTGGGCACACTGGGCACGCTGGGCAGTGTACTCGGCCAGGTCCTTGGCCTCGGCCCGGTCGTGCTCTCCCTGCTTGCAGCCAGCGAAGGCCTTGTGGTACATGTCATAGTTACTCTGGTGCCACTCGCCGGGCAGGTACTTGGCCGTGCGGAAGCCTGCAGTGGCCAGGCCACTGGAGGAGTAGGCGCCTGTGTTCAGGGCCACCTCGGACAACTTCATGGGCAGGTCGGAGGCCGGTACCGACTGCGGCGCCGGCTCCTTGGTCATGAGGACCTCGGGCTGCGCCATGGCGGCGGCGGGGCCTCCCGCAGGGCTTGCCCTGCGTCCCCCTAGGCCGCGCCGCGTCCTTCCGTCGCCGGGGCAACAGCAGCAGCCAATGAGGAGGCGGGTCCCCCACTGCGAAGGGAAACCCGAGGCGGAACAGCCCGCCCCTCGTTACCTCACAGCTATAAGCACCAATCAGAGCGCGGATCCGCTTCGAGGGCTCGTTGGATAGGGGAAGCCGTATGCCTGCACTCGCCTCCAAGCTGCTTGTTGCCATGGCGACGGGGACACCCAATTGGGAAGGAGCCGGGGACGCGAGTGGTGTCATGGCGGCCACGGGGCAGGAGGCGCCGCCGCCCTCGGGCCCGGGACGGGCGGGTTTCCTGAGGCAGGACTTGCTGCACGATGTAACGTTTGTAATTCCTACGTGCGTGTGGTGCGAACAAAGATGCGTTGAAGTGTTCACATCGCGTTCTGGCCCCTTCGTGCGGAGGAACTGCCCTTTTCCAGCCGCCGTGTGTGTGCAGTGGTGCTTCCTCCTGTTCGTTTGGAAACACGAGAGGATCCTGACAGGATCTGAGCCCCATTCCTGCCCAGCGACGGTGGAGGTGACGGAGGGCCCTGCGAGCCCCCGGCCCAGCAAACCCCTTGGGTAGTGGGAGGCCCCAGGGCCCAGTGCGAGGCCTGTGGCCTCTGCTGCGTTTAAGCCATTCAAGTTAATACGTTTTTGCACCTCATTCGATTTTTCCACCCATTGTCCATTCTTAAAGACAATTGCTGTGACTCATGCCTTGTCGTGGATGGGACACTTGTGAAATCCAGCTGCTGCGGCATCCCCTGTTTAACTTTCATCCGGGGGAACACGGCTTATGCTTGAATTACATGGAATTTTGGGGGTTTGTCATCACCGTGTAACAAGGAAAGGAAACAAAAGGAGAGGCTGGGAGGCAGAGGCGCCTCTTCTCAGCCCGCGGAGGAAGGATGGAAGGTGCTGGAAGCACGGTGACAATAGAGGGCACTCTCGTCATTGCACTTGAACAGATCTTGTGTCTTCAATGTCATTTTGATTTAGAATATAAAAAGGAAGCAGGAGCCACATGTACCACAGCCTGCCCAGTGTCATACCGGCTCATCGGCTCTTTGGGTGTCGAAGGGAGCGATGCCTGAGCTGCACCAAGGTGTGCACGGCGGTGACACACACACCACCCTGTCTGGGCTGTGCAAACTTCTGCAGAAGATGCTTTGCTTTCTGAGAGTTTGCTCTAAACCCACAGAAAGTCAATGGCCGTTTTTCCAATGGGGTCTTGCTCTCTGTAGGAAGATCAAGTGCCTGTCCCTGCCTGAGAGGCTCCATGTGGAAGATGCATTGTGCATGGGCTGCAGCTGCTGCCCGCCGGCCCTGGGCCACCGTTGGCAGCATGTACCCAGCAAAAGCTCCTTCCACAGAGACAGTGTTGAAAAAGGACATTCAGTCCCAGCAGAGGTAAGAAATCCTTCACCTTCCCTTTTGCGTATGTTACAACTGGCCCTCCAGTAAACCGGCAACAGCCAATGATCACTTTGCACTGCTGAAGTCACTGGATTGACACCCTTTGCTTTCCTTTTGCACTTCAATTCTGTTCCTCTCCTTTTTCATGCATCTTTCCTCTAACTGTCCTGTCTGTTCCTTTCCTTACATTACCCCCAATCTGTATCTTTCTTTCTCTTTCCTCTGCTTGTGGCCTTCTCTGCATGATGTTCTATGCAAATTTTGCATTTTTAAAGTACAATAAGTCTACAGGAAAAGCCCTGCTGAGCTATTCAGAGTGAAAGTCCTTAGTATGGAAAATACCTTTTTTGGAAATAAGAGCAGTAATAATTTGCTATTAAGTAGCATTTTTCTCTGAAGGTTTCAAAAGAGCTTTTACTCATGGCATCTTCTCACAGCCCATTCAGTGTTAGTTTTGAAGTTTTGAAGGTGAGTCACTTAGGGCCAGGATGGGATGTGGCTGAGGTTGCAAACTTAGCACCTCAGTTCTAGGCCCTAAATGTGACTAGTAAATTATTATCTTCTCCAATATGGAAACACTGCACAGGGGGGAAAAAAAAAAAAAGTAAATTACTCCTGATTCAGTGTAAGGATTACCAGTTTTATGGTTGTTATCCCAACTGGTCAGTGTTTCCAAGGAGCAGACAGATTTTGGAGGGTATTTTCATCAGGCTGGTTATTTTTGCCAGTCTAAGCCTGCTTTCTCGTGCAGGTGCATCATGTTCTAACAGGCTGCATATCCCACTGTTACAAGAAATAAAAGCAAATCCTATTGGCACCCGGAAAACCCAGGAGTTCCCTTCATCATCCAGGGCAGACCCAGGGACCCTGTGTTTCAAAGCCATCTGACAGCCAAGTGATTCAAGTGATTTAGTATGCCACTGTAACGTATGAATTATTTACAGCTGTTCAAGACGTTCCCAGAGCACAAGATGACAAAACATACTGGAAGAAAAGAACAGAAATGTGTTCCAGCTCAGATCTTTTGACATGTGATAGACTGAGATTTCTGGTCGTTCGAATCCTTTTTACAAGAAACTGGTTCCCTTT
This sequence comes from Streptopelia decaocto, assembly GCF_964273445.1. Lineage (NCBI taxonomy): Eukaryota > Metazoa > Chordata > Aves > Columbiformes > Columbidae > Streptopelia > Streptopelia decaocto. The sequence goes on along the minus strand of NC_138668.1, from coordinate 5,361,713 downwards.
CCCACAGCAAATGCTCCTGTTTATGGCAGGTGCCCTGTGAGATTTTTGGCCTGCTGCTTCTGCTGCATTTTCTCTTCTTTCTTTTGCTTGATTTTTTCAATTAGCACAAGTGGCCAAGGCAATGTTGTCACCTGGATCCACTTTCATGTTTGCACCTCATTCCTTCCATGAGTACCACAGGTCCTGCGCCTGGAGAAGAGCAAGGTTTCCTCTCACACCCCAGCAGCTGGGACATTCATGTCTTGTCCACAGCACAGACTTCTTCCAAAGAAGGTCTGCGTCCTTTAATATATTCCGTCTCCTTTTAATCTTAATCAAAAGCTTAAAAATGTGACCCACTTCTACCCAAATATCCCTCCAAGCAGAGGCCAACACATGATACAGTATTCTGCAAATTTGCTTTTCAAACTGTGTTGGTGCTTTGGGGGCTGCCCATGGGGACCTGCTGGAGGAAGGAACCCAACTTATTTTATTGTTCTAAGCTTAACAAGATCTCAGCACAGAGCAGCTATATCATGACCATTTTCTTGGAATTAATAAGCATAAGTATTAATTAAATGCTGTCCCGTCAGCTGAGAAATCAGAAACATGACCAACAAGACCATGTATTTTCTTGGAAGAAGGAGCTTTGTTCTCATGTTTAATATAGGGAAACTTTGCTAAGAATGGAGAGCACACCATAAACCTTGTGGTATAAAGAAATATACTGCAAACAGGCTACAGACTGATCCCCTGCCATAAATATAATTTACTACCATTCCCCTCCCAGCTCTGTCCCAATTTCCATGGAGAAAATATCTGGATGTACTGGCTGACAGGGGGATGTGGTGCCTCTGCATCAAAAGCAGTGCAGTTGCTTTTCATATCTCTGTGCTGAAGTGCCAAAAGATGTTTCCTCCCTTTCAACTACCGTGGTGGGGTGGGCAGAAAGAGCTGAAGCGCTTTCTGGGGGGCTGGCCTGGCTGCGAGGCTTTCAAGGGCTCACCGCTAACAAATAAGCAGCCATGCACAAAGGGGAGCAATCAGCACCACACTCAGGAAACACCATCTAGTATTTAACTGTAATTCAGCATTTTGCAATGAAGGGGAAAAAAAAATAGCTGAAATAGCATGGTAGGACATTAAAGTTTATATGGTGCTTTAGAGGGGCATTGGTCTGAGCTGCCCATTTTTGGGACAGACTTGCTTTAAAAATTGATCTCCCTTTTTTTGTTCTCAGTGGACATTCTCATGAGGAGCTGTCTGTGAGGCAGCCAAGAGTTGTTTTCACTGCATTTCGGATCCCAAAGCCCCGTCCTGCTGTTTGAACGACTCCCATCACATACAAATTCACACCAGTGACCTGAACTGGTGCGTTGTTTTACACCCAAGAAACACTGCATCGGAGGCTCCTGATCTGCTTTTCTTACCTCTGTGAACCAGGCAGGTATTCACAAAACCCGTTCCATTCATGTAGTTCTGCCATGTGTGCTGCTGTTTGAATGATCCCATTTCTTGAGTCATTTAATAGCCCTCCAAGCTGTGGGTCTGCCTGAAATGCAGCTTCTAACCCAAACTCTGACCAAGGAGGAAAACGTGCTGGTGAACACTGACCAAGTCCAAATCATTAATGATGCAAAACCTAATGCCAGGTTCTTAAATCTCACAGCTTTCATGTCTTCTCTTGCCTCACCTGAGTGCAGCACCTGGTTCTCCATGTCCACACCAACCAGGACAAGAAATCCCGGACTCGCACTGGGCTGGGGCAGTGGGAGGACACGAGATGAACCCTGGATTTCCCAGCCCGTACAGCATTGCCAGGAACACGCTGCTTCAGAAAATCCCTCTGCTTGAAACAGCAGTGACCCACTTGTTAGGATTTGGCTCAGTTTTCCTGAGAGTGGAACATTGATTTTCTTTATTTAATATAGCATCATTATACTTTTTATCTGCTGGCTGCATACCCCTGGTGATGAGTGCCTGGGCAGGGTGATGGATAGAAAACACAGTGCATTCATCTAGATGATAGATAGGGAGAAAATGTGGTGAATTAGTTCAGAGGAGAGAAAATACAGTCAATTATTCTACATAAGGCAGCGTCTGGTACTCACAATCCCTGCCTGAGAGCGACAGAACACATGAATAAAAAGATTAAAGAGTTCAGAAGTGAAATTTTTGTTTTAGTATCAACATATGGGCAAAATGTTACATTTCAGCTTAAGAAATAAACATACGCTAGCCTCGGGAGCACTGATGTTCTGCAAAAGACTGAGAGCAAAGGTTATCTAAGAACACAGGCATTGTTTTTACATTGTCTCATATCACAGAGATTAGAAATGTCTCTGCTGTTTTGAATCTAAACACCCCCTCCTAGAATTTGATAGATTCAGATAACATTAATTATTTGTGGCAGTATTAGCATTTCTTTTTAAAAAGCAGTTATTTCACAAACAAAGCATAAATTGAGCCATTTCAGCATGGATGAAAACACCCTTTAAAGCTTCATTTCCAGCCTGGTATCTCAGAGGCGGACTGTGTTTGATGAGATCCTTCCAGCGGGTGAGATCGGTGTGAGTGACAACTATCTGTGCCAGATCCACGCTGTGGTTATTTGCATTTTCCACCAGCTCTGACGGTTTGCACTTTCTCCTTCCTGAAATCCATCTTGATGGGGAAGCATTAGACAAATCACTTTAATTTTAGTGCAAGGACTGGAGGCTTTTCAGAAGGTCAGGGTCTCCGTGCCGACAGGTTTGATTAAAACCAGACATGGGTAAAAATACCAGAGTTAGATGGTGAGCAGCGAGTCTGAGCTACAAGGGAGTGGGACAGCAAGTAGAGATTGTCACCTCCTCAACCACCAGATGTGTCCTTCTTCCTGGCGGTGATGGGCCAGGACCGTGCGGCAATGAGAAAAGTGAGGACAGGGATGTCAAACTGACAATGCGCATCGTGAGGACACTCGGAGGTTGAGGATAATTAGCTAAAATCTGTTTTTTTCTCCCCCTCCCCCGTCAGAACTGTCATATCATCCACAGCAGCACGTGGCTGATTTGCAGCTGTCAGGATCTGCTTCTCTCCCATTGCACCAGGCTGGTCAATGGGGACATTCGGTGGCAGTGTTGGTCCAAAGCTGCGTCGTGGTGGGACTTGTCTTGGCGAGGAGCTGCCCCTGTGCGCTGCTGGGCACGGGGACTGGAAGGAGGAGCTCGCAGGAGTGTCTGGTCGGGATCTGGCTTGGCAAAGCAGGCACCAGGCTGCTGAAACAAAACCAGTACTGTCCTTACCCAGTACTGCCCAGTCCCTTCCCGCTGCTGGCAGCTTCTCGGACAAGCATGGGCAGAGATAGCTCTTCGTTATTTAAAAAGAGAAAGCAGTCTGGTTGTTCAGACCTTCACTGGAATAAACTGGTTTAGTTCCAGTACATAAATTAAATTACACTGATTCTTATGAGCAGAAAATTTGATCTCGTGCTTATAGGAACACAAGAGACTTTCTCTTTAAAAAACTTGCAGCTACTTAGCTGTTTTCTTTTGATATACTTTTGTCTTATTAGATTCCCTTGTGCTCATCCGAACGTCATCTTAACGTCTATTTTTGGATCACGTCTTCCTTCCAAATCAAACACCTGGCATGTGAGCGTGGGTCCCACTGGTAAGTGTGTGGGTATGGCAGCGCAGCACTGCATCGTGATTAAGTCTTTGGAGTCTGTTGAGTCTCCTTCACCAAATTGCCTTCTCACATGAAGGATACGGTGCTGTGTCCCCTACACCTGCGTGAATGATGAGTCATCCACATTTATTTTTGCTTTCCAACAATTGCTATCAGTCAGGGAAGTGTGTCCTGCGATTCTTCAAAATTAGAATTTGTATTTGGTTTCACCAAGCTCTTCTGCAGAAAGCAAGTCTTGGGCTGTCTTTTTAGTGATTTTTTCCTCTTTTCCTAATTTATTCTGCTTAACGGAGCCACGTGGTGATAATCAGACAGTCTACTGCTGACCTTACAGAGTTCAGCAGCCATCTGTTTAAAACGGAGATGTAAAGAATTTCCAGAGAAGCCTTTTATTATTTTCTTGGTTCAGGAGAATAACAGGAGGAGTCCTCAGCATGGACAGCAGTTTAACAGCGCTGACAAATTCCACAGCTAACAGGAAAACAGTCAATGTATCACCCAAGGCCGCTGCTTTCTCTGCATGGAGCCTGGAGGTTTGCTGCGGTTTGGAACGATGGGCCATCAGTTTGAGTTAGCTTCATTTTCCCAGCTTTTTTTCCAACTTTGTAGTTGAAAACAAAGTCTCCCCTTCAGCTTCGTTCTGTTTCTGCAGCCAAAATGTACATCTGCATGCAGAGCAGAAAGTGGGGATTTTGTTTGAACAAGCTCAGGCCTGTTTAGGATTTTGTCTGGTACAAACCAGGGCTTTGATCCTGCTCGGAGACGTCCTGGGAAGATCCTGGTTCTGGCACAAAGCCCCATCAGAACCATCCACGCTCCTCATGGGCTCCATGCAGCCATCCGGTGCCTGAGATTTTTGACGGATGGCTAGAGTCTGTCAACATCGTGAGATGCATTAAGATAAATTGTGGGTAAATATTTGTATAAATTAGCTGAGGACTTTGTATTTTAACTAAATAATTTCCACCTTGGGCATTTCTGTGTTTCTTTCAGAGGAGAGCATGGTCATCTCCTCGGCTGGTCCACACTCTGATCCTGGTGGGCTCCAATAGTAAAACTATGCCAGGTAAAATGGTTAAGGAGCTGATGCTAAAGGCTTAGTTGTTTTTCTCAGCATGATTAAACCTGGTATTAATCATCTGTTGGTAAATAAGGAGTGTTCCTCATCCATTGCATCAGTACTTAAGAGAAATTCACTGAAGGCCCAGTGATGGTGTTCAGTTTTACTCCATAATGGGAGAATATTTTAAAAAGTGAAGCTACTGCGGGTTTTTTTGTTGTTTTATTTCAAGATATAAAATGTGCAGATATGTAAAAAGTATAAAAGCCTGAGCCTGATGGTCTTCGCAAACAGAAGTAGAAAAATGTTTGATTTCTTTTGTAAAGCTGAGCTGATCTTGCACTCCATGCTGTTCATGTTGTCTTCAAACTGGGGAATGAAGAACAAAAATCTTCAAAAGCAGTGACTTGGGTAGGTGCTCATTTCAGCACACGATAGTCTTGGAAAGGCGTTCCCATTGCAGAGCTGGAGCATTTGTCATGAAAAGCACTCCTAAAGCAGCCCCTGCTCCCCGTGGGGCAAACGAGTCTGTGTCCTGGGCAAACCAGTTTGTGTCCTGGCCTTTCCAAGAACCCCCAGTTCCTGCATGGGCGGCAGGGCTGGGCACTGCAGTGTTAAACCATGCGAAAGTCGTCTGGGGAGGTCATGAAAGCTTCAGTTTGGAATTGATACAGGGGTTTTTAAGTCGTGAAGATGTTGGGATAGGGCTGCCCTTGGACAGGTGAGCGAGGCAGGAGAGCTCAAGCTGGATTTCATTACTGCATGCAGAACCACTCTTGTGCGTTTGTATCTTTGAGATCTGCTGCCAGAGTCGGGCCATGTTGCTGCTTTCCATATCGCTGGCAGTGTTAATCAAAAGCACAATACTCTGAATTTCACTTCATACCGGGGAATTAGTCAGCAGGAGAGAAAGCTGATAATCTGTGCCGTGCAGGTTCTCTCCTTGCGGTGAGTCACTTGGAAATGGGTTTTACTGAGCTGCTGCACTTTGCTGAGACATTATTCCTATCAGAAGGGTTCAGCACTCGAAGGCTGTGTGAACGGGCAGCTCTGAGCAGGGGGAGCCGAGCCAGGTGACAGCGAGCGAGAATGTGGCTCAGGCCGTGGTAGCGAGGATGCGGTGGGGACAATGGCACTAAATATTTGCACAAATAATCTCATCTTCAAGTTATGGTCAATGCTTTTTCCAGAATTTAAGTTTCAGACTGTCTAATCAAAACAGCAGCTCCGCGCAGTTCAACCCTTCCAGCTCTTTGTTTCTCTTTTTCCGAAAAAGACTGAAGCCACGTAACATTTCCAACTATGGAGGATGAAGCCCTGAAATCTCAGGAAAAGTAGTCCCAGGCAAAGAGATGAGTGATGAGGAGTTAGAAATTAAAAACCTGAGTGTGAATATGAAGAGGGATCTGAAAGTCATTTACTATAATATATAGAAAAACCCACAAACCAGGTTTCTTTTTAGGAAGCTGAGAATTACTGATCTGTTACTTCAGTGTGCGTTTCACTTGCTAGGAGGTATTTACTGTGGAAATTCACAGGGATATGGCAGAACTTTCACCGTCACTAAGTGGAAGAGCTTTAATGAAAATGACATTCGTGTCAGGTTTTTGACTGATCAGCACTAGAAGCTTCTTTTTTTACCTTTTTTTTACCTGTTGTTTGTGGGTGACTGGTTATATTTGGGTGGCCAAGCTCCAGCTCCACCAGATCACTGTCTGGGGGTTTCAATATGCAGTTAAAACTGCTGTGTGCTTTGGGTTCAATGACAACAACTTCAAATGTCTGGAGTGCGTTTCTGTTCTAAGATTCTTCTGATCTCACTTATTGAGTTTCTCTTCATAAACTGCATGGAAAATGGAAAAGTAATGTCCTTGTCTTAGGAAGGAATTTATTCAAATTTGTAAGTTAGAGTAATATTCATAATATATATTGCTCTCTTCTTATTATTAACAAATCTGACATTAACAGATCTTCTGCAAAGCTATTAGTCATTGGTAAACATTTACATAGCGGCATCAGAGCATTTCGGCTTATTTCTTTTCTCATGAATCATTTGTTCATATTCTCTTCCTATTGTTGTTCTTGATGTCTGATCAGTCCCCTGAATTGCCAGCACTGTCTCTGCTCCCTGTTTCCTGGCTGACACCAGCAGTTGACTTTCTAGCACAATGTTTTGGGTGATAAAACTTTGGTTCTGGAAGCTCTGAATGCAAGAGATGGTGAACATTTTCCATAACTTCCAGATACTTATGACAAAACATTAGTAATATAATGTTCCCTTAGGAAAGAGCAAACAAAAAGTGGTTTGTTTCCAGATCAGCTTATTCTCTCAGATGCTCTAAAGCAGGGGCAATGGGAAATGAAGATATTTCACAAATGCCTGGACCAAACTAACCCTAATTCTTTGGAGAAATGTGGGTGTATGTCTGCTGGGAAAAGTGAAAATTCACGTCAAGTACATTGGGTTCAGCAAAGCTCAAGGTCTCTTTTCAAACAAGTCACGCGTAGATGAGCTAACCCAGGATGATGCTGTTTGCCTCTCCGTCCACCCAGGACACCCCGCCAGCTCCATCCTGGAAAGCTGCTGTAGACAGCAGAGGAAAAGGACCCGAGACTTGGATTCTCTGGGGAGCCCGGTGTGCTCCCCCAGATTTACAAATCCATCCAGCCACACTGGGTTGTGTACCCAGTGCGCAAGGTGAGGGCCAAGACAGCCCCCATACCAAGCCGGCCTCTGTAATTCGCTGGCCCTACATATTCCCCGGAATACATCTTATTTATCATACCTGGCTCGTTTCCTAGGACTGAGTCCAAAACTGCTTCTGATCTTGCCTGCTGGAGTATCAGTGTAAATACCGCGTGCTGTACGCCCTCCAAGAGCCGTCCCCGGCGAGTCGACTGTGGTTATCCCAGACAACAGCCTGATGTTAAGATCCCCCATTATCAATGGTTTGACTTTTAGAAAGCCATCTACATAAACAAAGCCTGTTTAGCTTGTGATTGTGCCCTGGAGAGTGTCCTACAATCACTTTCATTTCCCCTTTTGCCTTCAAGTGAAGAGTCTGTCCTTGTGATGAGAGCAGAGACCGAGAGCCACGGCTTGGATCTGCTCCCGGTGCAGTTACTGCGCTGCTGTGTGGCCCTGGCCATGGCAGGGGGGGCTGTTTTTCAGTCCATTTAACTAAATAATGAATATTCTGTCTGGAAATGGTTGAGAGAGACTCTTGTCCCTACAGAAAAATGCAAAAGAACAACCCGATAAACGGTTATACAAGGGAAATTAAAATTTAATGGACATTAATTGAAAAGCAAACAAAAAACAAAGTTAAATTCTTAAGAAAATGTTTTACATGATTTTGAGATCTTTGCTAATTGATAATGGGCACCAGTATTTTTAGCTAGTCATCCCTAAGACAAAGTCTGCTTTTTTTCTCTTTGTTCTTCTAAGAAAGTTACATTTGGTCAGCACTCTCTGCGCAAATTTTTGCTTCCAAGCTGCGTAACAGCAGAGATTTACATGAGAAAACATTCTGATAGACAACTTTTCTCTCTTCTTGAGTATATCAGTCTCTTCCATCCTTAAAAAAGGACCAGTGCCTTTTACAGTACATAGGTGATATCTTAAAATGTTTATATTCTTTGCTTATTTACTGAAGACACTGAAAGCTCTTTTTCTGGATGACACATGAAGAGCATCCCCTGCCCTGGCAGGTCCATGGCCCAGGGCTCCTTCACTCTTGTAGCAGAGATGAGCCTCTCCCAGTGATCCCCATAACTCCTAGCCAGAATTTCATTATAAGATTTTCTCAAATGAGTGGACACATGCCTAATTAACACTTTTCCTGGGGCCATGACTATACATGCGGACCCATTTTGTAGCAAGAGGCTTTGGCAGCTTTTTCCCCTCGTTAACACTGACACTTAATTTGCTGTTCTCCTTTAGTCACTGCTGCTGTCAGATTTGTTTCATCTTCCTGATATTGCTCCTATAAAATGGGTTGAGCCCCATGGGGAATGTGCTGTCACATGTGTGTCCTCTCCATTTCCCAAATTGGGACGTGACGCTGCCCACCTTCCAAATGGTCTGCAGTGCCTCTGTCCTCACACCACTATCTCCAGGAAAACTCAGTTACTTACACAGTCCATTTATTTACCGCCTGAGGCAAGAGAAAGATTTCAGAGCTGGAAGTTTGTTCGTAGGGCTCCCACAGAGGAAGAGGATTTCCTGCTTCACTCCTGGTACTTGTCTCCTTCGGATCACACATTTATCATCTCCGGGCAGTGCTGCTTTCCCACACCTGCCCTAACACTTGTGTTTTCCAGCACCTGAAGTCACAGGAAGGTTTACGCTTGACAGACCTGCCAACCCTGCCTCTCCTCTGGGCTTTGAGCTGCTCCGAAGCGGGTGAAGCAGAAGCGAGAGTCTGGCCGTGCCGTCAGGAGAGGAGGTGGCACCTTTACTACTCCCCATTCCATAAAAGACAACATGGGACGCAGCCTCCCAGATCTCCAGGTTTCAAAGCTGATAAGATCTCCATCATAATTGAACTGGGGATTGTTTCTCTTTTTTTTTTTTTTTAAATTTAGGGCTTGTTTTATATTGTAAAATTAACCTGGACTAACTGGAGGCTGAAGTTTAATGTAGATCCGTTCAGCTGCATTTGCTTCTACGTGGGCAGAATTCCACAGACTTTTATTTGGTTTGTTGTGATTTGTCTCCAAACTACTTTAAGATAAACTAAATTGAGACTGGTTTTGTTCCAAATAAATATTTTATATATGCTCATTCATTTTAAAAGTTCTTAGATTAATTTTGCAGAAAATGTTCCTGTGTAGACACATCAACATTCCTGATAATATTTGGCTGAAATGCAAGATAATAGCAAAGTCCAGGCTGGAATAAAAGGGATGAATCATCTCTAAATCACATGTTACGATATAATAGAATAAAGGACAATTGTTTTGCTGGAGAGAAGCTGCCATGCCCACAGCGGCTGTAGGGTCATTTCAGTCTCTGGGACAAGAGAGGGGGTTCCTGAGGACTGTCCCCTGTGCATCGATGGAGGGTAATGCAGCCCCATTTCCAGAGCATGCATCAGCCCCAGCTCTCACCACCACCCTGGGTGCTCCCCTGCAAATGCAACAGTGGCAGCGTTGGATTAATCAGGATTTGTCTTGTAGGACCCCAAAAATGAGGACAGGATTGAATCAGACCTCAGCTGGGGACACGTGAGGATGAAGGTGGCCTGTCCCCCACCAAACTAGTTCAGCATCCTTTGCACTACCGTAAGCCACGGCATCACAGTTACCCTATGCACACAGCTTTAAAACCGCGGGTACTCAATGGAAGCCAAAAAAAAGTTACTTCATCTTTATATTAGTATATCCCAAAATAGGAAGTGACTCCCTCTGCCAACAAAAAAATTAAAGACCAAAATGCCTTCCCATTACTTAAGCACACATAGACCCATTTTCGCAGCCTTCATCTCCTGTGCCCCTGGAAAAAAAACATTCCTTGGAAATTACAGTAATTGTTTTATTCTCTTTGAACTCTGCTAATAAAGCTGCGGACTATCACTCAGCAGGAGCTGTTTCTCTTCGTTAGGTTCTTTCCAGTGGTACTTACATTAGGAAGGCTCTGGGGAAATTTCAGTAAATGCACTTGAAAAGAGCTCTGCAAAACTGCTTAGACTTACTGTAAAAAATATTTCCCCTGCATTTGCTCAGTACACTTCTCAGCTTGTTTGTTTTTCTCTTTACTGCGGTTGTTGTTGGACTGAGGTGAAACCTGGAGAAAAGAGTTGTGACTCCCTGTCAAGAGATCTTACGGTAGCTGCAGAACAGAGCAAAATGATTTCTGAATCCCAGACAAGTCACTGTAGAAATCACACTTGGGAACAGCGGCGTCTTGCTGTTCATATTTTACTTTCCAAGATTAGTAAGGAAGAGGAAGGGGTGGTGGATTCTGCTGGTTCTGCAGCAGGGATCCCCTCGTGTCCAAAGCGTGATGTAAAAGCCCCCAGCACCCCCCATTATAGGAAATATCATTTCATTCCCAGGAAGGGCAGCATGGATCAGACTTAAACATAGCTGGTTTGTCACTCTCATGGATATATCAGTGTAAACTGGACCTGCTACATTTAAAAATCCTATTCCCCAGTTTCTGGGGCACCAAGGAACTGTTGCCCTTTGGTGTGGTGCCCATGTCATTGCCAAGTACTGGGAGATGTGGTGGACTGGTCCGTTCTGAACTGGTGCAGCAGAAGGGCAGCAGCCTCTCTGTTCTACAGACCTTGCACAGAAAGTGACTTGTTCAGGAATTTGGGAAGTTGTTAGATTTAATTTTTAGACCTCAGGCTTTAAACAGCACAGCCAGAGCTGAAGATCAGCTTGGCAGGTGGGGTCAACAAGCCAAATATCAGCCCTGTCCAGCACATGCACAAGTGACACTCGTGTTGTGCGTGGACAGGTTCTCACACGTGGCTCTCGGTGAGCTCCAACACGCTGCTGTCACCTCCTGTAGAGCTGACAAATGTGCAGATGGGTAAGAAGACGCAAAGAAAAAACAAATGTCAGAGCCGCTGGGCATGGGTGGAAGAAATCTGACCCTCTAAAAGCAATTCTGCATTTCAAATGAAGTGACTGACAAATTCCCCAACCTGTGACATCTTTTGGCCGCTTCTTGCTGTTTTAAGATGAAGGCGGCAGTGGCCTTCACACCAAGCAGGAGGAGTCTAAAGTGTATCCATGTACCTGCCTGTTGCATAACTGGCAATTGAAAATGAGTAATTGCACCAGCTGGTCTCTTTTTTTATTTTATTTTTTTCTTTTTCCCCTCCAGCTAGAAACTGTAAAAGCTCAAACAACCAACTGCACAACCTTAAAGTCATATTTACTGTGTTTGGCATCCTGCCACAGGCGAAGGGAATACGGTTCTGTAGATGTTGCTAACTGACTGCTGCTTTACACTTAATGATCTCATGGATGTGCAAAGTGAAGAAATATAATCCCCAGTGAAGACAGGGGGCAGGGTTGGTAAGGAATAAAAAGCCTCTTGCTCTAAACTGGCTTTGATCTTTCCATGGGCTGGAAATGAAGAACAGTAATTAAAGCTTAACTGGAAGAGATCAGAGAGCTTTTAAAATTAATAAAACTTGTAACAGGCATCAAGGATGATCATATTTAAAGACTATTCAGGCTGCGTGTCGGTGCCGTGTGCTGTCTCTGGATCGGTGAGCTCATTTTCTTTGTTGCACTGTTTGAAGGACTGTGAAACACATCAATGGCTGATGCGTTTGGGCGGCAGAAGTGGGTCTCCTGAAAGGGGTGAGCAAAAGGTTCATCATCAGAGAACTTGCCCAGGAAGGAAACATCATTCTGCAATGCTCCAACATCCGCTTAGGGCACTGCCATGTGTGGAGCAAAGCTCTAGGCTGGCATTTTTTTCCAGTTTAAAGAAGTCCTGCACAGAATTAATGCACTTTTCTCAGCTCTGGAGCTGACCTTTGGGAGAGTGAAGAGAGGGAGATGTTCCACCCCTTCCCTTTTGCCGTCTGGATGCCAATGAGACCTTAACCTCCTTCTGGATGAAAGGGATGTGCAAGGACAGGACGGAGCAGCCGTGACCTCTGGCCACATCCGTCGAGGACGAGGTTGGGAAACGAGAGGATGTTTCAGCCCTTGACTGCCATTTATTCCAGCACTAAAAGAAAATGAATTTTTAAATCCTAATGCTGAAATACCTATTAAAAAGGGTACTAAACTATGGCAGAAGAGTGCCTGGGAGGTAGGGCTTTTTGGATTAACCCAGCTGGGTTTTTTTATTTATTTCTTTACTGCAAATGAACTCTCACTGGCTTTCTTTAAAGGTCACCTTTTTAAAAAAACTACTGTGCTGGGAAAACACTTTTAAGTTTCATCTGCTTTGTGTGTGTGCATTTTCTAAGCCATGGGTTTATTTCTTATTGGAAAATGGTCTTGGATCATCTCCGAGTTGGAAATTTTATTTATCAGGTGTGTGTGAGAAAAGAAGTTTTTTAACTCTTTCAACTCTTTTTATTGGATGCTCAGCACCATGTCTTTGGACCTGATACTGTGAACCAAATCCGACCTGCTGCACTTTTTCTTCCCCCTCCCACCCATCCCCGGTCAGTGTCTCATCCAGGGCCCTGGAGCTCCCTGTTTCATCTCCTTGTGTCTCTGCCTTGATGCACAGAAGCGGTTAAATGGGTTCTCTCAATTCACTTGATTGCTAAGGAGCTGTGATTTCCTCCTCCTGGCACTGGCACCACGAGCAGCTCCAGAAGGAGAGGCTGTTTCTCCCACAGTCGGCCCCATGGTTGCTGGAGAGGTCTGGAGGTGTCGGAGGGATGCAGACGTTCTCACATCTCGTGCTCCTGCTATAATCAGTCCATAGCTGTGGATGTTCCTGGGCAAATTAAAGCTTTCGAAAATTTGATTCCAAATCCAAAGTGTTGTTACATCCTTCTACCCCTCAGTATCTCTCTGAAGAAAAAGCTCCGTGCTAACAAATAAATGGAGAGGGGAACATTCATGGAAGGATGTACCAACTCAGTTTGCAACCTTAAATCCTTATTACAGATTAACTTTCTGGCCAAAACCTGTTGGTTGAGGATTACTAATAGACAAAGAGATTTTCAAAGGGTGCCCGAGTCAGCTCATATTATCCACACTCAGCCAAATCCTAAAGCACTTATTCTTCTGAGATGTCTCAGCTTTAGGTGGCTCAGGAAGAAGCCAAGCAGGACAAAAGGCCACATGAAACACACCAGTTACTCCTTCTTGCAGGAGATCACCAGTTGCCCCAAACCCACTTGCTTAATGCCCCTCCGGATTTACAAATCCATCCTTTTGACTGAGACTTTCTCCCATCCACGGGATGTTTCTTATGATCTTGTGCAGAATTCCCTTAAAAAAGCCACAAGTAGCTTCCCTGAACATATTACACAAATAATGCGTTTATCAATTACAAAGCAGCACCGGCTTGAAAGGACATTCCCAGGATGCTCCATATGCCAGTATGTCACATAAGTCTTCTATATTTATCAACTTCCACCTTCAAGATAGATAGATTTTTGCTTCATTAATTACATTAAAAGGCTGTTCCTGAACCTTACGCCACTGATGGTTACAATTACACTTCTGATTTCCATCTTAATTTATTTATAGCCAGTTGATTCACGTTGCCACATAAGTAATACTAGAAATACAAAAATAAAAAATGATATTTAACAATCTGTCTAGACTGAGGACAGAGAACGAGTAAGAAATTCCTATTTTTATTGTTAACTGAGCATATGATGGTATATTTTACTAATAGGAATTTGTATTTCAAGAGCAGATGAGCAGTCAATATAGACGTTAATTTACTGAAACCGAAACACTTCTCAGTCAGTAAGGTCAAGTTCAATTTGTAGCCCAAGGGAAACAGAAAGCATTGGAGTTAAGCCCTGCTCTTGCCAAGGCCTGGCTTTCCAAAGGCTGGGCTTACTGTGCCAGCTGGTGAGTGCTGAGGTCTGGGACTGCCTGTCCCAGCTCAGCCTCCTGCCATCTCTGCATCCTTGGACACTCAGCATCTCCACAGCATCACATTTCCATCATATCCCTATTCTTCATAGCATGAGCACAAATGAGGAAGCCACTGATTTCATTCAAAGGTGTCTGGACCTTTATCTGCTGAGCATTTTGCTTTCAAGAGGCTAGAAGTTGCCATAGGTACAGCATTCTTTATTCATCTGCTTATAAGAATAGATCTGCTCTTATGCTCTGGATTGTGCAGCAATAAAATCCATCTCCCTTGCAAAATAAAGTTCACTTTAAAGCCAAATTCCAGATGTACAGAAACTCCTGTTGTCTCCGGAGGATACTGTCCATCCCAGCAACTTGCAGGCTACATCTGAAACTATTTCATCTTCAAAAAAATCTGCCTTCCACAATAATATACCCATGTGCGGCTATGAGAAAGTAATTTGTTAGTGTTTCCTAGCAGTGGTGTAAGTTAGAAATGTTGAAGATTTTTATTCCACAAAGACACACTTGAGAGGGGATCTGATCCCTCTCCTCTGGAAATGCAGCGTAAAACTGAGGAGTTGTCTTGCATTGCCAGCACTAATAAGTTGTAATCAAGCTCTCACCATCCCTGTGATTCGAAGGGTTTCTTGTGATTTGATTTTTCCCAGGGAATGGTTTCCTCCTGAACCCGCTTTGCCACGTCACGGTCCCAGCTGCAGCGGGAGGAGGTGGCTGTGCCCCCTGCATGTCCCTCTGCTGCCCGCTCAGCCGCAAACCAGCACATCTCCAGGCAGCTCCTTAAACCGGGCTTGGACCTGGTGCGTCTCATGGTGCTGGAGCAGCTTAAAAGCTGGTGATGCCCAGCAAGAGCTGCTGCTGGCCTGGCACCGCTCCATCCGGATGCCGAAAAAAAAAATCACTGCGTTCATGTTCCCTCTGTCAAGATGATGGACCAGCAAAGGCTTCCTCTGTGCGTGGTTTCTGAGGCGTGTGATGTTCGCAGGGAAACGCTGGCCCTCCGCGCTGCTGGGAGGAACCGTCTTTGCCGCTTGGCCGGAGTTCTCTGCGGAGCTTGCCTGGGTGGCTCAGCCACAGGTTGGGACACACGTGTGCTCATGGTTCAGAGTCCTGGGCAGCACACAAGGGCTGGCGGCAGCTGCTGTGCTCCATGGCCACGCTGCAGGTTGCAGGGGCTTAGGAAAGGCAGTTTTTCCCCAGCCAGCACGGCCAGGCTCATCCTTCCACTTGGATTGCCTGGGCAGCATCACTGTCACTTAAAACCTTCATGCTTTGCCCTCTGCGCCTGGCCAGCTGGCTTCACACCTCCCTGTTGTCGTGTTTGTCATGGTCACAGGCTCTGCACCTCCCTTTTGGCTCATCATCCTCACACGGGACAGGACAGGGACCGGCTGCCAGGTCCGAGCACACAGCCAGCACCCTGTCACTGCCGCCAGCAGCCAGGCAGAGCGGGGACCATCACCCACCTCCCCATGGATGGCAGCGCTGCCTCGCCGGGTGTCACACACAGCCAGGGGCTTATCTCTGTCACTGGCAACGCCACTGTCACCTGGGCCACAGGCGTGAGTCTGAAAGCTGGCACCTTGCTGCTGGGAAGGCTGGATGTGGCACACATGTGGCATTTATTCCCTTGGTGCGTGTACATGTCTATAATATGGCATATGTTTCTTTTTCATTTGATAACAAGAGACATCAAAAGATGTACATTGATTTATTGCCTGCAGAAGTGTACGCTGCAATATGGCTTCAAGATCCCACTGAATCTGCAAAGTCAATAGCTCCAGCCCCCTCGCAATAAGCAAACGGAGAAAGCTGTGAATTAACAACTTCCCCGACCTCCAGCCTCTGCACACCCGAACAGCCGCAGCAGGAGGGATTCCAGTGAACCATTTTAGCACCTGGAAGGCAGCACATTCCCCATCTGAGCATGGACCTACAGAAGAAAAAAAAGTGAAGAGAAGGAAAAGCAAACAAACCTTAGGGCTGGGGAGGGCTGAAATGGGGGAGGAGAGGGAAAGATTGCAACCCAACAAAGCGGCAAACTCATTTTCAGTCCCTGGCTGCGTGATGCCTTGCGAAAGAGTTTTTGGGCTTTATTTGTTCTTCCAGGATCAGCTGGGCTTTGTGTGCACTCACTGCTGGTTTTTTGCATTACTTAGTGATCAGGGGACACTAAAACTTCTTGCAGCGACCTCAGCCTGAATCGCTTCTCGCCTCCACAGCAAAGTCCCTGACCAGCTCAGCCCAGGGCACCACGAAGCTCCTGCCTGTCCCGGGACCCTGGAGCGTTTTGGCAGCCGCACAGCAGCCACCAACTTGGGAATTCTGCTTTCATACACTATTCTCAGTCACCTTATTGCTTTACCAGACTCTTAACTAATCAGCTTGAAATTTCCTCTGTAACATTTAAATTAAAAAAAAAAAAAAAGAGAGAGGAAAGAAACTGGCTAAAATATTCCAGCTGCTCAAAAAAGAGAAGAGAGGTTTCAA
The DNA here is from genome assembly GCF_964273445.1 of Streptopelia decaocto. Lineage (NCBI taxonomy): Eukaryota > Metazoa > Chordata > Aves > Columbiformes > Columbidae > Streptopelia > Streptopelia decaocto. The sequence goes on along the minus strand of NC_138668.1, from coordinate 5,344,963 downwards.
AAATAGATTATCTTCCTCATTTTAAAAGCAAGGAAATGGTTTGTTTTGCCGTGAACACTCACAGTCCAGCTTTCAAATCACAGTGTGGGGCTCACAGGGTGTCAAGCATTTGCTCTTCTCTCCCCCCGTGACATTTGGCTGTGTTGGGACAGAGCAGGAGCTGCTGGCAGACAAATGGGAGCTGCTGAATTCAATATCATAGATTTTATTAAAAATCCAGTCAGTATGTGGAGTTGGACAGAAGCTGTTAACAGCATGAATGGGTTTGCGGTAGCAGACACAGCCCAGCTGCTTTAAGGAAGAGTCACTCCGGGTGCTGGGCACCAACTTGTATTATTTTGATTTTGGATTACGGCACTCTTTAATTAAAGGTCCCGACTTTATAATCCAATCAATCTAGATAAATAACAACTCCCTTTTGCAGATAAAGTTGTAGGCTTATCACTGCCCAACAGCCATATTTTAAAGACGAGCCATAAAATTACACAGCAAATCAGCTTACAGAGCATCTGGTCGCCGCAGCTGCGTGCAGACAGAGCTCTGCACTTGTGCTGACAACCGCGTTTTGGTGACACCCCGGGCATGTGTCCTGCCCAGCCCTTCTCCTCTCACCACCAGAACCCCATTACTGCCTCCTCAGCAGTGTTGTACCCTCTAATGCTCATCCCATTCATCCCAGCAAACCTCTAGCTCAGAGTGATTGTAATTAGAAGGGGGAGGTTACAGTGCTGGAGGATGAAATGTAATGCAATTAGTAGACTGTTTTACCCATTCTTCACCTTTCCCTGCCAAACAGCTTTGTTCTAATGAAGGGTAGCAAACAACCATTTCATTGTGATTTAATTGAGAAGTTGCTTGTGCCGCACAGACAGCAATAAATAGTTACGGGAATGCTTTTCAGGGATCAGTGGAAAAGGCAGCGTACTAGATTAGTGTACAGATCTGGGAGGGATGGGCCATGCCAGTCCTGCCTTTAGTGTCTGCATGTTTGCGTGAGCCTTGCTAGACTCAGCCTCTGTCTAGTCTCTATAAAAGCTCTGAGCCCACTAAAAAAGCAGCACAGAGGGATACAACACCCTTTCTTTGCCTGGTTGTGGTCGAGTATAATGCAAAGAGCTTCGGATTGATCCCAGACCTCGTTCCCACTCCTGCATGTGAGCGACCCTTTTCCCGCACCTTGCGAAAGTGCATTTTCTCAATACAGCTTTGCAATTAATTTGGCAGAGATGAAAGGAAGGGCAAGCCGGGCAGCTGCGCAGGATAGAGTGTGAAACTCCAGAGAGTATCGGTAGAGCTGAGACAAAAAGCCTGTGCAGCCCTATCTCAGCTAAACTTGCCCCCAGATAGCGCTGCTGTCTCATTGCTTGGAAAGTATTACCTAGACATAGCTGACAAAAATAAACAGAGAGAAAAAGACCATTCTGGAATACAATTGAGCCTCAATTGCCCATTTGTTTTTGTCCTTGGAAAGAGCTAATAACATGGTAATTGGTGGAGAGATCTCCAGGGCTCCATAAGTGAAAGCAAGAGAGAAATTTTCCCACCATGAAATAGAGATGCATATTTTTCTAAAGAAGAGTGGAAGGTATTACCCAAATTAAAGGAATCCATATAGATCTCTACCTGATGCCCAAGCCAGCTCTTCTGTTGAGTGTTGGCTTTTCATGGCTCAGAGGTTTTTGGTGTGATTGTGGTAGAAAAGCATCTCTGGAATTCGCTTCTTGGCAAGGAAGGATCCAAGCCCACTGGAGCATATCGAGGGTCAAAAATCCATGGAAGCAATTTCTCCAGCAGGACTATTCTTGCTTACATTATATCAATTTTTGTCCCATGACACCAAAGTGACGAGAACTGTTTTTATGTCCCAAACCCTGTAAAGTGAAGAGCCAACCAAGTGGAGAATATTCAGCTAAAGCACATTTTGTCTTTTAAAATAACATCCCTGAGCTCCCTTGTCCCCCTGTTCCTGTCATCAAATTTGCATTCAAATTCACCTGCTTTAATAACCAGCCGTTGTCACCTGAAAGACACACAACATTTTGGGACACAAACAGCAAAATTGCTCTCATCTGTCTCAAAATATCCAAAGCAGACTCTGTTTTTTTTAAATATCTGTCCATTTACTGAGCCTTATTTTATTTCTTAATTGTCACATCTCTAGCTGGGGTCCAAAAAAAACCTAGAAAAATCCTGAAAAGATGTCCTGAAGTTCAGTTCTTGCATTGGTTGGAGTCTGACTTGGAGCTGCTTCTTATGGCTCTCCCAGACTGAAGGGCTCTGAGGTACCTGTGAAGCATAAACTTTTAGTCTTCCAATATCTCGCGCATTAATTAATATTATTTACAGCCTGATCTATGTTGCTTTTATCGTTTGCAAAGCACTTATGGTTTCTTCAGGATCCAGGAGCTGTTGAACAGTAAATTATCATTTTATTGAAGTGATTTGCTTCATCCTAAAGCATGTTCTTAAAGAACAGGCTTTAAAGGTTAAACTCCATGCCAGGGTAATATGTATATCACATGGCTGGGTGTCTTTTGTGGTTAAAAATCAACAGTTTCCATCTGTGAAAAGAGGAATTTAGACATGCTGATACTCTGACATTTAAATGTGAGCAGTGGAAGATAAACACCGTCTGACAGAAAGTAAATGGGGTGATAGCAGGGAAAGTTAAATTTCAAATATTCATGCTCCTGCTTCTACCCGCTGGGCTTCGTGTACCAGAAGGAGCATTATCCGGCATTAACACCATCGTGGCTCAGGGGTTCGGTACAGCAGGTCAGCACAGCACACCCACTGATGGGATCTTTGCAAAGCAAAGGGCTGGTGTTGACTGCGAGCTTGTTCAAAACCTTTTCTGATTAGCAATGAGCCTTACGTCCCTACCGTGCACCAGCAAAGCAAGGCTCGGAGGAGATTTAGGATGCAGATCTCTGCCGCGATCTCAGCCACAAAGAATTTCACAGTGGTTCTGGATGTGCAAGGAGTGACAAGCACAGATTTGAGCGCTGACCCCCCTGCTCCAGCCTGGTTGTGATGGGCTCTGGGCATCAGGAAAGTCTGTAGAGATCTGTGGTATCTTTTCTCCTTAAAAAAAGAGGGCGTCCCTTCACTTGCTACAGCAGTTTTTGTAGTAAATAGTATTATTACAAGTGAAATGTGAGCACAGAAAGATGTAAAATGTGCTAAGAAAGGTGAGCTAGTGAAAGAAAACAGTAAAGAGCTGAGGGGATAGCTGGATAGAACATCCCTCTGAAGTTGTCCCAGTCTGGTGCTGACACTGTCGTGTACCCAGGTGAACTTGAACTAACCCAGGAGAACTTGCATTTATGAATATTTTTCAAATTGCTGCCCCCTTCAGTAACCTGATACCCCCCACAACTGTGTGTGACAAAACATCTCTTTGGGGTCTCATCTGACTTTCTCTCTTCAGAGCCCCAAGGGTGTGTAGGCAGGTTAAATAATGCAAAGCAGCTGTAATTATGCTGTGCAGTTTCTCTGGAAACATTTGAAAAATATTAGCACATTGTTATTTTTTTTGTTCTTTTTTATTTTTTTTTCCCCAGCTTGTTTTTAAGGGGTCTAGAACAAACATAATGGTTTAATGAGATATATGACAACATACCACATGAAAGAGATTTTTAGTGACTTTCATTACCCAAACTCAATTAGAGGAGAGTAATCAGCAAGTCCCCTGCCGTGAGAAGTGCAGAATGAAACCTTGGCAAGATGGGGCAGATGCAAGAAGAGAGACTCATTGCAAACCGAACAGAGATACTCACTGTACCCCCCCAAAGCATCCAGTGAATGCGAAACATATAGATTGCAGCATTAACAGCTTGTCTCTGCTGTTTTCTTCCTCTGAGCTGGATAATTAAACATAAATAGTTCCTCAATCTATTCTTAGATTTAATGTCAGATAAAGTCCTTTGTTTGCTTGTTTCTTGGGAGGGGGAGGAAGAGAAATAAAGGCTTGTCCAGCTTTTGATTTTTTTTCTTTTGGCCCCATTGTAAGATTTGCTTGGATTTTGCTGTGTGTTGTTTTATCAGTGCCCGGTGCCACAAGCATTTCTGTGACAGGTCTGGGAACTCACAGCTCTACAGAGGGAGCAAAGGTAGATTTAAACTGCATCTGCGCCTCTTCCTGCTCTCTTCATGTCTCTTTTGTGCCTATTCATGTAACATGCTGAATAATAACAGGTGGACGAACCATGTATCTAATAATTTAGATAATTCAAAGAAGGGAATGGAGCTGGGGAAGGGGCTGGAGCACAAGTGTGATGGGAGCGGCTGAGGGACTTGGGGGGTTCAGCTGGAGAACAGGAGCTGAGGGGAGACCTTCTGATCTCTGAACTGCCTGAAAGGAGCTTGGAGCCAGGGGGGGTCGGGCTCTGCTCCCCAGGAACAAGCGCCAGGACCAGAGGAAATGGCCTCAAGTTGCACCAGGGGAGGTTGAGGTTGGATCTGGGGAACAATTTCTTCCCCAAAGGGCTGTTGGGCATTGGAACAGGCTGCCCAGGGCAGTGCTGGAGTCACCATCCCTGGAGGGTTGAACAGATGTGGAGATGAGGTTCTCAGGGACATGGGGTAGTGCTAGTGTTGTGTTAAATGTTGGACTTGATCTTGACGGTCTTTTCCAACCAAAATGATTCTATGATTCTAAAGCTCAGATGATCTCAAAGACAACCATTTCCAGCAGTTCTGTGGTTCCAGCTGGCTGGCCAGTCATGTGCATCCACCCTGATTCTGCAGTGTCTCTTCTCAAACAACTTCTCACATCAAATCCCTTGCAAGGGGCTCTCGGCAGCTGGTTTCCACATTCCTCTCCTCTCCCTCATGGAGATGATGCTCTTCTGGGCTGTTGGTCAGATTCACAGCTTCTTTTGACTCTTCTCCATTAGGCAAGGCAGGGCTGGGGGGCTCTGTGCTCCCCTCTTTCCAGTCCCACCCCTGTCGGTGTGGATGAGCTCCCTGTCAGCTCCATGTTCCAGTTCCATCTCTGCTCACAGATGTACTGCAGCCTCTTGGACGGGGCACGTTTCGCCGTTGCTTTGTTTGGCTGTTTGGGGCTGGAGCTGTGCCCGCTCAGCTGTGCTCTGGCCTCACATCCAAGGCTCCAGCGTGGCAGGCAGCCCGCCTGGCCTGACCTGGTTTAACTATTGTTAACTGGTGTCCTCTCCATCTTTCCTCTGCTGGATTTTAGCAGGCAACTCCCACTGGAGAAGCAGCCAGCAACCCGGCTTTCCGGCCCATCAATCCTTCCAGCAGGCTGCTGTCTTGTGTCATGAAGGATGCTCTGCAACCATCCCATGGTACAAGAAGGATTCCCTGTCAGCTGCTTATCTTTACACCTGACTCAGCTGTGTCAGGCATCAAAATTCCTCCAGACCCATTTAAATGCTGCCACAGCCCATTGCCTGCTGTGGGGTACACTTCCAAAATCTTCCCAAACTGATTTGGGCTCCTAGGGTTCTAGGAATGCTGGCATTGGGCTGTATGACAAGGGCAGGACTGAGGGTCATTATAGGGGTTCTGTCAGTGCATTGGGCCACGGGATGGCCAGAGTCCCCCCACATTCCCTTGCCTGGCAGGCAAACCCCCACATTACCAGCCTGCCAGATCTGCTTCCTCACAGCAAGCCCTTGTCCTGCAGGTCTGTGCTCCACTGGGCACCAAGGGAGCTGTGCAAGAGCAAGGGAGAGGCACCACAGCAGGGAGGGGTGCTGGGGACATCCCCTCCTCTGCCTGTGGAACCGGGGAACTGAGTTTTGGTGGGCTGTTTTAATTCACTAGACACTCTGTACTATTTGCTGTCTGATGACAGCGGGACGCTGATGCCTGGCCAGACAGTGCAGTCTCCAATTTGTCTCTGGCACACCTCTCTCATAAATCTAATTCTCTTCACGAATGAAGAGCAATACAGTACTGCTAACAGAGATAACCAGGTAAAGTACTTTGAAGAGGCATATGATGACTGAATTCCCCTGAACAGCTCCATCAGTGACAGCTATATGCGCTGGCCCACACTCAGATGTACTACAATTTTACTCATGTTCAAGGATAATCTCCATTAGCAAAATGCATTCATGTCTACAGCATAAATTCTTTTAGTGGGAACATGCCAGTCCGCAGTCAGACGGCTTTGCTGGCTCCTGCAGGATTGGCTCAAGCACTTTCCCAAATGGGAGTGAACAGAGATCAATTTAGACATGTCCTTGCATTATTGCAGGAGGGCAATAACACAACATCATGTTGTTCGCCACCAATTCCAAGGAGCAGAGTGTAATCCCTGCTGCAAATCACGGCTTGTCACTTGGGTGGGGGAGAAAGAACTGTCAGCTGCTGGGAAATAAATGGCTATTACTTTCCGATCCATTTACATCTGGAGATTCCTTAAATGGTGTAGATTTAATTCTGCCCAAATGAGGAAAGCACATGCAGTTTATGGGGGAGACAGATAACTATTGACTTAAAATTCCAGGCAAGACTTTTGCTTTTATTACCCTCATTATATTTTAAAGACATAACCAACAGCACATGCAAATTAGCCCCTTAGATTATTAGCAGGAAATACCCTATTGCATATATAAGTGCACAAATGTGACTTAGCAGCAGGCACGCTAAGGGTTTTGTACATGGTTGCTGACAACCATTTAAAGGCCTCTAGATCCCTGAATTAGTTTAAAGGAGCTGACAGTAACTGGAGTTTGGCTGAGTTGGACTGTCAAAGTCATCTCAGGGCTCACTGTTGTTGACAGGGACAATCCCGCTGTCCCCTCTGTCCCCATTCTCTTCCCCCATTGCTGCCCAAAGGCTCCTACCTCTGGTACAGATCAGACTAGGAAAGCCAGTGATGTTTTTCTGATGGTTTAGTGAGCTGACCCAGCTCGGTGCAAAGTCTCAGGAGCACCAGGGCAGCCACAGGAGGAAGGTGCCAGAGCTTCCCTTGGCAGCAATGAGATATTAGATTAGCTCAGTCGTGATATCGAACAAAGTCTTTCTGTCAACCCCCTCCCCACAGGACACGTGGACCTGAAGGAAAGTGCAAACTAGAAGCACAAAGACACTCCCGCAAGGAGTTTTAGCCCTGCAGAAGTGCATTACAAAGCATCCTGCATTCCCTAAGACGACACTTCAACTTTATCCCGTAATGTTCCCCGACAAGATAATTTAGTCATCTTAGCGAGCTTGACATCCATCCCAGCACTCACCCAGCATCCCGGGTTCTTCTGACACAGCACTCTTCCCTCTGGATGTCGAATTCAATGAGTAACAACACAAAAGAGTGGATGCTACGGAAGAAGATGGTGTACTCAGCAATGCTGACAGATACAGCAAGACAAAGGGGAGTTTTTTGATGGAAAAGCTGAATATCAGCTGTTCTATGCAGGTTTTTTAGTAAAGAAAAATTATTATTATTCAGAATTTTTACTATAGAACAAATAATACTAGGACAATCTATCTCCATGGAATTCAGTAATAATCTCACTGCCTTTTGGACTTTAGAAAACTTTTCTAGTGGAATTACATTAATTAATGCACAAAAAACAATGCACAGAACTAATAGGCAGGATATTCCTCAATAAGTGTATTTTCTTTAAAACATTATGATGCAAAGGTCTGAACACCGTAGTGGCTGAGGTGCCAAAGGTTAAAAGCTGCAAATGCTGGTCCTGGGTGTGGGATGTTGGGTAAGATATACCGGGACAGAATGGAGATTGATTGCTTACTTGGATCTTTTGCTGGCGGGTGAGGTGCTTTTTGGATCATATAAATAGGGTATATTAATCTATTTTCAGGAAATACTGGGATAAAACTGACTAAATAAAAATCTCTCTGCAAGATATCATTCCAACACATGAATTTCATTAGTTTTCCTGGGATTAACTAGAGAGCAGCTCCCAAGACCCTGTCGCTGCAGACCGAGCACAGGCCATGGAGATTGAGTAGCGGGCAGGCTGCTCCCATGGGGAGCCTGAGCCGGGGGTAGCTCTTGTGCAGCAGAATATTATCGGGTAAAATACCCAGTGAACGTCGTTCAGCTCAGCTCGGAGCAATTGCTGCTCAGGAAGGCTCCGCTCACCCTGCCAGTGGTTCAGCAGCATCTGCTCGCTGGCACTGATTGCTGCACAACCACGTCTATCTTGAGAGGCGACAGGAAATTTATCTCCCGGCACCTCATCAAATCAAGTGTAATTCCTGACCATTTGCCAAATGGGAGCGATAACCGTGCTAAGTGCCTTACGGGAGAGTTTTCTCTGAATCACGTGTGGGGACCACGAGCCCCTGCCGGCCGTGGTTCTTTGTGACTTGATGAAGCTCTTGCACCGAGGAGCTCTGCTCACCTGCTGGGAAAGGTCAGAGCCGTCTCTACTACACTATGGACATTTTCCACACATGGCACATTAACTTAACGGATATTGAGTAGCTGTATCATGCTTTCTGGTTGCCAAACACAGGCCACTTGGTACCTGTTAGCTAATTTCCCCTGGACTTTCTGATCTAGAAGAATTCAGTACTCTAAAACATCTCTCTCCTATTGTACTGGGCTTTTCCCAGAATTCTTGGGGTGGGGGAAGCTCAATAATAACATCTTCAAAATACTCCTAAAGCAAATCTGTAAGTTCTCTCTGCTCCTCATCCTTCATTCCTGAAAGGTCCCAAAGACAGTCTGTCCATCCACTGCAGCCTTTGCATTGAGGGACTGCAAAGCACTTTGCAAGGCCACTCTGGTTAATGGGAGAGGGAAAAAACTTCACGTACCAAAACAGCTGTGCTTCAGCTGCAATGAAACACCTACTTTAACAATGCTCGTCTGGCCATGCACTTTGCCCACTGCTTGGTGATTAATCACAGGACTTCAAGCCAAAGTGATTACTTACAACACAGTGTAATACGGCTGACTCTTTGCAAAGCTGGCATGCAGCGTTTGGAGGTTTTCCAAAAGAGGTGAATCCTTTTAAAATGAATGCCGTGTATCTATGGGGGCATGTAAAATACTCATAAATACACAGATTTACAAAAACTGCTCAGTGCATTGCCCCGAGGTCAGCTTTCAATTGGTGCCCTTAAACTCTTGCCAGAGACTTGCTAAATAGCACTGAATTTCTATTTGACGTTCTCTAGCTATTCCCTTTAGCAACTGAAGGGATGTAAAGACAGTATTGCAAGGTAATCCCAACTAGTTGGTTAATGCATACCTGGCAAGCTCTCAAACCCAGTCAAGATATAATGAACAGGTGGAAAACATTGGCAGACTGTTGTATATTTTCTTCTTCTGCAGGAGCATGATGGCAGCATTATCCTTGCGAGCTCCGGTACGATTCCCTCTGCGTGTGCAGGAATCTTTCCCATGATTGCAATAGGAGCTGGAATGGAGTATTTGTAGCAAACCCCAAGGAATGAACATGACCCCTCATCTTGGGCTTTGTGGGATGGCGGAGCACATGGGATCCCGTTAAGAATGTCATGTTGTAGCCCCAGTGTTGCCAGGAAATCCAGGTGATATTTGTTTGCACCTTGACTTTTGGCTGGGAAGAGCAAATCCAGTCCTTTGAAGCAGTTGGCATTTTTATCTGTCACCTTTTCAAGCAGATCCAGCACTTGGCAAAAATATGTAACAAAATACTTATTTGAAATGTGAGGTAAAGTAAGGTTTTGTACCTGTCAACATGGATGGAGACTTACATATCCAAGGGAACAGAGAATTGTGTTTTTAAGGTGCAGGTGCATTTTGAATGTGGTTTTGTTTCTGGTTCTGCTAATTCACTGTCCTTTGGGACATGTTTTCTGTTTCCTTCTTTATCTTTTCTATTTATACCATCAAATCTTTAGTGAAAGGGTTGTTTTACTTTGTATTTGCTCAATGCCCAGCACTCACCTGAGCATCTTCCTGATGACTGTGGATCAAATACACAGCCTTGTATCTGCAATGAGCTGCCAGGGGTTGTACAGCTCTGCTCACAAGGGTCCTGCTTCTGGATGAGGTACCCAGGAACCACAACCCTACAAGAAATAAGGCTGGTTTAGATCTGGATTTTAGGAGGTCTGGATCTGACAATGCTTTGCTATATACCCACAGTAATGAAACAACAAACACTAGTGAAATATTTCAGAGTCTTTGTCCGCATACAATTAGATGTTTCCTCTTCCCTCCCTGTCAAAACTTCAGTGAAGAGGGAAATATCTGTGCCCTAGGAAGCTTCGCTGTGAAAGCTTTGAGCTGTTCCAGCACTTTTGCTATAGCTTGATGCCTACATTCACAATTAATTAATATGTGTATGCATTATCTCCTACCAAGCTGGCTGGAAAAACACTTTCTAACTTGGTATGTATTTCTGCTTCATTTGCAGTGGCTTCCAGCCTCACACTCCTTCTCTAAATATTATACATACTTATCTAATTTATTTACAGTTAATTCATATGCCAAACTGATGGAAGATTATGGTGTGGCCTGGAAAAAGCAGCGGAAAAGCTCATCCTCCTATTATGATAGTCCTCCTAGTATTACTTATCCATGCCAGACCAGCATTGAAACATGGGTATCACTTTTATACAGATGTGGCTTTTAGATGTTCTAACAATAGCTGTCTTTATAAAGCCAGTGAATTAAGTTACATGAATGACTGGATCAGACTGATAAATGACAGATGATGGTGCACAGATTTGGCAGAGCATCCCTGATTCCTCTTTCATGGCCTTAAGTGTCACTGTAAATTGTGAATTCAGTGTGAATTTTAAAAGCGCCTCCCCCTACAGCACCCGTTCCTGAGATTTAGTCTTGCTTGGCAGAGATTGCTTTGGAGGATTACTCATGCTTTTGAAAAACCATAGATCATATTAAAAAGAAAAAGGATCCTTAGGTCTGCAGAGATAATTGTTGCTCAGGCTCATCCTTGCTGTCTGTCCCAGTTTGGTCCAGTGCCTCTGAGTTTCAGGGTAACACCACAGAAAGGATTACAGATATCCCTTCTCCTTACAACAGTGCTAGAAGAATTTCAGTCATCCATCATGCTTGCTCCAGTCTCTTTATGCTCTGAAGCTGATTAGCTCTTGAAGTAATCCAGCTTTGATGGGAAGCAATGCTTTATTAATACCACAACTGAATGCTTTTTGCCCATCATTTGCTTTTAATGGATCCCGTGCTTCTTTGTTCCTCCTGCCCGTCGAGCTCTCAGGAAGGTTTGGTGACTAACCATATGCTTGGATGCACGTTCTTTGCATTAAAGCAAAGCCTAAAATGCAAATGCTGCTGGTTGTGTTTTGGTTTTAGGATCTCTTCAAAGCGTCACCATGATCTGACAGTCTTTCTTCTGCAACAAGGCACTGCACAGGGATTTCCGCATCTGGGGAGAGATGTGCTGGGTCCTTCTCATGGTCTCCATCTGTTCCGTCTTGCATGAAGAAGGTCTGTCCCTGGGGCTGGAACTCCTCTCTCACGTGGACCCAGGCAGGTTCTGTGCCTACGACCCATGATGTGTGGAGAAGAGGATCAGCAATATCCCTGCTTCAATCAGAGGGGATTGATCTCAGCAGCAGTAATGAGCACACCAGAGATCTGGGGTGACACGGCTAATAAAGATGCACCAAACAATTTGCTGCACTAACACGTAGTCCCTCACTGAGTCTTTTCCCTGCCCACACTCCTAGCAACAAACAACAGGTAAATGAGGGAGATAATATGGAAGGATTACATCTGCAGCCATTAAAAAAATCTTTTCTCCTACATAAGTTCTTTCATCCTACGTAAGTTGCCTCAAAGATTTCCTTTAGATGTAGCATAGTTAGTTTGATTTTTCTTTCTTGTGTTAGTTAAGTAGCATCTAAATGGCTAAATTTGTTTCTGAACACTAAGCAATAGATGCTAAAATGCTTTAAATTAGCCTAGATGGTTCCTGCAGCTGACAAACTTGCCCTCTCCTGGACCTGCCGGTTGCTGGACGTGATCTTTTGCATCTGCCAGGTTTCATCTGCCATGTGCAGAACTGGGCTCGGGGATGGGATCCCCTTGGAACTTCACAGAACTCTACAATAGTTTCACCTTCCATTTGTGAGACTCAACAGCACTTCTGTGCGGATTCCAGGGTCAGAGAGGAGGCTCTGCTGTCACCATCTGATATGTGGGGACACTGGAGAAAGGTGGCTCCTGCTTTCCAGACAGACCAGTAGCCACAGTGGGAATCTACTGGGCTTCAGCTCTGCTGGGCTCCCTGCCCTCAAAGCACTCCCTGGAACTTTAAATCAGTTCCTTCTTAAACCCCGTGATGGATTATGTGTTAAGTGAAAATATTTAAGAGCTTCAAAACTTTGTCAACATACTTGACTGTGTTTTGGAGAAATACAACTACCCAGTGATAGGATGTCTCGTTGATATGTAAATTGTGAAGAAATGAGGGAAAGCAGAGGACTGCCATTGCAAACATTAAATAGATAAAAAATATTTTGCATATTTGCTTCCCTAAAATCTTTTGCAACGTTTCAGCTGGATTTATAAAAAGAAACAAGTGTTTTGGGTGTGTAACTTGCTGGCCTGATTCTCAGAGCTCAGCATGGCTTCAAAATCAGGTTCCTTTCATGTGCCTCAAAGCTGGGCAGCAAGAATCATCAGTCCTTTTTTTAAAAAATATAAGCCTTTGATATTACATACGTATTCAAACCTCCCACTGATACCAAGAGGAGCTACATGCACGTATTCCAACGTGAAAGAAAGCTGTCAGCTATAGCACGCCCAGCTGTTCTGGTTCTGAAATGAGGTTCTTGCAATGTTAAAAAAAGAGGGAATAGGGATCAAGAGATCAAAACGAATCGACACGTTGTTGGTGGTGGAACTGGAAGGTGCGTTTGCAGAGGTGGGAGGGTGCTGTGTTCTACCCCAGAAAGAAAACTTGTACAGCTCATGAGAGCTGCGAGGCTCAGAACAGCTCCTGATGGAGACCAGTGAATCTGTAGGACACAGATACCACATGAGGGGATAATACCAGAGAAAAAAATGGCCACAGAAAACATGTTGGGTTTGTCAACTGTCACCGTCAGCAGCTTTCCAGGGTTGTCTGTCAGAGCAAAACAAACATTTCCAGATTGCAGGAGTGGAAAACTCGTAATAGATTCAGGTTATTGTGCAGGGCGATGCCAGCCTGGGCTATTTTCATTTTCATCTTCAGATGAAATAGAGTAGAGAACAAGTCTCTGCCAATTTAACTTCATCATAATCCCATTCAGTCCCTCCTGGTACATCTGGGAGGCTGAAGATCGCAGCCGTCAGTGGGGTGATGTGATGCCAAGAGCAATTCTCTCTTCGGATCTGGTTCCAAAGGCCAGAAAGGCCAGTGAGTCCGCTAAACGATCACTGCAGAATGATGGCTCTGAAGTTAATTTCAGAGATTATAATCACACTAGGCAAATACTGAAAAACTGGGTATGTGTGTAACCTGTCTGTGCTATTCTGGCATCGCCTCCAAATGTGCCTTGTCACAGCAGGAGTTGGGTACAGAGCGCACAGCTGAGCTGTCCTGCCCTGGTGTACAACAGAACCCATTATCTCTTAAAAAAGACGACAAACAGCCCAAGTTTGAATTGATCGGCTGAGTGACTCCCATCTCACCAATTAACTGTGTGCTGGTACCTATTAATCTCTGGCAGAAAGTTGCCAGGTCATTTCAAGTGTTGCTGACACCGAGGGCCATTTCAGAAGGGTGGTGACACAAATGTACCATCAGAAGTCACTGGGATTTTTTTGCAACTGGAATGTGAAACAAGAAGGGCGATATGCATCCTTAGTTCTGTTCTCAAGAGAGCAGGAGCGAGAGGAAGCACGTTTCATACCAGGATTTTTAAATAAACCGCTCATAAATGGAAAGAGATGTTTTAATAATGGATAAGTAAGTGATATAAATTAACAAACAACATATTTGTCCTGGAGATCACAAACCATCCTGTAAGATGCAGTAAACACCAGAGAGGAGAAAAGTGATAGAGACAGTGCTGTAACTGCTGTATACAGATAGCCATCACTGATTATTATATTAAAACATCTCATAATCTCTGATTAACATATTATGAAGTACTTCTAAGCACCTTTGCAAACGGTGATGCAATCCATGGTGATTTGCAATTACTTGCAATTACTCTTGTTACAAGAGTTGTCACCTCTGGATGCACTATCCATAGATGCAATGTTAACAAAGCAGGTGGCCGAAACAAAAAGAAAGGTTGAAGATTGTAAGAGCAAGTAACAAACATACTATAGGTGAAGAACAGAGGGAAAGAAGAGATTTACAGCCTGTCTGGGCAACGTTCCCAGATGCAGGTGATGCAGTTACAGTGATGCAAAGCCCCATACAGCAGTTATGGATTCAAACCCAACACAAGTCGCCCTTGACCATGATGGTGGCTGCAGGACAGACCCAAGACAAGGCACCAGGGACCTCCCTCTGTGTGAGAATGAAGATTTATCACAGATTTGTTACCAGAAACACCTAGTGCACCACAACCTGTATGAAATAAAACTTTCCCCATCCAGAGAGTACTCGGTTCAGGATGGAGAAAAGCAGAAAGGATCTAGTATTTTCCTGGGGAATGAAAGTACTGCACTCATGTCACCTTAGCCACTGGCTTTCTGCAGAAGTGAGTCTCAGTTTCCCCTGCATGTCAGTAATAGTACTGATTTCCTCATGAAATATTGCTTTTCCCATTACTGAGGTAGAACTTGTCCTCAGAATAATCTGGGGCCTTCCTATACCAAAGCTGCTAGTCTTATGCTTTTCTCAGCCTTAGGGTTTTTTTATCTATCTATCTATCTATCTATCTATCTATCTATCTATCTATCTATCTATCTATCTTATCTATCTATCTATCTATCATCTATCTATCCATCCATCCATGTATTTATTAAAATTCATACATTTGCTGTGTGTTCTGAAAATGAGTCTCTTACTGCATGCTTTTGCCTTGTACTCTGGGCTGGCATAGATACTGTAAATCAACGCAGCTATCTTTGGAAAGGCAACAGATATTTAATAATCCTACACAGGTTATGGGAGTAGCTTTTTTCTATTGAAGGGTGATGTTTTTATTCAGAGGACATATTATAAAAAAAATAGAAGACTCTATTATTGTGATGTTCTTCAGCACAATAAAACTCTGTAAAGCAGAGGATTTATTAATTATGTAACCTGATTTGGAAAAATATTAAGGTACTAAATTAAGAATCAGGTGAAGACAATCCCCACTGAGATGCTGAGATAACGTCTAAGCATATTAATGCTGGATATCCTACTTTTTCCCCCAATATCTTGAGAGGCTCCTACTTCATATTTTCTTTACAGACGTAAAGAGTAGAGAGAGTAACAAAGACCGCAGCATTATCAGCAGGTTTCAATTGATCCAGCTGGCGTGATGAAGAGGCTCTTGTCAAGTCGATGCAGGAAAAATCTCTCTGAGCTATTAGAGTATAAAATCCAAATCAATCGGTGGCCCATAGTCTCAGGTCTCCGAACGCATGTAGTGATCAAGTCAAGTCTGCCTCTTGGAGTGAATGAAACCAAGCGGTTCTCAAGAGGATGGAGATTTGTCTTGGGCTTTTTGTTATGTCTTTGCAACCATTGAAGTGTTTAAGCATGAGATGGCTCCTGACCACATTAATATACAAGTCACTGTGGTCATTGGCCAATGGTCCATCCTTGGCCTGCGTTGGAGCAAAAGACATTCTGGTCACAGCAGGTTACCCCTGTCCAGATGAGGAGCAGGGAGCCAGTGCTGTCTGCCATAAGCAGCAGGTAAATCCCTCTGAAGACAACGAGGCAGATATTCGTGTTTCTCAACATAATGAGAATCCCACTTAGGTATCGTTTTATCTCAAGTGTTTAAGGGTTTTAGTGAGTCTTTAATAAGAGGCAGTTTTTAAATGGGTCTCATAGGGAAGACTCAATTGCATTCCCAGCAAATCCAAAGATCACTTTATTGGTTAAAGCATTTGTAAAGCCCTAACACGAGGGTTTAAATGGTGCTGAGGTGATGGAGGGGGCTTTGGACAAAGCTTGAGTGTCATCCCCAGGTGACTGTGACTGTGAAATCTGTCCCCGAGGGGAGCGGCAGCGTAGACGGGGCTGGAACCCTATTGTATCAGGGTACAACAACGTGCCTGCTTCCCTGCCAGCCTTATTGCTGCTTTCATGGGATGTTTTTTTCTCTGTGCACTTTTTTTTTTCTTCATTTAATTATATGTATTTTAAGGAAAACAAAACACTAGAGTGAATCTAATTGCAAGGAGTTTATTGACTTGAACCTTTTTCACAGCAGCCTCCTAACCCCCGTCATCTTTCTGACGAGCCAGACGAGGCTGAGAACTGTTTCTCCCCGTTCTGAGACACTCTGACCCCAATTTGATTTAATTTGGTCTCTCGCCATAATCGAGTACTTGCCAAGAGCCAATTTAAAGGTGCTACCACCTGATTTTTCTCCCCAATAGAAGGATTAACCCCATTAGCAATGAACTCTGTGCTGCACGTCCATAACCTTACAAAGGAACATAATCCTGTCTCACTCCACCGGCTCATTTTTTCTTCTGCAGTAAATACAAATCACTAAGAATCTCCTCATCCTTCATCACAGTTTGGACCTGTTTTTTCCCTGGGTGCTAAGAAGCTGGTGGTGATCCCAAACAGGGACGGGCCAGGGTTTGAACTGCAGGACATTCATTCTGGTTTCTCTTTTTAAAATGACACGGATGTTATTTCACCACTTCATTGACAGTTGATGGCTCTTTAGCACCTTTTGTGTTGCACTGTTGCTGTCCTCATGTATGTACGATGGTGACCGTCATGTCCCCCCACCCCGGCGCAGGGTGACTCCTGCCATGGGCACCCCTGGATGGGGAGCAGGAGGGGTGGGACCCTTGGTCAATAGACGGGGTCCTCAGCCAACAAGGTGCCCAGGCCCAGAGAAGCTTCTGGATTGTGCTTGTCCCACCAGACTATAAAATCCAAAGAACCCCTTGGAGTCGCCTTCTTGGAGCAGCGGGACTGCGATCGGACCCCTCCACTTAGAGCAGGACACCATCTAAGAGACTTCCCAGGACTGAAAGCACTCACCTTTTCCTTGGGGAGGGATTCTTTCTCCTGAATACATCCTTGAGTGAGCCCTTGCGCCCTCCCCCAGGCAAGCGATTATTTCCTCTGGGTACCCTTGAGCAAAAGGGTTTCTCTTTTGAGTGCGTGTGTGCACACTGCAGATGGTCAGTCTTGTCTGGTCCGTATGGTTATAGTATCCCCAACTGGTACATGGAGCCTGCAGTTTATTAAAAGTTGCCAGAGTGTTGATTGATTATGGATTATCCCCCTCTTGCATTGGTTTCTGACATTTAGTTTCAGTTCTGAGGTAAAGTTGGTTCCAGCTTACATTTCCTTGGAATCATTTTGGGCTATATCTTTGACATTGTCCCTCCCCAGCCTGTCTGTGGGATGGCAGAGTAAAAGCACATTTTCCCTTCAAATTCTCTCAAAAATGGGCTTTACGTATTTTAAGAGAGTGGGGCTTTTAGTGCAAAGGCTCCTGGTGAGGGAGACTTTAACCTCTCTCTAATGCAGTGCAGTGTAAAAGGAGACATGGCCACAGGGATGTGAGGGAGCTCGTGGTCCCCAGGCCGGGCAGGGTGACGCGGTGGTCAGGAGTGGAGCAGCTCTTCATTCCGCTTCCATCACACCAACCTGAAAAACGCCCCCAGCTCTGTATGGCAGACTGACCCCGCGTCCATCCTTGTCACCAACTGTCCTCCTTGGTGAGCGCTTCGGAGCGTGCCCGGGGGACACCTGTGCGCAGCCGGGATTTGCTTGGGCAGCTCTTTTCCTGCAGCTTCCAAACAAAAATTGAGATGTCAGTTGACAATGGGGTGCAGGTTGTACTCAGGCGGGGCTGCAGCCGCTCTCAGTGCTTGTGAAGCCAAAGGAACCCAGGAGGGATGGAGCTGTAGGGGAGTCCTGGCTGTGGCTTTTACTGAGCAAGTTTTTAAACATCTAAGTTTTTTTTTAAAAGATATACAAAATAATGGATAATTAGGAGAGATGGAGATATTCCAGTTTACTAATGAATTTATATTCTTTGTAGATAAGAGCAGAGACACATAAGGATGTCACATGGCATAAGGAACAGAAGGTAGATGTCTCCAGCAGCCTAATTTTACACACTATGATGCCTTCCTTATAATTAATAACACCATCCTACATTTAAAAAGTCCTTCTCTTCCCAAAGGACCCCAGAATACATTATAACTGCCAGCCTAGTCCTGAGGGCAGATACATCAATAACAATTTCAAGCAGAAATTTGTGGTATTGAAGCCAGCAGAGGGTGATGCTTCTCCCAGGGTTGAAATGCAGCCTGTGCTACAGTGGGGAAAAGCAGCAGCTCAGTCCCAGTGTCTCACAGCCGGTTACTGGGACCTGGCTTAGAAAAAGGCTGATGGGAAGGAAAAGCCCTGTGCAAAAGGAGTGTGCAAAAGGATTTGCTGCTGGGATGGAGACAGGGATCAGCTCGGAGGATAAACAAGTAATTTGGCTGCTCTGAGCTCGCCTGTGCTGCAGGAAGGAAGGTGTTGTTGATAAATATTATCTAACGGGAACCTGGTACAGATGAGGGTCGTGCTTGTTATCTGACAGAGGGATGTTAGTGGAGTGGTGGCATGTGGGAGGTGACACTTTGACATGCACTTGCTCTCTGCGGTGCAAAGTGCCAGAATCCCAGCCTGGGAGGAGGAGGAGGGGCACATTTGCTAGAAGTGTGAAGATTCTGTTTTTGCATCCCAAGAATGTCTGCTCAGTAAACTTATTCTACGATTAGAGTGACCTGTCACTTGCTGAGTGCCAGGGTGGTGTGTGGGATCATGGAGTGTGGTTGTGAAGCCACCGGGATGCCATGTGGGATTGTGCTGCTTTCAGGAGGCTGGAGCTGAGCGGCTGCTCTGAGTGTGGAAATCTGCCAGGGCCGAACCGAAATCCTGCTTCTGTTACACTCCAGGAGTTTTGCCGTTGATCTCAGTGAGGCCACAGTTTTCATTTCTGGCCCTTTCGGTTGCTGGAGCAAAACACAGTAGAAAACCCTAACTACTGCTGGGTGGAAAGAAAAAAAAACTCATGTATTGGTTTTGGCTTGAAAGTTCCAACATTCACTTGTGAATTTAAAATAGAAAATCTATTTGCCATATGTTTGATTCCAGAAGAACTACGTCTCTGGAGAACCTGCTTCCTCGGGTTGCTTTGGATGGATTGGGACTGCTTACAAATTTCTTTGCTTTTCCCTCTTCTATTTTCCTTCTCATATTTACCATTAAACTAGCATTGACATTTCTGTGCCATCTGGCTTTTTTTTTTTGGTCTTTTTTAAGGGACTGGGAGAAGAAAGATTCAGGGTAAAACAAGAGTTTGTGTTGCTAGACCAGCAGTCAAGAAAGTGAACAAGGGGAGCCGGCACTGAAATACTTTGCCAAGGGAGTCTGGGTTTCAAGGAGAGGTTTTAAGTCTCTTTTTTAGGTTGGTTCTGGCCCAGCTTGACATAATCTCCACAACGGCCACTACAGCAAAGAGGCACAGTGGTAGACAGCCCAGGAATTGCTGGCATGCAGGTTAGTGTTTTATTCATCTCTCTAGAGCTCAAGAAATATTCAGACAAATGAGGTTGTCCATTTTAAAGACTGGAAGGAAGTCTGAAGTCCCTCCGGACCCGCAACCTCACAATTTTTAAGGCAGGGGTTGGTATGTTTGAATGAGATGCCTGTGAAGGGAAAGAACTGGACTCGCTGGCTGGATTTCCCACTGCTTCTGTTGGATCCCTCAGTTCTCATTAGGAGTTGGACAAGCCTGGGAGAAGCTATTTCCAACTAGGAGGAGTTCTCGGCCTGGAAAACAATAAGAGTGATTCTTGTGAATACTTTATGCAAAGAGTTTGTGGCATTCGTTAACACACAGTTTCTTGTGATGTCTCCCATTTCCCAGGAGTTTCCCATTTCCTAACTTACACCAAACAGCTTAAAAGTTCAGTCTGCCCTTGCTGACCTTGCAGGGCTGAGGAAGGAGGTCGGGGCTGACGTTGTCAGCTGCAGTGATTGCAGACACAGGGGCTGAGTGTAGCGTCAGCAGAAATTTAGACTTTTAAATTTGGTTCGAAAGAGTGTGTATGTTAAATACCCAGAGAAAAAGTCTAGATGGGAGCCTGGCCAGTTGGTGCCAGTTCAAAGTGTCTTGGGCAGGGGCAGAGCTGGGGGCTGACACCAACCTGGGCAGACAGGACCACGTGTGCATTGCCACCCTGTGTCAGTCCTAGGGTGACAGGAGAAGGAGACATATGAGCCATGAGCAAGGTCCTATATTGATCCTTCCCAGCATGTAATTTATGTAAATCACACTTAATGTATGTAAATAGAACTGACATTTTCTCCTGGACTGTTTATCTCTGAAGTCTCTCATGGAATGATCAGATTATGACTCTGCATAGCAAGAATGTCCCTTCTCTCATCCCTACAAACCAGATATTTGTTTGTTGTCGGCACAGGCAATTTAGTTACTAATTCCCAGGGTTAATACACAATATTAGGCTATTAGACAGCATTGTATCACGCTTATGGAATGACATTATATATGGTTTATATTTAATTTCAGCTCCATTTCTAATTTTGCTGTGCTGGCGTTACATGACCGAACAGGGTTGTGGATATTATCTGCTGTGTTTGGTTTTCACTGAGTGACTTCTAGTTCATCCTTTGCCTCTGTTTCTCCCCAAATCCGCTACTCCTCTTGTGTCCATACAACTATCTCCAGGTAAATATTTAGTAATCTATGTTCTTTGTTTATCTCAGGCCAAAATGAGACTTCTTATTCAACTGTTTCACAACTAATTAAACCACATAGCAGTGAGGAGCTTTAATTTTTTTCTCCATGTTACTGTTTGGTTGCCATATAATGCATCCTAAAGAGATATTCGTGGGCTGAGGTTTATCCTGGTGTTCAGAAGAATCTCTACACCAAGCACTTTAGGATCTAAAGGGCTACACAGAGATTTTGAGTTAATGCCTAGCTGTACTCTGGGCTTTTCTTCATGGCCTGGGTCAAGTCACTCAAACTACAAAGTCCTGCAGCAGTTTGGGAGTATTTTCAAAAGTGATCTCAACACTTAGGAGTTCACTGGAGTCTCACTGGAAGTCAGCAGGATTCATCACCCTAAGCCCTAATCCTTCGTAGGCCGAGACATCGGAAGTTCAATGGGAATTTAAATGCTTTTAGTCATCCAGCTTTCTGCCTTGATCTCTGGATATAGGAATTTCACTGTCCAAGTTCTCGGGGGCTGGCAGAGGGAGGCAAATAGAGGTTCTGTGCTTCACGGACGTGCTGGTGCTGGGCAGGGAAAGGCGGCTGCAAGATGCTTGTCCAGGGTCTTCTGCCCACCCTTGGCCAGAAGGAGACAGACAAATGATTCTATGACTCTATGAGACAGACACATTTTCTCTGCCAGCCCTGAAAAGCCAAACCCTCCCCGGCAGTTCAGATGGAAATGAAGCGAGTTTGTTTCTCATATGAAAATTAAACCTAAAATACGTAACAAAGCACAATAAATAGGGAAAAAGCAGGGTAAGGGTAAAGTTCTGCAAGCTCAGCAGTGTGAGACAGGGAGTGGAGGGGGTGTTGGCACTCAGATTAGGCACTTTTAAGTCTTCAGCCTTTTAAGAGTTCTTTCAGACTTCACAGTCTTTACGAAACCAGTTATTTTCCTCTTATCTGGGTCCCTTTTCATTCCTGTTGTTTCCAGCCCTCCACGCTAGGGAGAGTGTTTGTGCTGGACTGGGCGGGCGCAGGGTAATCACTGAAAAGGCTCCTGCAAGTATTAACAACAATAATGTGCACTTTATAACCATGGTTAGTATTAAAAGACATTTGACAAACACTGGCCTTGGTATGAAAGGCTTTTAAAGCCCCAGCCAAGCTATTTGCAATTAGAACACAGTAATGTACATTCATTTTGTATGTAAGTTGAGCTCACAAAAATCTCCTTTTTTGTCCATTAACAAAACCACAGTATCCCCATGAACAAGTCCCCTTAATCTTCACAGCACATAGTCTGTGATCTTATCCTCAGAAAAGCTGTGCAATGTCATGCAGCTCCAAGAGAAACAAAGGCCAAGTCCAAAGCAAAATGGACTCTCTCCCAGAATAAATCGCACTGATTTGGGGGCGCACCAATATCTGAAGGTTGTTGCAGCTTGAATGAAGTGTACCATGTATTTAGATCCCAGAAAACTACCCAGAGTGCAAATTCCTCCTGCTTCTGTATAAAAATGAACAGAAGTCAGGAATAAAGGACTTGAGCACAAGCACAGCACTGACTCCATTTCCTCTCCCTGCCTTGAGTGTAGGTTTGTGCAGGCTCAAAAATAGAGGCCAAGAGGCAGAGAATAAATGTCTCTGACAAGGATTCTTGCCTTCCTGCTTCGCTTTTGTTTCACTGTCCTTATTACAGGATTTATCATTTTTGTCTGATCTCACAAGCGTTTATGAAAGATACAGGGGTCAATCTCAGATCGCCACGTAGGGACCAGGGACTGTTTAGACTCGGTTTCCCTCGCACCAGCACAGGACACGTGAGCAATGGGATCAAAGGAGCTCTGGGTTGTGGTGACCAGCCCCAGCTGGTGCAAACAGCCGGGTTACATCAACCTGGCCGTAAATGCATCTGACCGCTTGCCCTCATTATTGCTGTGAAGAGACTCTCCAAGAATCCACTCTGGTGGTTAAAAACTTTCTAATTTCCAGACTAAGTCTGTACTCATTGGATCTTATGTCCTTTAGCTCTTCTTCCACAAGGTTCACCGTGCACCCATCATGGTACAAGGGACAGTTGTATACTCTGCCTTGCCTTTCCCTTTTGACATTTCCAGTGTTTTTCTTCTTCTGACAAACAGGCTGTCCATACTCCCTGGTCACACAGTAGCAGCTTTGCAGGGCTGGCAGCAAATGCTCCGGTCTGAATGACTTTCCTGAGCAGAGCTTTATTTCATTTTCTGGTGGCTGGGCCATTCGGAAGGCTGAGAGCCAGCCAAAACGAAGCACCAGGCAAAGGAAATCAGGCAAGCTTTCAGCTCTTTAAATACAGTTCATCCTTCTCTTTTGGATAAGCTGTGTTGACTCCTTTTACAAAGTAATATGCCTGGATCTAACCGAGTGAAGAGTTGCCCAGATGCCCTTTAGTCACAGCCCTATCCCCAACCCCTGGCTGACCTCGGAGTCTGTGCTGCAGAGATCGTTACTCTTGTAATAAGTTGCCAAGGACAGATTACAAAGGAGGCAGAGAAGAACCTGACTCATTCTCATCCTTAAGCAAAACATCTGTCTTGCTGTTGTCAGATGAAATCAAGTATTTACTTTTGCACATTAAGAAATTTAAAGAAAAAGTCCTGGTGGGGAGGGCTGTCAGCTCCCCGAGGAAGTTATTAGGTTGGACTTAAAGGATTTATGGGAAAAAGTGTTTTATCTGCCCCCAGAGCATCATACTAGCCCTAGTTTTGTTGCAGTTATTTTATCTGACTGTCTTTACAGGTATTTCGGGTAATTTACCTGCACAGCCAGCCTCAGAATTGCTCTTTTGAACGCAAGCGCTGTTATTTATGAAAGCACCGGTCTCAAAAGCAACATTTCATCATTACTGTAAAACATCATGCCTGCAATTATCAGAGAGAGTGTCTGTAGGATTCTTATGGGAAACACGATGACGCCCGAAGCAAACCCCAAACCCTAAACTCAGCCTCATTAGTGCCCGGCTGTGCCATGACACTGTCCTAAGCACAGGAGGAATGAGAATTTGGCCTTTGCACTGTCCTAGGTGTGGATTAGCTCGGCTGAGTCTGGCTTCTTCAGAGCACATTGCCTTGGGAGGAAGAGCACTGCTTTATTTCCAGCATCACTCCAAAGAGTTGAGCTGCGATGAGGAGTTTCCCCAGCCTCGGAGCAAGCTCTGACCTGCCCTTTTCCAGCCTCCCAGCAGCTCCAGCACCCTGCAGAAAGCTTCCCAGTCTCACTGGGAATTTAGGCTCATGTCTTAGGTGATCACCATCCAACCCACCTGGCAACTGAAGGGCAGCAACTACAGGGACATCAGATGGGCAGAAAAGTGGAGAAAGGTGACCTTGAGTCACATCAAACGTCATGTTTGTTCAGCAGATCTCCCTGTCATAATAAAGTTCTCAAAGCTGGTAATGATTTATAGGTAAAAGAGGGTGGAGGGATCTTAATTATGAAGATATGTCTTCCTTTTGTAACTTTTAAGTTAAAACAACTTAATTTGTTTTTAATCACCTGTCCCCCTTGTCCTCTGGAAGCAGTGAAGAGTGAAAAACAGGAATGGCAGGAGGCAATATCTAAAAAAGAAATCAGAAAATGAGAAAACATCCATCAGAATGGAAACGTCTGACTTCGGGAGGAAAAAAAATAACATTTAAAGTTGGAAAATCACCTTGACAAATTTCAACCTCTGTTGCCACTGCCTGGGAAGGAGTTTGCAGGAAATCCTTTGCTCGCCATTAGGTACATGCACGGAGATGTACAATCAGTTAAAGACTGTTACCCTTATCTGTTTGCTCCCCAGAAGTGTCAGCTGAAAAAGGACTCCATCTGCTCAGACTCAGAGCTGACCTTCCCCAAAGAAAAGGCTTTTAGACACGGAGATTTTTTTTCCAGATTTGTTCTCATTTAATTTTACGGAATGACTTTACCAAATGGGGAGCGCGAATGATGGTTTGACCAAATGAGAAATGCAGGTAGCGAGAGCTGTCCACAAAGCGGGGGAAGGAAGGTTATCGGTGTGATCGAGACATCACCGGCAAGTACAGCAACCACAGCAAAGCCTGACTGACATTTCGGCAGCTCTTGTACTTAAATGAGTGCAGATGTAGATACGGTAAAAGCACATAAGCAAAGGTACATGCAGCTCCAGTTGCAGGCGGGATGCCCGACTGTGCCCACTCATCTTCGGGCAGGTGCTTCCCTTGCTAATTGGATGCAACAGTGTAAAAATTAAAGCCAACCAAAGTTACTAAGAGCAGGATGAAACGTAAAGCTTCCTGTGACATTTATTCAGAGGAGGATATTGTTTTCCAGGGGTTCTTGGTTCGCATATCTCATTTTTGAACAAACTGCGCTTCACCGCGTCACCCGCTGAGTTAACGATTTGTGACAATCACGGTCATTATTCTGCTACAGTAGCAATGCCATTGCCCAAATATGTTCGAAGAATGGCTTTACTTGAATGAGAATAGCATGAACCTGCAGAAACACTTGTGGATTGAATAATTTAATTTTCTGATTCTGTGAATTCTCAGTACTGAAATACTGATAACCCTGTTCGTTAAGGGGGAAGTGGAAAAGTAGATGATTGATACTGTGCTAATGAAACAAGAGCTTTGCAGTCACTTTGGGACAACTCAGCTGCACAATGTGTGAATGTGTGTCTTCTCTGCGTGCTGAAAACCACCCAAGGTCAAGAACCAAGGAGCAGAACCTGGCTGGAGGATGCTCAGGACTGCGGACTCACCTCTGGGTCCAACTCCTTTTGCATTTCTTAACGTCTGCGAAAGACTGAATAAGCCGTTCCTTCCAAGGAAGCGGTTGGAAAGTGCTTCTCTTAATAACCAAATTATTATAGGTGCCACTTTTTAGTTTGTAGCGCTCTTCCAGCCTTATCACAGCACTTTTCCATCTCTGAGCGCAGTCTGTGTGACTCCTCAGTTGACGGATGTTTATTCTCGAGGTCGTGATCTTTCAGGCAGGGTTTTACACAGAGGCTTTTTCATTCATTCCACCTTTGTATTTTAACAAGAAGTTGTGGCATGAAAAGGAGAGAATGGTACTGAATACTCCACTTAATAAACGGAAACTCAGCAAGGGCACTAGGGGACATGACTACTTCATAACTTCCAAATTATGCTGGATGCGAAGCCTGGAGATTATTCTGGATGGGTCCACTTGATTTCATGCCAAGGTCAGGACTGTGGCATAATGATGAGAAAGTGGTTGCTTGAGTTGCTTCATCAACTATTTACTTCAGGTTTAATGACATCTCAGTGTTATTTTTCCTCTGTTCTTGGGTAATTTGCTGTTTGTCACTCCATTTGCAGCTGTGGAGGTCACCCATATACAAAAGGCAACATATATCCAGACTTCTGTCAAGGCTGCACCACATTTTGCCTCTTTATCTTAGTTGACATTACTTTGCAGTTTTAAAGTAGTTATTTCTCCTCCCTAGTGGTGGCTGGTCTCTGATTCCTTACAGAATGGGTCCCTCCTGGTCCTGAGCTACACAGAAAAAGAATTCTGTCAAGAATAGGTTCTGTGAGGAGCCTGTCCTTTACGAGACCCTAATTTTTCATGTCTCAATTTCTCTCCTCTGCAAAATATTAGCCAGTTATACTGTGGATCCCACCTCCATTCTTACACTAGATTGTAGGTCCTATCTGGCATATTCTCCTTTCAAGACAGTGATTTTTGTGAAGTTAGTCATGTCATACTTTGATTTTTTTTCCTTAAAAATCCAACCCCTTTTCAACAGAGAGACAACACAGTGTGGATTCCTGGATCTCTGCTGGCCATTGGATTTTCCCCAGATCAACCGTGACATTTACTGAAGACACACACACACACAAAATTCCAGAGAGAGACAAAGCAGCAGGTGGGTGTTGTGGATGTGGACCAGGCTGTGGCAGCAGCACAGGACGAAGCATCGAAACCTCTTCAGTGCAAATCTGCCCACCCACGAGTGGTCACCAGGCTGCCTGATACTGGCTGAAAGTGTCTTGTTCTCCCTCCTGGAGTCCTTCCCTGGGCTGAACAGCCACGTGAGAGACATTATTGCCCCGTTTAGAGCAGAGACCTTGTAGAGACCTAAACAAAAGGGGCTGGGAGGGACCCTGAGACATCTCTAGATGATCACATGGCAGGATCAGATCCTGTCACACCTCACCTTCCGTCTTTCCTACATTTTGGCTGTAATCTTCCATGCACAAGATGAATTATTTCTTGACTTGTGTTCAGGTGACAAGCAGAGTAGATCAGTCCCTTCCTCCCCCTGTCCCTGAGGGATCCCTCAAGGACAAGCCCTACACAGGCTGCTCTTGACTTCACCTATTTACCCCGATAACAAAACAACGACATGTTGTCTCAGCTTGCCGTTTTCCTCTGTGACAGCACACACGAGTTTGTTTTTCCTAAGTAAATATTTGGATTTCTTTTGTCAGGGATGGAATCTCTGCCGTGGAGCATTTACAATGCAAAGCCCAGAGCAGAATCCTGCACGAGATGCTTTTCTCCTGGCTCCCTGGATGCAGAGAATGGACCAGCAAGATTGAGCAGCACCTTCCCTGACCCAGAACCATCTCCTGCCTTGCACTATGAACTGCAGGGCAAGTCTGGCCTTAGAAGTCACAGCCTTGGAATATTTATTGGTTCTTCACACGACTGACAAAACAGAAACGAGGTGAGAAAAAGGGCTGGATGCAGAGCAACACTTTAGTTGTGGAGAGTTCAGGGCTTTCAGACTGGTTTCATTCTTTTTATTTTTCTTTTTTTCTTTCTTTTGGTGACATTTTAGTTGTTGTGGTTTCTTTTCCTTTAGGACACTCTAATTGGTTAAAGCCAAAATTGTTGATGGGAGCTGATTTGACAAATTTCCCAGTTCAAAACCATTTCCTTCGGGAGGAAGCATTGAAACTGTTGAAACAAGCACGTCTGTAGTCTTTAAACAAAAAATGTTTTGGTTTAGGGTTCAAAATAAGTTGAAAATAAGTAAGACAAAGAAAAGAGTCAATTTTAGCTTGAAAAATGAAAGACAAAACCACCTAAATCAAAACGAACCCTGTTTTCGTATCACTTACATACAGTGGTTTTATAGCCCTGAATTATTTATTTAACATTTCATTCTCAAGTCATGAAAAATCTCTAGTTTCAGTACTTGTCTTAATTGGAAGGGGATATTTTTTCAGCGGGTGCAGTTTGGAAAGCAGCTCCGGTCTCTAAAGCTGTTTTTTCCCCTCTGGTGTTCAGAGCTGCTCAGTTTGCAGACTCAGCTCTTCCCGTCTTAAATGGGAGAAATCCCTCCTGGGTGTGGAGACAAAGCCCTCGGTGGGTGAAATGGGTTCCAGGAGAGAACGTGGCACAGGTGATCCAGGGCTGCTGACTGATTAAAGTGAACCAGAGAAGATTTTTCTGATACTGAAGTGACTTCTGAACAGGCACCATCAACTTCTGCCTTAATAATCCTAATAACCCATGTTGAGTGCCCAATCCAAGACCTTGTAGGAACCATCCTGCTTATTTGGTGACTTCAGTAAGATTTGAAGAAGGTTTGTAGGCCTTAATGAAAAATTTTCCACCAAAATGTGGCACACTCTGTCTTGGACCATGACAATAAATATTCCCCCAAATTACCTGCATCACTCAGGCTTTCTTTAGATGGAAGTTGGGTCTATCTACTCCTTCACTCATCTTACCTCATTTCCAAATTCCTAACAGTCCCTGAGAAGGGGAGAAGAGGCTGGTGATGCTGAGCAGGTGGCAGGGGAAGCAAAAAGGCTAATTTGGTGTCATAGTTTAGGAACTGATAGTGGATTAAGAAACTATGAATAAATTTTGCTTCTAGATATTACTTTAAATGTTGTTTCACTTGAATTCAAGGTCAATGTCTTGACCTTCTCAAGGTTAATGCCTCAATGATTTAGGAAGAAAAAGCATATGCAAGGCCAAATTGATTCTTGTGTTAATTATGTCTTTGTACAACACAAAATGTATTTTGATACATTTTCCATGATACCTGGAAAGACATTTCTGCTCATCAGGTTATTGATGTTCCAGGCAATGACAAGGATGCTGGGAGTGTGCTGATTGCTTAAGCGGTATTCCTTATGCACGAGCATTTCTTCTCTGCAAAAACCTACTAAAACAAGTAAATTTCCCATGAAATGAGATGAGATCTGTTTGCTTCTGCCCTACTTTACCTCCAGTGTGAAATCTTGGCAGTTGAGCAAAAACTCAACACAAACCGATTTATGGAATCAATTGTGACAACTCACACGGGTCTGAGTTTTACCTCCCTGAAACCTTTGGCAAAACATCTGCAGCTCCTTGTTAGCACATGCAAATAGATCTGGGGCTGTAATCACTGATCGAGAGGCAGCACTAAGTGAGGGGGTGCCCAGTGCTGCCCTTCGGGGATCCCAGTGCCTTGTCAATACTTGTATCAATGACCCAGAGGAAAATCTGGAATCATTACTAATAAAGGATGCAGATGACTCAGGTTGGGAGAGTGGTAAATAACGACGACAACGAGCTGTAGATGCGAGCGAGCTCGATAACTCAACAAATCAGATGCAATCAAAGTTCGTCTTTTTTAATGCAGCTAAATATATAGGCCTGGGTACCTAGATGAACATATGCATATACTCATGAGAAATCAGTGTGGCTTGTAAATGCTCCATATGGGTAAATTATGCATTTTGCAAGCATAAATACTTTATTGCTGCCAGACTGGTGGGTTAGTAGAGCTTGAAGGAGAATTATTCTGATGTGTTCCCAATGTAATAAAGCCATTGCACTGCCTGTGCAGTGCCCTCGAACCCCTCTCCTGCCGCAGCCCGTGAGGCTGGAACGTTCTGACACCCTGCAGCTGGTTTGGGTACAGGTTACATGAAGCTGTTTCCATCACCTTGAGATAGGTGGGCACTAAGGTTCCAGTTTTTCACGCTTCCCCCGCAAGGAATTCAGCATTTAGGGCAGTAAGACAGGTGGCAACAGGGGATTAAACCTTTGTGCATGTGCAGGGCACCTTATCAGCTCCATCCAGCACCACTTTCCAGTTCTAATAGTCTCGTTGCTTGTTATAAAATGAAGCCAGTCCCTGACTTTCACCAGAACCAGGGAGCTGCTGTGTTTGCAGTGTCCCTTTCCCGTCTGCAGCTCTTTCTTCCCCGGGGCTGTTGCTCCTCTCTGTAACAGAAGTGGGTCTCTGGGGTAGTTGCTCTCGGTGGTGACAGTTTTCTGATTAATAGCAGTGACAGCTCGGTCTCCCCGCGTGTGCACGAGGCTTTTCTGTCCCTCCTCTTGGCTCAGCCTTTACCTCTGTGGAACTCCATCTATCACAGCAACCACCGGGCAGGTAAATTCAAAACACATCAACTCCTGCAATCCAGGCACAGCAGAAGTAATATTGTTGGAGGTATGAGGATAAAATGCAGCAAGGTTCATAGAGAGAGGCAGCATCACTTATTAGACCATGTACACACTTGCAGGGAGGAACATGGGATGAGTGTTTAGGCACACAAAGATTTCTTTAGTCTAGAATCAAAGCAACCACCTCTGAAGCTGAACAGAGGTTGAGACTAACGGCCCCAAGGTTACACGATGTTCATCTGTCAGACAGTGTGGCAGAAAAGGGGGTTGGTACCTGGAGATCGCCTGAGAAGGGCAGGAATAAAGTCCCAAAGCTGCTTTGAACAGAGGCAACCAGCGGGTTTTCACTGCTCGGCTGATGGATTAACCAGAGATGGAAACATTTACAGTAAATCACACCACTAGCCACTCTGCTAGTCGTGGATTTTTAGCAGCCAGCAGAGTTATGAATTCTAATTGGAAGGTTTAAATGCAGAAAATATCCACCACGGTCTTGTTGTGCTATTTGACTTTGGGAAAAAGCACAGAAATCCCAGCTCAGCGGGCTCGGAGGTGACACAGGACAGGGAGTGCACGGAGGGAAGGGGGTCCCAGCGCTGCTCCTGCCACTCGCTTGGCTGATGAGCTGCAAAAGTAAACAGGCACCGATTTGGAATCAATATTCCCTCCTCACACCATAAAAAAGTTAAACTTTGCAAGCAGAATGCTGGTTTTACCAAGTAGGAACATAGAACAGGGGGGACAGAGGGGGACCATCTGTGGCAGAGAGCCAGGCAGACAGGACTGAAATCCGAGAGCCTGAACTCCGCCTGCACCAGCCCACCGAGCATCCACAGCCAAAAAACGAAAAACGGGGCTGTTCAGAGCTTCAGATATTTAGAAGCTGACACTCGGTGAGCTCATGTCAAGCCACAGCAAACACAAGCGCTGGGTTTGCTCCAGAGCTCCGGGAGCATAGTTGGAAATAAACTTTTAGGTCGTAACAGTGAAACAACAGAAGCCACGGCTACTGCAAAAGAATATGCAGCAGGGATGAACCTTACAGTGATTTATTCCTTATTGCAAAGGCCACGGCCCAGGAAGGAGAGGGCAGGGCAGGAGGGGGGCTGTGAAGATTGAGACAGACAATCCTGATCCTCTCTTTGGCAGAAAGCATTAGCACAGCCTTGGAGAGAGTTTGTCGGGCTCAATGGGTGGTGTTGGGTGTGCAAACTGCTCGGCAGAGCTGCAGCTCACTGCACCGGCCAGCAGCGCCCTGGTCCTTTGCCATCACCTAAAAAGAGGGAAAGAAAATCAGTTCTAATCCAAGCTCAGTGTGTATTGGAATATAACCTAAATAAAACAGCCTGAAAGCCCCAGAATAAATCAGCAAGGAAAGAAATCTCCTCGTGCTGTGTGCTGTCTGCTGAAACTTCCCATTTAGGAGCTGGAAAACCCCTTTTTGTCTCCCACTTTGGATCTATTTCTTCGTTTCCTTTTACACACAGGACTGAACTGCACTGTCTGCTGCCCTCACGTCCCCGCAGCCTTCTCCAGACACATCAAAGCCGGGGCCCCCGTCAAAGGGAACATGCAGTTGACCAGGAAGATCCCTTGATTGAAAGATTTTTCAAAAGCTGGTTATAAAAATTGATTTCAGCCATGAGATCTCTGTCTGCAGATGCTTCCTAGAGCCACTGAGGCAGTAAGGACGGCAACAAAGAACTATTCAGGAAGGCTCTAATTTTCAAACTGTAGGGGCCTAAGAAAATGTTGGTATTTATGAAAGAACTCAGACTTCCAGTGGAATTAGGGATTGAAAACCTGGGTTTCAATCGATGTTTCGAGAGGCAGCCCTGGCTGGTTCACTGCACCGCATGACGCCCAGCGTGGATCTCTCACTATGTGTGTCCCTTCGATGTGTGTTTTATGCATGTGGTCTCTGTATAAATGCTTCACACTCTTTCTTTTACACAATGTTAACAGGGCAGCTGGCCTCCCTTGTGCAGTCAGCTCATTTTTGTGTGTTGTCTGACGTCTGCTGTGGGGTTAAGTTCTCAATGGTTCAGACTCTTTCTCAGCAGGGACAAACTACCGTGGTTTTGCTCTCAGGACAGCCTGTTTGCATGAAAATAATATCTATAGAAGATGCTATCTGTAACCTCGCTGCCAAATTTGGGTGCAACTGCCCAACAGGTTTAAAAGTTATCAAAAGGAGTCTAATTCTCTTTCTCTCTCACATACAAACACAGGATGATCACGTAAGCCTTATTTCCTTGGGAAACCAACTGAAAAAAAGTAGCACAAGCACAGAAACATGCTGTAAGATGTGAAAACAGCCCAACAGCCCTTTGCCGTTGGGGAGAACGTGAGAAAAGCCACCAGTGATGTCCCCTGAGCTGGCGAGGCCAGTGCAAGTTGGCTGGGAAAGGGAGCAGGGAAGCACCTTCCCCAGGCTGTAAAAGCAGCATCTGAATGTGTGAACACTTTGCTAGCTGCTCTCTTTGAGCTCAAATGAAGGCAAAATTGCTGTTAATTAATGCTTCATGTAGCAGTATAAATCAGAGTCTGCCACAGCAAAGAGAGGTTCGCAAGCAGGCAGTTATGTGTGAAGGTAAACTGTGGGGAACGGCGAGTGCCCTCCTTAGTGCGGGGCTGAGAAACTGCCCGAGCAGACGAACCGTGTGAGCTCCCGTGTTTGTGTCACTGCCCCATGTCCTGCATACACAGCACCTGGGAAATTCCCATAGGACACCCCAGGGTATATATGCCCCGGCGCATTTGGACTGCTGGGAAAACAGCCCTGGAGAAAGACTGGAGGATTGGCAAGGCCAGTCTAGCTACCCTCCTGCAATTTTTTCATTCCTATGACACAGAAAGAGGAGAAAACCACCATCTGCAACTCCGCTCCAGCTCCCTACTCGTGTTGTCTGGATAAACCGAATGAGACAGTGAGCACCGGGCCAGGTATCTCTGCCGGGATGCAGCAGCGAGTGATGCTCCCGGGGAGGGTCCAAGGTGTGGGACTCCTCAGGGTGAACGTGCCCATTACTGTCACGTTGCTCTTGCTGCAAGGCTCTGAACACGCTGTATAACACATGCCAGTTTTCAGCTGGGTTGTGTTAACCTGGACAAGTCATGCTAAAGCTAAAACTTTTGACATCGCGCTCCTTGAATTCTGCCTGCCATGTAATTAATCCCACTGAGAAAAAAATAAAATGACTAGCTGCCTGCCAAGTGGTGAGGTGAAGCAGCCTCAAAGGGAATCCTTCAAACACTGTGCTCTGCCTCTTTTATTTTCCTTTCATCATTTCTGTGGCTGTCTCAGTGCTATGGGTACAAACACACGCAAACAAACCGCATCCTGTTTAAACGCACCCTGCATCTTCCTCAGAAAGGGATGATAAAAATCACTGTCCAAGATCAAAGCAAAGGACAAGCTGAGATTAAAAAATAAAGGCAAAAGTGTTCCTTAAATGTTTCATCTGCCATGTTGCTTCATGGCAGGAGGCAATGGGAGAACCTTCACTGGAGATGGTGGCCAGTCCTGGGTTCGGGCTCTCAAGGGGATTTTTAGGCTGATGCAACACCCAGAAGTTCAAACAGGGCCAGACCTGCCCGACTGCCGGGAGCTGATAAACGGACACGTTTCCTACCAAAATGAGTGCTGAGGATCCATGATTGCTCATAACAGAAGATGTTGGGAGTAAGCGCCAAGAAAGGAGAAGAACTTTGTCAAGAGCAATGACGTGGGAGAAGCTGGTCTTGTAATTTAGGTTGGACATTAAATGAATGTTTCTAACCAAGATCAAGCCACCACATGTTGGAACTAAAACCTGCCAGCTATTATCACACTGACTGAAACAAAAGGTTTCTTAAGGGAAAACAAGGGTCAGCTGCTACAAATCAACAGGCTCCATGGATTCTTGCTGATTTACTCCAGGTGGATAATCCATCTGGTCCTGACTTGCACTGATTTTGCCACTTAGGTTTTCATTGGTAGCCCTTCCAGGATAGTCTATATAATCTGTTAGGATCTAGTTTTCAAAAGCCAAAGGTTCTGTCTGTGTTTTGTGATTGATATCTTGCTGGCAGCATGATTCAGGTTTCCGGCAGCAGGTATGAGGTTTAACTGCAGGAAATTAGCTTATTTTTAGCCAAAGCATTCATTGGAGGTTTGTGTAAATGGATTTCTGCTAGGTATCCTGTTTCTTAGGTAATTGAGTACAAAATTGTAACTCTTGCTCTTAAAATAGGGCCTAGTCTGAAGAAATAGTTACTGAGTGGATGCAGAATAGTTCATACTTGGGTAAATATCTGAGGCTGGGAGGGATGCATGAGCTGACAGTTCTGGAGACTGGCAAATTGAGACATCCATGAGGTTTCCAAGCAGTAAGTGAGTGTTGGACTTTGGTTTTGAGTCAGTTTTAACCTGGTCCTGTGGAAATTTTGATTTTTCTGATGAGACCTTGAAAAACTGATGGCAAACTCTAAATATCCTTATGGAAATATTGTGTTCTGCAGAGGCTGAATTTCCAGCTCAAAAATCAAAATAAAGTCATAATGAGAGAGAAACACCAGTCAGCCCTAAGCAACTGTCCCCTTGTCTCTGGAAACCTGGGCCTGTGATTGATTTCAGTATGTGAAGAAATGAACAGATTCAGCCTTTATTTCTATTCTGTGGGACCAGGTATCCCTTTTTTTCAGTGGGTTAAAGCTGTTTGTCTCCTCCTGTCCCTGATATTATAAACTCAGCATTCCTAGAGTGCCAGCACATCCTCGGTGGGTGCTCATTCTCAGAGACCTGCCCGGCTCATTTCACGTGGTGCAAAGCTCATGTCTCCAGCCTGTTCATGGGAAGAAGAGCAGATTAACACTGAGAAAAAATGCCTATGGGGGAACAAAGCAGCCAAAACCAGCGCGTAGTTTACATCAGCATTCGATACGGTTTTCTGTGAGTCTGTGACTTGCTCACCGTGTATCTCAGTGCTTGAGTATTCAAAAAGCTTCTCACTGCTGCCCCTCTTCAGGTGCTTTTGGGGAAGGGGAGGAGAGCAGACTGACAGCATGTTGTTAGAGATCTGAGAGAGGGAGATGAGGGTTAAACCTTGAATTCTCTTGGGTTCATTCCTCTGACAGCTCAAGAAAGGAGAAGAGACATCTCCCTCCCCTTCTGCACAGCTCTTCCAGCATGCAAAAGCCTAATAAAGAGGATAAAGGGAGGAGAGCATGGCTGAGCATTGGCTGCTGTGTGTGTGCGGCCCCCGGCTCGACGGGAGCATGTCCAGCACACACAGGCACGCACCCCGGGGTGCTCCCATCACCTGCATCCATCCATGTGTGGGTAGATCTGACATAGCACAGGAGACACTCACCCACGCAGATCTCGTTATGTGTCTCTAACAGAGAAGGAGATGAACCTGCCTGGAGAAGCCCTGGCCCTCCTTTCTGTCTCTCCTGCGCCCCCCTGCAGAGGGAGGGGAGAGAGGGGGCAGACACAAGAAAAGCTTTTTGGGGGGATTAATGAGTGTGGCTGTGCTATAGTGATAAATTTTTCATCTGGCCTGAAGCGCAATTGCAGCGCCGGGATTAGTGCTCTGGGGAGTTGTTTGGCTGTTGCTGTCGGGTGTTTTTTAGCTGTTGATGCGCAGGGGATAAAGGCAAAAGTTGGTTGTGCTGCGCTTTGGGGGGAAAATGGTAAACTGAGAGTGTCTGGAGTGGGTTTGGTGCAAGAGCAGGAGGATTTGGAACATCCAAGGGGTCTGGCTTGCTGGCGTTGTCTTTGATCCTGGCATCGCGCTGTCTCTGATGCTTTTGGTGGGACCAGCTCTGCGTCAGCACACAGCTGCACCCCGCAAGTCTGGGGGTGCTGGGGCTCCCGGCCATGCTGCCTTCCTCCCTGCCTGGCCAGGCCTCTTGTCACAGCAGGGGCTGGATGTGAACAGGGTGTCCCCAGGGACCATAGGACACTGGGACAGTCCCCCGGTGCATTTCTGTGCCTTTCTCTACTGCACAGGCTCCAAGGGTCCTGCAGGGCTGGCTTCAGCCAGGGCATTGTGGCTGCTCCCAACCCAAAATCCAACCCTGCCACACAGTTCTGACCCATCATATTGGCTCTGGGCTGAATGATGAGGCCACATTTGCTGAAGGGTCTGGAAGTTGTAAGTCTGTCCATCTGGTGTTCCTGGGCCGGCAGAAGGGGAGTTCATCAAACAGGAGGTAAAACCCCGGGGAGACCTGCTGGGGATGAGGATGGAGGGAAAAATTCACCCCCTACTAGTACTTTATTATTCATAATCAGTAAAGAGGAGATGCTACAAGCCTGAAGAGGCTTGCAAAGATGTCGTGTCTTCATAATATCTGCATATGTGTATCAGCGGAAAGTGTTTGGCAATCAGGTGCGATGCCTTCTCCTCCACTGGCAGCTCTTCTGTCTCGCCCAGAAAGCTGTGCTGTAAACTTACAGGAGTTTAAAGGGATTCAGTGTGCGTTTGCAGATCAAACCATTTCTCTGCTTTGCAATCTCAAAGCTTCCAAATCTCCTTCCTAGCATAAAAGCACATTGCACTGAGCAAGTGCCCACAGCTGAAAGGGAAAAGCTGGATTTTGTTTTTTATTTATTTTATTTAATCCACATTATAGCCAACCCATGGGAAATCCTGTTAAAAGATCAGTGTGGATTTTCTGAGTCAAGGGAAATGATACATCTCAGTCAGAAAGTCCTTTGCATCATCTGGGCTTCAGGAGGATGGGACTGCTGCAAAAATTCCTGAACAAAAGGCAGGGGGACCACACACTGATCGATTCCTGGTCCCAGTTAATTCTTAGTACTTTTCAAAGAAAAAAAAAAAATCCTTCTGAAGCATTGATAATGTTGTGTTCTTCTTGCCAATGCTGATTTTATGTTGTTTGTTTCCTTGGTGCCATGTTGCTAAGGGGGGAAGCACCTGCCCTGGCAAAGGGACAAGAATCAGGTGCAGCAGGATCGCTGCCAACTCGGTGGGATGCCCAGGGCTGGGATTTCGTGTACTGCAATACGAGAGATAACAAATGAAGCTGGAACATCTGAGAAGCCTAAAATAGGCAATGGATTAGGCAGGGCAGACACTGAGAAGGTGAACCCCAGTCTATTGAACTGAAATACACTTTGGGCTGCGCAGGTGGGGATGAAGCAGGTTTTCCTACCAAGCAGCCTGCAGCCCCGTGGGCTGTGAATCTCTCACACCGCTGTTCCAGGCAGTTCTTTGGTGTGTAGCATCCTCCTTCCATTGAGATACAGAACAAAATGTAGGCAGGATCCTGCCCAGAATGGTCAGTGTTGGTCTGCAGGTGTCAGCCTGGGGAAAAGCCAGGCAGGTCAGGAGAGGGAGGGTGGTAATCCAGAGATTTTCCCCTTTCTGCTATCAGGGAGAGCACAAGAGGCAGCAGAGCTGTGCCAGCGCAGGGGCTTATTCCAGCTGTGCCCTCAGAGGAGTGGGGAACAGCAGGGAGGGGGAACAGGGGGTCCCAAGGTGCGTAGTATGGGCTGCTGGATTACAGACCAGGGACCCACTGCTACTGGCTTGCACTTTTCCCAGTCCTGCTGCTGGTCAGGGTTCAACCGGACCCTTGATTTGACTCTTTGTGTCTTCTGGGAAGATGGAGAAGCTTATTTGAGCTTCCAGTGGGGAAACTGAGATCTGCAGAGTCTCCCCGCGCCTCGTGGTTTGGATGCAGCCGGGGCTCGGGGGGGACCCCGGCTCCGCTCCCCTCCCCGCAGCCTCTCGGCAGCTGCTTACGGAGAGGAGGCTTTTTCCAGCCGTGTGCAGGAACCCACACATGCTCCTCCAGCCTGGCCTTGGCCTTAAAGTTGCTGCTGAACGCTGAGGCATCACAGAACATGCCAGAATACCAATATATAGCCATTTTTTTGTGCTGGATGCTTATGAGCCCCTTCTATTTCTTTCATGAGCAGTGGGCAGGTCACGGAAGAGCTGCCGAGCTCCTCGGAGCTCTTGCCCCTCCAGCCATGCTCAGCACCTCGTGTTCCCCTGTACAGGCCCTGTCCTTGAAACGTGGGTGGCTCCAGCTGTTTTCTATAAGAGCTGCAAATACCGTCTGCATTTTTTTTGACCTTGCTTTTGGGAAAAGAGCAGGAGGATTTCTAAGCAACTTTAACGTGGGAGGCTGGAGTATTTGCTCTTCCTTCTCTTTCCTTCTTATTCTTTGTCTTTATTTCTTTGTCTGCCATCTAAACAACTTTAATTTCTCAGTAGCTGCTTCCTCTGTCTCTTCTTTGCTCACCTGGGGTGCGATGGTACAAGGGTGATTTATGTGCGCTGGAAAGATGGGGTGGCCCAGTGAACAAGCAGCGGGAGCTGGAGGACACTGTGTCCCCACCTGACGGGGGTGGCTCCCTCCACATCCCCAGCCTGGCCTTGGTTGCCTGATGTGGGGCCACCCCACAGACCCCTTTTCCAGCAACAGCCAGCCCTGCTATTGGATGGGAGCCCAAATCCTTTTCCCAGCCATCCAGGGAACATCCCTTGCTTTCCACGCAGGGGCTTATCAGGCTAAAATTAGCAGAGTTTCCCTCTGCAAAGCAAGTAATTAGTTCAGGAGAGGGCACAAGGAGAAGCGTGAAGAGAAAGGGAGCTCCCCTTATAAAATATTTACCTCCTCAGCCTCAGCAAGTGCCTCATGAGAAATTTTGGAGAATGGTCTAATTAGGCTCGGAGCTTTGCTTCTGCTTCCTGCGTCTCCTGCCCTCCCTCATCCTTTATTAATGGGGCCTTTGCATGACATAACGAGATGTTTCTTTCCTAAGGGGCTTTTTATCCCTTTGTTCTTGCACAAGAAGGGAAAATACCATTACATCTAGCAGAAGGGAGTTTTGTTTAAAGCTTTTTTTCAATATGTGTGCATATATATATATACTCACACATTCCTGAAACACAAGCTAGTCTTTCTTGTGTCAACCTACATTGCCTTGTAAGTCCTTTTCCTGATATTTACTCTAGATGTACCTTATTCTTTTTAATGTAAGGAATTCCTTTCTGGTGACAGCATAGCTCAATGATGGAGGATCGGTTTCAAACTGAAATGTGTGGGGTCTGAAAAAGGATACGCAGATATCTTATTTGACTTCAACTCTTTCCAATGTTGGAATCCACTAATTGTTTTATAAAACTAGAATTTGCTAGAAGGGCTTAATGCATTTTTAGTAGACCTGAGTAATAAAGTAATTGTGGATTTATTGCTTTTGTTAACACTAGGGGAACAATACACCGTTCCACGTGGGACCACTTAAGCATATAGTGTTTTAAAGGATACAGTTGGACAGCACAGGTCTATTAATATTTAGAGAAGTGTTGAATCGCCTCCCTTTCTCTTTTTCTTATCTGTACTTTGGGGAAGAAGTGGTAGTGTGGCTGTGCTATGCCCACAGCCTTTGGGGACAGACGTCTGGTTTGGGTCTCCCTGGTCACCCGCAGCCTTTGTTGCAACCTCAAACAAGTGACCCACTCTTATCACAGCCCCTTGGTACTCAGCACGTGTTTTTCTCTCCAGCGTAAAGTGAAGCAAAAGACTGTTCTGAATTTCTTCATATAGTGAGCAAGCTGCTGAAATAATATTGCCTGGCAAGCCATTATGTATTTTTTATTACCAAGATAGTAAAATATTGAAATGACTTCCGACAGAAAGAGAAGAGCAAAGGAAAACACCCAGGAGAAATGATTTTATCTCAGAGGCTTTATTGAATGGTGTAAAACATTTTTATGGTAAAAGAAAGATGATTTATTTTGCTATTATGATCATCTATACTGTAAAAGAATGCCTCCTTTGTAAAGCTTTCACACACTCATTTTAGCTGCTGTCCTGTATTTGGGGGGTTTCTGCTGCATAGAGGATTCTCAAGGATTTTCTTTTTCCTCCCCACCTTTGTGGTTTTTTTTCCTTACCACTGCTAAAAAATCTTGTTTGTTTGTGTGATTGACTCTGCAAGTGTTTTGCATCCCCCGAGAGAGCCGAGGGAGACGGTGCAGAGCCTGGTGCACTCATGGCCAAACCTGAGCCTGGTTTGTCTGGGACTGAGGTGGAGTCCTGTGCACCCCGTGGGACCGGGCTGGGGGGACAAAGGGGCTAGTCCCCTCCATCACAAAGATGAGGCTTCTAAGAAAACCATTCATTCAGGGTTGATTTTTGTACCATTCAGCGAACTCCCTGGTGAATGGGATTTGCCGTCTGGCGACAGTTCATTACACAATTTGATTGTTTCCTAGAGAATCCTAGAGATACTGTAATTTAGCAAATGATTCTTTTAGAAGAGCCATTTAGCCTTGTGTTTATTCCCTCTGAGTGGCCGTGCCCGTGGCTGGAAAGCAGATTTAATTTTCAATTCAGACTAGACAGCCCTTGCCAGCCCCTGTGCTGTGCCCAGGGAGGGGACATTGGTGCCACACCAAGGCTGTGGCACTGACTGGGGAGCAGCCAGAGCAAGATGATCCCATTTGCTGATGCTGTGTGTGGGAGCTGCACCAAGGCATGGGGAGGGAAGAAAACAGCAATGCCCTGTGGTTGCCAGAGGGAGAGCTTCCCTCTTCCAGCTCTCGGAGAGGGTTCAGGGTGCCATGGTGTGGGCTTGTGAGGATTACCCAAAATCAAACACAATCCAGGAGCAATTCAAAATTCAGCAAACACCGCTGATGTGGCCTATGCCAAGGTGGTTCCACACCAAGATTGATCAAGGCAGACACGTGAACAAGCCCTGGATGGGAACGTGCTGGGGGTGATGATGATGACCAGTTGGCTGGTCCCATCTCCTCTCTCTGTCCAGTGAGCAACAGCTTGGGGCTGCAACTTTTCCATGCTGGCCCAGAACTCATGGGGAGAAAAGGGACAGGTGGGCGGCACTTAGTGCCATGCAGAGCCACCCAGCTCCTGCCAGGAACCCTGAGGGGACAGGGTGGGCTGGTGGGTGCCCCTTGCCCAGTGCCCAACCCTGGGAGCTGTGCTCAGCCTTCCCGCGGCTCCAGAGCTTGGCAGCGCTCGCTTTGCTGACACATTTTATTAAAGCGGGCAGCTGTTCTCCTTTTGCTGAAGCAGCTTCCTATTGCTAAGGCAAGACGATTGCATTTCGTACCTTCCCAGCTCTAATTCGCGCTTCTTTGGCGAAGGTGACAGGACAAGTTACATCAGAGCAGCTGCTGTCTCACCAGGATTTAAAGGAAAACAAACCAAACCCCTCTGTATTATTTCTTTTAAGTCATTTTTAGGGCTTGCAAAGTGCCTGCCTGGCCTCTCAGAAGGCTCAACATCTGTCTCGTCAGAAATGGGGATGTTATAAGCCACTGAGGGGCAAATTTGGGGGCTCCTGCTGTTGTGGTATATGCCCTCAGGTAGGGGAGTGTTTAGTGCTCAGAGGTCAGCAGCTCAAAAGCTGTTTCATACTTATCATCCTGCTTGAAGTACAAATACAGAAGCCACAGATGGTTTTCATAGCAGCCTGAAAAAGAATCCTGTGATGAAATTATACAGGAAAAAAAGTGTGCTGAATTCTTAAGAATACACACACTACAGAACAAGTGAAACCACAGGCGCTGTTTTGAGTAATGTCTGAAGATTTAAAAAATTATTTTCTATTATTTTTTATTTTCTAGAGCATTGTAACAAACTGCTGACACACTGGAGGGAAACTGTGGGGTGCACATATGATAAGGATTCCCTCCCTGTATTTCTATCTTATTATGAAACACTGACATTCAAACTTGTCCATTTAATGTGTTATATCCTGGCTCAGTGTTTCTATAGAAACCAGCTGGCTGTTTGTTACAGCGTGAGGATTTCCAGGCTGATCTCATCAGAATCTCCCTCGGTGGCATCTTCCCCCACTCTCTGGTCACACTCTTATCTCCGTCACACGTCACCAGATCCCACCTCCCATGTCACTGCTCACCTGTAATTCCCCCTTCCATCACCCACCTCCCCCCATCACCCCAACTATCAGAGAATGGAAGAGGGTTCCCAACACAAAAGGGCCATATAAGGCTGATGTTCGCATAAAACCACCGTTGCTGTGGCAGGAATGATTTCTGTTTCCTTTCTTCTTCTAACAGTTCTTTGCTATTTACTTGATGCTGAAGGAACACTGCTCACTTAAAATACTCCAGGAAGGGTTACCTTTTAAATATTCCACTAGAGCATTCGTGTATGTGCATTATATGCCCAATAAAAGGAGAATCCCCTTGACTACATTTGACTTCCAAGTGTAAAATCTGCACATTTTGCAGTCACGCTGCCTCTTAATTGGCAGGAAGCATCTGCATAAATCATCACACGCCTGTTCCTGCTGTGGCTCCGCACATGGATCGGGGGGGGCAGCAACAGCCCCCCCGAACCGACAGCTGCCATCGCAGCACCCGCACTTCTCCAGGCGCCGTTCTTGCTTGTTTTCCCCCATGTTGCTTTGGTACAGCACGCTGATTCCCTGCTTTTGCCAATGTTTTTGCTCCAGTGAGCAAAAGACCTGCTCCTTCCAGCACAGCAAACTCTTTCCTCCTTCCCATCTCTTGCTATAAATGAGGCTCAAAGCTGAAGCAGGACGTGGAGCAGGTGACACATCCAGCACCTCTGCAGCATCTCCCCAGGGGTGCAGGGACATGAGCTTTGGATATTTTAGCTGGAAGGAGGCAACCCCATTAGCCTTAGGGCAGCTGGGACACTTGTTGCTCCTATTTGTCCTGGGCACAAAGGGCCAGTGCTTTCCAGGGCAGGTGTAGCTCGTTTTCATGGTTTTTCCCCTCTTCATAACTTTCATCTGCATCTTTTAGACCATTATTTTACCAAAGATTATTGCAGTGGACAAAGTAAAGGGCAGCATCCCCCTTTTAAGCTGATGGAAGGGGATTATTGTCAATTTAGCCTGAGCACTTGGCCAGTTTTGAGGGCCTGTCTCGTTTTTTTTTCCTCAATGTGGGATATTTCTCCAGAACATCCATTTGCAAGTGAAAGCTGTCTCAGTTTTATTTCCAGGGTCATCTTGAAGTATCTACTGAACTGTTAAGTCACATTCTTGAACTCGTTTTCCCAACTAGCCAAGCCCTGACTCTCCCAAATTCCCCTCAACCCACCCAGGTGTACCCAGAGCCAGGAGACTCCTGCTTCTGCCTTCACCAGGTGCCTGTGGTCAGGAGTTCTGAGTGTCTGCAGGTCCCTCTCCTATAAGAGAAGAGACTTAATTACTCCGCCTTTAACCTGCAAGAGGACTAATTAGCACCGTTTTCACCTCCAGCCTGGCCTGTGCTTGATGGAGCCATTAACACCCTGGCTGCAGCAGGGAGGCTGTGTTAGAGAGGATGAGGACGGGCAGGGAGGAGGCAACATCCCAGAGAAAGGTAAGAAAGCTTAAGAGCTTGGGTTAACTTGTTTTTCTCTATTAAGGTGCCTAGATTTAGGTTAATATTTGGCAATTGAGCTCTCATTTTTTGAAGTTGTTTGGCTTGTGTTTTTTCTTGTTTAGGCTTTTTTTTCCCTTTATGCCTGGTGCAAGGGTGAGTAAAGCTCTTGCGTATGTCTGAGCTGCCTAATTCAAGCAGTGTTATCCTGAGCTGTTAATCCAAGACAGCTCTGGATCCTCACTGCAGGTGGGTTATTAGAGGCAGGATTCTGAAGGAGACCCCATGAGGGTAAAACTGCTGCTTGGTGTAGGACAGAGGGTTCTCCTGCCTGTGTCTGTTTGTCTGTCCACCAGCCTTTCCAAGGGTTGATCCCAGCAAAAGAAGCATGAGAATCCACTTTACTGAGCAACCATCTCTTGGTGCATCCATCTACTCTTAGAGTTTAGGAGAATGGATGAAAAGGGATTTAACAGTAAAGCAAGGGAGAGTATAAACGCCTGAATAAGAGGGTTGCACTGCAAAAACCTTTGAAGAATTAGCACCTTTCCCAGTTTTCCTGTTCTGTTTAAAGGAACAGTACTGAAAGCTGGTTGTTGCTTTTCAATGCTTTGTACTGACACAAACCTGGCAGAAAGCGTTGGACAGGTGCACAAATGCAGAATGATGCTGAGATCGATATTCAGCTGAGTAATTGCTCTGAGAAATTCAAATGACCTTCCAGGATAAGGAGCACTTTGTATGATGAAGCCAGCTAGAAAGGACAGATAATATGGATTGGTTGGTATTCTAGACTTAGTTGTCTTAATTGTGGTGAGAGTTATTAATGATGTGAGAGAACAGCATAATGAAAATAGAAAAACAATATATGAGTAACCTAGGTATGTGGACAGAGGAATAAAATTAAATGCAAGAAGTGAAAGGAAACTTAACAGGGAGATGACTTCACCCTATGGGGTGAAGCAATCTATTGGCAGAACATGTTTTGGGGAATCATCTCGACTCTGAACAGCAGTGGTGTTTCAAACAACCTGAAAGAAGATTTAAGAGGGCATAAAAAAAGAGTTGGTCTCACAAGGAAGGAGAGAAATAGGGTTGAAACTGTAGACT
Organism: Streptopelia decaocto; assembly: GCF_964273445.1. Taxonomy (NCBI): domain Eukaryota; kingdom Metazoa; phylum Chordata; class Aves; order Columbiformes; family Columbidae; genus Streptopelia; species Streptopelia decaocto. The sequence goes on along the minus strand of NC_138668.1, from coordinate 5,300,318 downwards.
TTAAATACCTCAGCCGTGAGATGAAAAGTAAATAAATTGGGAAAACAGCTCTTAATAATTGAGTGCTGAATTGGAAATAAAGCTATTTCCGCAGCTGTGATTTAGGACTGCCGTGTTGCTCCCTGCTCTGGCAGGGGGTCACTTGTGCCCGGTGCAATAACGTGAAACTCGCTCCTGGGTTGCACAGGGAGGAACACGTGCTGTGCACCCCTGTGGAAACCAGAGCCTTTAAACACAGAAGAGCCGAGTTCATCACAACTAAGCCATAAATAAAAGGCTTTCTACACAGGAGTCCTTTTTATCGAGGAAGAAAAATGCAGAGTTATCTCCTTTATCTTGGCTTCTGGCTGCCCTGCAACTTCTGATGGTGGACTTGGAGCTGAGAGCCACTGTGACCTGTGGAAGAGCAATGTCAGGGTCCCTGAATCGCCCTTGCAAAGGGGTTTTGTTGGGGGCACATCCCCACTGAGCATCTGAGCCCAACCCACTGCAGACCTCAACGTGACCTGTGTCACTTGAAAGTCTTTTCAAAAAGACATTTGGGTTCCTTTTTGTTCCTTTGTGCAGCAAATCCAGCCGTGGAGATGCTAAAACATTAGCATCTTATCACATCTGCGCACACCAAAGCTCTTGGAAGGGCTCTCATGGGTGTGCCATGGGCCAGCCGTGAGCACTAATAGGCAGAAACAGCCAAATACATTTTGCCCATATTCCACTAACTCTGCCGTATCAAAATATGCCAGCCTAGTGCCAGATTTCTCTTGCATTTCAGATGTGCTGGAATCCCGTGCAGAACACTAACAAGCAGAATATGGTAGATAGCAAAGCAAAAAAACCCAAAGAAACACAACTGCTGTTTGTGTAAATAGCGCATTAGATTGCATCGTGCCAGCCAGCATTTTTGCTTTTGCAAAAATCGCTGGGTGGCTGGAAATTGCTCACCAGCTGAATTACTGTGGCTGTGGTTATACAGGCTTGTAACACCCATCTTGATGCCCCTGCACTCTCCGTCCTCTCTGACAAAGCAAATAACATTATCTTCTGGGTTGTGGCAGCTGGATTGCGAGTCTGAGAGCTGGAGGAACTGGGGAAATTGATGTCTCAAACCCAAAGCTGTGGTTTTTAAGGTTGTAGCTTCATGGAACATGTAACTCTGATTCTTATCTCGGTTTTAACCCATCCCCACAACATCTCCTCACCCACATGTGGGTATGATTTAAGGCTGTTTTCAGGCAGAGCCCTGGCCCCAAGGACCTTCTTGCCTACACCCATGTGGGCAAAATGATTCACCGGTTTGTTGTCCTTCTGCAGCTTGCCGGAGCTTTTCCCTCTTTCACAAAGGACAAACAGGTGATAACATCCTCCCATTCCTCTCTGCCCAGACTGGTGCACGTTTTATCACCTTTTTAATGTATTAGTCCCTCAGCATTGAGTCTTGCAGGTTATTTAAACACAATATATTTTCTTTAAGCAACTGCCATCTGATTTATGAAACCAAATGGGTCTTCTACCAAATCCCTTTTGACTCGGAAGGGATGCACAAGAGATGCTTGTGGATTAGGAACCACAGAGCCCCAGAGCTCCCAATGCTGGAGGCTCCTGGGCTGGGACCAAAACGCATCCCCAGGCTGGATCTCGCACAAGCTGAATGGGAGAAGAAACCAGGACGTGCCAGGCACAAGTTGCTCAACATCATCATATTTCAATATTTATAGAATGCTGTCGCCTCTCAAATGTAAAACTGTGCTGTTATCTCTGTATGTGCAGATTTTCTCCAAATGCAGATATACTCGCTCCATATGAGAACTCTTTCAGTCCCTTCCGTTATTTCCTTCTTAATCAAAGCAAAGTCTTTAAGAGCTTGTCTTCATTTTCCTTCTCACGTAATAAGGATGGTTGGGGTCTTTTTGCCAGTACACAAAATCCCAGGCAATGCACCCAAAAGCCCTGCGGTTTGGGGGTACTGTTTCTGGGATTTAGGAGGACTGGAACTCCCCAGAACCATCAGCATCTCTTACAACCTTCTTCTAATTTGCAAAGTCTAACGATGCCTCTTTCTTCACCTGAGAAGCTGACGTTCTGAAAACTACAGTTTCCGAAACAGGGACTAGAGGGGAAAGTAATTTTAGCAGGAAAAAATGTTATCTTATTGTGTTCTAATAATAATTTCTGCAACTGCTGTCTTCAGGGATGCCTTTGAAAGATGAAAAGAGCCCTATTTATCCCCCCCAGGTAACTAAAACCCAAAAAGCTCACTGCTGGAAGAGTGTTGCAAGTTTGAAGCGAAACAAGCACCACCCACCCCAAATCCATTTACCTGCCTGCTGATAAGAAACCTGGTGTTTCCTCCCCTGCTCCAGCCAGGGATTTTCCTCATCTTTATGCAAAATTATGCAGATCTTCCCTCTGTATTTTTGTGATATGAAAGATGTATCTCAGCTTAATTATTTACCCTGTGAAAACACATTTCACTCCAGGCAGATGGCTGCTGGCGGGGACAATTTCTCATTTTCTGGCAACCTCAAGACCTATAGGGGCCGTATGTCGTACCGTGTAGCTTATGCTACGTCTGTGCAGCCCCAAATCAATCTTTCCTTGCAGGAACAGATCTAATTTTTAATAGCATCCCTGTCCTTGTTTTATCAGGGACTGTCAACAGCATAAAGAAATGCCTTAATAAATAGTGATACATAGATACTGAAACCCTGTATTTACCACATTGAGTGCGCTTGCTGAGCTGTTCATCATCTAATATGTTACTGGTGTTGCGTGGCAACCAGTGTTTAAAGGTTTGCTGACTCAAAGAGCCTGTGTACTTTAAAAGGTTTGCTGTATTTATTTGACAACCTCTAGCTTCAATGGGTCCTTTTTCATCTATGCATGTAGCTGATGGTTATAATGATTATGAAAACAATTTAATTTTGGTTTCCATAAAGCTGTGATTTTAGTATTTTTATATTATTATTACTACTGTGGGGGGCGGGGGGGAATATTTGGGCCTGTCAACAAAGAGGACCTGGTGTTTTTGTTACTTTCCAGGTGCATTTTACATCACCCACCGTTGCATCGCTTCAGTCAATGGGAGCCTTGATGGAGGCGCAAGCCCCGTTTACTGAGCAGCCATCTCGGTATAAAACCAGAATTAGTCATTAAACAAAAACCCAGGCAGGATTTAGGAGTCGCTGAGGTTTCATAGCATGGATTTTTACTGGAGTGAAAATACCACTGCACAACATATGGAATTACAAATTCCCATGTAAAAGGTACCAAAATTCTGTGTGACAACATGGCATTTTCCCAAAAGTCCTCTGGATGCCTCTGGCGTTCCTGGCGTGTGCGGCGCTGTGGGCACAATGCTCAGACATGTTACGGGACTTGGCAGCTGTTTGGTTTCAGTACATTGCATTATATTATTAAATCCCAACACTGTGGCTAGCAACATATTTATATCTATTAATGTAATAAGTGATTGATATTAATTTCTGAAGTTCGTCACTCTGCATGCGTTTGCTGGAGGGTATTCACAGTTTCCCTTCAGTGTCTTAAGATATTATGAGAGGGCTGGACATCAGTCAATCTTTGTCTATTCAGCCTCATGTTTTGAGTTCCGGTTTTCAGCATTGAGGGAGTTTTCCATTTGTTTTAGCACTTAGAGACACAACAAATCCATGGGTTTTATGCAAGTGGGGCTTTGGGGGATGCCCTCTCTGAAATGGGAGATGAATGACCTGCCCAGGAGAGATGGGGAGAAGGAATAATTTCATTTTTCCCTGGAAAGCCAGAGGGACGACTGACGTTTTCTCAGTGGAAAGCAAGAGCGGAGCGATGTCGGGCTGCAGAGCCAGCCATGCGGGTCTGCTGGGAAGGGCTGTGCATGGGATTGCTCATGGAAAGCAACCTTTAGGGAATATCATGAGTGATGATGCAGGGGAGAATCCTGCAAAACTGAATTAATGCTCTTGTGTGTTGTCAGCTCATGGCCACTCTGCTACTCAAACCCGCTGAACCCCCAATAGATGAAACAAGGGCTAACCAGTCACCGATGTCTTGTTCGTGCCACTAGAAAATTAAGTAGGAGCCACAGGTTGTGCGTTTTGTAGGTTTTTGTGTGTCGTGGGTTGCTTTTTTTTTTCTTCACATGTTTGTTTTGTAAATGACATCGCAGCAGAACTTAAGGGAAAGAAAAAAAAACAAGGTAAAATATGCTGGAAGTTGTGGCAACTGGGAATCTGGGTTCGCAATTGGGCTGTTCGGGTGCTGTCAAGGCAGGTTTTGCCTCCTGCTGCCAGCTTGATGCATTGTCAAAGGATGCCATGTTTAATTAATACTACATGCAAACGTTGCTGGAGAGGACATTGAGTTTTGCTTATTAAAAGATTAGTTTTTCCAAGCAGGTGTATTTTAATTAAAGGAAAAGCTCCCCTTCTGTTCCCCGCAGGCGGGGGAAGCAGTCATGGGTGGGCTTCATCCGTAGATGCTCTATTTGTGTGGATTTCACAGCATCTGAATGCTGTGGAGTTTTTCTGCTAATAGTGGGGGTTTTTTCCCATATTGACCCTACAATGCTCTTGTTTCACTTTTGATCTGAAGGAGCACTCTGTGTATCGGAAACACCTTCCACTGTCTGAAATCTCAACTAACACCATGTTCAGTGTCACAGCTCCCCTAAAGCTGCCATGCAGGGCTGTCCCCAAGGCCTCTTCTCTTCCCTGGGGGCTTGGCAGTGATTTGAGTGGCACCAGTAGTGGAAAAGAGCCCAAGTGTCTCAGACCTTCCCTTGCCTGCATCATTGCAAGGTTAAAAGATACATAGATGAGGTTCTTAGGGTCGTGGGTTAATGCCAGTGTTGGGTTAACAGTTGGACTCAATGATCTTGAGGGTCCAACCAAAATAATTCTGTGATTCTAAGGTGCATGGTGGGCCAGAAGAGCATCCCCCACACACTGTTCCTGCCAAATGCTCCAGCATGAAGAGGTGCCTTAGCAAGCCAGATTGTGCCCAGAAAACCAACGGAGCCTCTGGTCCCCATCCCATGGCCAGCTCCTGCCCAGCCCTTCACTGGGACATGGCACAGCTGCCCAAAAAAGCCTGGGCACCTTCTTGGCTCCACACAAGAAAGAGCTTTTGACCTTTATTCTTCCTTCAAGCTGATGAGGTGGGTCAATCAACGTAAATATTTAGGAGTGGAGCGCATTTCCAGGGAGCTGATCATAGTTATAGTGCTCTGCAGGTTATTTTCTAGGGTTTCTGTTCAAGAGGGCTTTGAAATCACTTCTCCTTCAGATTAATCAGTGGTACGTCCCCCAATACTGAGGAGCCCTTTGTAAGGCATCTACATAAATAAAGAAAAAAGAAGAGGAGCCTGGAGGTCAGGAATCGCCAAGCAGCCTCATCATTATTTTCTTCTTCAGATGCAATATTAGTAGCTGTTTTTGAAAGAAGAAATGACTCTTAATTATGCTGCATTGTAACACACAATGCTTTTGCATCCTACATACACCTTGACAATACTTCATCATTAACCCACATAAAAGCACTCAAGCAAATGAAAAGGTTGCTATAGGCAACCTCCTTTCGACATGGCAACATTAATTGCAGGACTGCCTGAGTGGATCAGGGATTCCCTACCCATTAACTAACCACATTGACAAGAAGGCAACAGCAGTTAAAATTAAGGAACCAACCTGAACTTTGCCTTAAAATGGCAGTGGAAAATCTAATCACAAGTTATAGCTATTGCAAATCATAAAGGACTTTAATTGTGTGAAAAGAACAATAATTGCTTTTATAGAATGCGGTGAAATGAGTAGAAATAGTAATTGAACAAATGTATTTCAATAGAGGCATAATTGATACTTGAAAACTCAAATAATAATCTTCTAATCAATGTTACTTGTGATAAGTTCAAGGAAGAATTATTAACAATCCTTTCTAATAGGTCATCTTGGTCAGGTTCTCATCCCTCCAAATAAATCTCTTGCTTTAGAAAAATTAAGTTATATTTTAGAAATTGATAAGTTCTTCCACTTGAGTCTATCCTTGAAAATTAAGCAAATTCTGTCAAATCTATAAAGCAAACTCCATTCTCTTTATTAGAGTCTGGCACAGGATGAGATTTATGTCATGGATATGCTTTGTGCTATCCCTGGGAAAAATCAGCTCACATTTTACTCAGAAAAATTGCTATTTCCACACACAGTAAAGACTCACTGGAACATTGCAGAGAAACCCCTGAAGATTATCAGTGCAACAAGCCTTCTTAGAACTCTATGGGTGGCCAAGAAATTGCAGTTTGGTTCTATTTTGGCCAGCGGTTGATAGTGAATTGAGGGCGGTGGCAAAGCGCGTTCTGTCTGAGGATTATTGCTTTCTGCCACCCGTCCTGGATGAAACCACCAACCAAAAACTTTACTCTTACCCCCCCAAAAAATTTGCTGTGGAAGGTAAACTTGCATGATCTCCAGGGGTTTCCTTTCCCATCTGTTTGCAAAATTGGCTTTGTGCACCTCAGGGGAGCAGGACAACCCACCTGCCTGGACTTGCTGTGAGGCAGCTGAAATCAATCTCTGCTAGGGTCAATTTTTTATATTTCAAAATGCAGCTGGAAGCACAGCACCCGTGTTTGCCTCTTGAGAAGATATTGAACACTTTCCTTTTGAACGCACCCCTATAGCTGCTGCTGAAAAGGACAAGATTCATTATAAGCCACATTTTCAAAAGGTTTTATAAGCTACTAGCAAAACCCATATTTGCTCCAGTTTTTTCCTCCATCTTTCTAATTAAAATGTAAAATTAATCTTACTGGAAGTAAAACGGGGATAATTCTGGAATAAGGACAACCACATTCCTCTTATTCATGTTATGCTGATTGCTAAATCATCTTATTATTAGCTGCCCCCAGCTTTAATTAGAAGATTTCCAAAGAGGTGGAGAGGGCAGCTCTGTGTGATGTGGCCTAAACTAAGTTTAATTTTACTTAAGTCAGGGAAGTTGAAAAAGAATGAAAATTGATTTACTCAAAAGCTGTTTAAAATCTTGTCTTTACAAGCTTTTTGAGCTTTCTGCCAGAAAAATACCCCTGATTGTTGTTTACGCTCTTGCCCATGCTGAGGGTTTGAGCATCAGTAGCTTTTGAGAGATGCTGAACTCACCCAACAATTGTCCAAACAGGCTGTATCTTCACTACTTGTTCAGAACAACTATATATTAAAAAAAATCAGAACAAACAGTGGAGTATATTTGTGCAGAGAGTTTTACTGGAATGAGTGAAAAATACCAAACTCAAAACTATGGGATTTCATGAGAGTATCTGCAAACTGAGGTGCTGTGAAGGGAATAGCAGGCAGGGTGGAAGAATCCGGCTCGCTCTTTTTCCTATTCTTTTCTCAACTCTGCATCATGAAAAAACCTCTGAAGAATGAGGAATTAATATTGCCAGCTGATTTTGTGGCAAGGATGAGAGGAGAGGACTGGGTGACCAGCCAAAGCAAACAGGTTTGAGAAAGGAAAACACTTTTAAAATGATGCAAGTGGATAACATGCAACTTTATAGTTTTCACTGTTCTCACTGTGCTAGAAAAAAACCTAGAAGGGTAGTGAGTTCACATGTGCCCTGTGTCACGGGCAGCACCCATAAATGCCCAATTTTCCCTTATTTTTGCTTATTTGGGAGGGCATCCCTGGGCACGTGCTTCTGGGGTGGATCTGTCCTGCTCGGCTGTGCGGAGCTCGTCTTAATCATCTGCCGCCACATTTCCCAGGGACCTGCTAATGAAAGACTGAGAGAAAAACCCCATCCTGGTAAAATCCACGTAATGAAATATGACTGAGCTAATGCGTTCTGCCACCAATTTCCCAACTTAACGCCTGCGAGCAGCCTCACACAACACATCGGCTGGCAGCGCTGGATTAAGTGTTACTTCTTCAAATCGTGCAGCAAAGGGACTTGTCACTTCCATTTCCTTCACGGGTGCAATATTTGTTTTATAATCACATCGAATAAGGGAGGCAATTTTTACTTTATTCTGTTTAATTCTGGGGCTGGGTTTCCACCAGCTTTAGGACGAGGTGGAAGAGCGAGTGCCAAGGCGGGTGCAGCAATTCCCCTGCTCACACATATGGCACCGACTCCATCAGCACTTTAGCAGCTGCTGCAAACATGACATCATGACATATATATTTTTTTTTCTTGTGTGAAGCTCCCTGTCCGCCTCATCACAGGAAAGGGAGAGGTAGAACTGGCTTAGACAAGCCAGCTATGTATCTGCAATAAGCCCAGCTTTGGAAAAAAATTACCTTAATTAAAGCCTGGGGAATGCTTTCCCCTCTGCCGTTGCTGGCAAAGGGCCTGGGCACAGGCTGGTCCTCAACATGCGGCTCTGGAGCCAGATTCACCCTCTGCAAGGGCTGGAAGCCTCCAGCTGGGACTGAGTTGGCCTGGCTTGGTGCTTTCTTGATCTTCTGCCTTCTTCACAGCTTTACCACTGTGAGCGAAACCTGTTGCATTGCTGGAAAAAAACCTTGTGACTTCATTGCAAGTGAATCTGTGTCATCCCAGCTCTTTTCCAGGGGCGGTGGTCAGTCTGTTAAGAGGCAGAGCAGCTCGCGAGCCCTTGGTGTTGGCCATCTGAGACCCAACGGGACATCCTAGGGTGTAGGCTTGGTCAGGGTGTCCCAGGATGCACAGCTCATCACAGGTGTCAATGGCATCGTGTGCCAGAGCAAAGGGAACGTTCACTCCTGCTGTGACGTGTTCCAGCCCGTGGCACCGAGCAAACCCTTCTCCTCCCAGTTTGTTGGTAGGCACCGGTCCCCATGCTGAGCTGTGTGTACTGGGTACTGCAGGCAGGTTCTGAGGTTTGTGGGTTTGTCTAACGAAGAAAAAAATGCAAGTGCTTTTACTTCCTCTGATTGACACGCTATGGCATGAAACAGCGGTGACAGCAGCCCGGCTCAGCTCCAGCAACCGACTGCGTAAACAAATCCATGTCCAGGATGTGTTGTCCATCAAAACAAGCCTCTAAAACCCGTTCCTGACTTTTCCATGTGCTGAGGTTATTGCAGTAAGAAAGCTGTTGTAACAAACCTTTCCTGACCTGCCAAATTGGGGAGATATTGCAAAGGTTATTATTGAAAAGGAAAAGAAACCCTGCTGGGCAAAAGGCTGGATGATGGAGTTGTGCAGAAAGGGCTTTGTGGGCATGAGAAGGGCCAGAGCTGTAATTCTTCTGCTAGGGCTAAATTATAACATCTCTGTTATTTTCTGGTTTGGTCGCTGCTCAAAGCACAAAACAATACTCCCTCAGTTGTTAACGTTTCCTGCTAATGAATTCATGTTTCTCCTGTGAAAGGTGGTAGGTGTTATGTGTGCAAGTAGTGTTGGATTAATATGAACATTCAGACAAGATTTGAACCCAACCTTGGAGGAGGGAGTTTGGCAAACGAGCTCAATACAAGCTCTCACGCAGCTCTATCTATAAATACCTCTTCTGTTTTTATTTTGTTCACTGGTGGGGGTTGGAAGTGCCAAAATGCCCAAGGAAAAGTTGTTTTTATGACCTCTGTAACCTGGCCAGATGTACCAAGCAGAAGGAACTCGCCAGAGAAGCTGTTTGCGTTCCATTTTCAGCCCAGTTTCGCAAATTCACATGGCAGAACCACCATTCAAAGAGCAGCCCAGCAGCTTTAGGTGTTCAACTCTCAGCAACAGAGATGGGGGACAGCCCAAAATGTCCGCTGTGTTGCAAGAGAACTCAGAGACCAAAACACGCAGCAGGTCCCTGTGCTGGCAGCAGGGCAGACCAGGAGATCCCAGTTAACACCTGGACTGGGAAGTGGGGTAGACATCCGGCAGAGGGAATCATATTGACCCCGTTTTGCAGATGAGATGGGGCTGCAGCAGAATTTAGGGCTGCTCCAACCCACACTGGGGACACCAAGGGACCCCATGCACAATACTCATCACATCTCCCTTTTGTGGTTTGTGGTGTAAATACCTTTGTCTGCACTAGTCATCCAAACTCCCCATGAATGGAGAGAAGTAGGCACCCAGGAGGGTGATTCATCTTGTCCTTATGGAGCTGTCTAAAATAGGTCAATGAATCATGCTCTAAAAATGCCTTTTTCTCCTACAGACTAGCAAGGGAGTTTCAAGGATGAGCTCAGATGTAGATGCTGTGGACATCTAAGGATGCATTTGCCATCCTACCTCTCTATTTCTTATTTTTCATGTGGGTTGGCCCAGGGAAGGCTTTTCAGAAGCTTGCCAGGAAGGAGCAGTTTTACTACCAAGAAAGCTTGCAGGTTGGATGAAGGACCCTGGTGTCCTGTCAGGTGGGTACATCCACTAGCCCCATGGGCAGTGAGACCCTCCAACAAGGGTACCATGGCTCAGTGGTGCTTCCTCAGACTTTCTTCAGCAGCACACACACCAACGTCTCTCCCAGGTTCAGACAGTGCTTGGGCTTGCAGGTAGTGGGCAGCAGCACCCAGAGGATTTATGGTCTGTACCACTGTCCCAAGTGCTGTTGGCTGGAGTAGCAGGGAAGCAGGTGGACCATTGAATAACCTTCTGCACCCACATGCATGCACATGTGGAGGATAACATTTATTCTGGCCAAGCCTGGCCACCACCAAGCTGGTGAAAGGCTCGTTCCTTGGTCAGCAGTTTTCTTCCAGCCAGTCCAACGTCTTCCCCCTGCCAATGGGACTCAGGATCCAGACAGCTGCTCCTCAGCTCCCTTGCAGACTCTATTCAGTTCCTGACAGCAATCCTGGCCGATCAAACTGTACTCACCTGTATCAGTCCCGATTGCTCTCATCACTCTGTTACAATCACCATTTATTTCAGGATGCAAATGTGCCATGCAGATCACTCAGAGCTTGATGGGTTCCCTCTAATTGATTGCTCAGGAATGGTGGAGACAGGTCAGCCCTTTCCATAAACAAGAACAGCCAAAGGCATCGTAAACAAACAAGAATAATCTGCTTACAGCCCCGTTGCTCCAGCCCTGCTGGAAAGCTGTCCCTTTGGCTCTTCTGCTTGTGCCACCTCCAGCTCAGCCTCTGCATCCCCAGGCATGTGAGTCAGGTCTTCAGCTGGAGGCCAATTTCTGCCAGGCTCTGTATTTCATTGTAACTGCCTTTCCAGAGCCAAGCAGTGAACACTTCATCTGTTGAGGTCCACATGTCATCCATACCTAGACAATCCCAACATGATCAGACCCTGTTCTCAGCTGCCACAGTAATGAGGAGAAGAAGGTGATTTTGGGGGGGTCTCTTGGGCAGACTGGCAACTGAACAGCTGACACTTGGCAATTCAGTCATTGTGTTCCTCAGCTCTTGAAAAATCTGTAACTGGTGGAAATTATTGTACCTGTGTTGGCTTCAGTGGGCTGTCAGAGCTAAAACCTTATTACAATGTTTATTCATTTATTTTCGGAGTTTAGTCAACCCAGACATCTGTCTTTAACGCAGCATATTAATGATACTGCCAATGGGTTCGAATTTAATTTTATGCGTACATGAAAAGCATCACTTCATCCATGCCACACACTCCTGATTTACAGACAGAATGAATAGCAGCTATACCAATTTACAACCGCCTGATTGATGCTGCGATGTCTGTAACGTAAAATTAAATTGAACGGCGCTATCTCTGGGAGGATGGCGGGGCTGGCGGTGCCTCCATCTGCGACCAGCGGTGGGATGCGAGTGGGCATCCGGCCATGGCAGCTCCCTGCACGAGCCGTGTCTCCTTCCATGGCTGCTTTATCTTTTCCTCTGTGCATCTTGGATTGCTCAAGCGTTTGTTTTTAAGTGCTTCAGAACACAATTGTGATTAACAGCCTCATTTGCTTGCTCAGTCGGTGTATCTGCTTATCGGGAGAGTCATCTTCTGCAGATGATGGTGGGATTAACTCCCATCACTGCACCTTACCCACAACGAGCAAACCGTGGAGGTTTGGGGTTGATCATGCCCTGCAAAACTTCCTGAGCTTCTCTGGGGCCACCTCGCGGTTGGTGGCACCAACCCAGCCCCTCCGGCCACCCAGGGCTGTTTCTTTTCCACCTCAGTGCACGGAATAACACAATAATAGAATGCTCAGGGAAGCCAGGCGGGGTTCAACCATGGGAATGTGAAAGCAACGCTACCTTTAATTTTTAATTGCGCCTTATCAGCTGGCATCGAGGAGGATGAAGTTTCCTGAAATTTTAATTGGCAAACCCATTGACCCATTTCTTTCTGCCTCCCTGGGTGGCAGCACAGAATATATGTTGGGCTGGCAGGAGGATGTGCTTCATGCCAGGCGTGGAGGTCTGGGGCTGAGAAAAACCCCAAATCTTTTTCCAGGGTATCTGCCAACCAGTAAATGTGGATCTTGCAAGGGCTGATTGCACTTGGTGGGTCTGATCAGTTGCAGAGATGCTGACACAGAGCTGGAGACATTGCGCTGACAGCGAGGGGTCTCTTGTCCTTGCAGAAATCTCCCAAGAACGGTTTCCCCCTGTGGGTCTGGTGTCCCCAGTCAGCCCAGAGTCACTGGAGATTTCTCACAAAGTGATCACATCCCTGTTCCACCCAGCAGCTGGAAAAGAAATGAAAAATGGGGGAAATCGGAGGGACAGGTGTTTCCCCCTAAACCAAAACTGAGCAATCCAAACTTTCCAGAAAGCATCAGCTTGGGTGAAATTGTTGAGTGAGAAGTCACAGACATAAAAATAAAGTCATTTTTATTCCACTCAAAGCATGTTGCAGCAGCTGAGGAACTGTCCTGGGCCGCTGAATATTTTAAAGAAAGCTGTGAGCAGCAAGTCTCAGCTCTGCGGGATGATGGCAGAACCAGAAATCCTTTCTAGAGGGAGGAAGCGGGGAGGAAATCCTGCCAGACAAGATTCCTGACATTGCTGTGCAAGCTCAGGATGCTCCAGTGTTTTGGATAATCACAGGAATTTGGAGCTGGGCACGGAGTCGGTGCCGAATATCCTGTGCAGGACCGGGGAATGGAGTCCAGGGCTTTCCCTGGGATCATTTATCCCAGAGCAGAGTCCTGGTATGTACCTTGTACAACACATGTCAAGACTCAGAAATCTGTGTTGACATCATTTTGATGCTTCATTTTCATAGAATATACAGTATTGTTTAACCATGAAGAAAACTCCTAGAAAAGGGCTTGAAATCCTCTTATATATGAATATGAATTCAGAGTCATATATTATATATAGAACATACATATATAATATAAAATAACATCCTTGTCAAACGGGAGCCATGTTATAGACACAAACCTGACGTCAAATCCAAGCATAACAAGGAAGCTGACTGAATGACAGATTGTGTGGAAAGCTTCCAGAAACGGGCTTTAAAATGCAGTTGGCCAGACACCGGATTCAACAGCATTTAGAGATGAACTCACCATTTAAAGTTTCAGGTTTCATTTTTTGAAGGAAAACAATGTGCTCTGTTACCCAGATGGAGGTTTGCTCTGAAAAGATGTCATTAACTTTTAAATCGCCTGATGTTATCCGCCACCGATCCATGTGCACACCTACGCAGGGGGAGCAGACAAAGAAGCTCAGAGCAATATCCACTGCAAGGTGACGTGTGATGCCTTCACAAAACAAAAACAAAAAGAAAAAAGAGAGAGAGAACCCCAAAAAGCTAACTAGGTATATAAATGCAGTTTTTAATCTGCACAGAAAATTCAGTGATAACACAATGTTTCCTAGGGGGGAGCAATCACACAAAATGGGAAAAATAAAACATATCCAGTGCAATCTGCAAATTAGGACTTCCTACCAAAAGAAAAGAAAATAACCAGAGAAAATCCTTCCTGTGTGGGGCAGCTGGGAAAATATTCATCATTGAGAAAGGCAGATGCTGCCTTGAGCTGCACGGAGCTACGGCCAGGGGACAGCAGAGCGGAGTGGCACAAACAATTGATATAGCGATAGTGGCACAAACAATCGATACAGCGATGGAGCAAGACTCCGGCTTGGCCACCTCCCCGCCGGCTACTAAACCGGAGGATGCTCAGCCGAGCAGCAGCTCCGCTATTATTAATAATAAGGGTTTTGTTAAGCAGCTTTTCCGGGAAGCAGCAATGTGTGTTGCCCTCTAGATGACAGCAACACCACCTACCAGCATATTCTCTATAGACATGCTCCCTTTTCTCATCCCGCCTCTGGCACTAATGCTTTACACATTTAGCCCTCATCACTTTGGAAACTAAGATTTAATAGGGATTCATAAGGTGTGTTCCTTATGCTGGTTTAATGCTAATTAATTATTCAGGGTATACTTGAGAGCAAACCTGGAAAAAAATCAGCTGGCGTTTCAGTATTATACAGTAAGCACCACTATTATTTTCAAATAGATGTGTCTCCTTAGATTTAAAATGACGGCTCATTTCTCTATGTTAAACACCAATTGAGATTATTAATAACATCTACTGAGGCTTTAGCATCTCTGCAGGAAAATATTCATCCGTTCCAGCTTGTTAGAGCCCGAAAGAGCAGATATATTTTTAATAATCGATTGCCATTTAAAATACCATAACATTCCAATTAGACAGAAATTAAACTTAAATGTCCCAAATAAATTAACTTTGTATTTAAAGTGTTTTAATTGAATAAAAACGTTTATGGCTTTGCAATATTGTTCCTTCAATTCTTGTTTGAGTAAAGGTGTGTCCCACTCCATGAGTTTAAATGCTCAGGCTGTACGTGGCTTCTCCATGCTATTTTCAAAGCAAATGACACCTTATCATTCTGCAACTCTTCTCCACCCAAATTTTACCGCCTTCCCTTATAAGTACAGATTAACATCCCTCACTGAGTCTTCTCGGCATCAAAATAATCTCTCCTAGGCCTTGCTAGAAGGCACGAAGACAACAGTGATTGTTTTTGTGCAGCAGATGTGCTCTGCTTTGTATTTGGGTCTCCTCAACCCAAATGGACTGAACTTTTAAAAGATGAGGAAAAACTGACACCTATAGGGTAATGTTGTGTTGGTTGAAGGAAGCAAGTCAGAGGCCAAGCTTAAAATAAGGTCTTGTTGCTCACTTATGAATAGGAAACGTCTGCAGCATCTCCAGCTCCATTATTCCTCCCCAGTCCCTCAGGACTTGCCCAGGTCTGAAGGAGACAGAGATACAAATTACATCCTCTGGAATCACTGAAAAGGTCACAGTTTCCCCATTCAGGATTGTTTATTCACCATCACAATTAGCAGAAAAGAGCAGAAAATACAACAGCCCACTTGAAGCAATACACCAAAAGCCAGGGGCTTGACTGCCTCTTTTGTTTGTCTGGGATTATCCTTATTGTTATTTCATAATCCTCTGAGTGCATCTTCTTGCAGAGAGATGCATTTTCAAAATGCCAGCACGGAGCCATCAGCAATGATCTATCTGGAGAGCGGGATTAGAGGTCACATCATTTAAACCGAAGAAATCAATTGAGATTCACTGGATGTCTTGCTGCTCCACATTCTCTTTATTGTTACTTTTATAATTGTCACCATTTTTTAAAGCTTCTTGGAAATCAGAGATAGAAAAGGCCTATTAAGACATCCAGCCTCTCTTGCCAGATGCGGATCATGAATGATTGTCGTTCATTTGGTTTGAGATGTACAACCAGCAAAACTCCCACCACTTCTTCAGTGCTCTCCCAAGCACGGGGGCTGTCACCTGTCACAGCGTCTCCCTTGTTCCACCCGTGCCTGTGAGGTTTGGGAGGCGAGAAACCTCAACATGGGCTCAACTCCTTGAACCCCCGGAGGAAGCAGAGGTCCTGCTGGACATGGGCATGTGGGGTTTTGCAGGCAAAGAAGGAATATTTGGGGACTGTATTTCTGAAGGAGCTGCCTTTCAGCAAAAATCTGTGCCTAGCTGAGCATTTTCTGTCAAAACTGGCTTTGGGGTATATGCACTTTTCTCAGTGGAAAAAGAATTTGTTACCAGTGATGCTGGAAGTTCACAGTCCCTCCAAAGCACATCAAGCTCTAATTGCTTGACCCCTATTTGGGTCTAAGTGAGAAATAAGGCAGCAAGAAGCATTCATTTTTTTTTTTAATGCACTTTATTTGGCAGCCAAGCAGTTAACAAAGCATAAAACGCTGTAACGAGGGTAATGCCCCGCTTGCAAAACACGGCCACGTGCGAGGCGTCCACTTGCTGATAAGGCTGCAGATGGACTCTGGCAGACCAGCTCCATCTTTGTCAGGTGAAACCTGTAAGGTTGTTTTGAATGAGGTTCTTTTTGCATTTTATCTTTTTGCATTTGGCGTGCGGGTCCGGCTGAGTTGCTAAGCAACATCCCCACCGGGCCCTGGGTTTCCTTCCTCCTACAAATGGGAAACAACAACAACAAAAATCCCTTCGTGTTCACCAAGATGAGGTAAAATCCTACGATTTAGTGATCTTAATTGCATCCTCCCCTCCAAGGACTTGGTCCTGCTGAGAAGGGAATAAGATACTTAACTCCCATCATGGTGAACAGGGCTTCAAGCGGCGAAAGGAGAATATCCCTCTGATGGGGAAAGCACCGTAAAGGTTCATGGAAATAGCACAAACAGCCCCGCCATGAGCAGAAATCAGTGTGGACACCCACACGCACCTGCCAGCGAGCACCAGCCTGGTATAATTAGTGCATAACAGTGTGGTAGACTCGGTTTGGATTGAAAAGACATTTATAACCTCTCTTGCACACCACAAGGCACCAGGGAGGCTTTCTGGGGTGTTTGAAAAGCTGCATTTTTGCACCTTGGTGTTGAAGGAGGGGTTCTCTGTTATACTCACCGCTCCATTTCTTGGAGATGCGTTTGGTTTTGCAAAATCCTGCACTGTATTTCAGCTGTTTGCTGCTCATAGGAACTTCACACCATTCCAACAGAGTTTGCTTGCTTAGGTTTGCAGGGGTTCTTTGGTAAAAGTTATAGCCGTGAGCAAAAAACTTCAAGTATTTGTGTTACCACGTAATGTTTCTAGTGATAAAGACAGCAGAGTTACAGAAGCTCGGGATGATCTTCCCACGCCTTCAGCTGTCGGATGCATTTCTAAAGGGGCTCTTTGTTTTGAAGAGCCTCTGTTCCACCTCAGTCATCTCCAAAGGCTTTTGAAGTGCTGGAGATGTGCAGCTCCCATTGTCTTCAAGCAAAGAAGCGACTTTTCCGTCCTCTACAGCTCCAGGTCACACATCTCCGGGTGGACAAGCAACCTTCAAGCACCCACAATTGGAAGCTGCAGGGTTCAGGTGCCTTTATTGCTTTGCATCTAACTACGCTTATGTTAGAAGAGGAAAACACTGTTGTAGAAACATCAGATATATCTGAATTTGTTTGGAAAGCTTCCTGGCTAATTAGCAGGACTCAAGGCCAATTAGGCTGAGGTGAACGACGGGCTCTTATATCTTCCCTTTCCATGTGGATGGAGCACCCTGCTCAGCACGGCCGCCCTGCTTTGCCTTAGACTTTTTGCCTTTTATTTCCCCTAAAGCAGCAACTCTGCAAAGCAGACAGCTCGAGGAGCTCGGAGGGAGCTCAGGGCGACGTGCAGGACAGGTCGCACATCCCGCCACCCAGCAGCGCCTCCCAAACGCAATTCGCACCCTCTCGTCACACCAGCCCTGCAGGTGCAAAGCGAGTGGGAGAGACAAGGGAAGGAGTACGCTTTTAACTTGGCCATTTCAAAATAACGCGATTTGCACGCCTGATCACAGCCCCGTCGCGGCGTCTGCTCGGCGGCGGGCGCGTACAGCACGCTGTGATCTGCACCGCATCGCTGCCAAGAAAACAGCCCTGCAAAATAAGAAATAAACTAAAAAAGGAGCGAAGGTGAAAAGCGGGAAGCGAGAAATTGTTTGTGCTATCCTGCATACGGCCGGCGGAAGATAGAGCCTTTCAGGGGTGACTTTGATCAAGCTGTTTTCTCAGGAAAACATGCTGTGAATGACGAACTCAGCTGAGAATATGAACTTGTCGCAGGCGGCAGCGCTGGGACTGCAGACCCGTGGCTGCTCCGATGGCCGAGGATGGTTTGATGGCTCGGTGCTCCCCCAGCAAAGTCCCCAGGATGTCCACGGGCAAGAGGGAAAGGCCCCTGTGCTGCTGCTTCTCCCTGCAAATAATAGTGGTTGGGGAAGTTTGAAGGCTGGTGTCCATCTGGCTGGACACAGCACCTGGGCTGTGCTCAGCTTGCAAAATGAGCTTACGTGTTATTAAACTTCATGTTTCCCCAAATTTGGCCATTTAACACCCCAATTAGTTACTACAAGTATTATTCTTATAAAGATTAGAATCCATTATTATTCATATTGCAGTCTGTTGTGCAAGGTTCTGTCCTGAGCCCAAGCAGGTAACACTCTTCTTCCCGCGGTTTTCACATGCATTAATTACTTCTTTGGTTTTTCTAACACACTTGTAGGGTTAGGCTAATAGACAGAAAACAACTCCAGATTGTCTAAAAGTTGCAGATATCATTAGGTAATGAATAACCATCATTTCTTTTAATGATTTTAATTAATTTTACTTAGTGGCATTTTCACTAACTGTGCCGTGCACACACTCTTCCTCCCCATTGCTTGGGATTTTTGCCAGTGGCTTCATTACTTGCAGGTTCCTCTCAGCCTGCCTGTCTCGGGAGTGACGCCGCTATCAAAATAAGGAGGTTGAGCTGCCATCTGTATGGCAGGAAGCTGTTAGCAGCTCGTCATTTAATAACATACATGGGCTGCAGACATGGAGCCAAGGTTGGCAGGTTCCCCCACGCTCCAGGAATGCAAGCAGGGCAAATTTAGCCACAGTTAGGTTCTTGTAAAACAAGCTCTTACAGAACTTCAGAAAAAATAAAAGTTTCCATAAAATGTAAGCACAATAGAAAGAAAATACAAAATGCGTTTTTTTTTTTCCTAAGCAAACGTTTTCCTGCCTGTCTTGCAGCTGAGATATTGCAATTTTATGCTAGTGCATGTGGCCAGAGAGCGATGCTGAAGAGGAACAGATGGGCAATGTATGCAAATAGCTGCAATGAAATGGAGACTGACGAGTTCATGGTGACCCGGGAATCCCACCCCGGGTGGGCGCGGGGGCGGCCGGGCACGCAGCAAAGCTTTCCACGCCGCTGCAGCCTGGCTAATGGATGGTTGAGGGGAAAAAATACTCTTCGGGATGCCTTTGCATGTGAATCATGGACAGCCCAATGTCAAGGCACTGCCCCAGATGCAGAGAGGACCCTCTTGGATGAAAACTAAAATGAAATGTTAGTGCTCCTGTGTCTTGTAGAGACTCCGTCACCACTCCCAGCACACACCAGCCACAGGCTTGTGAAGCAGAGCACCCTGCAAGCATGCTTGGAGGCAGCAGGGTTTAATGCTGCGTGATATCTGTATTAAGAAAAGTCCCAACTTGAGAAGCCAAAGGTCAGCATCACCTTCAGAAGTGCCTGATGTGCTTCTGCCAATGCCCAGCTGGGACATCTTGTCCTTGTTCTGCATCTCCGTTGGCAGCCAGTGCCCACCCGTCTTGCCTCAGCCATTTACACAGAACAGCATCTGGATTTAAGGAAACCATCCCAGGTCTGAAGTTCGTTCCCAAGTAGTGTGGTCCCCATAGCACTAAGATGAAAAACGCACTGCTGGCTTCCACCTAGCAGCTGAGCTAGCTTCTGCTGAAGACACAACAATTCACCCCTTAATTACAAAGGGAATTTGAGTAGGTCGTTTGGTTGCAAAGAGCTGATAACCTAGAGAAAGCCATAAAAGCTTCTTATCAAGTGGTGAATCTCCATTTAAATCAATCAGACTGTGCCAATTTGCATCAGCCGTGGATCTGACCTCCATGTTCGTGACACCGGTGTCAGCGATAAACGGTACAGAGCAGAGATCATCTCTACCCAGAGGAAACATTGTTTTTCGAAAAGCTGTCCATTGATTTAGCCGTAAAACAGAACACATTTTTAAACCGCATATGAATTGGGACTTTATTATTCCTTATCTACTTTGTGATATGATTGGTAAATTTGTTTGAGCCAAAATGTTATAAAAATTCACTTTAAAGGCCTAATAAAACTGGAGTTAACATTATGCACGGCTTGAAACCTTGGGAATTGACTATAAGGCAAAGGGAACCTACTCCAACTCTCCTTCTAAAAAACTGCTAGAATTAAACAGACTCTTCAACCTGTCTGCAAGGCAACCTTGAGCCCACAAACAACCCACCGGCCGCACTGCTGAGAAGAGCAGATCCTGGCACACAAAATTGTCACCACTGCTGAGCTAAGCAGGGGCTGTGCACACCCCGTCACCAAAAATGCTGTTCCCAGGAGCACGGAGCTGCCTCCAGCAGAGCTAATGTTGTGCTGAAAGAGTGTGGGATGGATGCTGGGCTGAAGAAGGGGAAAAGAAGGGGCTATAAAGCAGATAAAAGAATCACTAAGTGCCCTTGTCATATGGGAATGGGAGTGGAAAGAGCCTCCTGAGCCCTGGAAGGCGGCTCCCTGTTGCCGTGTCTGACGATCCCCGTCACATCCCAAATTAACCCCATTATCAGTCTGGTTCGTTTGTTTTTCCCTGTCCCCACCACTGAATGGCTGGTCAAGAAATTCCCTTCTGTGGAGAATGAAACCATCCTTTTAGCCTCTAGATAGTTTATACTTCTTTGTTCTCATGCCAAAATTGTCCATTAGCTCAAATAGCACTGCTCTCTCTGATGTTTACCTCTCCGATGTATTCATAGTGAACAATCATCTCCCTGCCTTTGCTGCATCTGAACATGTCTTTTTTAATGTCTGATACCACTGCAAATGCTTAATGTTCCGCTGTTTTGTTTATCACTATAATTGCTCTGCAGTTCTGAAAAGCACACACTCATCATTCGAACCTCTGGATGAACATCCGTCGTCATCATCTTTTCTGATCTCGTCTCTCATGACACAGCTTGCTGGAAAATCTGGCAGCCTTTCCACAGCAAACCGCCTGACCTTGCGGGTGCTTGTAGGACATTGGACATTTGGGGCTTCTGCTCCCAATTTCACATAAATCTTGGGTCAGCGTTGAGCCTTGAGTCATGAATATTTGACCTTTAAAGCAGTTTCCGATTTGAACTAGCATTTCAGTTGCTAGTGTCCTAATACCAGATTAAAACATCTACCATGAGAAAGAAAAGGTCACTAAATCTGAACCTTTCATCTTTGTGCCCGGAGGAGTAGAAACTACATGTTGAGTGACACAGTTGCTAAGATGCTTTCAAATGTCTTTTAGTCCCAAGGAAGCTTTTGGGACATCCAATGTGCCTAAACAATAGAGTTTTATAGGTAAAGAGGTTTCTGTCGGCATTTCTCACTGTGGACGCAACCTTTGCCAGCTCCCTGCAAAGACGCAGCCCCAGCAGAAGAAGGAACCCATGTGCCACCAACAACCGTAGGGATCAAATCTTGAGCAGCCTCAGCTGGAGGGGAACAGAACGCATGAAACCGAACTGTGGAGCTGCTACAGGGCTGACAGTGCCCATTTGGACATTGATGGAATAGCAATGAGAAGCCCAAGGAAGCAACTAGGAGGGGATGAAGTAGTTGCACCACTACTGTGGGCCAGTTGGACCTTGCAGAGGTTTGAGACAGAGACCATCAGGGTAAGAGGGCTCAAAAAAATTCAGCATTTTTTTTTTTGACTGTGTGTGTTTAATAACTTTCTTCAGAGCCCTGAGATCCCCCCTATATAACTATAAACTATGTAACTATATAACTATAAAAATGCCAGCCTAATGAATCCTGTGACTCCCATGAGTTGCACCTTTCATTCGCCACCAGCTCTTTAGTCCAGAGAGATTTTTGCAGAAACCTGCCATGGTCAGGAGGAGAACACCATACCTCTGTTGTGATGTGGGAGGACTCCATTTAAAATTAATAAATAATCCTTTAGAAGCAGATTTTCCAGAGCCTCTTTTTGTAACCTGGTGACTTCTACAGCCATTTACACCTACACAGAGCAAGAGAACGCAGGGGAGGTAAAACACTGATAGGAAGGATGGGTTTGCAGCCGCTTTACTTTAATACTGACAAGAGGCACTTGGTGATGCCGAACTGGCCCTTTAGTGTTCAGAGCCTTTGTTGCTTGTGGGTTCTCAGCTCAAGACTTAATGCAAGAATATTACAGTATTTTAGCAGCCTGAGGAGAATAATGACGGTCCCTGTGCCTGACCCGGTCACTATGCATGGCCCTTTCTTTGCTTCCAACAACCACTTTGATCTCAAGGCTCCAGGTGATCAGGATTCCAGGTTCGTTGCCCACTCTGACCTTGGGCAGCTCTCCGTTCCTCAGTTTCCCCACCAATAAACCAGAAATGGAGCTTCCGTCCTCTCCAGAGCCCTCAGAGACAGGCAGTGGGAAAGCGCTGCTTAAGTGCACTTATGATGACAATGGATTATTTATTATTCCCCCAGGAAGTTGTTCCTCAGCCTGATACATTCATTGTGAAAAAGCTATTCTTGATATTTGGGACTATTTCTTTCCTTCCCCAATTCCATCCCATTACTCATAGTAAAATCCCTTTTCTTGTTTCCTTTCCCAAGGGGAAAGAAGAGGGTTGCATTTTTAAGAAGTGACATTTTGTGGCTTGTTTTTATACCAAATAAACCTTTCCTGAACACAACTGCTGAGCACCTCCAGTCGTTTTGAAAATGATAGTGAAACCCATTCTGTGAAAGCCGCTCTGGCCACAAAAGTAATTAACTGGAGGGATTAGAAAAGAACACAATGCACAAAAATTCATTTGCTTCTTTCTTCATTTTGTCTGAATACAAAAATGATTTACCTCCAAGGTCTTCTAGCGTTATTACACATCCTCCTCCATCTGCTAACAAGAGGCAAGGACTTTGGATGAATTGTACTGCTACTTTTTTAATAAAAATAATATTAAGAGTAAACGTTAATGTATTCATTAAATAAATCGTCAACTGCTTCCCTTTCTGTTATCTTTTTTAACACACTTTGCATTCATGTCCCCCTGGCTGAGTTTCAAATGCTCACCCTATAAAACTCAGTCTAGATCAGCAAACTGAACAGACATTCATTTTCTTCTGGGACAGCACGTATAAACCTGGCCATGGCGAGAGCAGAACCGTACAGTACAAAATATCCCTTTTAGAGGTCAAAAATAATCCGAGGAGAGACAAATTGCCATAGCAAGGAGGAAGGACATTTTTCTCACTCCTTCATGCACAGCACCAACTTCTCAGCCTTTCTCCAGGACCTTTTCCAGCTGGATCTGCCTCTCAATGAGACCCGAGGCTGCCAGTCGGGGGTCTGATCCTGCCGCCAGGTTCCAAGGGCTGAATTCCAGCTCCCACAGTTGCCCAGTGACACAGGGATGGACCAAACAAGATGTGTCTCCCACAGGTCCTGCTCCACAGGGAGAGGCTCCGTTGTGAAGGCTGCTGGAGATTTGCTGAAAACATTAATGCTTGAAAAAAAATGCCAGCTGCAAGTTTCTGACCTAGATCTGGTCAATATTTCAATTCTCAAGTCCCACAAGCAAATTATCCCAGGCAGATGATCCTTTCAGGCCTTCTAGACAAATGCGAAGTCTCAGAAGTCAGAGAAACCCAATGTCTTATTTTTCTCCCTTTTTTCTTTTTTAAGATAAAATGGTTGTCAAGAAATACTGCATTACTATATTTACTTTGATTTATTACAGTAGCACCTGAAATCCAGCCCAGAGCAGTACAGTGCAGTACCTACAGCACCTCGGGCTTGACGGAGAGTCTGCAGAGTCAAGTGCTTCGAAAACGCAACCTCTGCCTGGATCGTCTTGCGACTAAATCGTTCGGACAGGCAGCAGATGTGCTCTAGGTTACTCTCCAGAAAACCGAGGGGAAGTGTTCTGCGGGCATTGAGGTTTCCCACAGTCACACGTTTATTGCTGACCATCGTACAGCTTTGCTGCCTCAGGTACCGTACGGCACCAGGGGCTCAGGTGCATCATCCTTCTTTTTCCTCCCACACACCCCATCCAAATGCTGCCTTTCTATGGGTTTGCAGCATCAGGCGACATATACAGACTTTGGGAAAGGCTGAAATCCAGATGTTTATTGTGTCTGGGCTCAGAGCAACACAGCAGTTCATTAATTGTTTTTCTCTTCTTTGACAGTGGCAGCCTGTGATTATTTTAACTGTGTGATGCATCTGGAAATCCTTTCATTATAGTGAAGAACCTTATAGAAGCAAGTGAGTTTGGAAGAAAACACAGAGTTACGTGTGTGCCATTCCTGCACCCTCCAAACAATGCGGAGAGGGAAGGGAGATGGGGAGGAGAAGCCAGGAGGGGACATTAAGGAAGGATTAGTGCTCTTCTGAAACAGCAAACAAAATTAAAATGGAAATAGAGAGAGAGGTTGAAAAGTCAGCTGCTAAATGCTCTGCAAGTAAATGTTGTTAAATATTTAAATTTCACAATCAAGCACATTTTTGTTTATTAAAGAAAAAAAAATATAGAGAAAGAAAGAGAAATGCCCCGGAGGACTCCGTGGGTGAGTCATTAAGCAGGGTAATGACATTTCCAACTCCCTCCTCCCTTCTACAAATAATTTAAAGTGAATTATGTACAATGGAGGAATTCCAATTGCTCATCTGGAGTTGTGTAGGTACCTGATGGAGACTGATGTCCCTCTCACAGCTCCAACCAGGCACCATTTCATCCCCCCAACAGCAGCAGCTCAAACCCGGGCACCAAGCTCCCACCTTGTAAACTGATGGAGTTTCATGGGGACAAGAAAAGCTGCTTGTCCCCACTCAGGTTTGCAAGGATTCATTTTAAGATGCACGTTCAGTGTGATCCTATTAAACCTCATCGCTTGTTTCAATTTATTTATTTAAGAGATGAACAAAGAAAGTGTGTTCATTTGGAGGCAAGGTCATTATTTAATATAAGCAATCTACAATTTAATAACGAATCTACACCAAATCACAAGCAGGTGGGTTCATGCACCTTCCCATCCCATGGAAGCAAGTGCTGTGTGTATTTAGTGTCTGCTGCAAACACATAATAAACCAGGCACATTTTAATCCCTGGGAAGGGGCTTTCACCCCCACAAACGCTTCGAAGGAGCTGCCAGGGCCTGAATTGTCAGCACTGTCTGGGTGTCGGGAGCTGATGGAGGAAGCACCTTCCAGGAGGGATTTCTGCTCTTCAAGCCATTGTCATTCATCTCAGCTGAGAATGAAGTTACAAGTACATATAAAACTGAGTGATGAACAAGGCTGAAACATCTTGTTCCAATATTTTCAATTAAAACAAAATGCCTGGAGCTGACCTGAAATTTGTTTTCTCTTTTTATTTTCTTGCCATTTCCCAGTGGAGGTTTCAGTGGAGCTGGTAGGATCGGATCGGCCAGCATGGATGGAGATTTTGTTTTCACACAGCTTGATTGTTAATTTGAAATGTTTATTCTGAAGTGCTATAAAAGGCTCCTATTTTTTAGTATGCAGAAGTTTCCACAAACACCAAGCCACTTCCAAGTGTCTCAAAGCAGATGCTCAAGCCTGAAGAATTCATGTTAAGCAGATCTCCACCACCACCCAGCCTCAACCCACCACAGCTGTTAAAAGGAGTTGTGCCTTCTCCAAACTCCAACAAAAGCAATAGCAACACTGATATAAGCAAACACTAAAATGAAATTGCTCATAAACAGTGAATTCCTCCACCCAGACTCCATTCAAATCATCATTTAAATACAAATTTCCAAAGCCATCTCCTGCCAAAAAATAAATGCATTTAAACAGTCCTGAGACGTATGTGCAATAATGGCTTTTTCACCCACTCTAATGAGCCTGAAAAGGGTATAAAACTTTCAGAAAAAAAAATCCAGATTTCTTTTCCATGCTGATATTAACAAAGATTTGAATCAAAGGAGGGAGAAAGAGTGGAAAAGTGATTTCTGCTTTGAAGCTTTTAAGACTTAGGGCTAGATCAGATAAAGGAGGGATGGACTTTCATTTCATGTCTCTGTCCTACCTAAGCGCTGCTCGAACCCTAGAAGTGCCTGAAATCTGAATTACACTGTTTGACATTAATGTACTTTAAGCGTGGATTTATGGTGGAAAGTTTGGCTCTAACTGCTCCGCCAGGCTCCAGCTGCACACGTAGGTACTTAGGTGCTCACCATGCAAGGTGACCACACAAAGCCATGGAAAGCAAATGGCTCTTTTGCTCAGATCAGGTCTATGGTCCTTCATAGAGTCATTTTGTTTGGTAAAGACCCTCAAGATCATTGAGTCCAACTGTTAACCCACCCCTGGCACTACCCCATGTCCCTAAGAACCTCATCTCCATCTGTTCAACCCCTCCAGGGATGGCGACTCCACCACTGCCCTGGGCAGCCTGTTCCAATGCCTGACAGCCCTTTCCATGACAAATTTTTTCCCGATATCCAATCTAAACCCCCTCTGGCACAACTTGAGGCCATTTCCTCTGCTCCTGGCGCTTGTTCCTGGGGAGCAGAGCCCGACCCCCCTGGCTCCAAGCTCCTTTCAGGCAGTTCAGAGATCAGAAGGTCTCCCCTCAGCTCCTGTTCTCCAGCTGATCCCCCAGGTGCCTCAGCCGCTGCCGTCACACTTGTGTTCTGGCCCCTTCACCAGCTTCATAGCCCTTCTAACCCACAAAATCCCCATGGCACGACGCTCTGCTCTGGTAAAGGCCAAACAGCTCCAGCCAGAGCAAGGGCTCCAGAATGAATCTCTAGGGACTGTTCCTGCTGCCAGCCCCCTCCATCTGCCTCTTCTGCTGCAGACGGCTGCTTGGGGTGAGCTGACTTGCAACAGCTCCAAATGGAGGGGTTTGCATCCCAAGCTCCCACTGGGTCCAGGACTTTGTACCTTCTTTTGAAAAGCCTGCTCTGTGCCCTTTTAGTAAGAAAGGTCTCCTTAAAACAAGTTTGTGCCATGCCATGGAGCAGGAGACTGAGTAGCATTCGGGAAGGGCCCAGGAGTCCTTGGACATCCCTGGGATTGCTGAGGTTACCCAGGCAGCAGGATGAACCGAGGTCTGGAGACTCCACAGCCCTGGCCCGGGCTCTGCACAGCCAGCTCCTTCAGCAAACCCATTTCTCCATCCCTCCAGTTTCCTCACATTTCCCAGGGAAATAATTTGTTGGGAACTCGGTGAGCAAAACTGCAAAGAGCATCCTGATGCCCTGGAGGGCGAACAGCTGGCTGGGCTATGCACACATCTTGTGTCATCCCTCGTACAGTAGGAAATGCTCCCTTTCTCTCTGACTACACTTCAGATGGTTTTGTGCATTAACATTATTATTTGTGCATGATCCAGAAAATGTAATCTACAGAATAACTGGCTGCATTTAATAACATTTTCCAAGCTACACTGGTGACATTA
This sequence comes from Streptopelia decaocto, assembly GCF_964273445.1. Lineage (NCBI taxonomy): Eukaryota > Metazoa > Chordata > Aves > Columbiformes > Columbidae > Streptopelia > Streptopelia decaocto. Next base: position 5,272,936 of record NC_138668.1, on the reverse strand, counting down.
TTTTGCTCTGAGTGACAGATTAGTGGTACAGAGGGAACGCTTGGTTCCTCCGCTCATCAACACAGAATAAAATCAGGGCATTTTGCAGGGATCTGGTGGTGCATGAATGAATTTGTTCCAACCTCTTGAGCATGTCTCCCACGGGCAATATTTTATTTTCCACACAGAAGCAATTTTTCTCTTTGGAGATGAGCAGGCCATCGACGTAACAGTGCTATTCTGCTTACGACAAGAGAGAAATGCCTGGAGGGGCTGCACAGTATCGATAAAGTGATCAATACAGGAGTGACTCCATCCCATGGATGGCCGAATGCTATGACACAAGAAGACATTGCACGCACATAGGGATGGATGTAGAACCAGTGTTAACACTTGAGGACAGAAGAGGAGTTCTTGGGGGGGAGTTTGTCACAGAACATCCAGGTATATTCTTGTTCAAGTAGAATCTTTGCCTTTTTTTTTTGTGAGATTTCACCTCCGTTGGCTGTCTCAAGGTGAACTCATTCATTTAGGTCGAGCAGAAGAGATGAGTGCCAAGGTTGCCGGTACAACATTTTTGGCGTACTGTGGGACACGAAGCATTTACTGTCCATCGGCAGGTCCTCCCGTCAGTGTTTCCAATTTAACTCTTCTAAATCTGCCCATTTTCTCCACCCAGGCCCTGTGTGTCTCATGGGAAGGAGCCGTCCCATCTGCTGGAGCTGGTGGGCTCAGAGCCAGGGTAGTGACTCTGATTTCAGCACTCATCAGTGGTATAACAATGCCTCCTTTGTTAGCGTTTTCTTAGGGAAAAGCTGCTAAAAGAACTCTAATATTGCGTGCCATAGGGGAAAGTTTAGAAACACAGTATAATTAGGGCTAGAAAAAGCTCTCTGACTTTCCTTACATTAGGGATTTGCCACAGTTAGTTTCTCCTGAACCACAGAAATTTTCTTCCTGGAACTGACTGAATGGTAGAAACAATTTTCCACAATGAGGCACACACTTGACACCCCAGGGCTCATAAACAACAATTCTTATATGCTAAAACTATTTCCATGGTCTGCAAACTCCTCCCTCCAGCTGGTGGAGCCCTGATTTTCCATTTTGTGATTGAGATCTTCAGTAAGCTCCTTGGTGCGTTTTACGTGTTAAAGATGCCTCAATGAAAATGTAGGAATATGGAAGGTAGGAATCTCTGCAAAATAATCACATATCTGCCTGGAAACGGATAGTCAGACCTGGTCCCCAAGCCGTGGTCTCAGCCCTGCATTGAGCCCTTTCCCTTTAAGCCCAGGCATCAGGGCTGCAAACCGTACTGGTCAGGCACTGGGGGAACCGGTGTTTCCCAGGAACAGGGACCAGTTGGCTGCTGGGAGAGGTGGGTGGGTACATAAGGGGATGAGTGTGGGGCAGGAGGAGGTTTGCAGGTGTTGTCTCTGAGGTGGCTTGTTATGGCTGGCTTGTTGCATGGAGCTGAAGGATTTCACGCCGATGGCCTTGGAGAAGTGATACCTGTCCTCATCTGGTGTCTTCGTGTTAATGGGAAGAAATACTGTTTTGCCTCTTAAAACTGGGAGGAGAGCCCAAAGAGGATGAGAGGGGAAACTGAGGTTGGTGTGATAGCCCTGTGTTCACAGCAGAGGGTGCAACAGGGGGTGGTGAAGAGATGCTTGGAAAAACTGCCCATGGATGGGAGATCTGGCTCTGCAGCATCCCCAGGTGTGGAGAGGAAGGGAATTACAGCCCCAGGTGTCTGGAATCTGGGGTGGGTGAGGCTGCTTCCCTCCTTCAGCAACAAGGAAAGGTTAGATGAGAAGCTGGGAGGGGGGAGTCACATATTGATGGTGTGTGTGCAAGCTTGGGGTGAGGGTTTTCTGCTTGCTGAGAGACCCCAAATATATACCAGGAAATCTGAGAAGTACTCTGTGTCTGGGATGCTCCAGATCTTACCTGCTGGTAAGGGAATTTGGCTGTTTTTGCGGCAATAGGCTTCCCATGGAGAATGGGTCACTGCAAATCTCTTATTTATCCCCATCCAAACTATTCCAATATGAGAATCTTGAGGGAGGGCAGAGTTTGGCCATTCCTAGACCTGTTTCTGGTGCTTCCTGCTGGAGCAGGCACTGGGGACACCCATGGTTGTGGTTTTTGGGGGTTTGATGACCCACATGTGGTTCAGCCTTCAGCTCTGGTGTCTCAGCAAGTCTGAGAAACTCGGGCTTTCCACAAACCCAGGAAAATCCTGCGTATCAGGCAGCTGTGCCCAAACGCTGCTATGCATATAGCATCAATCTGTGGGCTAGTGTTCTTCATAAAACACTCCTGGTTTCGTATTTACCTCTGTTTTTTTCCACGTTACCATAAAAACAAATATTTCTTGTAACCCTTCTGAGCTGGGGTGGCCCTGGGAGGCTGTAGGTTATGTCTGGGAGGAGGGTGGCCAAGCAAGGAATAGCAGGAGCTCATCTTGCTTGCAGTGTGTAAACACGTTATATGTCTCTCCAGGGCACGTTTCCACCTCAGTGCCTTTGAAAACTGAGTGTCTTTACCGCCAGACCCTGCTTACCTCACTCGGAGTGTGTTTTCCTGACTTACAGACTTCACAAATACAAGAAGCTTAAATTTTTAAGCATTTGCAACCAGTTTTCATCCCATCTGCCAGCTAACTTGGAGCCAGATGTAACCGAGCTCAGAAGATTGGAGTGTGTTTTCCTGTTCACTGTTTGAAAAATGGTTTTGTTCAGGTCACTGATGGCTCTTTGAACAGGGTAAATATTTGATGGTGGCTAGTGCTGCAAAAACACATGCTGAGTTTCAGTTGCGAGAAGAAATTTTATTAAAAGTGTCCAAACTATTAATATATTAACTGCCTGCTGGTGATGTATTTTGGTAATGGTTTAAAAGGTTGATGGCAGAAGTAGGAAAAGAAGAGTTTCCAGAGACTTGAGCTACCTGATGGTAGCTAAGAATGCTCTGTTTCAGATGCTAAGGACAGCTCCAGTTGCCTGCACACCAGGATTTTGGTTTGCTGGCTCCAGCACCACCTCCTGCAGACACCCATCCACAGAGGACCTTGCACAGTCTGCCCAGTGGGTACCAGAGCTGGGGAACAGCTCCAGATTGCACTCTAAAGCTGTTCTAGATGCCTACATCTTTGTGATGCTCCCTAGTTTGGGACCAGTATCCTGTAACTAAAGGTTTTTGAGCTGAGATTCTCAAACATCCTTTAGTTTTCCTTTACTAAAACACAGTCTAGAAACCCATGAGCAATCAGTCATCTCTCCTTACTGAATGATCTTGCTGTTTCAAGAGTCTTTCTCCTTTACAACTTCAGAACCAATTTTCTGCAGCTGGTGCTTAATGCTGCATTAAATGAGGTTTAAAGGTAGAGAAAAATGCTAAATGAAGTCTAATCCTTTCCTAGCATATATAAATATTTTTAAGTAGCTGAGTATTTGTAGTAAATTGCTTCCCTGGAGACTTTCTCCTGGACCATAAGCACATATACACTTCAAAGGCTTCTAATATCAACTGAACATGAGAAGAGATTAACTGTGAAGTGGGATATACCATGACACTTAAACTTAACCCACTGCTCCAGAGCCTGAACCTGTGTGGATGCTGCCTGCTTGAGTCTCACTAGCCGTTGATCCTGATGCATATTGCAAAGAGGCTGTAAACCCAGGAGAAATCAGTGGTGTAATATCAGAGAAGAAAGATGCCCAGTGTAGCTCACCACAGCATACAGGGACACCAGCTTCTACCTGTTGCTTCAGCTTGCTGGAATGAGTGGCATGTAACCACTGAGAGACCGAACCAGCGTGATGGATCACCTGAGGCTGAGATCGCTCCTGAAAACTTTTTGGTGCCTCCATGAAATATTCTGCTGCATCTCTCACAGTAGCAGCAGCCTCTTGCCTGTTGCATTTGTCTCTTTACATGAAACGAGGACACTGTGCTGTTTACCCCAGGAGCAGGCTTGCTCCTCAACTCATTAAACTCTGCTAAACTCTCTCTCTAAAGCTATTCTGATGCAGAAACCAGAAGGACTGTTTTGCAGCCATGGAAGGAGCAGTAACAGATGTGGACAGACAGCACACTTGGGATGCTGGAGGAGAACAAGCTGCTTCCCAGGGTGCAGGGAGATGAGCCACGTGTCCCTGCGACTTGGGAAGGAGCAGCTCTGGGGAGAAGGGTGACTGAGACCCCGACGATGTGTAACGATGCAGCAGAGAAGCAAATGACAATTTCAGAAATCCGTGCACGCTGAACTGAGGTTGAACCTGAAGAATTGTTCTTGGGAAGGCTTTTTCTGACAAGTGGCAGCAGTCAGAGATGTATGTGGTTTGCAGCCCTACTCAAGGAACGAAGATCCAGTACATCTGTAAGAGAGCTGTGAAAAGCTCGCTGCAGCTGCTGTGGCTGCTTCTCTTTGGGGACTGACTCCTGCTCTCAAGATGTGTGAGAGGGTTTTCATGCACAAGAGATGTGCAGAGGTCTGCGCCACGAGGGCTAAGATCTTTCTGGTGTGTAAGTAGCTAGATGGTAGGTTGCTTTCCAGGGAAGAAATCAGCATTGTGGAGATGTGTGGAGGGGAGCCATGCTTCTTCACACTCAGCATGGTGAATGCTCTCTACAAATTACTTTGAAAGAGGCTATTTGAAGCAATGCCGCATAAGTTACATTACAAAAATATTTGTTTGTACTGAAGTAGCTGGTAGCCTAGGTGTTATTTTTCCTTGCAACTTTTGGAAACAGTTCTCAGCTGTAGGAATGAGTGTTGGATTCATGGGAGCCACATGCATCTTCTTAACCGACAAGCTGTGTGTAACTGCAGTGCGCAGGGAACCTTGAGAGAGCAAATAACAGCCCTGGACCAATATGGACCAGTATGGACGTGCTTCTCCTGCCCATCTTGGTACAAGAAAGGACACAAGGATTGTGGTCTAAGGTCAACAACTCCATTACCGGGTCTCATAGCTGTTTGATCTGGAGAAGGCTTGCTTTGTAGAGAGGTGTGGCATGGTTATAAGCTGGTCTAACCACTAACATTAGTAGCTATTAATCTGTTAGACTGATACATGGGTTTTTTTATTCTTTCCATTTTAGAGTCTCTCAGGCTACAAAGGAATCTGCAATGATTTGATAGCTGAGGCTTTTCTTGTTGCAAGAACAAAGGGTAAGTAGCTATCTCTTTCAGCAGCCCAGAGAGGCTTCTAGCCAAGACTGAGAGATTAAAAGAAGCTACCTGGCAGGCAAGTTGGCTTTGAAAGGGAAAAATGGGCTTTTAAGCTATTGAGACAAAGGGGAGCTGAACTGAACACACAGGAAGCAGTGAGCAAAGCAGAGGTGTTTAATATGCTTTCCTGGTTGCAATGGTAATGGAGGAGGAAAGAATTAGCAAACCCCCTTTGTTTTGCATTTTGGACTCTTTCAGCATAACAAGTAAATGTGATGTAGTACAGGTATATTCTAATTGCTCTTGATCATTTCTGGCTTACTTGCTGTCTCAGCTATTTCGGTTGCAGTGAGGAGTTTACCTCTCAAAGTGACCTCAAAGGCTCCTCTGACTCCACCTTTATCAGCACATAAATATTTTAGGCAGAAGTGAGCACAAACACCATGTACCTTACAGTTGCAGGGATGGATATACACTCAGAAGTGCCTAATGTTTCCATAAGCCCCGTTGACTTTCAGATGGCTTTGTGCTGCAAAGTCACTTGGATGCTCTTGAGACCTCAGCTCAGTAGTGTCCTGCACACAAGGTCAGAGGCTTCCTGGGGAAAACTGCCGCTGGACTGAAAAATGCAGGTTATTCAGCACTGCTGTAGCAAAACATTCTTTTTCTTCTGTGAGGTCTGAATTTATGATCAGCCATGACTTTGTTCCTGCATGGGTTGGGCCCTCCTGTTTCAGAGATGTGATTGCTAAGGGAGGTCCCTGACTTTGCTGCACTGTCAGACTGCAGCTGCTTGAGAGCTGGCGTCTGGCTTGGCTGGCCAAGCGAGAACGCTGCCCTTGCTCGAGAAATCCCCCTGCCCTCTCTCACCGCACTCGCTTGGTTTCATGGGATCCTGAGCAACCACGGCGAGCTGCCATATGGGGTTACAGCACTCAGCTGATTTCCCTCTTGTAGGGGAGAGCAAGAAAACTGCAGCAGTTGAAATCCAGTCAGCTGTGTCCTGCTGCTCAGTCACCTTCCAGGAGGCTTTTCCTTTTGTCCTGGCTGCACTCCCACTAGAGCAGGGAGCGGAGAAATGCTGCTGTGTGTTCCCTGCCTGATACCTCTTGCTTTTGGGGTCCTTCCACCGTGGCCCAGCAGAGAAGTGCCCACGTTGCAATTGCTTTGTTGTGGTGGGGTCAATACTCAAGGGTTTTGTGCAGGGATAAACTGGTCTAACTAGGGATGTAGTGGGATTTCCGCCCAAAATAATCCATGGTTTGATTAAGCCTCGGAGGAGAGGTGGGTTTGTGCAATCAGGTCTCCCTTGGCAGTGAGTGCTGCACAGGTTCCTGGCTCTCATGGCCACCTAATCAGACTACTCTACAAATCGTGTTTTCTTCAGAGTCATTTCCATTAGGTCCAACATGGCTAGTCAGTTTGGGGAACACTCATTAGGATTTAGACCAATAAACTACTAATTATCTCTTGCTCCAGGGCTGAGTGGGGAATGCAACCTTTTGTGTCTCCTGCTAGACGGGGAAGCTGAGGAGCCGTGCGGGGAGCTGTGCTGCTGCCTGCGAAGCTGCCGTGATCTCTCCTGGGACATCCTTTATTTATGTTTTGCTGCTCTCCCTCCTGTGCTGAGCAAGTGGTGGCTCTAATGCCTCTCTTACTGTGGAAAAGCTTTGTTTAAGAGCAGTCCTGTGCCTCTGACCGAGAGGAACAAGTGCAGCAGCCATCCTAACACAGAAGTCCAACCTGTCTCGTTAGACATATCCACTTTGGACTCGGTACAGAAGGTGGTTCCTCTCTGGTCAATGAGAAGTCTTCTTGTATCACACACTGTCACCTCCAGATTGTTGGCTGCTTCTTAGGGGACTCTAATGTTTTAAATGGTGCTTCTCTGAGAGTTCAACCTACCTGGTCATGACTTTTCTTCCAACTCTGAAATGGCAACACAAGGGGCTCTTCTCAGGTAGGAACAAACCCACCTATCCTCTGGATGATCTTTCATGGAATATCATCTGGGCTCTGTGGATCCTCCATGTTTCTCTCTGTGCTTTGTTCTCCTACTAAAGCTGACCTTTGAGATACCTCAACCTTATGTTCAGTAATGGTGTTCAGCTTCTACTGAGACAGTCATGGGCTGAGTCAGCCAGTTCATGGGTTCCAGCACATCACTTGGGCAGAAAAATCATGGAAATGGGGTAGAGAAGGTGGTGCTTCTGTTTTATCTTACAATGAGGTGCTGTTTACTATGAACTCAGGAAGGTGGTGTTATTTTGAAAAGAACAGCAGAAAAGTCACTTTTACACCCATTCCCTCCATTCTCTTCAGCCAAACTGATTTTTTGTGTTGCTAAGAGCCAATGAGAGCAGGGAGTCTTTGAGTGGCTCCTTGCTGTTGCCTCCTTTTCTTGGTGAAGCTGTGGCTTAGACGCTCACTAAAGCCCTGCCTGGAGCCCATGAATTAATGTTGCATCATGGCCTGTGTTTATTGAGCACAGGAACCAATCTGGTAACTGGGCTTTGTGCTGGAGTAGTTCACGTACACATAGAGAATGGCAGTGGTGATGTGCGGACAGATGCAACTTGGCACTGGGTTCATGGGCTGTGACTATCCCGATGCAGAAGGGGAGTCTTGCCCCTTGCTGCTTTTAGGAGGAACTGGATGCTTCTCTTGCTGCCTGCACAGAAAGCCCCAAATTCAGGAGCTCAAATTCACCATAAGGACCATCTTGTCCATGAGGTGCTTCAGCCAGAGTGAAGATCGGAGCATTACTCATCGTTAGCCCTGTGAAACAGGAGTAGTTGAGGAAACTTCATCCAGATTGATGTCTTTATTTATGCTGAGTGGTACTTTATACCAGACTGCTGAAGCAAATCATCATGATTAAATGTCAGAAGCTGGTTTCTTGTAACCTTTGGTAGGAAAACTTTCCTGTCTAGAAGTGTATTTCAAGGATGAAATACTCTCCAGTGCAGCATGTGAGTTTAAACCCTCTTGAAATAAAATACCCTCAGAACAGGCTTTAAATACAAGCTAGATTACATGCAGACAAGTACATGTCTCCTGTCTGGGAAAAACTTCACCTCAGATGGGTAACTAAGCTCATTTCATGATTAAAATCCTTCCTTCACCTGCAAATGTCATGGCTAGAAATTTCTCTGATGACCTGGAAAAAAAGGCAACTTTGTGGTCCTTTCTTGGTCATCCTTGATGTCCAGGCAGACACCTGGTTCTCCCGGCTTCATCCTGCCCCAAACCAGCAGCTCAGAGCTGTGGGAGCTGCTGTAAATGCAAGAAGATTCCCTGTGTTTGTGGTGGACTAATCACAGGGATAAAGCCCTTTCTGCCCCTCTGTGGGGATGCAGATCTGTTAACATCAGCGGTACTGACTCACACTGGGCCAAGTGACCCTTGGAAGGGGCTGGTGGACTATTCATGATGCCTGGGTCACAGTTGGGGACCCCTGTCCACAGTGCCACAGGGCTTTGCTGGGAGCGATGAGATCACGCTGCCATTAGGAGTTGTTGTAAAGTGTAATCAATGAAAAGTGGCCCTGCCTGTCAACCCTGTCATCCCAGCCCCTGCTGAGCCACTTAAGAAATGGCTGATTTGTGAGCTATTGCTTCAGATTGTCACCTCTTTTCTCTGCCTTATTTTTCACCTTAGACTTTAGAGATGTTAAGCTTGATCACATCCAACCTGGTGAGTCTGTTCCCACACGTATCGCTACTCTAACCTTGTACAAATGTTCTCCAAGTCAGCCAAAATCTCCTTTGCCATTTAACTTTATATGACTGACTGCTGTTACAATTCCTTGGTAACTGGAAATCATAAATCTACCATATCTTGTCCTTTTTGTAGTCTTCCAGGAATCAAAAGCTACACCCTCAGGTGCCATAAATCTGTACGTACCTCCATTAGCTTAAAGTAGGAAAAGCAAGCAACCCAGTTCCTTACCTGTTCTCTGGATCTAAGCAACAAAAAGACTCAAAGACTGTCTTTACTTTGCAGGTCACACTTAAAAAAATTGCTCTTCTAGTCTCTCTGGGAGATTAATACTTAGGAGAGAGGCACAGAAGCATTGCCACCTTCTAACAGATTACAAAGACATGACAGAAGTTGTCTAATGGGGACATTTTATTCATAGGATTAATGACACATCTGAAGCAAGTTGTCTTATGAGGAAAGAGCTGTCTGAACAGCAGATCTGGTGTGTGGCTTAAAAGGCCCCCTCAGTTCTGTCATGGCTGAGTTACAGGCAACGTTTGCTTTAGATAGCTTGTTTCCCATGTTTGACCTATTGGTGATGGCGATCAATATTTAAAGAACATTGAGAACAAGTGTAGATCAGATGGTGCCAGGCTGTTTCCAGGAGCAAGAACTGAATAGGGAAGAAAAGACAGTGAAAAAGCAGTGATAAAATGGTGTGGGGAGCTTGTACATCAGAGGACGTGCTGCCTGTCAGTGTGTCTTTGGGCACGTGTACGTGCAAACCTGCCTTGGCGTCCCTCCTTGCCCAGAAAATGATGCTGCGGTGACGATTCCCAGGGCACCGTGGGGCCGGGGTGTTCCCATGACACGTCTCACCATGTCGCCCGTTTTCCTGCCAAGCCTGGATGTGGAAATCCAGGGAGACTCCTCATCAGGCTGTGAAGGTTTAACTCGCTCAGCTGAGTGACCTCTGTTACTCTGCAGGATTAATCAGTGAATTTAACCAGAAGCAAAACAAGCCAGGAAGACAATTAAGCTATTGATTCGAGATGCTGTTGCTGTTGGGAAGGAACCTGCAGTCAGGCTATGCTAATAAAGCTACATGGACTGATCAGTTGCTGTCAGTAATTTTGGTTTAGGCAGGAGCTCAATGTTTTCTATTCTTCAAGTCAACTTGGTTTTGGAGCATCTCCTTAGGAGCCATAGGGGGGTTTTGTTATCTGTTTGTTGGCCCTGGAGTTGTGCATGGATATCAGGAATCACAATTGTGTCAGTCAAGAGGGTTGTGTGTATCTACAAGTGGTTGCTAAAATATTGAGATCCCAGTGTGAATCCAACATCATACGATCATTTATCACTTACAATTCCAGTCCTCCCACTGTGTCCAGGTGGATCTACTTGGACAACTGCAGGTCTGACAAGCTGTAAATCTTGTGTGACTGTCAGGTTGTCACTGCAGAGCAGCTGGAGAGGCAGGAGATGTCCACAGCCGTGCCATGGAGTGTGGGTGGCATTGCTGCAGAAGAAGGCAAAGAGAAGAGCACAGACCCTGGCTGGGGAGGAGGGGAACGTACCAGCCGTGTTGAAATCCTTGAGTTGCTCAGTTATAACTGCTCCTAAATCTACCTGCATGTAATTCCTTGGGGCTGGAGGACAGGAACAAAGCTGTTTGAGTGTGCAGGCCCTGGGTCAGGCTGAGACCCTCTTGAATTAATAATAACGAGTCCTGTGGACAGAGGATGCTCTAATTCCCATCAAACGAGTTTGAGGGATGCAGGATTTCTCTCACTTTTGAGGCAAAAAGGTCTTATTATCTGTTCTGTCACTCATCTGGCTTTTCTTGTTGAGCAAGTCATTGAATCTCCTGGAACCTCACTTGGTTTTGCGGGGATTTTTGTGGGTTGTTTTGGTTTTATAGCTTTAAAGAGCCATCGCCCTCCTCTCCTAGAGGGCTGCAGTGTGTGCTGACTGCTGAAGCTCTTGACGGGGCAGGGCTATTCCCCATACTAGCCAGTGCTTTTGTTTGCATCAAAACGCATCATGAAAATACCTTGGTTTTTACTGACATGCAAATTTTTTTAACAGCTGAGCTCTCCATTTGTATTTCATAAATTCTTCTCATGCACATTCTGGTAGCTCTAAGAGCTGGCACATCTGTTACTGAATTGAGACTTTTGATGGGAAACCTTAGTGTGGGGCTTTGTTCCAAATAGGGCTAAAGGGGGTTTTCTTTTAACAGTAACCTGGGTTTCCTCTGGAGTGGAAACTCTGATGTTCAACCAGCATTGATGAATAAGTTGCTGGAAGTTCAGCACAGCGGGTCACATTTTTTTCACTGTTCACATGGGTGTAATACATAGTATTGTAAAGTAAATCCCTTGACTGCTCCAACTAATGTGCTCCAATTCTGTTGGCATTTGGCCTACTATTTCAGAAAGGAAAATGTCGCTGCTGACCTGAATACAATTTGCTTCTAGGAGGCTCTGGGTTGAAAACCTGTGTCCATCAAAACCTAGAGGCAGTTCTTGCATGGGTGAGAATGGAGCTGCTCCTTGTTTCCAATGCAACTCTGTGCCAATTCATTGGAAAAGTCTTCCAGGAGAGTGTGGTCAGTAATGAAGGGTGAGCCTCCAAGTTTCAGATGGTCTGTTTTTAATGAACCCCTTGAAACTTGGGTGTGTGTTGGAACACCTTGTTAACAGGCTGGGACTGTGGTGGGAACAGGTTTTATTCTGGGTTTTCCTATCGGAGCCAGAAAAATCCTGGGAGCGGATGCTGCCTTTCAGCTTTTCCAGCTGAAGGCGGAACCCCAAACTGTGAATGGTGGAGAAAAGGTGGGATTGATCAGAAAATTAAACATGGGGAGAAGCAAGAATGAATTTCTCTCATCCTTCTGAGCAAGCATAAGAAGCACATGCTTATTTTATATAATACAAATATACCTTTTCTAGAAGATGTGTGTGGGGCAAATGATTTCATTTCATGCCTTTGCTGTGAGGGTTTGTTTCAAAAACTAGTTGGCCCTTTTGAGCACAGACATGGGAACCAGGACACCAGGTTCATTCTCTATCGGGCTGAGCAGAGGACTTTAATATCCCCGTACATCTCTGGTCCTGTGGCAATGGGACAAGAAAACCTGCTCCAGAGTAGTGAGCAAAAGAACTGTTAGGTCCAGGAGGGTTTTTGTAATGTGACTTGTGAGGTAAGAAAGCTTTGGGAGTATTCGGTGTCTGTTCTTTCTTATTAATATAAGGCTGTGAAGCTGCATTTTGGTGGGGAAAAATACCCTCCTGTGCCTGAGAGCCAGATCTTCAGGTCTGGGCACAGTGTCAGGTGGCAAAAGAACAGATAAAACAAGGGGGTTTGGTGACTTGAAAGAAAAAAAAACACAAAACTAACAAAGCACTTTTTAGGCACAGTTAAAGGAAATGGGGAGGGAAAGGGATAAAGATGGAGCAGACCTTCATTTACCAGAAATGTTTGAGACTTTCAGTTTGCATCTGTGCAACCCTGCTGCTGGAAATGAAGTAAAAATGAGGTTGGCTTGGGAGGGAAAGTGCGACTCCAGTGTGACTCCAGATGTGACAGAAAGGGGCCAGGCACACACCACTGCGCTTAACTCAACCCTTTTCATTGGCTCAAACAACAAGTATTTTTCCTAAAAGTGCTGCATTTCCTTTTTTTAACCTGTCCTATGAATAATGCTTTGACCATTTTAAAAGCTGACATATTAATAAAAGGCTATTAAATCCTGCCACTTCCTCTGTAGAGCAGGAATAAGTCAAGACAGACACGACTGTGAAGAGAGAAAGAAGGCTCCAAATGTGATGGTTTATTAAGCATTTCACCCTCAATATATTTAATATGTATGAGGCTTCTGTCGCTAACGCTCCTTGAGACCACAGTGACGATAGAAAAGAACCTTAAACCAGAGTGAAATGCATCGCTGCCAATGTCACCTGTGTGGGAGGCTTCTCTGGCTGTTGCAATGGCAGAAGAAGGGATGGGGAGCAGCCCAGGACACCCCAAACCCATGGCCAGCACTATTGGGATTTCCACCTGGTCCAGGGCGATGCCTTGTCTTGCTGCAGGTGGGTCTGATGCTACATTCTCTCTTTTTTTGTCCGTTGTTACATGAAGCAAAATGATGCTTTGGCCGAGAACCAGAGCCCTTCCACGTGCATGCACCACATAGTGTGTAGGAGAAGAGGGGACAGTTTTGCAGGTCTCTCACCCCATTTCTTAGGGTCACAAACCAATTTTATCCCATTCGACCCACTCTTGCCAGATAGGCACCTCGCCACACTTATCAGCGGAACAGATTTTTTTCTTTCTTACTGCCAGCATAATGCTTTGTAGATATTTCCTGGTAGCCCTGAAGAAATGATAATGCAGGCCAGGAGAGGAGGCAGATGATTTTGCTGGCTAACAAAGATAAATTCAAATTAAATTATGCTTGACTGGCCATCCTGCCACAACAACAAGTATTCCTCCCTGAACTCAGCCTCGCAGATTATCTGGAATAAACGCAAACTTGCCCAGGGCTGGTAACCCAGCTAAAAAGGTTTTGTGACCCCATTTCAGGCTGAAAACCCTAGTTTTGGAAATGCTGAGCTTTCTGGAAAAATAACAAGCTTGCTTATAGTGGTCTGAAGTGGAGGTCTGCTTAGGAAGATGGAGGCACGGAGCTTTCTCTGAGGTTACATAAATGCAAAGTTGGGATGAGTGAAGGAACTGCCTCTGTCCCTGCTCCACATTGCAGCTGGATTGCAAGGGAGGGGGAAATATCTTACTTTTCATTGCTGTGATGAGTTTCCAGCGGTCCTGGGAATTCAAACATGCTCTGGCTTTTTCCTGCTTGCAAAAACACTTTTTTGGCAGATGTTGAGGCAGTATTTCTTTATTCCAGCAGTACCAGGTCTTTGCTCTCTCTGGGTCCTGCTCCGTTATCCCTTGGAAAGTCACTCAGACATCCTGAGATGACTGTGGGGAGCTGGAGGGAGGGATCCCGTTTAGTCCCAGGGTTCCCTTTAGCTTTTTTTTATAGAATCATAGAATCATTTTGGTTGGAAGAGACCCTCAGAATCATCAAGTCCAACCATAACCTAACCTAACTCCAGCACTAAACCAGGTCCCTAAGAACCTCATCTAAATGTTTTTTAAACCCCTCCAGGGATGGTGACTCCACCACTTCCCTGGGCAGCCTGTTCCAATGCCCGACAACCCTTTCTGTTAAGACTTTTTTCCTAATATCCAGTCTGAACCTCCCCTGGCACAACTTGAGGCCATTTCCTCTTGTCCTATCACTTGCTACTTGGGAGAAGAGACCAACACCCTCCAAGAAGAGACCAACATGCTCTTTTATGATTGTAAAAGAAATAGGGGGGGTGGGGGTGGAAAACACTGGAAAATAGGTTTGCTTTTGAAATGGATCCTTCCACCCTTCATGGTGCAAGATGAACCTGAAGGGAGAGCACAGGGAATTAAGCTGCGCTTGAGGCTCAGAGCATGGGGGATAACCCCACTTGGCCAGGTCTCTGCTGCCCAAAAACATGTGGTTTGGAGCATCCCTGTTGTGGAGAGGGGCTGCAGCGTGAGCTCGAACCTCTCTTGGGGTTTTAAACCTCTGGGTTCAGCTGGCGCAGCTCAGGAGATCGCTGGTGAGGGAGGAGGGGGAGAGCCCTGGGGTGGTCGGCTCACCTCGTTACCTCCCAATGATCTCTTCAATGTGGTTTTTATTCCGTTGAGGTTTTTAAATAGACATGGCTGAATTATTCATAGCGCATAAATTAGCTGGTGGGCACTGTCTTTCTAAGACTGTTCGTCATGGAGAAGTTTTTAATTTTTCAGGTGGGACATTCACCGCTTAGAAATTCCAGCCAAATTTGATGGCAGTTTCCAGCAATTTTCTCACACCGTTTATTTCAGGTAGGGGTTGGCCTTGGTGGCCTCCTCGGGTTGTTTTCTGTCCCCCAGAGGGTGACTTGTGCTCTCGGTTGGGTAACAGCAAATAGCAAGTGCTGCTCTTGCACGTGTCAAGAAAAATGGTGATTGTGGACCAAAGAATATCTTGTCTTGTGCTTATGAGAGAAAACCAGCCATACAAGTGGCTGTGGGTAGGAAATGACCAAGGAGTGCTCCTGGGGAGAGGTCAGTGCATGTGCCTCTGTGCAGGACTTTGGCTGTGCTTTGGGGGCCTCTACTACATCCCCCTTTTGCACGTGCAAAAAGGAAACTTGTAGCTGTTTCCATAGTGTCCCGGTCTTGTTTTTTCTCTAATATTCAAAGTTCAGCAGAGCAGCCCCAGCTGCTCCTCTCCTCCCTCTGCCACGAAGCTCTTGGGTTAGTTTTTCTGTCTCCTTTTGATTGTTTTTTTTTCCCATCGAATTATCTTGTTGTTGCACTGCCCATACTTGTTAAAGGTCGCAAAACAAATACTGTGCCACTGCCTTGTGTATCAAAGCTGCTTTCTACATTAGCTTTTCATGTGTTTTCAGACCATTAAAACTGTCTTCTTGCTCTTTGCTTTTGTGATCAAAGCACCATTCATGCAGTAATCTCATGCAGAATGTGCTTTATCTCCCCCAGCAACTATTGCCTCCTCCTGTGATGCTGCTTTTGGAGGATATTTCTTTTTCAATACTAATTTGGACCGCTCTGGCTCTGGTTGTGCGCTGCTCCAACAGACCAGATGGGGAGGGAAATAGTTAAGTTTTTTTATAAGAGGGAGGGAAAAATGGTGACATGGACCTTATTTGTTCTGTAATTGGACTCCTGGTACCACCATAAGCAGTTACTGTCTGTTTGTCAGTGAGCCTAGCAAACAGAAAATTGTCTTATAAACGGTTTTTAAAGGCTGAAAGGTCATAAAAAGGATTTAGCACTATTACAGGAGACAACTTTGTTTAAACAGTGTCATTAGTCTCTTTGTAGGCCTTTTTATAGTGCTTTCTCCCCTGTTCATTGCTCTCTTTTTTTGTTGTTGGTTTTTTCCTTATTCAGTACTAAAGTTGTTATAATCTCCACCTCGAATGGAAAAGCGCTGGGTGGGAATCCCAGGATGAAGCTCTGCTGGGAAACGGGATCTTTAAGGAAATTGGAAATGAAACCCCAGATCCGTAAGGAGCAGAAGGTGACGTGATTGGAGTAAGGATGCTCCTCATCGTTTTTGGACCGTGTTTCTTGGAGTCAGAAATCCAAAAAGCTTCATGAAAAGAAGCAATATGGCAGAGACCCTCGTGGTGCTCACATGAGCTTGAACAACCGAAAACGTTCGGAGTTCACACAAACTCGTCCTGTTTTCAATAGCAATCGGTGCTACAAGGGGCAGGAAGCACGGGGGATTCAACTGTATGAAAATAATTCCAGTTAGAAGCAGACCTTGGTGTATTGCAGGCCAGGAAATGGGGGAAGCTCTGCAGAGGGATCCTGAAGGGGCTGGAGTTGGGAAAAGAAATAAAGAGTAAAAGAAGAGTCTGTTGGCAAAGTATTTTCACAGATGTGTCATTCAGGGGTGGTTCATATAACTGAAGAATGGCAAACAGAGTACTCTGTATGAAAGGAGGAGGAAAAGCAATCCCGGCAGCAACTGGCCTTTCACAGTCTGCAAAGCTTTAGACAAATTGTGAAGGAAAGAATAATAGAATGAAAATAGGACCGAGTCCAATCCAGACTTACAAAGGCACATTGAACCTGCTTGTCTTGATATTTTATTTTTTTTTTGTTGGTAGGGGAACAGGTTTCCTCCACAAAAGAAAAATGCATTTCTTCTTCAGCTGGCTTTTTGGTTAAGTAATATTTCAGGGATATTTCAATGGATGAAGAGAAATGAATCATCTGTGCTGAAAGACAATGCTGGTGCCTGAAGAAGTAAGTATTAATAGGTGATTAAAAAAATAGCCTGGAAAAATGGTTTTTAGTAGTCAGAAGAGAGGCTTTTGCTGGGGCTGAAGACCCGGTTGGTGATGGGTTTGAGGGGTGACAGTGAGGGCTGGAGCAGTGGCATTGGGGTGGCTGCCCCAGGAGGTTCCTCCATCCCTCGGGTACCACTAGAGCGATGTCAGGGCCTGAAGGGATGCTGAGGGAGGATCAGCGGGACTGAGCAAAGCAAATCTTGCTGGAATTGCACAGGTTTTCAAGCAAATAAAATCTAAGCACCCAAATATTCGTGGAGAAAAGCTCAGGCTGTGAATTCGGCTGAAATGACCTTGGTGAAGACCAGGGCTGCTGGGTGCAGGTGACGTGCGCTCCATCCGTACACAGCTACGGGTATTTCCAACTGATCCGTGCTTTGCATCAACAAATCTGGGATACTTACTGTGACCTGGGCATCACCTGATAGGTAATAGCATAAATCACTTAAATGTCCCCTTTGCCCTAATTTATTTCAGGGATGTAGTTATATTAGAAGAGTTCTCCTTGGAAGCAAAGTCTGCCACGTTGCTGCAGGGATGCAGGGGCTCCTGCAGGACCCAGCTGGGTCCAAGGAGCATCAGAAAATGCACAACCTCATTACCTGCTACTGTGTAACGTGCAGAAGGAAATTCCCTTGTCTGTATCTACTGCTGTAGCTTTTATGGCTCGTATTGTGTCCAATTATTTTCCTACATCTGAAGGAAAGACCCCAAGTCCCACCTGCCCTTCTCTGTGGGATTTTCCCGTGCTCCTAGAAAATGAGGCTGCCAGCAGAGGGCACACAAAATATAAATATGTAGATCCTCTATAGGTTCTGATAGTAACTGCCTCCTAACACTTGTCAGCACATCCAGAGCTCTTTTTCTGAAAGGAGAAACTGAGGCATGGAGAGAAGTGAATTGCCCAGGGTTGGAGAGCATCGGGAGAAGAATGCATGGCAAAACTGAGAGATCTACTTACTTGGCACAAGCAGGCTTCGATTTGCTTTCATTTCCTCCCCTCAGACTCTATTTTTGGTATTTGGAGCTGCTTTTTTGTGTTTCTCCTTTTGCCTGACTGAAGGGGTGGAGGGTTTTAGTCTACATTTTCAGTGGCCAGTATGGATTTTTTTTATTATTATTTATTATTTTATTTTATTTTTGGCTGCTCCCCTTATTGTCCCAGATCTGTCAGGGCGGAGAGCTGGGTGCAGAGGTGACCTTGCTGCACCTTCCTCCTCCCGGTTCCATCCCTGTCACAGGGACATGAATGTGGAGGGTCAACCAGGAGGATCTGCTGACCTTCACCATCCTCTGCTGGGATCGGGGTCCTTGGCCAGGCGCTACCTTGCAGTGTGACAATATGGATGCTTAACCCTCCTGCAACTTGGATGTTTTCATGTCCTTTGTTAGCACATGCGTGGAATTGCTTTCTGCCCTTAGAGACGAAGGTGTCCCTGAACCACGTGTGTTTGTCAGCTCTCACCTCCTTTCCAGACAGCTCCGATCAAAAGCAGTTTAATGCAGTTCATCCTCTCTGAATGGAAATTTCCCCCATCTCCTTCCAGGTCCTGAGGGTTTCCAAATGTCAAATTGTCAACTGCAAATGCTATTTGAAAATGCTTAGCAAGTTGTAGTCCATTGGCATCAGTCAGTCACCAAAGATAACCAGCTTGTTTTCTTGCTCTTCTCTTTAATATTCCCTCCCAGCAAAGCTCTGGAGACATCATTAGGAGCGGCTGAGCTCTTTGGAGCTGGGCTAACAACTGCTGAGTAGGTCGTTCCTGTGTAAATAATTTGCTCCTGGGTTTCTCTCCGTGCCATGAGCCTCAGCGGCTCCATGATGGAGAAGGTGCCGGCTCCAGGCACATGGAAATGGTGCTGGTTCCTTTGCAGTTTCTGGCGGGGGAGCAGCAACCGGGAGGACCTGGTAGTGATCCCAAAAACCCTTGTACTATTCTCCAGGGCTGGATGTGCCTAAATATCAGCGAGAGGAGACGGAGGGAGTAATGATTCTTGCAGGTCTAGCCTCAAAACTACCACGAATGAAGCTCTGATGGGCTCCAAGTCCTGTTCTCCCCGTCTGTGGTCAATATGGGAAGTTGTGTGCAACGAAGTGATGCTGGGTCAGAAATTGAGTGTGTGGCAGAGTTCAGTCCAATAATCAGGCCTTGTTGTTAATATCCTTTTGTTTATTTATCCATCTAGAATTTCTCACGGGGGTCTGATTTTCCTTCTCCTCCCACTACAACCACCCTCCCAGGTCCTCTGCATTATTACAAAGAACTATCCTATTAAATAATTTCAGAAAATAACCCTGAATATTGTACCTTGGCCTTAAAATGAAGAGCTGAAAATGTCCCTGGGAGGTCCTTATACTTGTCACCTGAAAATAATAATTCTAATTAGCTTCCATGCCTGCCCTTGGGCCTAATAAATCCTAATGAACGGTAGCTGATTGAAATGTATCCTTTGTAGTTATTTAAAACAGTAAGTGTTCTCCACTCCAAGGGAGCAGTTAATGGTGTTGGGTCACTGGTAGATCCCATTGCAATGAGGGAGGTTGGAAGAGCAGAGGTCTGATGTTTTCCGTGGAACCCTGGGAGATGTGAAGTCCTGACTTGTAGACCAGCGAGGAAGCCTTAAGTAATAGAAATGTCTCTGTCTGCAAATCTTCAAGGCTTTTGGTGGCTGGTTAGCAGGTGATCTGATTCTGCTTGAATTAACCGTGAGGATGAGGTAGCTTGGGTTTGAATTCATGTTAGCAGCACAGTTTAAGACTTGGTGGAGCCAGGACATGCCGAAATTTCTCCCCATGCAGACACAGGCTGGGGGAGAATAAACTGTTGTAATTTGTATGATGGGAATGAGAAAGAAGTTATCGATTAATGTAGGATAAGAGGTGGCTTCATTCTTGTGAATTACCCAGATGGCAGCGAATGTGAAAGCAAATCTTCAGACATTTCAGCTGCTTTGCAAACGACCTTTTTTTCCCCACTCACAAAATATACGTTTTACCTCTTGTCCTATAAATCAAATCCTTTCAGTTTTCAGGTTTTCATCAAGCTGGATTTCCTTTCACAGCAGAGACTTCGTTGGTAAAAATATCTGCTTTTGTTACAGCCGTTTCTCTTTCCCTGCCTCATCCTACGAAGGCCAAAGCAGTTCCAGGTGCCACCACCAGTGAGATGGCCTGAATGGTGCCCATGGGGCCCAGGAGACCCTGGTTGCACCCAGGGGTAGAGCTGCCCAGGGGGACCCACCTGCAGCAAACATTTGTTGGGCACTCACAGGTTGGGATGTATCTGCTAAAATGGCACCTCTGTCTTTAAACACACAAATCGACCTCTTCCTCTTGGTGCTGTTGTGCATTCAGGCTGTATCACTCAGAAATCTGTTTTTTCCTGTGCATCCTGATGCCTGTTTAGCTGCCCCACCGAGCTGCTCTTTGTCCTGCAGATACGTTTAACCTATTGCTTCTCGCTTGTTTGCACGTTTATTTGCTTGCAGGTCTCCACAGGCCTATAAATAAGAACATTTTCACATCCAGAGCTAATGAAAGGGCAAAGGTGAGCTGGAGTTGGACTTTTAACATTCAATTTGCTCTGGTTTGCAGAAGACTTGTGCTCCTGCTAAATTTTTGATACAGATTGAACCGCGTGGCTCCCATTTGAGCTAGCCAGAGCCTTGCTTCTAGAAACATGTCCTTTTAAGCTTCATATCCCCTTCTGTGTCTGTCCCCCACATCACTCGCAGCCCTGTGACATGCAGAAAATGGGTGATGGAAAACTCTAGTCTGTACAGGGCTATGACAGGGTTGCCACATAAGTGAGACCCTGGAGCATTTTCCCCTATCCTCTTCTAAATTAACCAGAGAGAGGATTTTTGCATCTTCCATCCCTTTTAGGATCACCCTCAATAATTCCGATTTTCTTAAGTATCGAGCGTAGCAAAGCAAAGAGACAGTTGCACAGATTTCAGCTGGCGACTCCTACATCCTCAGGTGTGCGGAGGATTTGCTCTCTGGTTACCAAAACCTGTCAGTGCCTTTTCCAGCAGCTCCTCTTCGCTGTGGGCAGCGCGGGTCGCCGGCAGCAGCGCGGCTGTTCAAACACACGCACCTTTGCCTGGCTGTGTGGGTGGATCCGTGTTCCTGCTTATCTAAAGCTTGTTGCTGCGAACAGCTTGTGACACTGATGGGAACGCTGGTTGACAGCAGACATGGGGAGATCTTTCAGAGACAGTTTTGTCATCCGTAGGTTTCTTTATGGCAAAACTGTGTTGTCCCTAAGGCTATAGCAAATCTGGATTTTCTCAGGAGCTTTGTCTGTGTGTGATTTAAAGCTCAGAGGTTTGAAGCTGTGTCTCCAGCAGGACTTTCATGCTCACCTATTGCATGGGTGTCATTCAGCTCTGGAGCTTGTGGCAGCAGCATGTTGAGGCCGTCTAAGATTCCCATCCAACCTTGTACCCATGTTCACCTGCATCTTATTTTCTTCCCGGAAAGGGCTGTTGGGTATTGGAACAGGCTGCCCAGGGCAGTGCTGGAGTTACCATCCCTGGAGGGGTTGAACAGATGTGGAGATGAGGTTCTTAGGGACATGAGTTAGTGCCGGGGTGGGTTAATGGTTGGATTAAATGATCTTGAGGGTCTTTTGCAACCCAAATGATTCTATGATTAACAGAGAGATCCAATACTACACTTGGTAGCAGCATCTGTTCCATGATCTGCCTGGGAAACCCTGGGGTTCAGGAGCAGAAGGACTCTGTCTTGCATGTTTGTCCCCCACAGCTGTTGTTCAGATCTTCTGGGTCTTGCAAGTCTCACAGAAGATGATGTAGAGCGGGTGCCCTTCACCAGGGCAGTGGTGGCGTTGTCCATCCATCCAACTACGGTGGCAGGGCAGGAGAAGGCCAGGTGTTTTAGGCAAGGTTTGCAAATGGGGATGTGACTGCGCCTGGCCTGGCCCCGGCACGTGCAGCTGTTCGGCATCTACTGCCTGGGATTAAAATAGTCAACATGCTCCTCATGTCCCACCACACTCCCGTTCACCGTGTGAAGCCCCACAGCAACGCCCTGGGACAAGCCCTGGCCAAGGGCACCACGGTGGCTCTTTCATCCAGACGTGCTCGGTGGCACAAGCAGCTGGTCAGGCACCTATAGAGCCCAGTGGCACAGTCCGTGTTATTTTATATGTATGTATTTTGGGGGAAGAGTTAACGGAGTTTCGTGAGAATGGTTCGTACTTTCACTGTGCATTTGGTCTAACTCTTTCTAAACCATTTAACTCAATTTGTGTAAAGAGATTTTGATAGACTGAAATTTTAGCCTTACAGCAATAAAACCTTTTTAAATACTGCCTGGGACAAAATATTTATTTTTGGCTTTGCTAGCTGTCTGAAGTGATGAAAGGATTCTTTTGGGCAGCTGTTCCTTACATATTGTATTGTCGGCTGCCCTGCAGAAAGGGAGGAAAAGATGCTCTCCTGACTCCCAGATGCTCTCCCTGGGTTTGCAGGAGCCCAATGCCTTGTTTTGCTCAGCTCCTCGGACCTGGAGATCACTCAGATGTCACCAGCATCAACTGTTGTCTTTCAATATGCCCTAATGTCCAAGAAGGGAGAAGCTGATTTTTGTAATTATGTCTTGTGGGAGCGTGGCTCTGCTTTTGGCTCTACCACAGCTTTCCTGTGTGACCCCCAGGTAACTATTTTGGGGGGTGAAATGTTGTTGTTCTCTGAGGATGTTGATGCTGTTCTCCTGACCTCTGCCTCCGCAGGCTGTCATCTTTTTGCACAATATGGGTTCTGTGCCACGGGCTGGACGGACAACTGTGGGACCGTGATCCCAACCAAGATCTGTAGGAGCCACCACTGAACAATAAGGTAAAGGATAACGGGAGCAGGCAGAGGAGCAAGTGGGCTCACTGTTCCCTCGCCCCCAAAACAACTGTGGCCATGGGCTCACAGGCCACTGCACATCACGCAGGGACTTTGGGTCTGGGACCCCTCAACCGTGGGCTGCAGACTCCAGGTGTTTGGGCTTTGATTAAAGACCATAAAGGCCCGGCTGTTGCCTTGCCGTGCAGGGTGGCAATGCGATAAATCAAGATAAAAATCAGCGGAGTGTTAAACAAGCCATGAGTGATTTACAATAAATTGTGTAAAGAGCATTATATGACTTTCATAGCACGAGGAAATTACAGCTGGAGAAGGATGTGGCACTGCTTGGGTTGTGTTTCCTCTTGCGTTTAGGGTGAGTTTTCGCCTGTCACACACCGAGCCCGGAGCAGGGACGGGTGGCTGGTGAAGCGCAGCCGCCCCACGTTTCTGCATCCCTCAGGGTCCCTCCATGTGTCCCAGCTGAACAGTTTCCTTCTCGATAGCTAAAACTCTACAGCAGTGCAATATAGAGCAATATTCTCCCCTTTTGGATACACTCCCTCACCTTGCATTTGCTGTACAACAGTTGCCTTTGAGGACTGGAAGAGGAATGTCAAACAATTTAGGGTGTAGAAGAATTATCTGCTTGCTTCCCCTCTGTGGATACGTAACAGCAGGAGCCTGGGGGTCCCAAATTAAATTATTTCTCATGCAAAGCATCTTCTAATATATTCAGCCCATACATATTCTGTGTCTATCCCCTACTATGTTAAGCCTCTAATACATTCAGCTCTTCAACATCATTTCCTTGGGTAATTCATTTAAACTATTAGCAGCTATTTAAAATACTTCTGTCCCATAAGATTTGGTTCTTAGTGCAACAAAGGTCGTTTTGTCCAGTAAATTAGCTAATCTGCACCATCAGCAGTCTGCCTCAGTGATTTCAAATGCTCTGTCACACCATAAATGCATTTACCAACAATATAATCAATTAGAATAATTCTGCCTCTGAAGGGGCCTGACCTACAGTGGAGTCCTTTAAATGAACAAATTCATTTAAATTCATTTTGAAACTGCTCTGGTGCCTCTTTGGTTAAATTGTATTTTATTTGTCTTTAATTTTCTGTTTTCTTCTCAGTAAGACGGGCATAAATTTTCAGCAAGAAATCAGATTCGTGCAGCTTTTGTAGCTTTAGATCTCCACCAAAAGCATTTTTGATGCTGGCAACAAACTGAAAATTCATTATTTTTGTCTTGTCTTGCCCATCTAATAAACAAGTGGGAATGTACCAGGCACCTGTAAAAATGAAACTCCTCTCATTCTCACTAAGCCTACAGAGCAATCAATGAAATTAAAGGACATGAAATTCCAGTTTTGTGAAGGTTTGTGCATGAACGCAGGGAAATTAAATCTCAAGCCACAAAGCTGACATGACTTTGATTGTCAGAAAATGCATCTGCAGCTCTTGGACTCATGGACATTGGTTCTTCTCACTGAGCAGGTGTCCGGATCGAGGAGATGGGGAGGAGGAAAGGCCAAGGGGCAATGTGGAGACCAAACTTGTTTTCTCCGCTCCAGGTGGTCTCTTCCAATAAGATTGGGGAACGTTTTCAGGAATGCACCAGACGTCACTGCCAACCTGGTAGCTCCTCTTCTGCCTTTCTGGGGCTGTTGGCTTAGAACTAACTTCACATGGAGATTATTTTTATCAAATATTTATGATGGAAATATTCTATTTACAACATGTCCTAAACCCGTAAAACACGAGAAGGCAAATCTGAGCAATGTATTTTTTTTTGTTTTCCTCAAGAACTTGGAGAATATTTTGCATAGTTATTTTGAACAGTTTTTATATTTAGCAAGTCTAAACACGATATGAGAAGTGAAGAAATCAAAGCGGTAAACACAACGGAAGAAAGAGAGAAGCCATGATGCAGTTTTTGAGCCTGTCCAAAATGTGGGGGTTTGGAAACACTGCACATTCAGCCTTGAGAACGGAACCACGGTGCAAGTGGGCGAAGAGGTTTGAAGATGGGTGGTCTTGGGCTTCAACACAACACCAAAAGTTGGTAGGGAACGCTTTGTCCTGAAAAATGGTGGTTTTCTGGAGGACAAAACGTGACTTGATCTCAAAAGCATCGTATTGGTTGAGGTTTTGCTCAGGATTTAGGTGGATCTTAAAGCCTTTGCACTCCTTGTGTATCTCTCGGTGGATTTCTCCGGGCTTGGTGACCTAAAGGTTGCTCCACAATGGCATTAAAACCCAGGATGAGTCTTTAAAGGGAAGAAATGCTCACTAAATTGCTGAAGGCAAAGAAAGAAAAACGTGTGCTGCTGCCACAGGAATGGAGATTGGGAGCTGCTGGAGGGGCTTTGAGATCCCAAAACCGCATCAGGACAGCCCAGTATGTTGGCAGGGGCTGTTATGGGACAGCAGGTACCTGCCAAGTCACCCCCAAGGAACAGGGTGGGGACCCGCACGTGGCAAAGTCAGCGGAGAAGGAAGGGAAAGGGCTGAGATGGGAGGGAGGAAAAGTTGAGAGAAGAAGAAAGAATGCAGGAGCAAAATACTGTTTGGTTTGTGGTTTTATTTCTTCTTTTGTTGTCAGAAAATGCCCGGGGAGAGGGGTCTGTACAGTCGGAAGTTCTGTGGTGCGGTGTGGGTGAAGGTGCGTTGAGTGCAAGGGAGTCCTGGAGTAAATAAATGTTTCTTCATACTGAGGAAATGACAAATTATTATTGAATTTGAAAGTCATAAAAGTAAAAAAAAAAAATATATATAGTTTTGGCTGTTTGTCTATTTATTTTAAAAGGTATTTTAACATCCATATATTTTAATTAAAAATACATTTAAGCACCAGCACAGCCAAACTGCCATGGTGCCAGTCTCCTTTTTTGGAAATTTCTCCCTAACATTTTGAATTTATTATAAATTCATTGTTTCTAATACAATTTTTCTCTTCTCTCGTCAATTTATTATCTGTTTTTCATTTCCCTTCTCTTTTGTTAATCTTTCTAAATAACTTTAAAGTGGTCCTCCATCTATTTAGCTAAATGAATTCACTCCACAGATACTCATTATTTTGAGGATGATTTATGCAAGCACTATTAGCTAGATTGTTCCTTGTTTGAAGGTTTTTCTGCAATCAGAAAACCCCAGATTTGAGTCAGCTAGAATTAGATCCAGTAAAAAAAAATTACATAAAGTATTCAATGCCTCTATCAGATTTCATATATGAGGTCAGCTTAATAGGCATAAAAACACAAAGCAGCTTTAAACTATGGGGCTGACCTACTGATCTCAGCCTGGGAAATGCTGTAGCATCAAACCCCGGAAGTCAAATTGGATTTTTTAAGATTTTTTATATATATATATATTTTTTTTTCCCCAGCTGATCCTTGCAAGTCCATGGGAAGAGCCCGTGCATCACGTACGGTGGCAGAGCCGGCACTGAGCTGTGCTGCGCCGCTTGATTTACTGCCTGGGTTTCATCTGCCGGCACACCCGGCACATTTCAGAGATGCTGGCAGCGGTTCCCCTGCCAGCGAGCAGGGCAGGGATGTCTGATCCCATTCTCACCACGCCCATGACCTTGAGGAATGGTTTTTGTCATGGTGGTGGGGTGTCACCTTGGCAGTGGGTCTCCTCCGGGTTGCTCCTGACTCCAGGAGCATCCTGCTGTCCTCCCCGGAGCTGGGAGGGCTGGAAATGCTGCTCCTTCCTTCAGCTGGAAGGTTCACAGCCTTTGAGAGGTTGTCGGCAAGTTTGGAGGAGGAATATTAAATAGAATTAGATGCTTTATGAAAAATACCTCAGAGAACCAGGGATGTTCTTGTAAAGTCCTATCTTGTCTCTCTGTGACAGCAAATGGCTCAACTGGAGGAGATCAGACGCAAGGTGAGGCTGGGTGTCCTCAGCCCATGTGCTGGCTGTCGCAGTGGGATCAGGTCTGTTTTCTCACCTGTTGAACCCGTTATGGCTCCAGTAACTCAGGAGCCCAGTGTCTTTGCCCTGCTGAGATCCCACCCCAGCACCTGGGGAGGGTGATGTCTCCATGATGGGACCCAGCACCCACCACCTTCCCAGTGCTCATGTACGTCGCCCATGAGCCTGGGACAGGGACCTCCAGCTTTCTTCCCCAGGCTGTGTGATTTTTGGGGCAGATGTGCCCATCTCCAGCCTTTCCAGCCTGCATGTGGACTGGAATACACTGGGGTGCGTGCCAGCGGGGGACGATTTATTAGGGCCAGCTAAGAGCATTACACATCCTATTATGTCAGCTGTGATTTTCGCAAGCCAAGTGCCCGTTCAGGGTATACCGTGTGTCTTCAGATTGGTATTGATCGTAAAAATTCTGGTGGTTTATTAATGGCAGAAATGTGGTGGCCAGATTCTTTGGACTTGTGTAAACCTGAAGAAGTGTTACTGCTGGAAACATATCTGGAGTAAACGGAGCAGAATCTGGCCTAGTCCCTCCAACCACTATGTGTGGGTTAAGCAGGAAATATGGCAGGAAGAAAATTTTTGCCAACAAAAATGTTATCTCTTTTCAATAATGACCACCTTTGGAATTAATCCTTTGCAGACTGAGCCAAAAATCCCCACTGGGGTTAGGAGTGGGACTATTCTCTGCCAGGCTTATTCAAACCCCTCCATTTTACAATAAAAGTCCTTCTCAGCCACCATTGTTGTACAGAGTTTATTAATAAGGCTTTTGGCTTTAAATGCTCTGTGTCAGGCAACAGGTTAAGACCTCGAAAATGTCAGGCTCTGTCTGGCCATGGAAGGGACATCTGCAGCCAGTGACAGCTCGGAGCTGGGGCTCGGGGACAGCTGGTGCCTGAAGAGCTTTGAAGATGGATTTGTTACTCATGGAGCAGCATCCTGTTCTCCTGACATGGGGCTGGACGGGAGGCACGGGGGAAAGTTTATTGCCCGGGCAGCTCCTGCCGCTGGGAGAGGGTCAAGAGGAACCGCCGGCCTCGCCTCCTGATTCCCATTTTAGTAAACCTTCATTTCTTCCTGTAAAGGTCGTTTTCCTGAGCAATATAATTTATGGGTGGAAGACAATTTGCTCAAGGAGAGCTCTACCAACTCACATACAAACCTTCCCTTCCCGCAGTAATTTATGATTTTGCCCTAATTAGCTTGTATTAACATGTGGAAACTCCAAGTGCAGTCTCTTCTTTGCACAGTTCGCGTTCACTTTGCAGGCTGTGTCCTGCTTGTCAGATGCATTGTTTGTTCAATAATGAAATTGCCACATACTGTTAATCACAACCTGCAAACATCTAATAAAACAACCATTGGAAGTGTGTATGTAAAACCATCTCTTCACTAGCCCCATTAGGCTCTGCTCTTTCTGCTTTTAAAGCTGCATGACCTCCCTTTTCAATCAATTCCCAGTTATTAACCATGAAGAATAGCACTGAGAACTGCATTTGCAAATTGAATGTGGTGGTATATAATGAACTCAGTCTTTAAAACATTCCAGTTGCGTGGAATGTATCTAGCTAACATTTTAAAATATCTTTCCCCCACCCCCCCACCTGCACTACATTCAAATATGATTCACAGAATTTGAAATAACGCAAAAGAATAAAACTTCGTAAGTGGGGTTTAAGGGGATGGTGCCTGTAACGACTTTCTATTATCTGTTTATTCTGATCCCTCCCAGCTAAGCCCTTGAGAAGATTAGCTACTCAGCTAAAAATCACTGCAGTTTAAGAGCCGATCTTTATTTATTAAAATGCTCCGACCTCTAACTTGGGCTTATACATTTATTTATTAAAACTAATGAATTAATGCCCGGGGGACAAGCGGGTTTTCCAGGGGGGCTGTGGCATCCTCGCAGCCCCCGGGGAGCGGCGCCGGGGGGGGACAACCGGGTCCTCCCGCCCCCTCATCCCCCGGTTGCAGCCCTGGGGCGCGGAGTGGGGGGGGGCGACATCTCCCCTTTTGGGGGGTGCACAGCCGCCCGGAGCCGCGGCCAGGGGCCAAACCCGCTCCCTCCTTCACAAAGCCCTTTGCGCCTGTTCTAGGAGTGGGAGGGGGCACCTAAATTCCCCCCCGCCCGGCGCCTTCCACTCGTGATGGTGACTCCTCGGGAGAGCCCCGGTGACCTGCCCTCCGCCACACATCGCACACAACCTGAACAAAGGCGGGGGGAGCGCGGCGCGGCCGGGGCTGGGGAGATACGGGCGGACCCCTCCGCCTCCGACCCCCCGGGCTGCCCCGGCTCCGCCCGGCTGCCCGCCCCCGCCGGCTTCCCAGCCCCCTCCGCTTCTCTCCTCCCCTCTCCTCTCCCTCCTCCCCCGGTAAATCCGAAGTTTCCTGTTAAGCACGGGGGAAGGTTCTGCAAAGCGGTCGCGGAGCCGCCGACTCGCTCTTTGGGATTTACCGTCGGGAGAGGCTTCGCTCGGCTCCGCTGGGCTCGGGAAGGGCCCCCGCCCCCGCCGCTGCCTCCCCAGCCCTCCTCCATCCTCCAGCGCCGCACGCCGAGCCCCAGCCCCCCCTCGGATTTACGGGTGGTGTGTGTGTGTGTATGGGGGGGTTGATCCGCCGCCTCCCGGCGCCCCGATTGCTGCCTGGTCCCATGTGAACTGGAAGGCACGGCTATGCTCCTGGGGACACCGCGCTCCGCCAAACTAAGGTAGGACACAGCACCCCCCCACAATTTAATTTTCCATCCCTGAAAATAAAAGGGAAAAAGCCAGTGGGTGGGGGCAACCGCAGCGGGGAGGGAATGAGGGGAGACCCAGCTTCCCCGGGGGGCGGGAGCGGCCGCGCCCGGGAGGCGGCTCGACCCCTTTCGCCCGTCTTTGTTGTAGCTGGAGCTCCGGGGCCAGGTGGGCGCCGCGCCGGGGTGCGCCCCGCCGCCGGGGGGGTCCGCTGGCCCTGACCCCCTGCCCTTGCCCCGTAGGTCCTGGCCGCTACCATGACTGATGGCGAGAGCCGAGAGCCGCTGCCGCGCCCGGCCGGCGGGGAGGTACGGGTGCCCATCGCCGCTCCGCCGCGCCGCCCCGCCGAGCCCCCGCCCGAGGATGCCGGCTCCGGTACCGGCGGCTCCCCCGGCCGCGACCCGCCGCCCGACCTGGCCTCCGAGGAGGAGGAGCAGGTGCCTTACCCGGCGCTGGCACCCACCGCTTTCTTCTGCCTCAAGCAAACCACCCGCCCGCGCAGCTGGTGCCTCAGGCTGGTCTGTAACCCATATCCTTTCCCCGAGGGACACCGCACCCCCCGGCCCACTGGGACGCCCCTCACCCGGGACCCCCGCAGTGCCCCGGAGCACCCCGGCGGGGCTCTGTGTCCTGGGGGCTCACGGCTCCCTCCTGCACACGAGCATGCCACAAAGCCCCCCCCGGAGTTCCCCCTATCTGTGCTGTCCCGATCCCCAGCCTCAGGGAGGGGGATATGGGGATTTGCAGGAGTGGGACAGGCAGGGAGCACATCTTCCCGTGCTCGTCCCAGTGGCCTCGGTCGAGGGGACGCACACACCAAGGTCCCCTTGGCTCCATCAGCATCATCTGAGTGAGAGGAACGGGGCAGCAGGACAAGGTGCCCGGCATGAGCATCGCGGGGTGGTGGAGGGTGCTGAGCTGCAGCCCCCAGGACCTGCAGAGAGGGCAAACCCCTCAACTCCACATCTCTCTCGGTGGAGCAGGAAGGGGTGAAGTTTAAAGACAACCTCGTATTTATTTTAGACCCGGTGGGGAATTTCAGCCAGGCGCTGACCCTCTTGCTGTTTATATAAGAGAGCTCGGAGTGCATGTGCGCTTTCTTGTCGCAGAAAAATGGAGCAAGTTGGAGTTGGTTTGGGGAAGGCACATGCCTTCGCTCGCCTCGGCTCCGAAAACTCCCATTTGCTTTTGTTCTTTTGCAACTTGCAGACAGGGAAGGAAGAGGACAGTCGAGTCTCTAAATCTTCCCTCTTCCCCCATGTCCTTTACCCAGTTTATTAATGTTAAATGAAAAAGAGCAGTGTGTTCCTCACAGTTGTGACATCCAGAAAATTGGATTTTACCCGAAATGCTTGTGTGCAAGCAGAGAGTTGTCAGTCTGTCTTGATAATCTTCAGAAAGTGAGCTTTTAGCTTTACACGTCAGCTCAGAAGCATTGACATTGTTCGGGTAATTAATGCTTTTACCTATCTCTGATACCTGCTTGCCGTTTGCTGCCTATATCCTGCCACTGCTATTAAAAGCATTATTTATTAATATGGTTATTATTGATCTCGCTTCAGTTAACCAAAGAAACCTGTGTGTGTCTGAGATCACTCAGCAACACCATGTCAGGTGTTGTTGTTGGGAGCAATTGCACAATCCTCCCCGGAACGCTGCTTTGGTCTGTTATTGGGAGAAATGCTTGGAGGGAATACCCACAATTTTTGTGGCCTGGCGTCTCCTCTTGTTTAAACTAGTTTTACGTGAACTATTGACTTTTGCAGAGATATTTCTGTTTTACACTGTTGTGAAGAGGGAACCAGGCTCCTGTGTACGTGTAGATGGAAGAGGAGAGTAAACAAGTAGTTTATCTCCACCATGATGCTTTAGCTGTATAAATATTAAATGTAAATGATGGTTTCATGACAAAAAAAGGGAAATACCTGGTCCTGGAGGGGTCGGGGGAGGGCACTGCATCCCTGTTACAGCTGAGAGTGAGTCAGGCAGATCTTCCCTTAAAGCTGTTTATCATGTTTCAAAACTTCTCCTTCAGCTTTGGTGGGTCTTGCTCTGGGTTCAGCATCCCCAAAGCTGCAACACTTGACGGACTAATGTGCAGAGGGAGGAAAACAAAGCAGTGTCGGCAACGAGCAAGTGGGGGTTGTGTAGAACTGGGTTCAGGTGTGCTCGTGCTGCTGTAGGGTGAGACTGGGCTTTAATTTTGCCTTTCAGCATCTCTCCTAAGAATTCACAGGAGAGCAAGTATCTTAACAAAACTTATCCGTTTGAGATAATGTTAGATGGAAATTGTGACGGTTGGTTAATAGTGAAGCAGGAATTTAATAAAACTCCCTAAGCCCTGCGTTGTACTGTTACTGCTGTCAGAGCCACTATGTTGTGGTTGGAGCAGAACAGAGCTCCCAATGTCTCGCAGCAATAGGGATGAGCTCCTTGCTGGGATTTTTTTCCCTTTCTCCCGGTTGCCGACAGTCCCATGCATCGCAGCGAGAATAATCCTTCGGTGTCGACTCTTAAGTTTCTTGGCGAGAGCGCTCGCGTTGCTGTTGGTTGTGATTTCCGAAGCTGTGTTGAGCAGCCTCAAAGCGAGGAGATGTGCGTCGTGCTCGGGAGCTGGTGCTGTGCCCGGGCAGCGCTGGGTGCACATCGGAGGTCAGGCAGCTTGGGGACAAGTGCCACCGCCACAGGGCTGGGACACTTGGGAAGCAGCTGGACAGGGAGACCGCTTGAAGAGGAGCACGGGTGGTAAGGGCTGAGATTCCCTGAGTGCCTGTCCCAGGGGAAGAGTAACTTGAAAGAAAAGGTGGTTTCTGGCCAGTTGGGCAGTATTGCTGACTCTTCCTGCCCACCCAGAAGCACAGATCCATAAACCATGTTAATGAGCTTTACATCTGCTTAAAAATCTCCCTCTGTTACAGAAGGAAGGGATGTGACTGTGAGATCTCGTAAAATCCGAGTCTGAAGAGCTTCACTGAGGTGCTCGCTCACCTGGGAAGCACTAACGCCTTCTGAAAAGCAGCTTCTCTCCCTCAGTGGTGCTTTTTCTTGCTGGGCGAGTTGTCCTTTGTTCTCTTTGGGGCTTATTTGGAGGGAGGAGGAGGAGAAGGTCTCACTCTGTGCCCCCCGATGCCTGTGTTCCTCCTTTCCCAAGTGGTTCCTAGTGTGGGAATGCATCTCCCCGCATCTCTCCTGTGGTGTTTAAGGTCCCAAACTTGTGCACGCTTCCCCCTGCCACCAAGCAGAAAGGCTTCACCTCTGCATCCCTGGCTTGCAAACAGTCACCTGTCTGTCCAGTATGCCTTGAACAGCAAGGGTGTCCACATTTGGGGTCTAGTTCTCAGCTGGTCCCTGGTGGCTCTTGGGGGTGGTCCCTGGGATGCTCCTGGCAGAGGTGCCACAGGGTTTGCACTGCAGGCCTGGGCACATCAGCACCCAAAAAACCAAACGCCATCACATTTTGGGGGGTGCTGTCAAGTGATTCACGCGTGGGGCTCACGGCAAACCCCCATCAATCCAGATCACTTGAACCGGCCGCTCTGAATATTTGTCGACAGTAGAGATAGCCCAGACCTGTGGCCTGGAGCAGGTGGAAATCCTCCCCGGCTGGGCCAAAAGCGTGGTTTGCCTCTGCGGTTTAAGCAGAGGGGGTTACTGCCAGGCTTAGAAATAGCTAAAAAAAGCTGTTGCCTGGTTCTCGGGGGGACAGGTGGGGCGGGGATCAGCTTACGGGGCTGGGAGCTGGGCTGGCCGCAGGCACGCGGCGCCCCAAGGGCTGCGCATCGCCGAGAAACGGGGGAGTGGGCAGATGTAGGAGATGCACGTTTGTGTTTTTTAATAGCCGTGCTGCATTTGGGAATGTTAAGAACAACCTGGAAAAAATCCCGCCCCACCCCTTCGTTTGCATGGGTTTGTATTTATAAAAGCAACGAAACTTGTGAATTCTCAAACAACAGAAAGCAAAAGATCTGATTTTTCAGGTGTGGGAGCAATAATTCAAGAGTCGTGTCCATTAAAGTTGAATCAAAGGAGCAGAAAGTGTTTGGACTGGCCCTGGGTCTGATTTTCACAGTTGACTTTTGTTGGGCTGTTTTTGCTGTGTAGTGTCATTCTTCAGCTTTCAGAAGTGACGGCTCCAGCACAGGAGTCTCCTGAGCTCTGTGGGCACCTCCAAACCCAACTTCAACCAGAAGGTCACTTGGCCGTGACAGCTTAGAGCAAATAAACAGCCTGAATATAGTTCTTATGATATGGGCAATGGCTGAAATTGAATTTTCACTGTCAAGTTGTGTTGTATTTTTCCCTCTGTTATTACTGATTTACTTTTAATTTGCCTTTTTTTTTTTTAAAAAAAAAAAAAAAGATGATGTATAATTGGAAGCAAACTTACTTATTTCTTCAGTCCTGGATCTCCTACGTGGGTTTATTTTTAGAGGTCTGTGGGTGGGATTTGTGTACTCGGTGTGCACGTTGGTTGGTATAGAGCAGGATTTGGGTTTTTGTGATCCTGCGAGGTCCTTTCCTGGCTCTTCCCAAGCACGTTAACTGACAGGTCTACAGAAACACCGAGCTGTGGCTGGATCCAGATGAGTGTTTTCTTAATATATTAATTTTTTGAGTCACTTTTTGTCAATCCCTAGATGTCCCTGCACCTTGGTGGGGATTTGAATGCAGCTCCTGGTCCCTGTTGGTTAATACACGTGTAATCCAGTAATGGACTGGGATGGTACTGGGCAGCTGGCCCCATCCACATGCCTGAGGTGGAGCAGCTGGGAGGAATTCTGACTTTTATTATATGTTGTGTTGCTGTGAGGGGTTTTACTGTTTGACTGGCTGAAGAAACGGGCTGGAACCCGGGATGTAACACGCGGCGTCGATTCAACCTGCTTTCCGTCCCGGCGCCGAGTGTCAGCTTTGCAGCACGGCTTTGATAAGGCTCGAGCAACTTTGCTGGTTATTTAGTGATTCATAAAAAAACCCACCATTCAATGATTCATGATAGGTTGAATTCTGTGTGCCTTAGTCAGAAAAAACCCTCCGCTGATTTGTTTTCTCAAGTGGCTACAGAGCTTGTTGGTGCCAGCTGAGTTCTGTGGGACTTGGCTCTGTTATGTTTGGGTAGAGTCTCTGTTGGCATCAAATCTGGGGTTTATTTTTTAATGTTTTAATTTTTCTGAGGTGTTTCTCCTTGCAGCACTTGCTGGTTGCCCTCACAAGCACTTTGGGGCAGACCTCATGTCTACAATAACATCCCATGTGTTATTTCCAAATATTGCTCAGTATAGGTGTCTATAAGCACAGCCGGATGGGGATAAAAGTGCATTTAGTGTGAAATGGTGTATCTGCTCTAATGCTCGAGCCTTCTCTCTGTCTCCCTGTTCTCTGTACTGGACTGAGCTGTTTGCTTGGCCGTGTTATAAATTGTTCTCTGACACGAGGCTTGCAGTTCTCTTCATTCCTTATTGCACAATTGATGTTCTGGCTCCCGTGCCTGTGGGAGTGTTGCCATTTGGGATTGGGGGGGTTATACTGAGGCAGGCGGAGGTGTGGGGACAATTGACCGGGTCTGGGCTCCCATCGGTTTAACAAACTTTATTTGATTGCTCTATAATAAGCATCCATCAGATTTGAGGAGCTTTATCAGAAAGCTTTTCCTTCTAATCTCTTCTCATTCAGCCTGTGTCTCGACAAGCGCGATGGGAGGGTTTGACCAAATCGCAATTTGTCATCTCCGAATATAAATATTGCAGTTAAAACATTTAGCGTGGTGTGGAAAAACACGTTAGAGAAGAAATGTTATTTCTGGCCTCATCCTGGGAGCTGCTGAGCATCCAGGACGCCCACTGGATCTGGTGCGAGGCGCAGGTGCCGCACACCCCGCGGCATCTCCCGCTGAGCCACAGGCAATTAGGAAACGCAAGGAGGAAAAGTCTTGTGAATTGTAGCTCATCTAAAAATATGTTGTCCACATGTGTTTTGGCTCTTTTCATTCCAGCGTTCTGTGTTGGCTCAATACATCTAATCAACACTTTAGTCCCAAGTTTTGTGGTTAGTCTGCTTTAGTTGGCTTGTCGTGGTCCCTGCATCCCCGGCGCCACCAAAAAGCATCATCTGCCCCCTGAATTCCTTAAGCACCTCTTGTAGGTTGTACCTCCCGAGAAATGCCTTTTATTCCCATCTCCCAGCCAAACTGGGGAGTGTGGCTTGGTGTTGGGAATCCCTGTCCTGTGGCAAAGCTGCCGGAGTCTGTGATATTTAGGAAAAATGTCAATGTACGCGGCAGTGTGGGCAGGGGGGGCTGGTTGCTCAGAGCGAGGTGTTAATCTCTGCAAACTCCAGCAGGCATTAGCTGGTGCTTGGCTCCTGTTTTCAAAATGACTTTTGCAACAATGACACACGCAAGAGTTAGAAAGTTAATTACAAAAATACTTTCAAAGCAGCTGAGGTTTTGCTGTAGCTCTTTGCAGCAGGGGCTGGCGGTGTGTGGTGATACCTGGATGTGTGTGAATGTGGTAAACCATGAAGAAGAGATGCGATGCTGGTGCTCGAGAAGGGAAATGTGAAATGGTCTGATGAAATGAAGTTGACTCATAACAAAAAAAATTAGAAGTCCATCTGAGCAAAGTGTACAAAGTAAATCAGAAGTATAAGTAATGAAGGTAAAATTAGATATTTGACTTTAAGGGAATAGAATATTAAGTAAATAGAATCATGTTTAACCCATGCTCAGCCTTTGGAGCCCCCAATACCCCGTCCGTCTCTGGGTCTGCTGCATTTGTGTCTGAATTCCAAGCTGAGTGTTCAGCTCATCGGTTCTGTGGCTTTATCTCCATATTGTCCTGAGTCAGGATCACAACAGGTATCTCTGAGCAAGTTTAATTTGCAAACACACTTGGAAAAACTTTACCTACCTGTTTCACCCTCACCCCTTAACATACTTCGTGCTTTTGTTGCTACAAGAGACAATGGATTTGAAAGTTAATTCTCTCATGTCCAAATTTACCACTTGAATAGTTTCACTGGAGACAGTAATTAAAATTATTTTAGGGTGTCTCAGTGTGTGCTTTTCCTTTTTTACTTTTTTTTTTAATTGTTCTGTACTTGATATTCCCCTCCAGTGAGAAACTGAGAGATGCCACCTTGTTGCATCAGATTTTACTAAAGATTACTCATAATCTCTGTGAAATATCTACAATTTACTTGTTATTTTCAGACTGTCATTTATAACCCTTCAGAGCAATTATCTTGCTGCTTTTCAAGGCATTTAGCAGATGCATCCCAGATTCTACTTTGTGAAGTTTTTCCAGTTGCCTTCAGATTTCTTGCCTCTCAAATCTGGTTTGATTTGTGTATTGAGTCCATGCGTATTGTATTTTTTCCAGCATGCCTAGATGGCAAATCCCTTAGAAATTTAGAATGACATATCACACGAGTTGGACTGTGGTAGTTAACGGGAGCAGATCAGTCTATAGCCAATCTCCTCTTCTTTATGTTATGGATTAATTTTATGCAGTGTAACCCCAAGTTGGATATAGCTATTTTCTGAATTATCATACAGCTGTCTCCAAGGTGCTTTACTGTATTTTAGTATTGTTTTGGTTTCTTTTTTTTAATACAAAAGTAGTTTTAAATCTATTCTAATGCAGTTTAAGCTCACCTCTTCCTTGGCTTTCGTGACTTGGTGTTTTGGGGCTGGCTC
The DNA here is from genome assembly GCF_964273445.1 of Streptopelia decaocto. Classification (NCBI taxonomy): domain Eukaryota; kingdom Metazoa; phylum Chordata; class Aves; order Columbiformes; family Columbidae; genus Streptopelia; species Streptopelia decaocto. The sequence goes on along the minus strand of NC_138668.1, from coordinate 5,235,917 downwards.
CTGTGGGACCGGTCGGCACCATCCACCCGGGTTCTCCTGGAAGCAAAGCCTCAGCTTTATCTGCCGTGCTGTGGCTAAATGACTTGTTTGGAGTAACTCCATTAGAGCAGCCGGGATCACATTAGTTTACAGTGAATGAATCCTGAATCATGTTGTTTTCTGTGTGTTTGTGCGTTATTGCTTCTTGTTTGTTTGTTTTTAAATTGCTTCTGCAGACGAGAAGCGTTGAGCTGCTGATTTACAGAGCTCCGATTAGTTTTCTGCTGGATTATGCACATATCTTGTGGTCTGTCCTTCCCTAATGTCCTTATTTCCAAAGGTCTGGCTGGGGCTCCCTGGACCCCACACCCAGAGACACACAGGTGTGTTTTACTTACATTGCACATCACACGGTGAATTCAACCTGGTTGGGCATCCGACCAGTGCAGCAGCAACCTTTGCCACCAACACTAGAACTCATGCAAGAAATATGTTACCCCAATTTACACAGATGTTTTAAAAGAATTTGAGCTCAGATTTTGCCCTTAATTCTTAAGGTAGCATCTGGCATTTGTGTCCAATCCGTTAATCCAGCTGCCAACGCAGCCTTGTGATTTCAAGTCAGATACACTTTTAAGTGAATATTTAGCTGCCTGGGATAGGAGGAAAGTTCTTCCATTACCTCCCTTAATAGTTAATTCTAAGATAACTTGGACCAACTGAAAATCATCAGGGTATGCACTGTGTTTCTAAACCAGCAATTAGGAGTCATCAGCCTGCATAGAGACAAATTGGGAGTGAATTAGAGGCTGCTGAGCTCTGTGCGGGGCTGTTCCCAGGGCCGTGTCAGAGCGGTCACTGCGGAGCTGCCCACGGGAGCTTTGACAAGATGCAGCTGGAAAAGACAATTTTCCTCTTTCTTTCCCTTAATAAAAAATCTGTTCTGAGCACTGTACCAGGCAGACTAGTTTGGCAAAGGATTAAATGCGCAGCTTCAAGACCTAATTTTGCCTGTTTCAATTGACAGATGGAAATTGTGTGCTTTCACAATGCTACTAGTATCTTGCAGTTTTGCTCAGAAGCAGCAGTGCCTCCAAAAGCCATCCGGAGAAATAAGATGACTTTGTATGTGTGTACATCTATTTATGATTGTGGTTCGTTCCTTCCGAGGGTGAATCTGAGCTGCGTGGCTGCTCCTGGCCCCTTCTCTCCACCCTCCTGGTGAGAAGTAGGAAGAGGATTTGCCTGAATATTTAATATTGCGGTAGATTTTGACATAGAAAGTAAACTGCAAGTTCTGGAACGGGGTGTTTGGGACATCTGCCGTGTTCCAGAAGGCTGGAGGGATTAGCTGGGATGTTGGATGAACGTTACAAACAGGGATGTTTTGGGGGAGCATCCCCTGGGGCACTTGCAAAGCTTGGCGTACCCAAACTCTTTGATCCCCATCGCTCTCCTCTCTGCCTGTGTGTTTGTTTTGATTTTTTCCTGTTGTTTGATTAAACCCTCTGAGATTTGCGATGGGTACACAGGTATTTGTGTAGAGATACGTTCCTGTCCCGGAGGAGCTGCAGCCCAGGCTGCTGCTTGACGTGGTTAAGGAGAGAAAGTGCCAACTGACACCTTCTTCATCGGGGGTGACAGAGAGAGGACGGGATGAAGAGCTCACCGGGACACAATGCAAACTGCATTTTTTGACATACCACAAATAGAAATTATTTGGGTTTAGGTGTGGGGCACAGCTGATGGCAAAGCAGAGGAGCACAGAAGCACAAGATTTGTGTGTACATACTTAATGTATGTATATTTTTATATATGTTTGTGTGTGCCCGCGCTGTTCTTTCTAGCAGAATGGACTTCACCGTGTTTGCAAAGGAATGAATACCTTTCTTGTGGAGCTTGATAGTGAGTTTATTCCTTGGTTGGGTTTGTCCGTAAGGATTCTGTCAGACTTGGAGGTGCTGATTGAAGTCCTGGGATGAAATAATGAATCCACGTGGTCTTTGTCATCACCTTTGGGTTTCCATCTGTGGAGGAGGGTGGGGATGCATCACTTCAGGTCTGGAGAAGAAACAGGGCCCTGTTCTTCAGCCACATGTTCCAGGTCAGGTAACTTCAATGCCAGCCAAGCCGATGTGTCCAGGAGCGGGATTTAGCCCTAAACACACTGTGTATCCTCAGCCTCTTATCACCAGGCCCTTTTTTGAGTGTGTTTGTGCCGAGTCTGTAATGGTATAATGTACACTGTAATTTTGTTGTTAAATCTGAGCTGCTTTGGCATGGTGGGGACTAGGCGGCTTGTAGCGATTGGAGCATTATGGCTTATTGAATTTCATAGCCTGGAGGATTGAACCGTACACAGCAACTCTCGAGGAAGGAAAAAAATAAAATGTCACCTATTTTTCCTGACTTTTTAATTTTTCCTGGGCTGATATTGAACAGACTTGAGCTTTTGGGCATGGGCAGAGGGTGGGAGGGACACCAGTGATGGGAAGCAAACCCTAGGAAGGAGCCGTCCTATTAAACAGACTCCCAAGGCAAAAGTTTTGGATCTGTTCCCAAGGGCACTGGTAAATCACGTCTGTAAATATGCTGGGGTTTCCTTCACCTCGCTTTCCGCTGAAGATCTTAATTTCATCTCTATCAACACTGGTAATGGAAGAGCAGAAGTCAAAAGGACATTTTGTTTCAGACATAATTGTGGTGTTTTCCCTTTATTGGTGATCCTGAATGTTGTTTCTGCAATTTCAAGCATATGCCAGCGCTGTAAACACTTTTATTACAGGCACAACCGCTGGCATGGGTCTCCTGGCTGCTCTGGTGCAAACCTCAACCTCGCAGGGGTTTATAAGGCAACAGTAAAAATTCACTTGACATGAATCATGGGTCTTTTACATGAAGAGAGGCTCTTGGAGGGCTCGTTTGGCCACCATGGTCTCTTAAATCTCTTATCAAGGCACAAAGCGAGTGCAGGGCAAGTTCTTGCACATCATTTTGAGGGCATGGCTCTGCTGGGCAAAAGTTGGGTTAGTTTTTGCATGTTGTTCTTTGCTTTTCTGATGAGAATCAGTAAAGTGTTCAATTGTGAGAGTGCCTGTTGTTAGTGTCTGTGTGATCTGGAACTTACCTGCTCCGAACAGAACAAATGCTGTATTTCCTATGGGCTTTGAAGAGATTTTATCATTTTTACTGTTAAGTATGAACTTGTTCTTGAATTGATAATTTTATATTTAAAAGGGAAGCTCTGGATCTGCTGAAGTTGGGGGTGACTCTGTTGTTGAGGCCAGGGTAAGGGATAAAGAGGGATTTCACAGTTGGGGTCTTGGCCAGATATGTTTCTTCACATCACAGACTAACCTCATTTTTCTGATCCCATCTCAGTGTTTTTTGCACATGAGTCCTGCTCCAGTGGCTCCATCTCCAACCTGCAGCTTGATGCCCCCGTTACGATGAACTGAAATCTTACCCCATTGCCAGAGCATGGTGTGCCACATCTGGAAAAAATCAGTGCTTAGCTGTAGCAAAATGGAGAATCTTCTTTAGGCCGTATTTTCACTTTTCTTAATTTTTTTTTTTAAGCATGTCTCTCATTGAAATTTCCCAGGCACTGCTGAGTCATGGCTGGTTTCTTTGTAGCTCTGAGTTTTTGACAGGTACCTACCAGGCTTTCCTGTATATGTTTGTCGAGGGACGAAGCTCACTGAGCTGCTTCTCCTGTGCATGGACCATCCATTATGGAGCCTGTTTCCATCAGGACAGCACTTAGGCTGAGCCCAGAGCTGCTGTGAGGGCTGCAGAGCTCAAAGAAAGAAGCAATCTGGGACTTAAATTGCTTCAAAGAGAGTGAGTAGGCTTCTTGTAGTGAACCACACCAAGGAGCAGTGAGGTGACTTGCAACGACAGAGACTGTGACTTGGGCACCTGCAATTCCTCCTGTGCAGCATCTTCAAAATATCTCATATCCATGTGAGCAGAGCAGAACTTTATCTAAGAAATGGGTACCAGAGATTAAGACTCATTTATAAAACCATGCGCTGCATGTGTCTGGTACTTGCCAGATGCTGCAGAACCTCTGCTTGATGAGGGACAGGGAGAACTTATGGATGAGGGGAAGGGAATAGCATCACCTAAATGGTATAGAGCTTTTGATGCCACATGGAGGTCAACAGTTCCATCTTGCTGTGAGTTTATCTGGCGTTTTTGTCTGAAGCCAGGTTTTGCACATGAGTTCCATGGGCACAGAGCTTTCACCACAGAAAGGTGGTGGTTTGCTCTTGCACTTGTGTGTTCCCGTGGTCCTGTCGCGACCCACTGGGACTGTTCATTTCAGGAAGGGCTGTGGAGCTTGCCCTTAAGTGAGACAGGAGGGATCAGTTAGGCAAAATCAATCCCCTGCCTGCTCCGTATCGCTTTGTCTGATAAGCTGTCAGTTTAGCTCTAAATGCCGTGTTTGAAAGCACATCCCCGCTCTCCAGGATGGGTCAATGTCAGCAGCAGTATTAGTTGAGCGATGGATTTAAGCCACCAGCTCATCACAAGAAAGGGGAGCTACATCTGAGGCATCATTTCTTGGCAGCCTCTGATCTTTCACAGGTTGGAGAGAAATTTGGTAGGATAAAATATCCTCTGCTACCTCTGAGTCAGCCCTGCAGTTTAATGTCAGCCCTAATACCGGGTTGTAGCAGCGAGGAGCTGGAGGTGGAGATGCGGTTGGGTGGGATGGAGATGTTTGATCGCCAGCCGGGTGTGGTCTGACCTGTGTCCATCAGTGTGAGGAAAAGGGGGGGCCATGAAGGGCATCCCCGAGTCCTTCTGCAGCCTCTGTGTGGGAAGAGCCAAGGGCAAACCAGGCCCCAGTCACAGTCCTCTCCAGGCAGTGGTGATGCTGGGTCCCACAGGAGTCGTGTCAGGGGTCACGTAAGGACCAAGTTCAAGGCGGCCTTAACCCTGCGTTTCCTGGCTCTGCCTGATGGAAACCAGACCCGTTGCCTTGTTTGAACACCGGCTTTGCGGCCGGGGTGATGAATCACAGTGGGAGCTTTACCACCCTTCATCACTGCTTCCTCTGCTCTTTTGGCCTGTTGTGTTCAGTTCAGTCAGAGTTTATTATAAATAACTTCAGATAGCAAGCTGAAATATCCCGGGCTTGCTTTTTTTTTTTCCTTGGCAGTTGCAGAGCATGAATCGGCTTCAAGGCAATTGAGGTATTTTAACGTAACATTTACATTTATATCTATATCTTTGTAACAACGTACATTTGTATCTATACAATATGTGACTTGTGTTTATAGAATTGTGCCTTTAACCGTCTCTTATCAAAACATATGGGACTCTGCAGTTGAATGCTGGGGTTCCTCTGAAGCATTCCCCAGACAATACAGTTTCACATTAGATTGTCTTATGATGTCTGTAGACTTAACTGAGTCTGTTGTTCTGCACACACAGTTGTGCGTCCTCCCTGTCTGCCCTGCGGCACAAGCTCCTTCCAAGAGCCCTTTGAAAATCCCTTATCTCCGAGTCCTCCCTTCGCCCGTGCGTGTCCTTGGCAGGCAAGGCAATGTCACCGTGCAGAAGAGCACATCGTGCACAACAGGATAAGGAATCAGCAAAACGGAGCGAGAGCCTGGCAGAGCGGTGTGTCTGGGAGCAGACGGCGGTGAACAACTCCTGAGAAGCGAGGCTGAATTTTTTCCCTGCTGCAGATCTCGTGAAGGTCTCGTTTCGGAGCGATCGCTCCTCGTTGTGTGACGTGCCCTGGCCAGAGGCTGCGGTCACGCTGGGCGTCCCATCATCAGACCGTGGAACAGGAGGATGTGTCCTCCCCCAAAATATGTTAGTGCGTCAAGGAATGCGTTTGGCCCTGGCAGCATGTCCTGATCCAGCCTCACGCTGGATGCTGTCCAGGCCTTCTGCAACTTCAAATGGCTCTTGGTGCAATCCATTACCAAACAACCGTTGCTTTGCCTGCTATAGCAAGGGGACCAGATGTCCCCTGGATGCTCTCTGCCTTACAATACCCGGACCAGCATCCTTAAAAAGGCACACAGGCCTGTTGTGTTTAATAGGGCTGCCAAGAAGAACAAGATCTATCGGGCTCTGTGCTGCTGTTGCCTCCCGTGGTGTCGCTTTCTCTCGTACGCTGTGTCGTGCTGCCCTTTCTGAAGGGCTGAAGAGCTGAGAACCTTCCAAAAGCTTCAGTTTCTTATTCAGAGCCTGTCTGAGCTTCCCTCCCGCACTGCTTTAGTCTGCAAGTTCAAAAGAAAGTTTGAGCAAAAATTGGCCTTCCCATGGAAGTACTTGTCCTCTCCAGCCCATAAATTTTAATGGGAATTGGGCATGCTGAATCTCTAGGCAGGTCTGCAGATCTCAGCCTCTTCTGAAATGAATCACACTTATTCAGGCCTGGAAAAAACTCCTCGTTTATCTGGGTGTCTGGGATGACCTTAATGCTTGGGTTTATATCCTGTGCATATTTGAGGAAAGTATGATCCGTTTATTTCAAGATGTTGTTTGCAGAGGACTATGGTGAATTTCGGAGGATAATGCTGTGTCTGAGCATCATTGCCTAAATTAACTGATTGAAGTCATCTGGCCTTGAGCAGGGTTTTGTTTGCCTTTATGGTGGGTGTAAGTGCTTTGGCTTATCCAAGTTCACAAGCTGGTGACCCAGGTTGTGCTGCAGCTCTCAGGACGGATCCAGCAGCTTGAAGGGCTGATAATGGGTGACTCTCCTGAACTGCCACTTTTGGACCCAAGTCTCTTGTGTCTGATGGGGCAATGCAGCCCCTTGGGTGTCCCAGTTTCCCAGCAATGCTTTTTGGGCATCAGAGAGACAGTAGCTTGCTTACAGCACTTCAAAAATAGAGACCTACAGGTCTTTTGTTTGGTGTCTAAGTGTCACCCGCCATGATCTTGTGTCTCCTGCCTGCACTGAGCCTGGAGAACATCTCCCACAAGACTGATCTTTGTAGTTCTGGTGCTGATTGGCCTCATTTGGCTGGAGAAACACCCTGGTTGTTGTGTTGTTTTTCCATGGGTGCCTTGTGAGCCGCTGCTCTTTGGGCCTTCTGCTGGATGGGTGACATTGCACCAATGTCCCCTGGCTGGGCAGTGACAGCTTCTCGAGAGCTGTCTGTCCACTAGATGTCGAACCTTGGCTGCAAAAGGGGTGTATGGAAGTATATGAATTATTTCAAGTGAAATGTTTCAAGGGTTTGGTTGCCCTCCATTTGAAGGCTTCAGACATGCTGCCAAAGGGTCTAGAAGTAAACTTATAGGGACCAAATTTTGATCTCATGATCTTACTTTTACATCAGTTTTTATGGGAAGCACCTGCTTTAGCATGAATAGTTTACTCATCGTCATGAGCATAATTTGAAGCAGAACCTCCGCCTTGAGATATCATTGGACATCGGTGGGGCTGGAATATGGTCAGGACCTCTGTTCTCATACAGATTGGATGTGTTTGGTGCCTTCGCTTGGTAAAATGATATTTGACAACTTGTAGCAGGATTCTGGTATTTTGTCAAGTCAGGAAGTTTCATTCTGTTTTATTTTATTGACCTTTGAATCTGGAGTTGCCACTGGCTGCTGAATATGGGGAAGGTTATTGCTTTACTTTCCCATGGTTTTATGTTCTTTTTCTCTGTGTATTTGCATTGCCAAGGACAGGAGGTGGTTAAACCTTCGGGCTGACCCAGTTGCATTCCCTTGGTGGAACCAATTGTGAAGATATGGACATAGTTTGGGGTGTTATGTCTGTTCCCCTGTGAGTGTCTGTCCCCTAAAGGCTTGGCTGGGCTCCCACGTTTGGATGCCCCGAAGGAAGGAAATTGTAATTAGTCCAAAGTCCGCCAGCCTGGGGAGCTGAATTCATCCAGCCAGCCCTTGGCACGTGCTGCTCAACTTGTGTCTCAAAATTCCCGTCGATTGGGGTCTCCTTTTGTCTTAATTAAGAAAAAAAAAATACATATATATATATATATATACTTGTTTGTTCCTTCGGTCAAGTGTGAAGTGAAGATTCCTATTTGGGATTATTTTTAGCCTCTGAAATTATTCATGAGGCCGCTTTCCCTGATTTATGACAATATCCAGCACATTGCCATGTAAATGACTTTTAAATGGAATGTTTCGTCAGTTTCATAAAAATTCCTCATGTGAGGGGAAAATAAACAGTTTGTCATTTACCAGACTGTATTTGATTATTAGATTTGTTACTATAAACATCAGGCTTCACTTCCTTAAGCTGAGGCTGCCAGAGATACGTGACTTCAGAGAGCCAAACCATTAAATAAAAGCTAACCTGACTTGAGAAATCAGCATGGGATTGATCAGGCCTGTTCCCTGCTGGCCACATAGGTGCTCGTTGGCCAGAAAATGAACATCTGATGTTAAGATTAACATGACTCTAGTTTTTCAGATCTAATTCAAAGAGCAGGCAGGCTATGAAAGGTGGAACACGTGGGTTTGGCATCCTGGGGTCCTGGTAGAGCACCAGGCTCTGTGCTCGTTCCTGGTTTTGTCTGGTATTTGAAGTCAATGCAAAGAGGTGAGCAAGAAAAACAAAAGTGCAGTGGTAGGGGGAAACCTTGTGGTCCTGGTGAGGGGTCTGGATGGACAGAGCATCACCGATGTGCACCAAGGCTTTTTCTATACAGGCACCAGAATGGAAGGACTTTAAAGTGAGTGGAAAGATAGCCATGGAAACTCACCAATCTGTTTCTAAAGTTGGGCTTTGGTGTTGGGCTGGCTGCGTTCCCAGCACACGGTGCAGTGAATGGCAGGTCATCAAGTGTGGCATCAGGTGCCTTCGGACCCCGGTGCCTGCGATTTTACTGCTCTCACGTGTCGACAGGGATCCCGCGCTGGTTCTGCAGATGCCGTCCCCGCGCGCACGTGGCGCTGGAATGTCTCTGCTACGCTTGGAAGGAAATTACTCCTGCGCTGGGATGCACACAACCAGCGACACGTGTCCCATCACAAGGCTCCAGGCAGCTCTTGGACGCCCTGAATGTCCCTGCAGCAACACACCCTCTCACTGGCGAGCGGGGTGGCCCTGAGAGTTCCAGGCTGAAACAAGCAGGGAGAAAAATCAACCGTGAAATTGGTAATTTTAGGAGCTCCACAAGGGAAGGAAACGCTTGTTGTTAAACACCATGTAATTGCAGCGCGGTGCTCTGAGTTACAGGAGGCAGACAGTGCCGGTTTGCTCAGGAATGGTCCTTACACCTTGTGACTCCTGTCTGCAAGGACCTGGGAAGAGCAAAGCAGATAAGAGTGAGTGTCCCCGTGGACTGAGGCTGCACATTGGGGTCCCGGAGCGGACAGGGCTTATGCTGATGAAGGCTCTAACCCCCCTGGTTATGGTGCTGTGGGTTATATGGAGGAGACAGACATGCACCCTCATCCCAAAGCACGATTCCCACATTCCCCATGGCTGGGACAGCAATTCTTACCGAGCCCCCACTTCTCTCCTGCACCTCAATGCAGGACTTGCTTAAGGTGGGTGATTTTGAGTGCTCCCCTGGGCTGGCTTGTGATAATTCAACGACCCGAAAAGATTTTTATGATCACAACCTCCTTGTTTTGCAGAAATTCCGTTTTCATTCATCCCTTCTTTTCCCCTAAAGGGTTCTGCAGTGTGAACCAAAGATAAAGTGTAGTGATATGGATTAAAACAATTTGCTTGGGGTTGGATGAAATGCCTTTCCTCATTGCCAGAGGTGGCTTATGCCTCTGTGGGACTCAAGCTTTCCCCTTCTGAGGTGCTATGGCATTTTCACAGGGTTTTTTCTGGGTGTCCCTGTGATGGTGATGAGCTGAACATCCACAGTATTGATGCTTTTGTTGCTGGGCACATGAGCAGGGTGAGGTATGAGGGATGTATGAAAGGGTAAATGATCTGAAAGATCACAGTGATAGACAAGTCGGGGAGACTGAGGGGGCTGGAGGCACGTGTCCCTTTTTTGACTGCGATTCCCCAGATCCCAAATTTATCCTCCATCCCCATTCCTCAACAGCGCTTGGGTTGGCAAGAGCCAGGGAGGCTGCAGGCGGGAGCTCGTGCTTCGTCCATCACGGGAATTAAACCGGAATTAACAGCGGAGTCAAGCCTTGTGGGGTCGGCAATAAATCCTCCTGGGAATATGGTGTTTGTCTGGGCTTCACCGGGTGAGCTGTCACAGGGATGGGCCCCTCGGAGGGGGTGATGAGATGCAGGACAGCCTGGCCGCGGAGCAGGAGCTGCGTGGGGAGGAGGCACTGTCCCCAAAACCCCCGGCTGCGGCTCCACTTTGGGCCTCCCGAGGGACGTGCTGGGGCACCTGCAGCCGGGGGTCACAGAAAGCAGGAGGAGTGGGGGCTTCATGCTGCCATCGCACCTCGGCTGGGACTTCTTCCATCAATCACTTTAGCAGCCCCGTTCCCCAGATTAGGAGTGTCCCTCACTGAGGATGATGCTCCAAGTTCCCACGTGCATTTCAGTCTTTTGCAGAGTACCTGCTCCCTGGAACCACTCTGCTCAGGGGGATATAAATTGTGGTTTTTACACATGTAGGTTGTTTTGCTGATACTTCTTCATTTGATTCCTCTGTGAAAAGCTAACACAGTGTTGTAAAAATAAATCTCTGGCCTTTTGCTTTCTGAATAGCAAAGGGCCGACGTGTAATAGGAGGGAGGGCTGGGGTGGCGGGCTGCCAGCGGGATGCGCTTCTTCCCTGGGGCTCCGCTTGCCAAGATGCCATCAGTCCGGCTCCAGGAAGGCTTTCCTGTGGCCGCACGTTCTCTCCGGACAGAGTTTTGTCATCTCCAGCTTCATGGAAGTTAATCACATGCAGCCGCCCAGGAACAAGTGGCTTTACAAGGAGGGAGATGTTTGCTTGGTGCAGGGGGGTCCTGGCAGTGCCCACATCCAAGGAGCACCCCTGGGTGTACACCTTCACCCTGCCCTCCTCACACACTCCCATTGCTGCTCTTTTCACCAAGGGGAACTATTAATTATTATTTCTGGATGCAGAAAATACTTTTTTCTTCCCTTGTGCTGCAAATTAATCTTTTCATGGATGTCTCTTGGCGTGTTTCTTCTTTATTTTTCAGCACAAGATAAGTTTAGAACTCTTCTTCCCCTTGCTTTTGACAAGGAACAAGGCACATTTCTATATCTTTGTTCTTTTTACAACTTTGAATGCTTAGAGCTGTGCTGAAACCAATTCCTGGTTTAGGAGCATGTTTCCATGAGTGGGTTTGGCTCCTGCTGGTGTTGGGGCAGCAAGACGTGGGATGTGGCTGTCCCATGAACTCAGAGCTCTTCACATTCGTCTGTAGTGACCCATCACAGAGGGATTATTCCGTATCGGTTTAAGATGATTGACAAAAGTGTTATAATCCCAATAATACCCTCTTTAAGCCTAGCTCATTTTGATGTGCTTGTGGCAACAAGCTCTTCCCGGAGGCTGGTTCCCCCAGCAGCTGGTGCTGCTGGTGTTGGTTTTACCCCCTGGGAGGCTGCAACAGGCTGAGGCCTCTTTTTAAGAAATAGCTGCTTAAACTTGTTTATCCTCATCTCTCCTTAAGGTTAACATTTTGGTGTGATGTGCTCAGGAATGGTCATCTGCTCATATGGGTCTAGTGGTGCTTTGCTGTGCTGAAGGACCTTACCAGACTTGGTGGTGACTATGGAGAGTGAATACCCACATATGGACATGAAAAACAAACAAAAAAAGGTTGAAAAATGGAAACTATTCAATGCCTAATGACCACTTATTATTTCCCTTCCCTGTACTGTTTTAAAAACAAAGTACGAAACTTCTAATGCTCAAAGGATCACTTTCTGGTATGCAGCTGTGCCGTACATAATATGCAGCACACGTTCGTGCACAGAAACCCAATAAAACTGGTAATTAGCCCCTGAAACAAATTAGAACAGAAGATACAGTTTTATTTTGCATAGTGCCTTTTCTGCAAAAACTGTGTCTCAAAACACGTTGGAGAGTTAAATAACGCAGAGCTTAAATAATAAGCGCACCGGGAGAGCAAATTAATAGAAAAGGATGTACATTGCTGCGAAGCGGGAAAATCAAGGCTGGGAAGAGCCGAGGTTGCTTGTGCAGGTACCATGTGTATCTTGGGTCGATCCTTGACTCTTGGGGTGCATTTGTCACTCTGTGGTTCAGTCTCTGTGGGTATTAAGGAGGGGACATGTCCATCTGCGTGGGGCAGCGAGGTTGGAGGGATCTGGGAACGCAGCGTGGGCTGAGCCATGAGATGGATGAGGTATGTACAGCAGGCTATAACATTAAGGAGGGCGATTTTGAGCCAATTTGTTCGTCTTTCCCTTTCATGGCTGAAGACAGAGTAGCTATTGCACTGTGGCTCTCGCTTCCGCTCCCTCTCTGCCTCATTGACTCAGCAGCTTGCTTTAAATCTCAGCTGAAAACACAACTTTTTCTCCTTCTCTATAACTCTTCCTCTACTTCCTTGTGCTATTATTTTTAATGCTAACTTTGTAGCTGTATTTAATGCTGGGCAGTACCGTGGGGATGCAGGGTGTGAAATACGGCCGGACTGCAGCATGCTGCAATGCCGTGGGCAGGAGAGGCAGGGACTGGTGACCCTTCTCTCCTTATTCTCCAACCTTGGAGACAGGGCTGCTGATAAATCCTTAGTTTTCACTTAATGCTCCAGGGAAACTTGAAGAATGTGTGGAAAAAAGTTTGCAAAATATTGGCTGGTCTAACGGACCTAATCTTGGACGCATTGTAATCAATTACAGTTTGAGCTTTAAGGGGGTCTGCGCCTTGCCTTACTAGAACAGAGTTCAGATTTGGGCCAGGCTGTCTTAGCATCACAAGGAGAAAGAGATAAAATTGGGAAAAAAACAAAAAAGAGAAGTTTCTGCACCAGGGGTGAGCACCAGAACTCAGAGAAACCTTGTGTCATGGGCAGAAGATCCTATCACCTTCGCGATGCTCTCATGATGATGGGCTCCTTCCTCCCCATTGGTCTCCCCAAAGCCACCCCCACAGCTGGGGGAGCCCACACACCTGAGTCCATCAGGAGCCTCTTTGGTAGACGTGTCTGCAAGACCAGCACAGTGCACCATTGATTTTCCTTGGAGTTACACTGTTTCAGAAGTGGCTGTTGGCCAAACCAAAGGACCTTCACTAAATCTCCAAGCCTGTTGTGAGCTATGCAGTTCTGCTTATTATTTTTTTTAAACTGCTGTTGCCTGTACAATCTCTCAGTTTGTATTTTTTTTTAGCACATTGATCTTAGTGGTTCTTTGCTCTGAGAAAGCCAAGGTGTTTTATTGAATGGCAGTGTGGTTGAGGTGTCATGGTCCAAGGGTAGAAGCAAGGCTGGGAGAAACACTCTAATTCTTCAGGCCAGGTGATATATCAACGGAGAAAAAAAATATACAGCTTTTGGGTTCAGAGTCATGTCTTGAGCAAAACGTGCAACTCCTGATGGGAAAACTGAGGATTTTTTGGGAGGAGATGTTAATGCTCATGTATGCAAATTCCCCAGGCAGACCCCAAGAAGAACAGTTCTGCACCTGAATTGCCGCAGGGGTTGCAACAGAAGGAAGCTCCTGCATGGCTGTTCCCTCCACCAGACCAAACTTGGCCACTAACAGTCTCTGGTGACTCCGGTAACTCCGTTATTGGTATTAAAGCAGTAGCCTGAGGAAGAAACAGTATTTCTCAGGAAGGAAGAAGCAGGTTTTATTGTGGGGTTTATGCCTGGCTCAGGATGAGATGTGACATGGTGCTGCAGGGAGGACAAGTGATGACCTTGCAGAAGGTTGGGCTTGTGCCAGTTTTGCAGGCATAAGGCTTTTCAATGCTGTAAGTGAATGATGAATGTTAAAGCCAGAAGTTTTAATAGGAGTGAACGATTTTTAAGTGCCCATTTCAGCCAGCCAGGGCTCGCTGGCCTCCAGTTTAATCGTGGGCCATTGAGCACCTTGATGTCTGCAGAAGTTGTTGACTTACAGAAGTTCAGGACTCCTGAAAATTTGGTCTTGAGCTAAATACCTGGGGGTCTCTGACCAGAGAGTTTGGGGCTCATAATGTTGTTATTGCTGTTCTTGTAAGAAGGATTGTTTCAAGAGATCCATAACCTGCTCCTGAGTGGTCTCCAGGTTGGGTTCATGTCCTTGTGCCAGCCAGATGCTGAACTGAGGCCATGGGAAACATTCATGGCTCTGCTTAAAGAGAAGCAGGAATACTTGGACTTATTTACATTTAAAGCAATTTTAAAGGTAATAATACAGTTTGCTGAACCATCCTGCCCTGGAGCAGCCTTTCCTCTGCACATAGAGAAGGAATTGCCTTATTTCCCATTGTTTTGGAGTTCTGGAAAATCTTCCTTATACAGATCATTAATGACATCAGGTATGCGAGAGCTCAGGAGGGATGTGCCTTTTCCCTATGTTTTTAGGCCATTTATATACTGAAAGATGCCTGCAGGGCTTTTATATGCTGAAGGATGAAACCGTCTCCTGAAGTCACACTGTAGAGATTCAGAGCGATCTTTGGGAACCTGGAGCAGTTTTTGCAGCGCTTTTAACTCTCGCTTTAGTCTGATGGGATTTCTTCATCTCATTATACAGCAGATAAAATACCGACCTTGAGGAAAGGAATTACTCTTTTATACAAAGACTTAAAATACCTTGATTTCTCTTTACTCAGAAGCTGGCTTATTTCAGGTGGATTTTGGCTGTGGTGATGGGTACTGGGATGATGGCCTTGAAATGGAAGTCTTTACCTTAAAGTAAAAAGCACAGCTTGGGCAGCAATGGTGCAAGCTGTCTTATCGGTTTGCCAAAGTGTCCCAGATTCTACCCTTGAGGGAACATCTGAAGAGGGCAGGTCCTCCATGGCTTGAAGTCTGTGCAAGGAGAGATAATTGCAGCGTGGGTATCCTGGAAAGCTTAGCTCTTCAAGGCCATGGTAGCATTACAACACTACAATTTCTAAAGACCTACATTAACTCAACAGCAGTATTTAATACAACGTAACAAGGAACACATAAAATCCTTAGGCTAATCCTATCCAGGGTAAGTTATTATTAATTCCACTTGTTATGCTAATTAAACGCCACTGTTAGAGTAATACTTTAGGTTAAAGCTATAGATGTTTCTAAAACCATCTTGCAATTCTACACTTCAGTTTTTCCGGAAGGATGTGTTCCCAGAGGTGGTATTTATTGTGTACCTCAACAGCACGTGCATGTAGGAGTTGAAAGAGGTGTGGAGGCTTGATTGACAGGAGTATTTCACCTTCCTCTCCCATCTTCTAAAGTGCAAGCTCTGTGTCCTTGAGACCTGAGGGGTCATTGCTGCCTGTCACTGGATGTGTGACAGCAGAAAGAGAGACACTTCATCTCCCTTGTCTGCAGGACTCAGAGCAGTGTGGTGTTTCATGTTTGCATGGTTTCCCTGCAAAGGATCAGGGCTTCCTAGCAAGGGAACCGGGTACCAGGAGCTTCTTGCTCTGCAGAGTGTCCCTTGTGGCACCGAACATCCCTCATGGCACCGGGCGTCCCTCACAGTGTTGGGTGGCCCTGGGTACCCACAGCCCGTGCCTCTTGTCCCCGTCCTGCCTTCATGCAGCACATCTGGGCTGCCCGCAGCAGCGAGCCAAGCAACTCCCTCTTGAGTACTATTAATATCTTTTTTCTGCAAGTCCCACAGTCTTATTATGGTGCATAATGAAAGCATATTTCCTGACCTTTGCTCCTTCTATCCAAACTGCATTCTGACAAGTATATGGTATTTTTGACCCGTCACATGATGGGAAAAAGACTCTGTCCTGTTCAGATGGAATTAAAAAAAAGGCAGATTTAAGAAGCTATGCTGATGAAGGCTTTCCTGTTGGCAGGTTGGTAATTTGCTGACTGCTGTCTCTCTGTTTTTAGCCCCTCTGTTTTGATGAACTTTAACAGCATCCCAAGCAGTTGCAATAAAGAGGGGCTCTGAAGTAGCTTCTTGCCTTTGTCGTTTAATTGCTACAAGGAGAAACAGCTGTGATGCCAAGTTTTATGGTATCTGGGGCTAGGTTTATTAAAATTGAAATAACAAGTAATTTTAGTTTGGGAACTCTTTGGAGGAAGGGCTGGCTTTCTAGTCTGCGTGTGCAACACCTCGTGTGATGGGAACCCCTTCTGTCCTGGGCTTGGAAGGGACTTCTGCATTATGAATAAATCATTGTTCAGTTCATTTTTTGATGGTGGGTGCTGTTTGGAGGATTTTAAAATGCTAGAGGATTTTATTTGTAACTTAGGAACCTTGTAACAGGTCTGTGTTAGGTGTACATCTACTGGTGAAGCACAGAGAGTCCCAAAAAAGGTCTCCTTGTCCAGAGGAAGAATTGTCCTAACAACAGGGAGAGATAAACAGCCACAGACCTGAATATTTATTTATCAAATTTCTGTCTTATATCAGCAGTCCTGCATGGTGAACACATTTTGCTATTTATGTAAACAAAAGAACTCATATATATATGTGTGTGTGTATATATATATATATATACAAATTTTTTATATATATATCTCCCAAATGTGTTAATCTGCTCTATCTGACAGTTTCTCTGATGTGGGAGGCTCTTTCAGCCAAAATGTCAGTTTTACTATTTGACATTAGGCTGGAGCTATAGGAAATAAATGCTTTCTTAGAAGTTTGACAGCCGTAGGCTGGGATCTACTATTTGCATGTGAAATGTATTTGGTTTAATATTGCCTGAGACTTTTTATTGTAACTGCAGAGGATAAAAACCATGGAGATGGTTTGATTTGTTTGATATTTGTATTAGTTTATCATAAGAGATTATATCTCATTTATGTAAAGCAAGCAAACATGAAAAAATAGAAGCCATACATTCTGCCCTCAGGCTTGTTCAGTTATTATACTATTATTACAGTTAATTCGGTATTATTTGGCTCTGAGAAGAATAGCTATTGTTATAGAAGTGCTCCAGAACACTCAATGCTCCAAACACTCCCTAATTGTCCTGTGGGCAGTCTCATTGAAATCCATAGGAAAAATCATAGGAACAGGTTTGATATTAGCTCTGGTTTGAACTATGGATCTGGGATAGCTTTTGAAATGCTGGAGCTCTCATTTTAAGACAAGCCATGCAGAATACAGCAAAACCAAGAGAGGCGAATGCTTTTCCCACCCCCTTTTCCAGCTGGGTTGTGATTTCGGCACAAGCTCCGTGTGTCAAGTCTGCCTGGGGCTTTGGGGACCAAAAGAGGCACCGATGCATAAACGGGGACATCTTCTCCCAGGAATATTTTATACTTTAGGGATCAAGTCTTGCTTGCTCCACAAAAGAGAATAGATGTAAATGAAGAAAACCTCAACTCAGCTGGAAAAAGGGGAATGTTTATTGAAAGGAACAGGGGTTCTTCTCTGCTGCCCGACCCCACAGTGCGTGTTCTGCAGGTGCTCGTAGGGGATGCTCTTTCTGCTCCAGATAATTTCCCATTTCCCTTTTGCAGCTCCCAGTAACATTACACTACAGGTGTTTCCTCGTTCACAGTGAATTTGCTGTCACAGCAGAGAACACAGAGGTTTTCTACATTCTAAGCCCTCGTAACGATTGTATCTCCTTCCCCATCCTCTCCCAAGTCTCACGCTGACTTGTCTCACCGACACCTGAACTGGGATGTGTGTAACACAGCAAGATTTCCTGGAAGTGCTATAAATACTCAAAGCTGGGGCATTCCTTGCCCAGACAGATACTTTTTTCACGTCTTCTTTCCTGGGAAAGCCGGGAGGGAGGGAGCAGCGCTGGAATTTGGGTCTCACTCCCTCTGCTCTGACTTTGCCCATATTTTCCACCTTCTGCTCCTCTCACACACGTAGTAACACTTTTTGCAGCCCAGCTGCGTTTCTAGGACGTGAAGAGAATTGCAGCCTCGGATCCGGGACGAACTAATTTAGCAAGCAGAAAGCGGGTCTTGGTGGCAGGAGATGAACAGAAGGGACATAGGGGACGTGGCAGCACCCATTAGGGTGGGCAGGAGCCAGAAAGTGGCCGGACTGGAGCCACATCCCACCTGCTCTTTTGCTCTTTCTCAGTTTTAACTGAGTAATCTTATTTCTACCCTTTGCAGAGGCTCTGAGGCCACAGTGCATCCCCTAGCATGATGCTGCCCTGCAAATGGGGTGCGTCCACCCTGACCTTTGGCTTTTATTTGATATTATGGGTGCAAAAGGCAAGTTCTGGAGGTGGGTGATGGGGAGGTGGGGGGCCAGCTCTGTGCTGCTCCTCGTATGCATCTGCATCTTCCCCTCCCTTTGATCAGCCTTCCCGCAGGATTTTCACACCCACGCTCAGAAAGAAGTTTTGGTTCTGGGGGGAGGTGGAAGGGAAGGGAGAATTATTAATGAGTTTGGAGCTGTTGCCATGGGAACCTGTTGCTAATGAATCTCTGGGGTTTCCTCTCCACCTTGAGCCACGTTTCCTGGTAATAGTGTTCCCATGGCAACGAATGTCACTGATGCCCTGGCTGGCTCCTGGGCCACTGCCTTGGATGGGCAGATAAAGCTCTTTATTATGTCAGCCGGGGGGATTTATTTCATGTAAGTAGGCTATGAAACCTGCACTCCCTTCTCCTATACCTCCTGCAAGTTTGGAGACTTTTTTTTTTTCCCAAAACATTTTGAACATTTTCCCCAAATTCCAAACCTGATGCCTTTCTCTCTGCTAGTTTTTTCATCTAAAGCCCAGCTTTGCCGCAACCTCTGCCGCCCACGCCGGTGTTTGCCATCTCCCGGCTGCCTCCTCTTCCTCACCGTCACCCCTCCACTGACTCACTTTGTGGTCCTGTGCTGGGGCGAGATGATGCTGAACATTTTGGGAGGAAAGCCTGGGAAATGCGGGAATTTCTCCCCAGCTCTTTGTGGCGGGCTCAGTCACGGTGTGTGGGATAATTAGCCGCAAAGTGATTAGTTCACAGCTCTGTGTTTTTTCAAAGGGTGACGTGGGCCCTGTGAGCTGGCTGTGTGCTTAGCTGGGTGGCTTGGGCTCTTTCACATGTGTAGCTGATGGAGAGTGAAAATTAAAGTATGATAAAATATGATTTTCCCATCTCCAGCCATTGCAAATGGGGTGGGAGCTGCCGGGACATTGGGGCAGGACCAGCACCAGGCACGGGGACGATGAGAGAGGGCACGAGCTGCCCTGGGGAATTACCTGTTGTCGAGGTTTTTTTTCCCCTAAAGCAAGTTTTTAGTGGTTGGTGGATTTTTTTTGTGGTTTTTTTGTTTGTTTTACTTGTGTTTTTGGATGTTGTGGCTTTTGGTTTTTTAGTTGGTTGGGTTTTTTGTTTGTTGTTTTTGTGTGTGTGGTTTTGTTGTTGTTCTTAGTTGGTTGGTTGGTTGGTTTTTTGGTTGTTTGGGTGGTTTGGTTTTGTTTGTTTTTTCCCCTAATGCCACCCCAAACCATGCAATGCCTGAGCTGAAACCTCTGACTGGAACTAGGAGGGTTTCAAGGCAGCGAGGGCCACACTGGGTTCCCCATCACCTGCCCTACAAAAGTTGCTCAGCTTCAGATCCTCACTTCTTTGCAGATATCAAGTGGGTTGATTCAGGAGCCTTGGTCCTGGCTGTTCCTTGTGAGGTGTGGTGGGATGGGGACAGTCCTTCTTTGCATGTCCTGGGCAGCTGTGCCCGAGCCAGTGAGGTCTGACACTGCATTTCTTTATTTTTATGAGGCTCAGTTTTGAAGCATTTCAGTCCTCGCTGCCTGGCTTCCACAAGCAGATACTGATGCTGCCAGAGCCAGGAGAATCCTCCCTCCATCCTTGCTTTAGGCAGCTAAAAGCAAAGAATGTGTTTAAAAGGCGTATAGACGAGTTTCTTAGAGACATGGTTTAGTGCTAGTTAGGTTATGGTTGGATTTGATGATCTTGAGGGTCTCTTCCAACCAAAATGATTCTATGACTCTATAAATCGAGGACCAAAGGATCCCTCTGCCTGCTCTGCTGGCATCCAACAGCGCTGGTGGTTTCGAGATGCACAACATCTTTGAGTGCAGCCAAAAGCTTGAGAGATTTGTGGAAGAGTTCGAGGTTCTGGTTCCCAGGATTTTCCTGGCATTCCTTGCAGAGGGATTTTTGAGTCCCCTGTGTATCCAGGATGCTTGGCACCCCTAAAGCTCCTCTCACCTCCTAACGGGGATTTTCAGCTCTGAAAATGAGCAGGACCTGGTGCTGCTGGTTTAGCTGACGGGCTGGTTGTGGTGGTGGGAAGCACTGGTGCAAGGATCTGGCTTCTCTGGGGGTGGACAAATAGGGGTGCCCAAGGGACACAGTGAATCACGCTGGGTGGTTGGTGTGCTGGACCAACACCAAATTTGTGTGTGTGTATACTTGATGGTGATTCTCTGCAAAAAAACTGTCTTCGGTTTAGGTAGCAAGAATAATTATCTACACTAGGACTGTTGTTTGGGCATTACCATCCTCATACAAACTGCATATGGGAGAAAGGCAGTTAGAGGCAAAAAAAACCCAACCACATTTGCATTCCTGTTTAATCCCAGTTCTCTGGTACCAGGGGTAAATGAGGTGCATTTCATTAACGGAGAACGTGTCTCTGTGTAATTGCCTGGTAGCTGCTGTCGTCCGGAGCGGCCAGCAAAGCCTGGCGCCATCGGCTCGTTATCGGCAGATTCATTAGGAGAGACCACAGCTCTAATGGCAATCCTGGGCTGGACATAGGTTTGCCTGCCAGTCACATATAGGCATTGCTCAGAGTGCTAAGTCTGGTTAACAGTTTTCCAGCCGTCTAAAAGCTGGTTTTCAGCAGGAAAATTGGGTGTCTGAACAAAAATGGAGCAATTGAGAAGATCCTGTTATGTACAGTAACAAAGAAAAAAAGCGTGGGTTTTTTTTCTTTCTTTAATTGATGGGATGAATGCAACAGGACAAAAATCTCCTCTGGATCATCACTGTCTCATTGGCAAGCAATGGAAAAGAGGATAATAGATGATTAGTATCTTGGGGGCCTGGCAGTTTATCTGCTCATGCCAGCTATCTTCAGCCACCAGCCCTGGCTGTAAATTGTCACTGAAGGGAGCAGCCGTTTGCGTAAGCACTTAAGTGCTTTTGCTATTCAAGGCAGAGCAGACACCGAAATCCATCAGAAGGTCTATTTTTCACCAGGCAATATTGACTAATCTCTTAGAGCCAAGTCACCTCTCATCATAGGCTTTGGGCGTGATGATATTTTTCCCTCTCATAGCACCTTTCATACAATAATTTTTTTGGGTTTGCTGGGTTTTTTTTGGTAGCATTTTGTAAGTGGGAATAAATCAAACCTCCGGAATTGAGGTGGAAAAACTGAGGAACAGGAGGGCTAGAGTACTACGAGAGAGCAAGAACAAGACTAGTGGTGTTGAGAAATCCCAAATCCTTATTCCATGATCAGACTTCGGCTCCTTAATAAAATCAGGATAGCAGAGGGCATTTCTCCCAGGATCGCTGTTGCTGAGAGGAAAGCTATCGAGCGTTAAGGGCGATCATCTAAAGCTTTCCGTATGTGTATTCCCAGATATGAAAGAGCATGGCTAATGATACCTTGTAAAACGATGAATAATTTATCCAGTGATTGATGTTAGCTCTGAAGTAGATTTCGAGATCCTGTACCCATCTCACAGATGAGTAAACTGAAGCTAATTGAGTCTTTGAGAGATCATAAATAAATTGAATGTGTTGTAATACAGGATGTTGCTGTTGATATTGTTTATCTGAAAGAGAAGGTAGGCTCTTGGCAGCCTGAAATTACCGTGGTGCAGGGAACGGAAAATTAAGTAAATGCAACCCATGGTGTGATTGGCAGGTGGAGTGGCATTGGAGAGAGCGGGTCCGTCTCCGTGTCAGTCGAGATTCCCAACAGTGAGATAAGAGTTGTACCACAGTTGCGTGCAATGCCATATGATTAGAGGATGGACAGACACAGGAAGAAAAATACCTCCTGGGAAAGCTGTGCTCTGTCTCAGTGCTGTGTATTGTCTTATTTCAGCTTGGTAGATGGGTGGTGCAAATCTAACACATTGCAAGCAGCGCTCATTCATTTTCCTTGTGTGGTGGTACACGCGACACCTCGCATGGGCCGTGTCTGTCTTGGGGTTCTGGGTGGCCGTCACCCTTGTCCCATGCACCCTGTGGTGCTCAGAGCATTGGAAAATCTGCCTCTGAGAGGGGAAGATGTGGAAGGAGGTCAGTGTCCTGCTGATGTCCCTAGGAACTGAAATCTCTCCGAGTCATCAGTTTTAGGGTGGAGTAGAAAAAGGCCGCAGTGAAAAGCCCGTAGTCATCTTTGATACACCCCTACACCACAAAAAGCCTCTTTCTCCACCAGCCATTTCAGAAGAGCATCAGCTGTGAGAGCTCTGGGAGGGCAGGGGTTTATGGAGCTTGGAGGAGGACTTCATGGTCAGTCTGACCATCACTATGTGCTCTTCCCATGTTCCACATGGCCACAGCTGGTCAGCTTGGCTGAATTTAGCAGCACACCATTGCTACCAGATGTGATTATATCTCTTGAATGCTTTAGTTTGTGGTCTGAAAAAGGTTATTTGCACCTCAGAGGAGGATCCGTTGGCAAAACTGCTTCCCCTTCATTTCTCCTGGGTGCTGTTCCTTGCTTTCTGAGCTGGCGTGTGCCAGGCGGTTCTCCCCGTTCCACACGCTCATCTCTCCTGGCAACCACTGCTCCGCACAGACCTCCAGTATTAAAAAAATTGTCATAATTAGGCAGCTGTTGGGCCGGCGCTGAAGTCCTCTCATCTGCTCTGATGTTCTTAACGAACACCACGGGTGGAAAAGACATGATCTCCCCACACCCTCCACAGGATCTCAGGCTGTGGTGAGGACCACGCGGTGTTGTCCTCCCCACCGCTTCTGAGACTTGCTGTCCGTCTGTCCACGCATGACCAGAGGTGATGGCAGCAGTGCATTCATAATGAGAAGGGGACAGTCCCTGCTGGCGAGGACTCCGGCTGCCTCCCCATCAACTCCTTCCTCAGAACTGCACATTACAAAGAAGCCTTTTAGCAAATACACTTCCCTTCTTCTCGCTGCTTTTTCATTGGTTTTGAATGATAAATATTTCATCAAATGCCTGCCTTCTAGCTTGTGCTCTATGTGCGGTGATCTAAATAGATTTATTCAGCTGAGAAGCACTCCAAACAGCTGTCTGCTTTTCCAAAGAAAGTTGACTTTTGGAGCAAATGGGTCATTTCGTGTCTAAATCTGTGGAAGGCCACTTGAAATCATTGCAAAATGTCCTGTAGCCATATCCAGTAGATACCTTTCTTTCCAAGGGTTTCTCTGAAATGAATGGCTTTGCTAGGGAGCCTGGAATGTTTTGCTGCTTAATTTAGACTGTTTATCTCAAGAGGTCCTGGAGTTCAAAGACTAAGAGATGCGCTGAAGCCATTCTCCTCTCCCAAGCAGCTGCCTTTTCCTAGCACCCGTCCTCACTGACCCATCTTGGAAAGACCCATCTGCAGTAGGACTTCTTAATATTTTGATAATCCAACCTGACCGGTCCTTTTTGCTCTTCCCTTTTTTCCGAGACTCCAAAATTTCCATGGAAAACCACACCAGCCGACACACCGTTGCCATTCGCTTTGCATCTGCAGCTCCTACTAGTCCATTGTTGGCTTCCAAGCGGTGCCTGGAGAAGAAAGGTCGGCTTTGGGGGAGATTTATTAAATCTGGCAGCCCTTCTCCGGGGCTGTCATTCCCATCCTGCCATCCTTGACCTTGGCTGAGAGGCTGAGGGGCAGGACCGTACATTGCCAGTTGGTTCGTTGGCATCGAGTCCCCAGCCTGTCAAGCCCGGTGGAAATGCTGATGTTCTCAGGGAGGTTCAGATTTCAGTTTAGTGGGTGTGATTTCATCTCACTCAGAGTGTTATAAATCCGGGGTAATTACAGTGGAAATATATCATTGCATTTGAGAGGCTGTTCACAGTCCGTTCTTCTTAATCTGTGAGAGTGATTGGGCTTTATTCACAATATCTACTATTATTGTTTAAAGTTTAAAAAAAGTAAGTCCTCTGTTCAATTAAAAGATGATGTAAGTTTTACATTTACATCAAAGCCAGACCATTATTATATCCTTCAGTTGCAAGAAAATAACTGTTACTACAACAAAACTTTAAGTGGTCACCCTCCGATAAATGCCACCTTTTATGAATTTAATTAGAAAACATGTACTTCATCCAATAATCTCAGAGTGCTGGGAAGGTATGCCAGTTGCCAGGACAACTCATTTCTCTCCTTTTTACTTTTCTTAAATCTTTATTTTTCCTCCCCGCTTTATTTCTCTTATGTCACTTTTGATCACATCATCTTGAAAGGAGATTTTATTATTTAGGTATTCAGGCTAGCTTGATTGAAAGGCAGGTTGTTGTGGGTTTTTTTAGAAAAAGTTAATGTAGTTTGTGAGCCCTTTTTGCGGAGTCCCTTTGCATTTGTGCCCACGTCCTCTACACAAAGTCACGGTGAGACGAGCAGCACAGTGGGAACAACAGGGGCTGCAAAATGGGAGCAGAAGCAAAGAACTGATGAGTTTGTTTTGTGAGGTGGGACACGGTATGAGATCTGTAAGCACACGTGGCAACACAAGGGTGACTCAGAAAGTCTGTCTGATCCAGGCTGGTTTCCTAAAAACCTTATTTTCTCTCTCCCATCCTTCCCTCCCCACTGTAATACTCTGAATTTCAGGTTGGGATTTATTTTTAATTACTTAAGAAGCAAATAAACCCAAAAGAAGTCATGCACGCAAAGCTCTGCTTTCCTGACCGAGGCTGATTAAGCCAAACTAATCAACTTGCAGCAGCCGGATCCCACCCGCAGCTCTCGCTCGAGGCCCATGGAAGAATTATTTGTGTCCACCCACATGCCATGGGAGCAGGTTGGGCGCTGGGGCTGGGAAAGGGGTCTTAGCAAAATACCAAAGAAATCTGAAGTCTTCAGCGCAGGCATCCTAAACCGGGTGAAATCCTGAAAAGACACGTTTGGTCCTGTCTATGGCAACCCTTGGGTCAGCGCCGCAGGTTTGCTCAGTGTTTTGTGGCAGAGTCTTATCCATCACTCCGCTCGTGGGATGCAGCCGGTGAAGCTCCGAGTGTTTTGCAGGGGACAGGTTGACGGGTTGATTTAAGGCAGCAGAGGAAGAATGATGGCTCTGGGCCACGGGTTCAGGGGCTGCCAGGGTGAGTTCTGCAGGGATCCAGGCAATGTGCATGGGGAAAATACCTTTATAGTGGAAAAAAAAAAATACGTATTTAATCCACAATTATGGAGATTTCACTTTGCGCTCATGAGGAGATGAAGTGTGCTTGTGTCTAGCGCAATGCCGGGGCTTTTGTACCTCCCGAATTCCTCTTGACTTGGGATGGCAGACTGCAACCCCTCAAGTATTAACTGTGATTTAACCCCACTCAAGGTCAAGTCCCAGCTCTCCCCGGGCTGTCACCCCTTCCCTGCCGAGTGAAAGGAGCCGTGTCAGGAAAATCCCTTCCTTGCTGTAGACGATGGGAGATGCTCCATTAGTATTCATGGGGTGCAATGTCAATGCTGTATGTATATATATATATATATATATATGTAATTATTTTTTAATGTGAATTGCATGCACGTGCAATTTCAGAAGGAAATGTTCCAATTGTGTTATTTACATATAAAAATGCAACAGTGTGGTGCAGGGAGGTGCAGGTAGGTCTCTATCAGCATGGAGGTTTTCTGTCCCTGCTGGTGTAACCACAGCTTTGGATTATGAAGATATTTTGTTCTTATTCAACAGAGACAACAGGGGAAAATGGAAAAAAGCTACAGAATACATCAAAGAATTGTAGTTGGACTGCAGTGATTTACAGGGAGATAATTTTGTTGATTAGTTTTGGTGCTGTTCCCATGTTACACAATGTCACACAAATCCCAGCGTGCAACCAGCCCAGATGTTTGATTTTTATTGCTTTTACATGAGATTGGGAATTGAGAATGGATTGTGATTGCATTTCCTTTTTTGTGAGGTATTTGGGAAGCCCAAATGCTCTCCTGCCAGATGATGTATTGCCCCTCTGCCTGGATTATACTGCTTTGCATCAGGCCTTAGAGAAACACTCGATGGTACTGGTGGACTTTTCACTCCTTTCTTTCCTAATTTGAAGTAATTATGATCATCGCGTCTTCTTTAATAATGATGCAATATGATTGTGTTTAACCAACCACCACTGATTCAAAATTCAACTGAAATTCGTATTTGCTTTTCTTGCTGGTGGAGCTGTGAGGGGAAAATGGGTAGAAATGTTTAAAACAAAGATGCAGGATGGGCAGTGCTGGAGGAGGCTGAGTTGGGCTTGGTGTTTTCAAGTTGTTTGCATGAGGAAAAGCAGAAGATAATCAGATTTTCAATTCAGACATCTCAGAATGGAACTGTATGGTTTCTTTTTTTTTGTGTGCCTACTTTAAGTTTTAAAATTTCCTTTAACATTGTTTTACAGTAGAGGTTTTGTTTTGTTTTTTTTAAATCAAATTTGAAATTAAGCCATGAGCTGATAACAATTTACTCCAACCTGCAAAAACTGGTGGAGGATAAAAGGAGATGGATTACAAAAAATATCCCAGGGCTCAGTGCTGGTAATAATGGACCAATGAGTGTCAAAAGACTTGAATTTTGAATCCTGCCTTTGCCCAGACTTGCCACATGATCTTGTTGAAATCACTTACTGGATTTTGGACTCTCCGTAAGAGTCTAAAGGAACTTGGAGCTCCCACATGGAGATTTGGTCTCTAATCAATGGGGATTTTCAGTTCCTTACCCTGGAAGAAAGAACCTCCTACAGATAAGCCCAATTCAGTTTGTGGGTCGATGGCGTTACTAGGGATGAGTTTGATTGGCGTGATCCAGATTTTACAAGTTTTTCACTTCAGCTTCTGTCAAAACATATGAATGAGCTGGAACGCAAAGCCTGTCTCCAAAATGCAGAAAATATAATTAAAAAGAGACTTTGCATGTATTTCAGAGAACATTTAAATTCTGAGGGTGTTTCAGTCTTTCATTTCAAATTTAATAGTGCTGAACAGGCGAGATGAAGTATGTGGAGTTTTTTGTTCCTTGATGGGGGCAAGCCTGTTAATGGACTTCATAAATTGATTTTTGTGTTGTACTTTCCCTAATCAAACAAAACCAACGAGAAAATCCTTTAACAAATTTCTGTGCGACCGGTGTCTGAATTAGCAGCACATCCTCGTGTGTTACAGACCCAGCATTTGTTGTTTAATGAGAGAAACCGTAAAACCAAATGTTAATAGAAATATTTTCACGAACTATTAATTTTATGCAGACCTTCACCTCAGGTAAACTAATGAATGTGGCTGTTTGTTTGGCTTTTGGGGGCAACCCAGATGTTGGAGCAGGAGGCTCAGGCACAGGGACCAGCTACTGAACGTGGTGGGGACCAAAGCTGGTTGAACCATCTGCTTTTATCACAATCAGTAGAAAAAGAAAATGTAAAATTGCTAAGTATTATGCCGAATTTTAGAACTTTCCCATTTTAAGAGCCTCGTAAATGTTTCATGTATTTCTTCAGGACCAAAATTGTGAAACTGGCTTTAAAGTGGTAACCTAAAAAACCCAACCTCTTCCATTCCCCGAAAGATAACCCCATAAAAACCTCCCAACCTCGAGATTTGTAAGTTGTTAGAATGTTCCTTTTCATCTTTAGCTTTCTGGCTCAGCCTGGCCTGTGGGCGCTTGTGGGTGAATAGGACTGTGTGGCCTGGAGCTTTATGAAAAAGGAAAGCAAGCTGATTCCTAGACAGACACCTGGCTTTAGAAGCTACGCTGAAAAAGTCTCAAAAAAAGGTTATTCCCATAAAATTATGCAAATTGGCTGGGATCTTTTGAAATCCCTGCAGGTCCCGTGCAGGTGCGGCTGGAGGCGGCTCTGCCCTCCCGAGTTGTCCCAGGGATTTTGGAAGGATAAGCCAAATAATTAAGGCAGGAGTTTCTGTTACCCAAATCACAGGCTCAATGTTGAATGGGGTGACAATTCCAGCTCTGGAAGAACAATGTGAAAGCAGGAACCTGCTTGTGACACGAGTTTTTTTCTTTTTATTATTATTTTTTTTGGCTTAACTCTTCCACTTAACTCCTTTATATGCTCTTGACCTACCATGGTCTTTCACCCTGAAGCCAACTGTTGACCTTCGATGTCTCTAAGCACTGGTTGTCCTGACTCATGATAGTTCTCCCAGTTCACTGGCTGCTCTGCAATGCTGGTGACCGCTGCCTTTTTCCCCAGCCTTCGTGTCCTTAAGGGACATCTCCCAGAGCCAAGGGAGAAAAATCTCCTCTCTAATTTTTGACAGCAAGCCGTTAGTGAACTTGATTGCACAGAGTTGACTAACAGAAGGGAGAGGAAGCCATCGGCGTGCTCAGAGCAATGAAAACAAGGCCGTAATGTTTTATAGTTGACCTCAAAATGAGATTAGCAGTTCCTGCTGCCTCTTTGTCCTGCTGGTTTCCCTTATAACTTAATCAATGGCATTGATTGGTCCATAATGGCACGTGCAGTGCTTGAGAGCTTTATTTTTGGCCAGAAAGGCTGTGATGGAGATGAAGGGCCTGTTCCTGTTTGGTGTGTGCAGGGGGACAGGGAAGCCCTGCTCGAGGAAAGCCACCAGCCTGTGCTTGGAGGTGATGGAGGATGACATCTGTGTCTGTTATCACCAAACCCTCTTGGGCTTTGTGACCCCACACCGGAACCTTGGGGGTTCACCGTGGACACCAGTGAGCAAAGGGGACAATGACGATGGAGATGGTCGAGGGTGAAGCCCTGAGCTCCGTGGTGGTTTGGTGGTGAGGTGCTCTCCAGGAGGGTCATCAACAGCTCTTCACCATGTTAGATAATTCAGTTTGTGTCCCCTCCTTGCACCGCTTTACTTGGTGTCTTATGCTGAGTTTAGGCAAAGAGCTGATGCTTCCCTTGGCCATCATGCCAGTTTGGGGGCTTTCAGCCCCATCTTTGCCATTTTCAGCCATTTCTGCAGTGAAATTGAGGTGAAATAACCCTCCTCTTGGGATACTGGGGGACACCCCAGAGTTTAAGACTTTGCTGCAATTAAGAAATGAGGTTTCCTAGCACAGAACAGTCAGGAGTCTCTCCTATGGCCCAGCCAGTAGAAAGAGTCGAATGTTTCCCTCTTGATTAAGGTGGATTATGAAAGGATTAACCAGTTTGGGGTTTCCTGCCATGTTTAGGCTATAAATGCTAATTACCGAGTGCTCCAGCCTTCTCCAATGCTGTGTCTTGCAGAGCTTGTTGGTGCTGAAGGTATAAATCTATTTACTCCAGCCCTGTTTCTGATTCATTATTTATCGCTCAACATCTACTGTGTAAAACATCTTGCTGTAGTTAGGGCAGCATTGACTGCCAGAACCAAACAGACCTTTTGATCCACGATTTGGGTTTTGTCTGTTTAAGTCTGTCTCAAGGGGCAGGAAGGGGGTTTGAGGGGAGGTTGGTAAGGGAGATGTTAAACAGAGCAGCTGATCTCCACTTCATTTCTTTTTGCTGCCACCAGTTGTTCCAGTTTTGTAGATTATATCCTCCCAAGGACCGAGATCAAAGCAAAAGGCAAAATAAATGTATGCTGAGACACACGGTGCTGGGGTGGAACTGCCACTTGTTACACTCTCCCCTTTGAGACACCTAAATTGCAGCTTTGCTGTTCCACATACTAATTACCCATTGTTTGATTTTTGCATTTAATTAGGAAAATAAACAGATTTTTTTTTTTTAATGTATTTAAAAAAGCGATATTAAAACTTTCTCAATGGCACATTGCGCTATTCTGTGGACTTGGCTTTGCCTGGGGTGGTTTGAGACTTGATCCATCCTATCCCAAGGATGCTCCTGGGTCTGCAGGAGGAATCCATGTAGGGACCATGGCCCTGGGCACTTTCACCCTCCTCCCCTCCCTGGTTGGACCTGCTGGGCTTTTTGGAGCCTTGTTGCATTAATCTTGCTCTAAGGTAATAGGATGATTTATTTTCCATTTGCAAAAGTCTGAAATAATCCATATCCATGTGCTTCTAGGCTCTAATCCCTTTTCTCCTCAGGGTGATTGCATTCAGTGTGGTGGGTTGTTTTTTTTTTAAAAGCTTTTTTCCCAGAGTTGCCTGATTTTGAATTAAAAATAAAAGTGGCTCCAAAAGCAATCTGTAAATACAAAATGAACATATGTTGAATAGTTTCATTAGATTTGTCCTTTCCCCATGACTTCATTTTTGGTTTTTAGATCTGGAAACTCTCCCCCCCATCCTTCTCCCAACTTCCTTACCAAGCATCAAAAATTACAAATCCCTAAAAAAACCCAGAGGATTCGCTGTAGCTTCCTGGCTCAGCACCCACCACAGTTCCCTCGCATCCAATATCAACTCTTCCATAAACTTGTTGGACTTCAAAGGATTCAGATTTCCTTCTCCTGCTAATTTGGGAGCAAGAGAACCAGCCAGGCTCGCACGGGGCACGGTGCGTCATGGAAAAGGCTGATTTTACCTCCTGAATGGAGGCAAAAAAGAAAAACAAAATAAATTGGAGGAATACAGCTGCTGCCATTAACAGGCACAATATTTCCAGCATGCCCCGATGGTCGGCGAGTGCCGCTCCCCATTTGCGGTGCAGTGGTGGCGTGTGAGCAGGACAGTGATGTATCATCTGGTGCCACATCATTGATTCCCATCAATAAATTAACAGTGGTTAATATCACTTGATACTGTTCCACTCCGCACCTACACATAGGTACCAGCTCAAAATGTCCTGGGTAGCCTCCAGCCCTCCATAGCTGCTCATTTTGAGTGTCAAAAAGCTTTTGGTTTTTATTCACTGCAGTGATTTAATTGACAGTGTGGTGCAGTGGTTTAGTTTGGTTTAGGGTGGTGTGTTGGTTTTTTGGTGTTTTGTTTTGTTTTTTTTTTTTTTAGTTCATGAATTTTTATTATTGCAAGATACATTCTCCTGTGTAGCCAGCATGAAAGATTTATGTTGGAATAAACGGATCAGCTTGGCCTGTGTATGGTCGCCACAAATGACTTAGTTTAAAGCTTTGTGGAGATAATTAAAAGTAGCTGCGTGGGCGTGAGAGAAACAACAGACCGATTTCTGTCTCGGTTGCGCTGGGTCACCCCTCTCCCTTCTGGCCAGCTGATGCTGGTGATCAGGAGCAGATCCAGTGCGTTCCTTGATCTCCTTTTTCTCATTAATTAATTAAATTTTGCGCTCATGAAAACACAGCTTTTAATGGAAAAATTAAAACTGATCTATGGAGCCTCAGTGAGCAACTGAGATTGAGGGACGGTGTCACGAGGGAGTTGACGCTGAACTTTTAAGAGAAAGCACAGTGACAACGGAGGATGTAAATGGGATTAGTGGAAGAGAAGCTGCTCAGAGGAGATAATGAGAGGAGCGCAGCATGAGTGTCCCATAGTCCAGCAAAGAGACAAGGGAAAAGCTGATTTCTAGAAACATTTGGAACCAGTTTGAGTTATAGACAGGTAGTGAGACAAGATGGGGTTGGGGGGATGATGGCTTTGCCAAATGCAGCAACCTGATTGCATCCGATTGTGTATTTCTGATGGGTAAGAAAGACTCAGTAGAGAATGAGTTTGTGGTGACCTTGGATAAGCAAGAAAACCTCAAATGCTGCTTTCTTCTCTGATTTTTCTTATTCTGCCAAATGCTATAACAGACTGTGTCTGGCTGAAATGATTTTTTGTTTTTTTTTTTTACCTTCTTTAGCTCAAAATCCTGATTTGATCCGGTGGTAAAGTAGGCGGCTAAATCCCAGTTTCCCTTTTTTAATTAAAAGTAATGCGGTGAGCCGTGCGGCTCCGTGCAGCGGTGAGCAGAGCGATCCCCGCGGTCCCTCCCGGCTGACGAAGCGTCGCCTCCGAAAATCCAACCGGCTTTTCTGAGACGTGGGAAAACCCCTCCGCAGTAAAACAGAGCAGTAATTTGTTTTTTAATATTGCTTTGTTGCTGCGCTGGCTGGGAGTGCTCTTCTGACAGCCGTTTTAGGCTAGGGGAGTTCCATTTTTTTTTAGTAATAATTTAGGAAGTGAGCATAAAATTCCATATTCTCTGCTTTTTTATGCATTTGAGGATTTTTACCCAAGAAGAAATAAGAACAAGGAATGGTCCAAGTGGAGGAGGCCAGAGTATTTATCTCCTCTGCTTTCTTCCTGCAAGATGGTATTGGGAACCTGCTGCTGGTCTTGGGATCACCTGCTCTGTAGGTCTAAAAATTGTGTTTTCTGTCCGTACCTCTGGATCAAAAGTTGCATAATTGACATAGAAGTTGTGTTTTCTTCTCTATCATGGCTATGGAAGCTATTTTGGCTGATACCTGGGGGCTGCTCATATACCTGTTTCAGACCTAAAAGCATGAGCTGCCGTGGTTTAAGGGATGGGGATGCCCGGGGATGTCCTTCATCCTCCAGAACTGGTCGTGTGCCAGGCAAAGGGACCCAAAACAACTTCCACTTGTTGCGGTGACTATAGATGGGTCTATCTAGACCAGTTCCTGAGTGTTTCCACTCGGCTGGAGACAAATCTTTGAATGCTCCAGAGATTTGGTGGCGCAGTTCCTTTGTTCGCCCTCCTGCAGCCGGGGTTGGGGTTGGTCCTCTCGCTGTTGCCAGGGTTTGACATGGGTGATTCAACTGATCTGTGTGACCTAAGTTACCTTCTCTTCAACCCAGATCTTTGCTCTGAGAAGCTTTTTGTGGGATTGTCCTTTCCCCTCCAAAACCCTTGTGAAATGATGTAGCCTGATTTATATCCATGAGCTCTGGGAGGAACCAGGTCACCACGCTATTTCTGGTGGGACGGGGTTTAGATTATATGTAATATTTGGAGAACAAGGTATTTATTTGATGTGAAATATCAAAAAAAACAGGACTTCTTTCTTTCTCTGATCCATCCCTGTGATACAGAACTAGCTGGATCCTTGTTCATGGTTTGCATCTGAGTTTGGTCAACTGCTCTGTGCATTGAGCTGGATGGTGTCCAGGAGGTTTCTCCAGCACATCTTTCAGTGGTCCATGCCTGTTGCTGAAGCTCTGACCAGCTTTGCTGTCCTGTGCCCAAAATAAATAGTGGGAAGGAGGCAAATAGGCTCAGGACTAGCAACGCGAGGCATTTAAACCCTCTTGCTTTTGATTTGGAAGCAGGGCTGAGCTTTCTTCATCTCTCTGTGAACATCTTGCCTTGGAGTCTTTCGAGCTGACTTTCCCAACGTGTCATTTTAGTCCCTTGCACTTGATGGTTTCTAAAGACAGATGTTATTTTTTCCCCTCTGGGCAAGTCTGGTGACAGAATAGCTCTACTGGGTTCCTCCAACAGGACTGGAGCACGTTTCACCCGCTAAACAAAAATAATGTGACATTTGCAACATTTGCGCTGGCACCGAACGCGCCAGACACTTAAAACAGCAATTAACACCTGATCCGAAACGTGAATTGGCTGGTTGAGTGCCTTATAAAATTAAACCGCTTTTTATCTGATCCTTTCCTTCTATTGTCTTCTGCGATGTGGTGGCAGACAAGTATTCAGTGCTGAGAAGATAATGGGCCGGGCACAAGGCTGTCGTTTAGGGCTGCGTCTGGTTTTGATTGCTGCTCCAGATAATATCTGCAAGTGCATGGAACTGGTGCTGTGGCTGGGAATTGGTGGGCGCTGCCAGTGCCTTCCAGTCCCCCTCTGGGTGGGTGCCCGTGGGACTCCGCAGCATCCTCAGGCTCCCCAAACCTTTGAACATGCACAGAAACGTGCCAGGTGTCTTGGCAGAGATTTTTATAAAAATATCTAAAAATAAAAAACCATCTCACTGGGTAGAGATTTTAATATATTAAAAAAATTATACATACATTTTGTACACGTGTTCTATATGTACGTGAATTATTTAAATTGATATTATATATAGATACTCTATTGGAGCTAATCTTTTAAATTAACTGCCTAAGTTTGCTTCACATTGGTATTAAAAAAATAATTGCAACCTGGGTTACACGTGTGAGATTTCTGCCTTTTAATTGTGGAGACTGTTGGAATAAGTAAATTGGTGTCTGTAGTCTTTTCTTTCTGATCAGATATGGGATGAGGCACAGATGTTGGCATGCTTGAATGCAGATTCGTACCTGTGTTTATGTTCATGTGTAGAGAAAGGTATAGCAAATGCTGACGTATAGAAAAAGAAAGGGCATATTTGTACTTTCAGTGGTGCCACTTACCCCCTCCAACCAGGAGAGGTGCCTTTGATGTATGTGAGGAACAGAGACTGCAATTTAAAGCCTGGAAAGTCCTTTAAAATAAATGCATTCAGCTCCCGCTGTGTCAGTAGCAACACGCACCGACTACAGTTATTCTGCATCTGAGGTCAAGTTTGGAGCAGAAAAGAGCCCGAGAGCTATTTATATAAATCCCCACTGACACCATATCTCGCAATTTTTAATGTATTTATCTTCACAGCACCCTGGGGAGGGGGAGTCCTGCTGTCCTTTCTTGGCAGGTTGGAGGCTGGAGGGAGTTGGTAATTTATCTGAGGTCGAACGCAGCGGCGCAGGGAGCGGAGCCGCGCTCTGCAGTCCCCGCCGCTGGCATTAATCACCAACCCGTGGTTTTCCCTCTGGAAGTGAAGGTTACCCAACCCACGGATGGAGTCTGGAGAGCTTCAAGGTGTCACAGCAGCAGGAACAATAATAAACTCCGCTGCTAATAAACTCTGCCAGAAATCCAGGGGATTTTTTTTCTTTGCTGAGAAAGATGCATGAATGAGCACTATTTGTGGCTGCGTGTTTTGGGAAGATGGGGTTTAGAATCACAGAATAGTTGAGGTTGAAGGGACCTTCCCAGCTCCCCCAGTGCCCCCCCTGCCATGAGCAGGGACATCTTCACCAGCTCAGGTTGCTCAGAGCCCCGTCCAGCCTGGCCTGGGGTGTCTCCAGGGATGGGGCATCCACCACCTCTCTGGCCAACCTGGGCCAGGCTCTCATCACCCTCATCATAAAAACAAATTACTGAAACAGGTTCTATAGATGTTCTTGCGAGCAACCCAGGGTCCTGCTGGCAGCTGGTACGGTGCCCGCCCGATCATGGGTGCTGGAGACCCCAAAAGCTGCTTCAGAATTGAGTCACGTCACCTTACAGACCCAGCCAGGCTTTGCTGCTTAGTGCAACTGTTAAATAACTTTGCAAGGAAATTGTCATTTCATGGATTCGCAGCACTGCCCAGCTACAAGTGTGGGGAATGATGGGAATAAAGGGGTGGCATTAATGGCTTGTAGAGACCGAAAAAGAGTTTAATAGTGAGCTCTGCACTGGGAAAGCTTCTGTTAGATGCCAAATACCTCTGCTTAAAGCTGTCTGTTAGCCGCAACAGCAGGAGGGAGAAAGCTTTCCAAGTAAAAGGAACTCAAATGAAAGTTTAATTTTTTTCCCCTTCAGTAAAATACCTCCAACACCTGCTGAATCTCTAATTAACCCACGTGCCTATGCACAACCCTTGTCCTTTCCCTCTATGGAAGGCAGTGAGCATCAGGAGATGCTGTGCAGGGCAAGAGCAGGACTGGCCATGGCGAGGGGTTGTAAAGAAATGGAGATGTCCGGGCTTTCTCCTTCGGAAGGTGAAAAATGCTCCAGACCCTTCCGTGTGCCTGAGGTTTGTCAGGAAATCTTTTCTAATGACTTCACTCTGCGTCTCTGCTCTTAGTTTCAAGTTTAGACAGCGGTTAGAGGGGAGGACATCTGTAAAGATGAATAACAATGATAATTTAACAAGGAGTCCGGCCAATTTTACTTTTAAATCAAATTTCAGCAAGGCAGGCTGTACCATTATAAATGCCAGGGCTATTTATAGTTCAAGCAAAGAGGAGGGATGAAGGGAAGATTTAGAAAACTTCGGTATTTCAGCAGCTTGTTATCAGAATGCAATTTGTACCGAGGCAGAAGCCATTAATAGTGACGCAGACCGTGATGTGACTTCTCCGGAGGGAGGTGTTGTTGTTTTAAAGCCCCGTGCTTTGCGCAGGCTCCGGGCTGCTCCTCTGGTTCATTTTCCGAGGATCCCAAAGGAGGCATCAGCAAGAGCTGCCCGTGCAAGATCTGCCCATGGATCCTGCACAATTTGGCTGTGTTCGAGGACAGGGGAGCTCTGGGGTGGGTTTTGGTGACTTGACCATGATGTAATTTAGGACGAGCAGATGCATCCTTGTTTCTCCTACTCTTCTGCCTCAGAGTGGTGATTAAAGAGGTCTTATTTGGGGGAAATCACTGCGTTTCTGCTCAGAATGGGCCTTGCTTGACATCGTTTGGGCTTTTCTTGTTTCTCTCCTACAGGCTGAGGAACCACCAGAGCCCAAATACTCGAAAGCATTTGACCTAATCAGTCAATTCAATGTTGAGTGTGTTTTTGGCAGGAATGTGAAACAGCCTCGGTCTTAGGGCAAGTTGGGTAAGAGATATTAAATGATGTTCTGCCAAGGCAAATACTATCGGGCATAAGGGAGATGTGTCTGGTTGAGCTGAGGCTCTGTGCATAGGGATGGAGATGTGCTGTGGGCTTGCAGTGCAGGATTTAGCCCTGTGCTGGCTGAACTCATGGACCATGTGAGTAGAACAGTTCATCCACTCCGGTTCATGCTCCTTTCAAATGGATGACACATTACAAAGGGCAATTTATTTTTGTAGGTGGAAGTGTTGCTTTAAAAACCAGAGTGGCAAATATTGAGTTCTCCTTTCAAAGATCTGACCCAGAGCAATGCAGGAGAACAGAAGGGTGATCAACCACTTTATATTCCAGGGACCTGCACATCCCAAGGCTTGACTTTTAAGAACAAACTCAGTGTTTGGGAATCGGGCGACAGGTTTTTATCAGAAGGAACAGTATTTCCTTGCATCAGGCAGAGTAAAAGTGGCAAGAGGAGGAGATTTAGGTAACGTCATCCAACCTGTGGCATGATCTCTGCATATTTTAATGTGCTGAACTGTTAAGTAATCAAATGCCCACGTGATGCCCACGGGCAGCAAACCCCAGCAGCGACAACAAGGATGCTCGTGGCTGCCGAGTCCAAAATCCTGCTCCCTTCTTGCTTTTTGTTCTCCTTGTGAAATCCATATATGGGGTGTTTCCAGGAGAAACCTCCCAGTAGGGCTCTAATCTAAACAGTGGCAGCATCCCAGCACTTCTGCACAAATGTGCAGCTCCAACCTCCTGCTTGCAGCAGCAGGGAACAGGCTCAAACTAAAATTAAGAGATTATTAGGAATACCAAGCAGTACTTGTTTAATATAAAAACCCCGCCTGGAAGTTGGCTTTTAAGTAGCTGTGACATTATTAGAAATCTGAAAGGAAGAAACCTCTGTCTACTTGAAATGCAGGAGCTGGTGGGATTTGAGCTAAAATATTATGTGTCTATTTTTAATGTTTTTTTCTTTTTTTTTTTTTCCTTTGCTTTACAAAGCTCTGCTCTCACCTCCAGTAAATGAAGCTAACTATCCATATCTAGTTTTATGTGATGCAGCCCACATCCTGCATCTGCAGAGATTACATTTTAGCATTCATGCTGTTATATTCGCAACGAGACCATGCTGCATCCCAAATTCGCTGGATTTCTGTGGTTGGGACTGCAAAGGAAGCACAGGGAGGGGGAAAAGAGGAATATCCCCTGCACCCCCTGCTTGTGCACCAGGGTTCAACGGGGATGCCGCATCTGTGCGAACTCTCTGTGATGACATAACCGAAAAATAAAGATGAAAAAAGTTTCTGAAAATCACATTTCTGTTGGTGTAGCGTGGATGCAAATATTTTCCTGCTGAAACTCAGGTCCACGGTAGCCTGGGGATTGCGTTTTGCAGGTGTGCATCTGCTGGAAGGAGAGGAGCAGAGCTTCCCTGTGGACTGACGGTTCCGTGATGCACATAGGCAATGAAACTGTATTTGGAGATGGATGGCGGTTTTGCAATGGGATGAATGCAGAGCTGCGGTTCGTATCCATTGAAAGAGGTGTAGAAACCGATTTTTTTTATTACTTCAAAACCTTCTAACTTCATCAAATTTGGTTTTTATCCTTTTGTTTCAGTTTGGGGGGTTGTGCTTTGAGGGTGGAGCCGCAAAGCTGTGGAGAGCAGCAGACCCTTTGTGTGAACATTTTCATGTAGCAACCCCCACCAGCCAAATACTCCATGGGAAAACTGTGATGAGCCCTCAAAATTTCTCATTTGGAAAAGAACAGCAACCTCCGCCCTGCTCTGG
Organism: Streptopelia decaocto; assembly: GCF_964273445.1. Lineage (NCBI taxonomy): Eukaryota > Metazoa > Chordata > Aves > Columbiformes > Columbidae > Streptopelia > Streptopelia decaocto. The sequence goes on along the minus strand of NC_138668.1, from coordinate 5,197,600 downwards.
AGCCACTGATGGTTTTGTGCATCATTGTGAGAACTCCGGGATATTTTATATGTTCACAGCGTATGTGTATCATGAATGAATTCATTTGTCTGGGAGCCAGTTGATGGCAGCAATTAAATTGGCTCCGTAGCTGCCAACGTGGCTCTAACTGGCACGAGCCTTGCAGGGCACTGGCACTAAAACTTTAAAGCTCACAGAGAAGAAAGGGGTCGGAATCACTGGCCTCTGTTGTTTGTGGACCAGGGGTGTCCTTGGGGACAGTGTATTTCATGTTAAAGCACTTGGAAGGGCTCAAGTAAGATCCTTATTGCCATAATTGATGCCGAACTAACTGCGCAGGGCAGGGCAAAGGTATTTTCAGGTGTGCGTGCCTCCATATTAACACCACACACTTTTTTTTAGGTCTTTCAAGGGTTTTCCCAAATAATGCCATACTACTTTTGGGGGTGTAATAGGGGGTTATGTCCGGGTATATATTAGTTTGTGTGTATGTGAGTTATGAGGGTGGAAAATGCCTGAATGTCACCTCCTGGGGCTGGGGGACCCTCCCTGCTCCCATCTGTTCTCATGGGTCCCACCTGCAGCATCTTTAGATAAATAAAGCGGGGATGATGCTGTTGATATGTGATATTGGATGCTGCTGTTTTTTAGCTTGGTGGTTTGCAGGGGGATGAGGCTGTGGGTATTTCAGGTTTGTCAGCACAGAAAGTGGAATATAGTGGGGGGAAAACAAACAAAATAATAGGTCCCCTCTGTGTGAATTGTGGAGCTTTTCGGGGCTCATGACAGCACTGGATTTTTTTCTCGTGAGCAGTAGCTGGGGATCTTCAGCCCACAATGCACAGAAATGGGGAAAATAATCCAATAACATTGGTTCTGTTCCCTTGTCTTCTTGCTGTTGGGTGCTAATTAATGTATAGATAAGACTGGCCCGGAGTTGTGGAGACAGGCTTTTTCTTAGACTTAAACTAAGCCGGTGATGCCATAATCTTGCATTTGTGACATCTGAGTTCACAGCCTGACAGCAGAGAGGGTTCATGGTGTCGTACCAGAGGCTTTGGGTTTGGATGGGGAGGAGCAGGGAGGCACTTAGAGATAGTTATAAATAGCCCTTTTGCCTAATAAGGGCTAGTGGAAAAAAAATCCCATCTCTTGATTTTGGCTTTTCTTGTAGCCAGCCAGCTTGAAATTTCCCATTCATAATGGATTTTTAAAAATATTTCTTTAAGATTTTTTGTTTTCTTCTCTGCCTTAGTAAATGTTAAACCCAAACTGCTTTTGCCACAGTCCACTCAACATGTGAACAGAGAATATATTAAAACACCTGATGCTACAGGTTCCCAGCTCCCTGGGATTCGGGGCTGAGACTGGGAGCTCCCAAGCTCCTGTACAACATCTTCACCTCTGGGTCTCTGTGGTCCAGAGCAGCTCATTTTTTTCTCCTGTTATTTCATTGTTATAAGATCAGGCTCTTTTGAAAAAGTACAGTCTGATGCCAAACCGTAGGAGTTAATGGAATTTTTTGTTGTTGTTTTTTTCATGAGACTTTGGGTTTACCCATTAAGTGACTATGCACTAAGAGCACAAAGAGAAAAATGTACTGTGAAAAATAAACATACACTGAGCAGGTTCGTTGATTCGAGCAGGTTGGACACTGATGCCCAGACATGGTCTTTGGGTGGAGGAACCTTTAACCAATGGCGCATAGGAAAACAAGGATCCTCGGGCTGAATATATATATATATATTATTTTAATGACAGTGTTTTATTTAGTTGGCAGCTCTCCCTGTGAGTGGAGCTGAGAGCTGCCACCTTTATGACTTGCAGGAGTAAGGAGGAGGGGAAAATGCAGCGACTTAGTGCAAATATTGCCAGGCAGCAGAGGCAAGCCAGATGAATTTGGTGTTTATTGAGCTGGGTTGCCTGACAAATATGAAATTCTTTGTGTGAACTGTGTCAGGATTTCTCTGGAGAGCAGCTGTTCCTTTTTTTCTTTCCTCCCCTCCCTTGTCTCTTTCTGTTCGTAGTCACTAAGCAATGTAGGAGGACTTGGGATGGGGGGACGTACTGTAAATAAATGACAAAAGAAATCAGATTTGGGTGGCTGGGAAAAAAATGATAGCTGCAAAGCTTGGATAAATGATTTTCTTTTTAATAAGTACTTCCTTCAGCCAGCTGCTTTGCAAAGTGAATGGACCTTCTCTAGCTACCAGTAAATAATGAGATATTCCTTTTGTCTGTTTATTTTAGTCGGACTGTGTTTTCAACTGAAGTAAACTATTTTTACAATATGTGGCGCTGTAAAATGTATAGTGTAGCATGCGTTAGGAAAAATAAATGCCTAAATAAGTGCAGTAAAGTGGGGTGAAATGTGACTCGAGCGTGAGGGAAAGTGCTCACCCACCTGGCAAGATGCTGCTCTTGTCTTCAGCTTCCACAGGACATACAGCATAACACCAGTTAGGAACTGGGAAATGAAAGTATCTCCTGGGCCCAGCTCAGGAGGGACTGGAGCCAGCAGCGAGACACAGGCTGACTTGCATAAGATTTGGATTCTCCCCTCTTTCAAAGAAATAACACTCTTGGGAGCAAAGGGTGAGTTGAACACTTGCAGTACCATAAAAACTCTCAATAAAAAGAGCAGAGGTGCTGGCAAAGTGCCCTGATTCATTCGTTGCTTTGCATCCAGCTGGGAACATCCCCGTTTATCTCCCCATTTTCCTCCACTGTGTTAAGAAGTTGTGTCTCTTCTTGCAAATTTAGGGGAGAGCTGGGGAGGACCCAGCAGCACCCCTGTGTTCCCAGGAGCTCCAGCACCCGCCACTTTCAGGCGATGCTTTTTGACATCGAGCAAAGAACAGCGATTTTAAATGACCTTTAAGGCTCTCGAAACTCACCAGCTCGATCCTGCTGTGTGTTTGCAGAGCCCCGTGCTTCTGTGGTGGTGCTGAGGGTGAGGAGGGCCAGGGGCTGTGAAGGCAGATTAAATAATCATTATATGTTATTGGTGTTGCTGTGCAGGGAGGATGGAGGTCTCTGAAGGTTCGTTCCTCTCCAGTATCCGTCCTGGTCACAGAATTTTTAGCTACCTTGTTTCCGTTGCCTGTGGACCAGATAGCAAAGCTGGTAGGACACTGGTCGTTCCTTAGTCAGTTGAATTAATGGACATTATACTGTGCATATATTCAGGAATTTTTTTTGTTTGGTTTTGGGGAAGTCTGTGGCTGTTTTGGTTTTACAGATTGCTCCACTTTCACCTGAGGATTAACTTCTGCCTGGATTTGGCTTAGCACCAGCGATTGTGTAGGTTATCATTTCCTAGGACAGACTCCCGAACTGATTCTTATTTCCTCTTCACCCTCTTCACCGCCAGGGCACTATCAGCAACAGTAATTTCCATTTTGCTGATTTTATTAAAATGTGCTACAGTGAATAACCTTAGCACATGCAAGCCCCCCGTTTTGGTGCAGATATTTTAGACCGTCTTGCCTTACTAAGAGCGTTGTCACCATGGGCCAATGGGCAGGTGGCAAAAGCAAGACTGGTTTTGTGGCATGAACATTAGTGTGTCCTTATTCAGACTTTGCATGGTCAAGGCTTGTTATCTTCAGCTGGATAAGAGCAGTTGACCAAAAAAAAACAGCGGAGGTGCCCAAATCTGGTGGCATCTGCCATGTCTTTCTATGGGTGGAGGCAAAATCCCCAAGGTGCTCCATCCACATCATGTTTAACAGCTCTCAGATTATGCTTAAATCCTGCATCTAAAAGATGTTCTGCTCAAAACTCTCCGTTTCCAGAGGGAATGAGCAGAAACTCCTTAAATCGTTGCAGTTTGAGCGTGAGGGAGAGGCCGGGAGTGTGGCCAGTGTGAGCTACAGTGTTAATTAGCAGAGATCGATGGGACCTTGTGAAGCTTCCCAATGCAAACGAGATTATCTCCTGGCTTGTGTGAGGGCTTGTGTGATGGGCTGGTACCAGACAGATTTATGACAACTAGAACAGGATACGATATTGGGTGGGATGGTGTTTATAGCTCTGAACATCAGCTGCTCATGTCCTAAGAAGATGAAAAGCTGGAAGAGAATGTCAAAACAAGTGCTTTTCCTCTTTCTGTCCTAATAGGTTGGTAATATCCTACCCAAACCCATTAATCCAGTTCCTGGCTATCTACGGTGGATTTTTCTCCACCCTGTGAAATGTAATTTCAGGCATTATGTGCAGTGCATAACCTGGCAACCCACCTACACACGGCAGCTGAACAGAGGCAAAGTTATCTAATAACAATTGAATATTTGACTTGAAGCAACTTACTTTGCAGCCTTGAACTATTGACTTGCCGCAGTACCCGAGAATTAAAAATACAGACAAGAAAAAGCAAATTGGCATCTGAAAAGGTGACTCTGACGTGAGCAATCTATTCTGATCTTTACTGTTTCCTGTGGCAGCAAAACAAAACCGCCTGCCTTAAGTTGGGCTTATATCCATCACCGGTGTGGACTTTGCATGTAGTGTTATCTGCAGCACAGGAGAAGCCCCAGATGGGTCTGCTGGTTCCACATGGAGCAGTCCTGTCCTCCAGAAACCCTAAATCCATTCCCAAAACCTTCAGAGGTGTTTGTGGCTGAAGTGCAGCTGACTCCAGGATGGAGCATGTTGGCTGCTTCATAATACCCAAATACACAGTCTAATGTTCAGCAAGGAGCAGGCATTGAAAATAAGTATTTTCTTAAAACCATGACTGATTTTGAAAAGGAAAAGCAATAAGAAGAACACATCTTCATAAGCAAATAGCGCAACCTTGGCCCAGCTTGTGCCACCTTTTTTCAGAAGGAAAATTCTTGTGCTCTTAGGGGTGTTTACACATTGGGATACAGGGAGCATCCCAGAGTAATGCAATTCTCCATGTAGTTAGTCACTAAATGAATTCTTGCGTGGCTTTGTCAGAAAGTTGGCAACACATCCCGCCATTGTCAGCAGCAGGGTTAATGAGCGCATTCTTCAATATTAATCTTATAATCAAATTCTATTGACTCATCATCTCATGCATGTCCTACAAAAGTCTTGTCTTTGTGGAAGGCGGGAGGGTTGTGCTGGCGGGAGGGAACGCTTGGGTTCGGGGCCAAGAGCCAGTTCATGCCGTGGTGGGTCCCATCCCTTGTGGGATACGTGCGCTGGGGTTGCATCACCGGTACTGATGATTTACGGGGTATTTTGGTTGTGATGGGATAGATGTCCGCACGCCAGAACGCGCGGCGCTGTTTGCAGCTTTGGTTTTGGAGCTTCCCACTGATTGCGGTTTCTGTCGGGGGTAACTCACTCTTGGGAAGCCAAAATAAAAGGGTGAAGTTGATAGAGGGCAGTGAACGGATTTTGGCCATTGAGATGCTGCATGTGGGTGATATCTCCTAGAAACGTGATATTTACCCCCAGAGGTAAGCCCAGGGCCTCTGGGTAGGTTTGAGCTCTCTTTGCTTTTCCGTGGTGCTTTTCCTAATCTGTGTCTATCGGGCTCCAGGCAAACTCTTTTCATTGAACAACCATGGTGCTTTCACACAGTTTTTCCTTTCCTCCTCTTATTCTTTCATCCTCTCTCTTGTCTTTCACCCTGCTCCACTTTTCCCAAACCCTCCGAGTTCAAACCTAGTCGCACTCAAGTTTGAATAGGACTGAAACGAGGCCAGACTGACCCACTCCGTCCCCATTAGAAGACATGGAACGTATTTGATGTTGAAAAATACATTTACAATGTCACTTTGTGTTAGACGTGAAGCCAAAGCCAGCACAGCCTCTCCTTGGCCAGGTCGGAGACATCGCTCGATAGCTGTGTTTATTGCACATATTTTTGCTTTTTCAAAGAAAACAGGTACTCAGCAGGCAGGAATGTCTCCTTTGGTACTTTTACATATTATTTATCATGCCAGTCAGTATTGCATGGGCCCCTCTTTGTTGATGTGGATATGGATGCTGAAAGGAGTGTAAAACGACTGTGGTTATTGGGGTGCACCAGGGCAGGTGGGGGGCCCTGGGAGCTGGAGGAGGCAGCAGGACCTTATTTTTGACTCCTATACAGATGAAAAGTGGTTAATGGAAGAGTTGGGGGAAAGGCAGAAAAATCCAGTCAAGAGTATGTGTGTTCACTGCTGAGCTATAAACTTCTTGAAAATACGGACTTATAAGGCAACACGTAAAAGAATCTCATTTTGAGCCTTGTTGCATTAATGGGTAGTGGGTCTATTTTTAAATGGATTTACAAGAGGAGAAAACTTCCATTTTATGAAACGGAGCAAAAAGAAAAGTATTCTGAGTGCAATGGTTTTAAATGGAGCATCCTCGCTTTAGCAGCCCAGCAGCTCATTATGGAAAGCCGCTGGTTTTCTTTCATTTCCCATCTCTCCTGGTAAAATAAGGGGTTGGGAAGGAAGTGACAGGCATGAAATGAGGAATGACATGGAGGGTGATCGTGCGGGGTGGGCGCTGAGCTTTGGATAAGCCTCTGACAACGTGGGAATTAGCAGCGCCTGCTCTCACCACAACCACCGGCTTTGCCCCGGCTCTTAACAGTTGCTTCCAGTTGTAAATGTCAAATTTGGCTTCAAAAGGGGCTTTTGGAGGGGAGGGAGGAGCAGAAAGCTCATGCCTCGGTGTCTGCGAGTTCATCCGTGACGATCTCAGGGGTTCATGTGTGTTTTATTGATGAGTTTGTGTTAGTTGTACTGTGTTGGGTGTGTGAGGAGAAACTTCAGCATATGCCGAAGTACAGGTACAACTCCAACCTGCAGAAATCATAATTAACTGGCATTAATGAGCAATCAGCAGCAGAAGCTCTGCAGGCAGGTGCGTTGGGGACTGAGGCCAGGCAGTCTGAGGTGGCCGGGCTGGAAAGACCCTTTTCTCACCTTGATTTGGGTTTGATTTGAACCATCCCCAAATCTTCCAGCCTCAGCCCAGTGAAGCAGCAGGTCTCAGCTGGGTAGGAAGCACGGGGACCTTTTCTGCATCATCCTACCCACTGGCCCCTTATAACTAAACATCAGAGAACCAGTTGTTAACGATTTTTTTAGGGATGTGGTTTAGCGCCAGCATTAGGTTATTGGTTAGACTTGATGATCTTGAGGGTCTCTTCAACCAAAATGACTCTGTGATTTACAGTACATCATTTGGGTCTTACTTTTTTTTCCCAAAAGAAGACTTGTGGAGGGGAAGGCAGGGTTGGAGCTTAGAATTTCAAAATATGTAAAACGTCTTTTTTTTTGTTGTTTCAACTTCTGAAATCACTCTTCCAGGGGCACAGAAGGTCTGGTGCAGGGGTCTTTGCTGCAGCTCTCCTGCTGTGGTGGGACGTGCCGGGGCGGCTGGAGGAAGGTGCAGAAACAGGAGCATTACGGGAGGGGAAGCTGCATGTCCAGCACGTTTTTGGCTCACTGTGAAATTGCGGGAGGTGACACCATCACTCCCAAAGCCAGAGCTCCACAGAAGCTGAACCTGAGCTGCCTTGCAGTCGGAGCAGCCCTGGTTTTGCTCCTTTTGCAATGGCCACAGCACATCAGCTGTGGGTCCAACCTCAGCAGCTGCAGGGTCATGGTAGGAGACAGTGAGGAGCCAGCCAGCAAAAAAACCTGCGCGGGAGGGAGTTTCTTGGATATAATTCCCAGTTTTGCTGGGATCCTGCTCTGGAGAGGCTTTTCTTCTCATTGCTGCTGACATCTGCACAGACATCCTACACGCTCGTGCAGCTCAAGACACTGGAGCTCTCCCAGGCAGAGGAACTTGATAGGACGGTTTAATCCTTGGCCGCGACAGTGAAAATATCAAGGTCAAATGTGCACTGTCATGAAGGTTTCGTTTTTCCCCCCACACTCCTCTAACCTTTCCTTTTATATGAGACAGATATGTCAGCAGGGCTCCTCTCCAGCTGGTGGGGCTCAGCTGATGTTTCTGTCCCCATGGCACGTGTGACGTTTGGATGGTGTGAAGCCTCCTCTCCTCCATCCCCCCCAGCCAGGCATCGCTGCTCCCTGCTGTGGTCCCCAAAGGCAAGTGGGGGATGCAGCAGCATTGGGGCACACGCATCCCCCTTTGCATGGCCAAGAAACTCTCACAGAGGCTGGAGCACGGGGACTCCTGCGTGCCGGGGTCTCCAGCTGCATCCCATCACGCCCAGAGACAACGGAGCAATCCCAAAGTGTCTGCGTAGCCCTTGCCAAGCACAAACGCTCAGCAGCAAAGGGCTGCGTTGCATTGGCAGAGCCTTGTTCTCCTACAGAGCGTTCAAAGCCACCCTGTCCCTCGCTGTGTGCGTGCTTCAAGCTGTGGCTTTGCAAGGGGGAAGGTATCTCGTGCAGGGACAGCTGCGCCATGGGAGGTTTGGCACGTCGCTGGCAGTCCCGACAGGAGGAATGTGTCCTCCCCCTCCTCCTCAGAATGCCAGGGGGGCTGCCCTTCCTGCTCCCACCCCAGCGGGATCCCCGTCACCCACACCCCGAGCGTGGGAGTTGGGGGCAGGTGGGTCTGGCAGCAGCAACACGCAGCCCCCCTCGCCGTGCATGGGGTGAGATCCCAAAACGCTGCTCGGGTGGAAAGTCCTGCACAGGAAAGAGCAAATGCAGCAGGATGAGCCCTGCAGCAAAGGGGGTTCGAAGTCAGCAGCGTGTGGAGGTGGAGCTGGAGTCACTGAGGTCCTGCCAAACCCCTCTGGAAGCTCCTGATGTGAGGTGCCATTTAGGAGACGCTGCAGCCCCATCCAACACCATGAAAGCCACCGTGGCTGCCTCTTTGGATGTGCTGCCTGTGCTGACACTTTTTGTCTGAGGCTCAAAGTGGAGGTTTTACACAAGGTGGTATTTTTACTCTTGGTCTATGGTCAAGAAGGAGGACCTGCGGGAGTTTTGGTCTTTGGAATTTGTTTTTTTGCATTATTACATAGTGGGTTGAATGCATGAAACCATCTCCTTTCCTGAGCAAACCAGTAACATCCGCTGCTCTTTTGCTGCTGCAAAACTTGGTGCAAGCACCAACCATCTGGTTCCATCCAGGCGTGCCTGGACATGGGGACGTGGGGCATTCGGCTCCGTGTCACCCCGGTGCTGCTCCCATGCTTGTCCCCTCCTCAGCACAGCAGCAGCCGACGTTTCTGCTTAGCAAACCAGCCGGATGTGTTTGTAACTTTAGGAAGGCAGTGGAGAGCGTGTGTGCCCAGTGTGTGGGAAATCTATTGATATTAAACTAGAGGAGGTTCTGTTTAGCAAACTTTTGTCACTGGGCTTGCAAGGGAATGAATCAGCTGCAGCGCAGTGGGGACGTGAGAAGAAGGTGCGGGATGCAGGGCTTGTGTTTGTCACTGAGATGGGGGCAGCTTGGGTGGGCAATGCTGATCCTGGGTACGGCACCCCCCAAAATCCCACGTTCTTTGTAAGGGCAGCACCTCAGGGCCTCTGCTGTGTTGCCTGGGGCTGTTACGAATTGCGGTAACACTCATCCTAAACTTTAGCTTTTCTTTATGCATTTACCAGCAGTTGGAATAGCAATTCCTCCCGCAAGCAGCTCATTTAGCATCACCCCACGGTCGCACGTATCGTCCAGGTATGTTAACCACGCTGCGCTGCCGCGTAATTATTCTCCATCAGGTAGTGAACTTCCTGGTTAAATGAATTAGGAGTAATTATAGGTATCACAGCGTAATTGCAAGGTGACTGCTGTTTGCAGGATGACTAATTGCTGGATCCCGTGAAGCAGCTCTGCTGTGTGTACGCACACGCCGAGGTCGAGGAGCTCGCGTTTTGCTTCACCTCTTGCACTGGGGAGCTGGGCGGTCCAGCTGCTGTTCTGGGGTCGGGAAGCAGCGCAGTGACTCATCTTGATGGTGGAATTACAGACTTTTTCCAAAAGCTTCCTCCTGTGTCATCTGCCTCTTTTCAGACCTGGGTCTGTTTCAAATGCCCAGGGACTGGCTGGGATGGGGGAGGCTCACGCCTCCTTCCTCATCCCCATGGGCATCTCCACCTCTGCCCACCCGTGAAACAGCAGCTGATCCACGCAGGAACAGCGCAGTCCTTGCTTTAACCTCAGCCTAAAATATCTCCTTGATGTCTGTATGCTGCAAAATGCTTGCATTGTATTTGTGCACATTTTTTGATGCACTGGAGGAGCACTTTAGGACTGAGGGGTTTCCCCTAGCAGAGAAGAAAATTGCAGTCCTAATTCCTTTGATGAATTAATACTTTGCTGCGTGTTGCTCTATTCTCTCGCCCTGTCCCATCAGAAATGATGCTGGGTCTATAGCTGTGATTTGGTACCTGCCATAATTATCCGGAGTTTTCTGTGACTTGGAGCCAAGAGTTTGCTGCTGAGCTGGGCTCATTGGAAGCCTCGTGTTGGTGGGATTGGAATGACGGGAGCTCAGCTCATGAGTCTTGGAGAAGAAAAGCAGTGGCTGCAGCTCGGGAGCCAGCTGTTTCAGTGATGGACAACATCTGGCCTGGTTAAACAAAGCAAATAATCACGTTGTAATCGGCCAACCTGTGAAATACCTGCTTCTGTTGGGAAAATGCTCCTGTTGCTGGGGTTATTTTTGCGCCTGTGTGCGCTGCGCTTTGCAGCACTCTCGGTTCTGTTTCCTTGGACCGCTGGTGACATTCAGTAGCCAGCAAGCTTAATCACAAGAAAATATTTTCTATAGATCTTTCAGAATATCTACTTCAGCCTGAATTTCAAATAAACATTGCCATGTTTGGAAATCTCCCTGGTGCTCCCCCCCTCCCTCCATCCTCTCTGCGTGAACTTTTGCTAAAGGGTGACTCATCATAATCCCTTCCCTAACAACAGAAATACCAGGCTGAGCTGCCTTTGGGGATCTGGAGGGTCTGCACTCAGGTTTTAGATACAACAAAAGACAAGCCACTAGCATGCCTTTGACCACCAGATGAGTTTTCCCCGTTTTTTTTCCCTTTTTCCTCCCATTTTCTGATTTTTTGCTGTGCGGTTTGAGCTCCTACACAAGCAGCAGGAGCGATGCCCTGGGATGGATGTGCCGATGGCGATGCTGGGTGATCCCAAGCGTCTTTCCCCTTGGAAGGTCATTAAACACAGCCCAAGGCACGACCGGGATGTATTTATTCCCCCCTTTCTCCTCTGTGTAGTGAATTTAAATCTAAATGTTTAACTTATGGCTTTAATCCTCCTGGGCAGTGGGTTTGGGAGGTGCATGAGCAAAAAAAATTAGTGGAGGCCATTCTGCCGGTCACCCAGGCTCTTTAATTAATGCTCTGCAAAATTGCACTTTGATGAGGGATAACTTCGAAGGTATAATTAGAGCGGTGCAACAATTAGTTAGGCTTATGTTGGTGTGAGTATTTCCAATTCACAGCCAGCAAAAAGCTCACTCTTTGGCGATCGATAGATGCAAATCTGTGGACTCAGGTGCATCAAAGGGGACTGAATCAGCCAAATACATCTCAAAACACCTTATTTGTTTCTGCAAACAAGGGAGAAATGAAATTATGAGGACCCACCAGTGATGAAGGCATGTTTTCTTTGACAGCGGACTTCTTAATTAAGTTACATGTTAAGTGTTAGAAAAATCTGACATTTAGCATTTCCAGGGGAGTGCTGTTGGTTTAGTTAAGCCTGACAGCAGCACTCTGGATTAAACCTTTCCCAGCAAAATGCAGGTAGTGGGGAGACTTCCCAAAACCTATTTACTTTTTGATAAAAGCCACTAAAAATTCCCCCCAAGCCCAGAATAAGAGCTTCAATCTGTTACGTATGCAGTGCATGGCCAATTTTATCTGAGTTAAATCACTCCTCTCCTCTCCCCTCTCTCCATCCCCATCCCCGGTTCATCCTCTAAGAATGTTTCATTAGAAAACTGACAATTTCAAGCTCAAAAAGCTCCTTTTTAGGGTTTGCGCAGCGTGAGCCAGCCCTAATGATTCATAATCATAACCTGCCCTTGGCTGCAGTTTGTTTTCCAGCTCGTTTGGCCTTTTCCCATTGATCCCCCGATGATGTGCCCCGCGTTGGTCCCCGCCGGGAGGGTGGTTAGAAAATCAAATGTCTCCTGCTTTTCTTCTGGAGTGTTTTGCACAAATACACATGTGCATGTTGAGAGCGCTGGCCTGGAGAGTGGCTTTAATACTGTTCTGTTCACTGGAAAATACTTAGTAAGGAGAAAAAAGCATATAAAGAAAGACAGACTGTGCTGCCTTTAACATAGCTTATATTTCTTAATTTATTTCGCAAAATACAATATCCAAAGTTTCCAGCTGGCAACTTTTTCTCTTTGATGGCCTCATAAATCCTTTAAATTAAAATTCAGCGTTTTTGCCTAAATTGAAGTTAAAAATCTATCGATTTAGTAGAGAGAGGATGAAGTTAAATGTGTATTTGTATGTATGTCTGAACACTCTGCTTAAAAACATTTGGGCAAAGGCCTTTAAACGAAATAGTTTTGCATTCATCCTTCCTGTTTCTTGGCAATTCTCTGCTCAGTGGTAACACTGAGCTCTCCAGGTGGAGAACTTGAACACTGCCTGGAAAATTGTAGCTTCAAATATAGGCAATTGCAGAGATAGATGTAAAATAAATAGCTTTGCAAGAAGTGTGTGAGACTGCCTCCGTTTCCAATGCACAATAGCACAAGTCCTTTAATCAAAATTCAGGTTTGTATTTAGACTCGAGAGGTTAAATTTATCTCTGGGGGTGGGGAAAAAACCCGTCGTGTAAGACTTTCAAAATATTGAAGAAGATAACATGGCTGAGAACTGCCTGGAGAATTTGGGAGCGGTCCCAAAATTGGGGCTGAAAGGGGTTCACCATCATTAATGTGATGGGATCGCAGGGCTCAAACACCCTCCTGCACAGCACAAAGATTTCGCAGGAATCCGGGAGGATTCGTGGTGAATTCTTCACTCTGTGATGGTGCAAGTGGCCGGGCTGGTGGGTGTGGGGGTGGATGATGCTTCCATTGACTTGCTGCCAAAACTGTGGCTGCGGAAGGTGCCGCTGGCTCGGGAGGGGATTTTCCACGTGTGCATTTATTTCCCTGGGATTTTCGGGCTGCAGAGATGTGCTGTGCTGGTGCAGAAGGGCTTGCACGGTGCTGGCACAGAGTTGTACGTGGCCACCGAGAGCCAAAAAATAGGCGGGCTCAGTGCTAAAATATTGGGCTTGTAGCTACTGCCTGTCTTTGGGTTTGTCTCACATTTGGGGGGTTGATTTCTGGCTGTCACCGCATCCCCGTGCATTCCCTAATTGCTCGTCTGGCTCCATACGGTTATTTTAAGGATACCTCCTCTGTCAAAAACTGACACACTGGAAGAGCGTTCGTTGCTTTAGTTCCTTTCTGAATTTCTCGCGGCTGGTCTCAGCCAGGCAGTCGTCTGCTGGTCGGATCCGGGGCTGGAAGGGAAACAAGAATTCGTGTCTCCTGAGGCACTGAAGGGAGGAGGGAGCCCTTGGAGCCCCAAGCGCCCCGTCCTCCCCTCCACCAAAAGGGTGATCACCTTCCTCTGCCCACAGCCAGATTTTAACTTCAAAAATAGGAATTAAAAGAACGCATCTTGCAGTGAGAATCGTAGGGGCACAAACAAAGAAAATCCCAATTAATTTGCTTTAATCTGAGCCAGTGCTAGCACTCCCCATCCTCTTAAGATTAATTCATGTTTGCATTTACGCCCATAAATAGTCCTGCTGAATTCATAGGGACCAAACGTATGTGTTGGTAAAGGATGGAAGGGGGCTCTGAAGGATCAGCTGTGGCTTTACGGTGACAGCAAACCAGGGCACCAACATACGACTTGTAAATCGTCTGAAACTCTCTCTGATTTCGATGGGCCATCACCTTTCCTTGCCTTGATTTCCATGTTTGTAGTGAAGGGAATGGTGGTGTTGTAACTAAAAAAAAAAAAAATTAAAATGCACCAATGTTTCATTTTTAGATCTTTTCTCCCACTTTTCCACTCCCTCATTATTTAAGGAATATAGTCTATATATATAGATTTGAAGGTGAATACATATGCAGATATATGATGTGCATATGTGCACATGATGACCCAAGGTAGGTCAGAACTATGTTGTCCCTGAGGTCAAGACGCTGTGCCTGTTTTCCCAGTGGATGTGACATTCCTGTTGGAGCCAGCAGGGTGTTTTAGGCAGGGAGCCACAACTAATAAGAAAAGCAAAGCCAGGCCTGGGACTTTGTTTTTTGAGCTTTGCTCGTAGATCATTGCCGTGGAGCAAGCTTCAACACAGGGATGCGGCAGTTTTGGGGCAATTGGAAGGTAGCAGGGTTGGTGTTTTGGCTCTTAATTTGATCTTTCCAGTGCTCCAGCAATTGTATTTCACCTGCCCATGCTGCCAGGTTGAGAGCAGGTTTGTACCTCCCTTCCAGAGTGATTAGAAACCAGCTTCCCTAGAAACCTTCTGGGAACGTGTTTTAATTGGGGTCTGAACAATAAAATGGGAACTTCATAGATTATTATGCATATGTGACTTTTTTTTTTTGCTTTTACACCTTGTCAGCAGCTTGCAGCTATGGTAACAACACAAAGATGAAACAGAAAGTTGATTAAATCAATACATCAGACAAGTACCTAACATATACTCTACTTCTTCACCCCCCCAAATAGAAAAACTGCTGAAGAGGAAGATTGAGCTAGACTGCAGGGTGGTTTTTTTCCCCTGACAAGTCATTTGGGATCACTGTATTTATTATTTCAACTCTTGCTTTCTTATTTTTCCCCCTTTTTTAACAAAATTGAGCCTGTCATTTAGATTGCAATGTTTTGCATACTTTGAATGTCACAGGGCAGAGCAGGATAATGCAATACAAGTTGTTTGTTGAATTGTTGTTGTTGTTTTAAACTTAGGAAAATAGTCTTCCCCAAAGCGATTTAAACGCAGTGTTTTTGCCAAGCTCCACCTGTGCAAGGAGCAGCACGCAGGACTTGACCCCAAGTCTTTTTACAGGGACTTTCATGTTGCGAAGCAGCTGGGAAGCTGCATGCACCCTTTATATATTGCATTTCCTTAGCATGTTTGCAAAGTACATTGCAAATGCTCGTGATAAGCATGTCGGGCAGGGTGAGGGTCGCTTTGGAGGTGCCGTCCCTCCAGCCGCAGCTCCGGGGATGTCGTTCCAGCTTCACCCTGTGACTCCAGGGTTGAAACAGGAATCACATTCATCCCTCTGCTTCCCATCCCCGTGGCATGTGTAAACAATTACTGTCATCTTAAACCTCCCTTTGAATTTGTAAAAGCCCACTTTTAGCAGGGCTTGAGTTTCCCAAGGCTGACAGGAGGACAAACGCTGGGCAGAGCTGGTGGGGATGCGCACGGCGAGGCCGGGAGCCGCTGCTGGGAGCAGAGGGGTGAATCCAGCCAGCACACATCGCTCCTTACTTAGTCTGTGTGCTGGGACAGAAGGAATGCAGGATACGGCCTGCAGGACTGGCGGACAAAGCGAGTTTGTGAACCCTTAAAATAAACACGTGGTGTTTTGTTTTGTTTTGTTTCCTTTTGCAGTGCACAAACTGATTTTTACTCAGTTTAATTATTTTGGGGGGAGAAATTTGAAGTGACAAGAGTATACAACTGCAAGGAGCCTTAGCAACCCGAGTAATAAAGAATCTCGGATGAATGTAATTCCTGCTCTGTTTCTACCAGGAGACTAAATAAGAAATACCGAGAACCAGACTTCTCACTTGCTAGAAGCAGACAGGATTGGGGCCCCAAATTGAAAGCACATTCTTAAATCACGTTAATGGCCCCGGGATGCGGTTCCTCATTCAAGCTCCATTGTCAGCCATGGGAAGGCTCCGTGTTGGGGTTGGGCTGGAGTCAGTTTGTTCCTGTTTGGTAGAACCAGCTGGTAAAATCACAGCCAGTTCCCAAAACTGCATGTGTAAAAAACTGACATTGGCAAGTTCCGCTCCTGTGCTGTTCCCCAGAAGCAAACTCAGCTGGCATCTCCTCTTTGGCTTTTCCTGAAGATGGGGAAATCCTCATCTCTGACGGGGATGGAGGGATGGATGGATGGATAGGAGCCCTTCCTGACCCCATTGCTGGTCCCACTGCATTGCCCTGCAGCTCTCAGGCGAGGTGGCTGAGGGGCTTTGGTTTCTGTATGGCTGGGTGATGCTCATGTGAAACCTCACTGGGGTTGTTGAGATTTAGTATTGCTCTAAATCAGGCTGCAGCTTCCCTAATAGCAGTTCCTGGTCCTCCCTCAGCCTTGCTCCCAAAATGTGGATGCTCCTGTGCCCTGGAACAGACTGAAATGAGTCTCTTGCTAGTTCATGCCTTTTCTCTTGGGACACTTTTACAAAGTTGTATATGATTGGGAGTACTCTGAATTGTAGGCTGTTATAGAATTAGAGAGTTGTAGAATGGTTTGGGTCAGAAGGGACCTTTAGAGATCATCTAACCCAAACCCCCACCATGGGCAGGGACATTTTTCATTAGATCGGGTTGCTCAAAGCCCTGACCAGGCTGACCTTGAACACTTCCAGTGATGGGGCATCCAGAGCTTCTCTGTGGAACCTAGTCCAGTGTCTAACCACACTTATTGTAAATAATTTCTTTCTTATATCTAATCTAAATCTACCCTTTTTTAGTTTAAAACCATTACCCCTTGTCATATCACTACAGGCCCTGGTAAAAAGTCTCTCTCCATCATGTTACAGTTATGTGGTCATGATTTTGGAAGTGCTGTTGATGTGGTATCTATGAGTAGATTTGCCTCAAGTGATGTGATCTCTTTGGCAGCGGCTGGCATAAGGTTAAATCTCTTTATCTTTTATACATTTGTATTCTTCTGAAACATGGTTTTTAAAGTCTCGGCAAATGCATTCGGGCAGTTTCTTTAAATAACCAGGATGATAAAACATGATCAGTGGAAAGGCCATCTGTTCCCCTTGTGGTGTCACAAGAGTGGAAGTGCAACTTCTCTCCACACGTCTCTTCCTCCACCTTCCCGGGGTCTCCGGCCCAGGCCCCGCTGGCCATCGTACCCCTTTTCAAACCTCTTTTCCCAGCTATTTGTGTGCCCAAAACCCAGCTGGAGGAAAGGCTGCTCTCTCTGGTGCTGGCTGATGTACCAGGAGCTCTGTGTCCCTTTGAATTTCTCCATCGTTTGACAGCATTCACGTGTGTTTGTTTCACCCAGACCAGGGGGACCCGTTAACCTTAATCAAGGCAGGCAAATGAAAGGCTGAGAAATAATCTTGTTGAAGTGTTTAGATTTAAAGATCTGACATTAGAGAGAGTAAATGTCAAATTGAGTTTAAACAACAGAATAACACTTGAAGGGCCAAATTCTTCTCTGGTGCATATGGCTGCAAATCCACTTACTTCCCACAAAGAATTTGGCTGTATTTCTCAGCCAGCCTTGCGTCCCTGTTATGAATTGTGGGGATGCTGAAGGTCAGGGCAGCCACCCAGTAACGAACCTGTGGAGCTCCAGCTCCTCCAGCCATGGGGTTTCTCCTCAACCCACTGCAGATGCCAGCAGGAGCTGCTGCCTCTTGTGTCTCCTATGTGCCGTCAGACCAGCGAGAGGCTTTTTTTGCTCTTCCTTATCCTATAATCTTCCTTTTATTTGTATAGCCTCTGTATTTTCCCTGCTGTTTCCACCATACCTTGCTTTCTGTGTTGACTGGGTCTCTGTCCAGTGCATTTTCCACTATTCCCACCAGCCAGGATCCCTCCAAGTGCTCCCGGTTCTCAGGTGTCATTTTCCACCCGCCCGCACTCGCCCTTTAAGGATGAGCAGAGATGAGCTGCAAATTGAAAACCCTCTCTTTGAATCTATTTGTGTTTCTCCTGAAGGGCTTTTCGTTCCCATGCAGATGCTGTGCTCAGGAAATGATGTTTAATCATCCCTTGATTGAACAGAAAAACAGCGAATATGCTCACATTTGGGTTTTTCTCAGAAGCTGTTAGACAATTGATCAACTGATGAGAAACCTCATTTGGCTCAGTGGGAGCATGGTCTTCAGTTGGGAACTTATTTATGAGGTCCTCTAATGAAGATAGATGACGCTTATGGTACCTGGAAGAGAAAACAAAGCTTTTAATTGAGAGTGCAGGAAAGTAGTGGTTTTATTCTTATGTACAAGCCCCAAGAAAGCACCTGAAAAAATATTAGGACCCTGATATTGCCTTCAGGTGTGCAGGCTTGAGATTACTTCCAAAGGCTTTCAATGAAAATTATTGCATGTAGCGGCACCCACCGCGAGCCTGTCGAAGGCAGCGGTCCTCACAGCTCTATGGAGGGTGAGTGGCAGGAGCAGCATGGAAGGAACATTAATTAAAGAGCGCTTATGAAGTAATTGGCATTAAACATCACTGGAGCTGCCTTGCTGAAGAGTTGTAATTATTGCAGAACACGGTTGCCGGAGGCTATGCAGAAAATATGTTGTTGCAGAGCACAGGAGCAGCCCAGGGAAATAGAATCATAGAGTGGTTGGGAGAGATCGTCAAGATCATTAAGTCCAACTATTAACCCAACACGTTAAATAGCAGAGGTTGGGAGCAGAAAACCGGTGCTGCTCATGGACTTTCCTTTGGGAGCTGCTGCATCCACCCCAGGGCTTGCTGAGGCCAACAGGTGTGTTGATGAAAGGGAGAAAGTTTGTGAGATCTTGTGGAGATTAAGCAGAGGGGAAGGTTCATGTGGGTTCGGTTGTGAGAGCTTGACAAAGAGGTGGCAGGGAATGGGCAGAAGGTGTAGACATGTTGGAAAAACAATATTGCTGGTAGAGAGGGGGGTCGTGTGTGTGGATCACAAGGATGAGCTTAACAGGTTGAACTGAAGATGCAGTGGGATGGTGCATGACTATCAGATAAAATAATAACCTTGTCTAAATGTGGGGTTGGGCATGGTCCAAACTACCACCATTTTCAGGTCTTTTTGTGTGTTTACAGGTTTGTTTTTCCGATTATTATGTTTTATGTTGGGATTATCTGAAGAATTTAGGGGTGGCTTAGTTAGAGAAAAGGGTTAAATTTTGCTTCCCCCACCACCAAACAAATCCACGTTGGATTCTTCATCACCTGAAGCTGAGCACCCAGCTGGATGGGCAGCTCTGGCTGGGTTTGTAGCCTTGCGGTGGGTCTGTTCTGCAGGATGCTGAGGGAGACACTTCTTTAAAATCTATGTCTGTATATAGCACAGAAGAAAACAATTTGGTTTGCATAAAGAGAAGACCACCATCCGAAGAGCAGGCTGGTTCTGGTTTGCTCACTGGTGGCATTGCAGCACTTCATTTCACCGCGAGCACTTTCGGAGTAACTTGTTATTAGAGAATAATCACACACTACTCAGTGCGAGTCAGGCCATCGACATTTGCGAATTAGGTTCTGCAAGCTTATAATTTGGGGTGATATAACAGCAATGTGCTCTCCTGCAGCATAGCTCCCATCCCGTGCGCCGCATTCCCACTCCCATATTATCTTCCAGGGCTTTCCCCCGTGCTCTGTCCCTTCTCCAGGCAATTACTCAGCTGTTTCTCAGCTGTTCATGTAGCATGTTGCTGTCGGGGATGAGAAGGCAGTACTTCTGCTCCATGGGTAGAGGTATTACTTCTATTTTTCTTTTTTATGGCTGGGATAAGCTGCCCCCGAGCTGCTGGAACAGCCGTCGGTCAGGGACAGCCAAGCGCCTGGGTCCAGAGGGAGCGGTGAATTGCATGGCTCAGGGTGATTATTTATGTTTTGTGAGCCTGGCATGGCTCACATTCACTTCACAAAATGTGGCTCTTTGGAGGTGCCTAATTAGGGAAGGACCAGTAGAATGAAACTGATCCCCTTAGGCTTGATTCCTAACAAATCCTGGCGCTCCCTGAGCGGTTGCTGCTTTTCACGCCGTGTTCAACCCGAGGCTGATGAATGAGGACCTGCTTCCCTTCCTCACCTCTCTAATCTACTGGGAAGCCCGTTTGCAGTTACTGTTAGATTTGGTTTCAACCTCTTTTTTTCTCTTTGTTTTTTGTATCTGAGGGCATCCCGTGCTCAGCCACACGTGCTAACAGCCTGTTATTATTGCTGCTTATCAGACCATGCCCCCGTGGCTCCGTGAGTCGATGCTTTTCTTTTCCTGATGGAGTCAAAAACCTGAGTTGCTCTGAGAGGATTCTTTATGTTGACCACAAAGTTTTCCAAAACCTGCAACCTGCTTATTTATCCTCTGCAAGGGGGGACGGGGATAAAGCCATGGCACAAGAGGGATGCTCTGCTGGGCTCTGCCTTGGGAAGGAGGTGGTGTCACTCGGGCGCATTTCTGAAACGCATACCTTGCAGGTTGATCTCAGTTCGATTTTGAGGCAGTAAAAGCTTATTTACCTAGAGAAAGAAAAGCAGCAGCAATAATCGTTGTCATCTGGCTGTGTGCGAGGCTTTAATTAAATACCCGTTGTTGTTCCTATTAGTTGCTTTTACAAAACTGGCACCTTTCACACTGCTGAATTGCTTTCACATGCTCTCAGGAGGGAAAGCCTGATCAGGTCAGTCCCACCTGTGCTCCCCTGGCTTTTCTTGTTAGTTCATTTGTCTTCGGAGGCATCTGTCAGTACATCAGTACATCAGTCCTTACAGGCACTGAAGGAGCTCTCCCGTGTTTCTAGAGCTCGGGCAAGATTCAAGCAAAGGCAAAAGCTTCTGTGTCCCCTTTGCATCTTCCAAACCCGGTGTCCTGGTGCAAAGCCCTTGGCTTCTCTTGCCCTGCAGCTTTGCACATCATGTCATGGGTGCCTCCCCAGGAGCTCTGCCCAGTGATGGGCAGGGTGGTGATGATGGGCTGCACGGAGGAGCTGCTGGGCAGGGTCTACCCTGGGTCTTAGTCCATCTCTTCATGTTTTAAGGTTTCTCTTTCTGCTTCAGTGCCCTTTGGGGAAGGAGGTCCCCGCATCTTGAAGGCACAAACCGCTCCCTTGGTCCTTTTGTGTCCCCTCCTCTGAATGCCATTGAGATGTGAACCCTCAGAAGCAGGACCCTGCTCCTCTGTGCCTTCTGGTCCAGATCAAGGCAAGGGATGGGTGATTAAGACCCAAAATCTGAGCCCAGCCATTGTATCCATAGTCCTCTAATACCTTAAACAGCTTTGTGACCTCAGGGAACAACTGGCAAGTAACGTGTTAATAATTTCCTGCCATTTCCTAATCTTGCAGGATCCTTTTCAGTATTTCTCCTGACCTCAGAGTTATGCTCATTCTTTCATGGTGTGGTGTGGCCAATTGCAGCTCCCAGGTGCATTGGGAGACATTTCAGCACTGAATTGTTTCCCAATGCGCCCGTTGAGTTTCTCTTGAGGAAAAAGTGATGCTGGGGGTTCCTGAAAAAGTTCCAAATTTAAAAATAACAAATGGATTTGGGGAAGATGCATTGTATTTGTGCGTGTTTCCAAACCTGAGCTGTGCAGAGGGAACCGCTCGACTTGGCTGTGACTGCTTTGCACGTTCATGGGAAACAAAACTATGTGTGTGCAATGAGATGAACCCAACCTAATGCCTCTGAAGTGCCGGTTGCTTTTCACAGATCCAACTGTCTGCTGATTATCACAGGAGCGAGTTGTTATCTCGCTGTTACGTGTCAAGTTTGGAGAGTAAACAGAGCGTACGTTGTGCGGCACCGTGTAACGCTCCCACCCTCGGCAGCGGCGGAGCTGAGAACGTGGAGGGAGCTGCTCACCACCGTGTCACTGCGGTCGCTGCCGTCTTCTCTCTCCATGGCTTGGGGCAAGAGATGTGCTTTTTTTCTTGGGACACACACATATCAGGGTTTCCCCAGGGTTTACATTATGTGTTTGGCTTTGATGGGGCATCTTCATGACCCAAGAGGTCCCTCCTTGTGCTGTCAGCCCTAACATGCTCCAGCCAAGGTGGTGGGGGAGAGCTGGAGCATCCAGACCCCCCCAGGGTGATGGCAGTGACACCTGCTCCTGGGGCCGGGTGGCTGCACAACCCCTGTAATCCACACTGTGCCCTGAACTCCAGCTTCTCTTCACATCCGCAGCTGCTGCCAGAGTTGTGCTTGCTCGGGGCTTTTCCCACGCACTACGTTTTTATGTGATGTTCAGTTTCTCCAAGCTGCTTCAGCCTAGTTTTTTTTCTTTACTTGCATAAAAAAACGAGTGTTGGCTCCTTGAGTCACCCTGCACCCCAGAGAATTGTTGGTCCCCTTTGCCACAGGTGCCCCAGAAAGCACAGTTGGTCACGGTGGTTTTCTTCTTGCAGAAATTTGCAGCTCAAAGGAAAGGAATGAATGGAGTGAATATTCCATGTTTTCAGGAAAAAAAAAGGTTGACTGTAAGAAACCCAAGCCTCCAAACATCACGCAAAAACTACAGAGAATGGCTTTACCTTTTCAGATGAGAAATGGGTCTCCTTTCTGGAGAGAGAACTCTTCAGAGGTGTTTTTGTTTCATTCACAAACCCACTTTTCCTTTTTTTTGATAAAAGCTCCCTCAGAAAATTTCTGACCTTTGCTATGGTGGGAGATGAGCTACTGAAAGACAAACTCCTCATAATAGGCAAAAAGGTGAAATAAGGAGGCAAATAATGAAATATGTCAGTTATTTCATAAATTTTGGGCAGCCAGAAGAAGTCCATCCTGAAGACTGAGCTATGTATATAATTGTGAGCTATGTATGTAATTGAGATTTATGGCTCACAGGAGCGACTGTAACCAAAATGCAGAAGAATCCCTGCCCTGCCCCTGTGCCAGGTTCTCACGGGCTGACATTTCAAAGGGGGAAGGATGCTGAAGTGATTTCTCCGTCACTGCTGCTACTTTTCTGCCACCGAGCACATTCACATTCCCAGTGTCACACAGAGATAACTGAAAAGCTGTTCTGGGCTTGTTTAGCAAAATGAAATGGTATCTCCTTCAGCCTTTAAGGAAAAGTCATGTCACTAGTCAAGTATAAAGAATTGCTGACCCTTGTTGCTGAGATAAGGGTATAATATCAGGCTTTTTTCTTCCCTTCCTGCTCAATAGAAGTTAGGAGTGTGCCTGCCTAAAGACACAAATCAAAGCCCGTCACTGTTACCTTGAGTGAGACAACGCTGTCAAGAACAGAAAGACCCTGAAGAGCGGCTGGTTTGCAGAAGCTGGTGGGACCCCATCCTCAAGTCTTCGGCACCGGGACCCCTGTGCATGGCAGGAATCACCCTGCCGGGGCTGCTGCCCATGGTGTTCAGCGTAAAGCCCAGTGCTTGGGCTGGTGAAATCCCGGCTCCTGCGGTTTTCCACCTGCCATGTCCCGCTGCCATTCCAGCGGGTGGAAAGAATGCCCCGGGCCCGGCGGGATCTGCTTTTATCAGCGCAGATACTGGATCCCCTTTTGGAAACTCTGCTGGGGAGAGGAAGATAATACAACAAGAATGTGACAGTGAGAAGGAAAGGTAAAGCAATGAGAAAAGACAACGCCTGACAGCCCAGGATGGAAAGAGATACTTACAGGAGGAGATAATTCCTATCTTTATGCCCAGGGAGGTTTCTGTCCATTAGTCACTTTAACATTAGTAAGAGTTGTGTGGCCAAGTCCTAAAGAGCAGCTTATTATGAAGAGTGCAGGCTGCTATAAAACATGTCATCCAGAGTGATAGACTTGCCTCGCAGCTCTGTTATCCCAGAAATGTGATGATAGAGAGAAATGAGGGCTGCAGCCTCTGCAGCTGCTCGTCGGGAAGAGGCATCTGGCTCGTACTCGACTGCCGGTGGCACCGCACTGCCCCGTGCTCCTGCTCGCGCCCCAGGACCCCTCGCTGCCATCGGCCCCACTGCTGGCTGCCTTTTGGGAGAAGCTGCGGAGCCCTCCGGCATGGCTGGAGAAGTGGGAATTTGAAATTCTTCATCCCAGTGTGCCTGGAGGAGCAGGGCACCCAAAGGGCTATCGGTGGAGGAGCATGAAGAGCTCCACGCTGTTGGGTTCGCTCGCACGAGCTCATTGTCGCTGGGAACGTCCAGCTTTCACCAACCACCCGTCGATGTGTTGTGAGCTGGAGGCCTCTGTCCAGGTCCTGCAGACCACCCGCCGCACACATCCATGGGGCTCCGTGGTTTCCTTACAGCAGATGGGAGAAGCCAAAAGAGCGGTCACGCTAGAGGTGCTGGACTCCATTTTCCACACCTGTGTGGTCAGCTGAGATACGGTGACATTTGATGCCTCTCTCTGCCCTTACTGAGACCAGCAACTCAACATCTGCTATCACTAAAATGCCTCTTGGAAGGAAACCTCCCTGCTGCCGGGCAAGGCCTGAGCTCTGCTGACTTCCAGCGCCATCGATGACGGTGACGTTCCTGAATTAATAAGAGCATTTCAAGTCCATGTGTGGTTGCCAGCCTTGGAGGTGTTGCCAGCTCTGTTTTAATAGTGAAGCTGGGCTGGCAGATTGCAAAATTATTCCAAGGAGAAAGCCGTGCAAGGAGGGGACACGATGGAGCCATTTTGTGTCACACGGTGAGCTTGGGTGGGGAGTGGGAGCCTTGAACAGCAGTCGCAGGTTTTCTGCAGCCCTTTCAGCTTTGGGTCTCCCAGTGCTTCATGAAGGAAATAAGGATCATTGCTTCCATTTTTCCCAGTGGATAGAATTGAGCAGGAGACTTGAGCTGAATTATTTGGGGGTAGGTGTTTGTGTCTGCTGCTTTTGGATGGACTCGCCAATAGTGCCCAGTGGAGGAAAACAGAATCTGGGGGCTGGGAGATAGCGGGTGAGTTGGGCTGATGTTTAAGAAAAAAAACAAGGGGTTGCCTGTGAGCGGAAGAAAAATGATCCCTGATTATCTGGGCTTGTTCTCGGTGCTTTGGAGTCAATAGCTCATTCCTCCCCATGCGAAGGTGGCGGAAGACAGCCGTGTGGTTACTTCAATAACTGGAAAAGAGAAGCCAAGAGGGAGAATCCAGGGCTGCCGCCCACCTCCTGCAGCAGTTTGTGGGACTATTTGATGGTGCAAAGAGCCACCCGATAAGACTCGTGCAGGTCTCACCTGAGGGATGCTCAAGTGCAACTGGTGCCTCTTGTCCCCACGCCTTCAGGGGGACCCGTGACAGCAGCAGCCCCCTCGTCTCGCCCACAGACACAGGTTGCCCTTTCCATTTTGGCAGCTGCCAGGTACTTTTAAAATGCTTCACCAATGTTCCTTTGGTAACACTTTAAGATGCAGATCGCAACGTGTGTAGGAGAAATATTGAACTCTGCATCCAGCCACTTAATTACACGGGGAGCCACCGTCCCATTAGCACATTAAATGCGCGGCTATCCCTGTTTCTCAAATGCAGATGTTATTTTTAGCTCTGACATGTTGCAAGTATCAAGTAACCGGCAGGATCGGGTGCTCTCGACACGGTGCCGGGGAATTCACATGGGGGAACCCTTGGGATTGACTGTGTAAGTTAAGAGCAGCCCCAGCTGCCAAGGATGAGGCTGGATTTCCCTCTGTCCTGACCGGCTGCCGCTGCGTTCCCGGTGGGTTTGGGTTTGCTCTGATGTTGAGCTGGACTGGTCCCAGAACCTGTTGTGGTTCTGCCCAGCATTTGAGGGGTCTAACCCAGCATCACTTGCTGGGAACTTGGTGCCACCTCCAGCGGGTGGTCATGGGTGCAGCAAGGCTTCTCTCCCCCCATGCTCCATGCAGAATTCCCAGGAATGACCAACACTGCACAAAATTACTTATGCTGAACGTTTTAAAGCAAATGGGAAAAAAAAAGATAAATGAACTTTGTTCAGTCTGTGGCAAACTGGGTTCATTATACCTCCTTCTACTAGCCGCTCATTGTATTAATTTGTCCACCTGCTTTGAAGTGAGTGCAGTGGTACGAGGGGTTTTCTCTTTCCTCTTTTCAGTCTAGGAAACTGGGGAAAAAAAAATCAACTGGGAAATCTAGGCCATCCCATTGTGGCTCAATCTGGGTCTTGAAACCGTCAAGCTGGGCTTATGTGAAAGTGGGCATTTCTTTCTCTGTCTCATTCTTCTGAGTTTGTTTTGATTTTATTTTATCCAGTCATCTGGAACAAGCAGGCGCAGAGGGGAGGTGAAAGCAGAGAGTGCTGATAATAGTTCTTCAGCAGCAAGTTGGGCATAAAATAGCTTTATCTGTGGGGTTTTGTCCTTTTTTGCTCCCGTTTGCTGCAGTTGAAAGATATTTGCAGAGGGACCAGGGCAGGCACTGTAGAAAGGCTGGTTATCCCTGAGCTTTGCAAAGACGATGTGCTGGCAGGGGTTGCACCCTGCGAGCCAAGCGGCCCACCCCAATAGTTGATATTTTGCTGGAATTCTTTTCTGCACATTGAGCATCATGGAGAGGCTGTTGGCAAATGCTGCCGTGTCCCTTCCTCCAAGCTGCATCCACCCCGCCCCTGTGCTGGTCACTGCCCCAAAAGCATCTGGTCTTGGAATAAACACATCAGTAAGTTGAAGGCCAGACTGTGGTGTTTTTTGCCCCAAATATCCCAGCTGATGGCCACCCTGACTTGGGTCTTTACCCCCAGAGGATTTCCATTAGATTTTGCTACCTACAAACCCAGAGCTTGCTGCTGTGGTGGAAACTTGTTCCCTGCAGGCTCTGAATCCGGCGCTTGCAGCTGCTTATAGTTCATTTTAATCATGTCATTAGCCCAAATCTTCACAGTTCCCTCCTCTTCGGGGATGCAGGATGCTCAGAGGTGTGGGATGCCTGCTTGTTTCCCATGGGATGGAGAGACACAGATCCCCTGTGCTCTGCGTGTCGCTCCATGCCCTCTCCGACATTAGTTCACCCTTTTCTATCTGAACCTTCTTTAAGCCCATAATGTGGATTTTTCCACCTTCCCCCAGCCTGTCTGTTATCCCTGCAAGGTCTCACAAGGTGGCAGTGTTATTGCTAGTCCACCCGTGGGTTGCTTGGTATTTGTTCAGCACAGTAAATATATGTTTAAAGTCAGCGTTGATATCGGTTATGATGCTGCAGAGTGTGTTTTATAATATAGGAGGAAATACTGGGCGCAGGTGGCTGAGAGCAGCTCGTCCCTGTGTCCACCACAGAGAGCTTGCGTGGTTTGTCCCCCAGGATCCAGTTGAGCACAGGGGACATGGGACATCACCAGCACTTCTGTCTCCTGGGGACTGGGAACCACTTGACATTAAAGCAGCCAGAAATGTTTTCTGCAACTAGGAAGCCAAACCTCATCTGCACCATCGTAGCGAGGTCCCTGACCATTAACAGAGGCAATTGTTGTCACTGTTGTCTGGTTTCTATGTTGTTCTGTTTCCCTGGTTTTCCAAAGGAGCTGGTGAGCAGCAGCCACAGCAACACAAGTGCACTTGTGTGAGCACAGCGGACCCGTTTGTTCCGAACGCGTTGCCTGGGGCTACTGCTGCCTCCCCCGAGGGGAGAAGCAGGTTTGGGGAAGGAGGATGAGGATGGGGATGGGATGCAGGGGGATGGAATGGTGCCGCTTTTCGCATGAGCACAGCAGCTCGGCAGCGATGCAGGTCAGCTCAGAGCATGGGGTGCAGAGGGCACCCCAGCACCAGGGTGCTGGCAGAGAGCTGAGAGCTGCCCCACAACTCAATACCAACATGGAAATGCATTATTAACGGGCAAAAATGGAGACCAGTATCAGCTCAGGCTCTGGGAGGCTCAGAATGAGGAGAAAGCCCAAACTCTGCTTGTGTTTTCTATAAATGTACCTGTCCCTCTGCTGCTCCCTGGTGCTTTGAAGCAAAGTTTTGGGCTAGAGAATGGACACAGCATTATTCTCAGCAGTATTTCCTGCGTTTATCTGCTGCTGCTCTGTATCCCCCATTGCTGTCTCATGAATGCTTGAATTTCATACTGTGTGGGTGCACAGTGCTTGGGACTCTCAGGGTCAAAGTCCTCAGGAATACTGGGGAGATTGGTGGTTGGTGTGGGATGTTGAGGCAGGAGGGACCTGGGTGGGTCAAACATGGAGGTTGCACTACTGCCGGACACATGGACACCATCCTGGTGCTGCCACATGGCTGGGCAAGTCCTCCTGTGCCGTTGGAGACCCCTGTAAAATCCCCAAAGGGAACACAGTAAACCCCAGCTGGTGCAGGGCTGCATGCATCACCAGGGTGGTGGGGTGTCCTCCCTGCCACCCCAAATCTGGCACAACGGGTGAGATGGTGCATCATGCAACAGAGAGCTTTACTCCAACACCCAGCGCTGCTGCTGCCTGAGTCAGAGCCAAAGATCCCTTGGTGGGTCCCCCTTTTGCCAGCTGCCTCCCCAAAAGACAAGCATTGGGCAGCGGCAGGTGTTGGGGCGCTGGGGTGAGATGTGCACCCTCAGCTGCCTGCACGCTGCCACTTTCCAGTGATAATGAACTTTACGGCGTGCAAAAGCAATTTCCCATCTTTGCAGCTCCATCTGTATCGTGTATTGATGGAGCAGAGATGAGGTAGCTGGGCATCACTGTTATTTACTTTAGTGAAAAGCTTCTGTGTGTCTCTTGCTATAGTACGACAGGATTACAGTTTCAGAAAGCATTTAGCTTATCATGTGCCCAGCCTAACAGATTTTAGCCTAAAATGCTTAGCGTTGTGCACGTGCATAAGTGCTTGGGAACCCATGGGAGTGTGTAAGTGCCGAAACATTTTAGGTCTAAACCATCATGAACACCCAGTTGATCTCTAAATCCTTGCTGTTGCTGAATGTTGGTGGGAGTAAACGTCATTTTGAATGGCTGAGCCTGCGCCGATGTGTGGTTGGGGGTCCCTGGGAAAGGCTGCAGAGGGGTTTGGTGATTGTCCAAGCTCCCATCAGGCAGCAGAAGCAGCAGAGATGGGGGCCATGGGACTCCCCTGTGAGTCCCTGTTGAAACACGCAGCCCCGGAGCTCGGCGGTGGCCGCGATGCTCTGCTCGGCGGCCACAGGCACGCACACATCTGCCGGCCAGAGCTCTTGGCTCTTCGCTGGGTTTCTTGTTTCTTCGGTGTGAAACCAGCTTTTGTAACCCTGGGGACTCCTCTCGAGCAGAGGGGTGACTGGGAGCTCTGAACAGCAGATGCTGGAGAGCTTTAATGAAGAGCAAGCTGTAGGTTTTGGGGGTTTTGCACCCTATGTGCCCATCTCCCCATGGGCGAGGGGGATGAAATCAGAAGCGCCCAACACTCCTACCATAGCGGCCATGCAAGGGATGGGCAGATAAAGCATTAGACTCAAAGCATTAGAATTGGACTCCTTGATAGGACAAGGGGTGATGGTTTTAAACTAAAGGAGGGGAGATTCATGTTGGACATGAGGAAGAAATTGTTGCCCCTGAGGGTGGTGAGAGCCTGGCCCAGGTTGCCCAGAGAGGTGGTGGATGAACCATCCCTGGAGACATCCCAGGCCAGGCTGGACGGGGCTCTGAGCAACCGGAGCTGGTGAAGATGTCCCTGCTCATGGTAGGGGTGGCACTGGGGGAGCTGGGAAGGTCCCTCCAACCCAAACTATTCTGTGATCCTTCTGGGTTCCTTCCAACATGAGATGCTCTGTGATTCTGTGTTTGACAAGAAGGAACTTAATACCTTCTCTTTTTATACTGAATAAATAATAAAAAAAAATCCCCTCTCTGTGGGTTCCCATAATTTAGTGGCACCAGAGGAGCAGGTTTCACCTTCAGCATCCCACTGCGATGCTGCAGTCGGTGGCATGAGCCTGCGGGGAAGGGCCTGGTGCCTCTATCCCATTGCGAGGGCTGGAGTGGTTTGCTCCTACCCATCACGTGAACAACAGGGGACCCAGAGAGCTGGATTAAATTGCGACAAAGTTGGGCTTTCTCCAAGCTTTAGGCTTCTATCTCAGCCGTATGGCCAAGGACACCACTAACTTCTCTCCAGCCTCCCTGCAGAAGGCATCTTGTGATGCCTCATGTGCATCGCTGTAGGGTTTTCAGCGTCGTTACACTCGTTGCCGATAAGAGTAATATATAATATTGATGTAGATCATTCGGCAGTGTTAAAGTGCTTTTAAATTGATGATCTGAGCATCAGAACAAGTGTCGGTTGTAAAATCAAACCGCTGCCATTCTGCGGTATTGCAGGCTCAGGCTGAGCCAAGATTTTGAAGTAAAAGGCAATTTTGGGGACTGCAGGGCCGGAAAGAGTTTTTCAGTCAACCTCTTTTGAGTAAAATTGGTTTGTTTTCTCTAAATTAATATATATGCTTTTCCAAAACGTGTCAATTAAAAAAATCCTGAAGGAGATTCACAAAATAAACACCTTTTCTTTTCTGAGTTTGGTTTCGTTGGGTATTTCAGAGCTTTCCTTTAAGAATTAGAGGCTTTTTGTTGGGAATTTTCCATGGAGATTGTTTCCCACATGTTTCTTCGTGCCGTTTTGTAGCATGTCAGAAGTGGCAGAGCACAGTGTTTTATTATTGCACAAAGATGAGGCGTTGCTCCAAAACCTTTCAGAGGGTGCCGTGTTATGGGACTTTCCAGGGTATAGCATTGTATGGAGAACAAATGTCCCTGGAAGTCTATAAACTTCTGCTGCTTTATCCCTTGTCCGCTAAGTCCCAAAGCTTGTTAAATCCAAAGGTTTGTAGCAATGGTTTAATGTCTTAAGCATTGACCCAAATTACCTGCTATCTGTCCTATAAGTGATTAGAAACGGTGCGGCTTGGGGAAAAATCGTCTCTTCTACAAGCCTTCCCATGGCCTGACAGTTCTGCATTTACAAGTTTTATTGGTTTAGAGTGCATTTGATAGCAACAATTCAACTTTTACTTATTGTAATGCTTTTTTTGCAAGCAGATTGGTTTGGTTTGAGTTTGTTTTTAAAAGCCTCATTCATCTCTAATCCAGAATAATACTATCTCCGTGGCTTTTACCGTGATTAAATAAGGACAGCCTGTGACGACACTGAGCAATTTGGTTTCCCAAAGTATATTGGATTTAGCACCGAGTGAGGCTGCTGGGCCATAAAAGGAAGAATTTTGGTGGGCTGGTTTGGGCAGTCCTGAGTTCTCCCTGAAGGTCACTGTCGTACAAGTGCTCCATAATTAAAGGGTGGAAAAGAAGAGCCTTTTTCAATTGGTTTTAGCCCCATCTCAGGATCTATTACACTAAGATGCACAATGTTCCCCACCCACAATGCAGGAGCTCTGAAAGTCACAGGGTTTATTTGCTTAAAAGCTTGTTGGTGATGGGAGAAGGAGTGGGGTGACTTCTGTATTGCCATGGCCGTGGGCTTGTCCATCATTGAGTAACTTCTCTGCAAAGCTCTTAGGATCACACATTGCATCTCCCGTCCTCCCTCCAGCACCTCCCGCACCTGCTCCGCTCTGGAAGGGAGATGCTGAAGCACCCATGAGTGATTCATTCCCTGTGTGATCTCCCTCCAGCCTCGTTATGTCCCACTTTCTTTGTGCTTAATCAGTGGATAATCTCTGGCTTTTGGTAAGGTGCTATAGGATCAACCTGTTGGCATCTTGAAGGTGCTGTGCTGCAGGGATGTGCCTGAGCCCACGGCATCGACGGGCGATGAACCCACCGAGCACGGCAGAAACATGTAAGTACAGCAGAGAAAATAAGTTACTGGGAAAAATAAAGTGCCTGCTTATCATTATTGCTACATCTCCTAATAGCAGGGCACTGTAAGTTGCCAAAATCCTCCACTGGTGGAAAGTAATCCAGGGATGGGGCTTATTGTGTCTGCTTGGCATAAACTCACACATCTCTCCTGATATCTTAAAGCTCTTCCAATCCAGATTCCTCATGTATCTGTAAAAATGTGCAGTTTTTCAGGTCTTTTTTTTGCTTCAGTTCTGCCAATCCCTAAAAAAGATGAGGCTTATCTTCAGCTGCGAGGGATTGGGTGAGGGTTTGTGTGTCCTCAGGCTTGGGACCAGGACTCTCAATCTGTGTCCCCGAAGCTCACAGTCAGTTTGGAAAGGCAGACACGGCTCCCATCAAACTCCGTCTCATTGCCACGTCTGCCACCAACTCACAAAACCAGAGGGAAATACTGTGGCATGTCTTCAGTGTCCTGTTTTCCTGGTTCCCTGGAAGATGGTTGGTAATTATGGCACGGATTCTCCGTGTCCGCGGTGTCATTAGGAGCTGTCAGAGATAATGGAAGGTGATGGTGGTGGGATGAAAGCAAAGACACTTCTTCTGCTTCTCTGAGTGTAGTTGCCCTTTAGGTAAATGATAGTCACTTCCACAGCAATTTGTGCTTTCTGAAGTGTGTTTGATTAAATTAGCTATCCCTCTTCCAGAAGCAGGAATAATTAATCTATCAGTGACCTGAGTGCTGGCAACTTTGTCACTTTGCTGTCAGCTCTCAAAGACATCTCCAAGTGGCTGGGGAAGGGAGAGATTGTTTTCAAGTCCTTATTTGTATGAATCCTGAGAAGACTCCTTGGGGCATTTTCTCTTTGAAAATGTTTGATTTCTGAAGCCTTGACTTAGTGTGCGGTGGGGCGGGCGGCACATTTAACGCTGAAGCGAGGCGTATGTCTTGTATTTTGTTGAATCAAGACCACATCTCATGGTTGATAGGCCGGGCCACTAGATTCCCTTTTTTAGGTGCTGGAGGGAAGCATGACAAGCAAACCCTCCTGTTGAGCGAAGTGCAGGACGGGTCGTTGTCATTGTTCATCTCCGGGCGTTTCTGAGTCGGGAAACAGCAGTGGCTGCCAATGGTGGGAAGATGCTGGTCCTGGTCCAGCAGCTCGTTTCAGAGCTTCATCTCCGCTGTGGCTGCAGAAGCTGCTTCTGACATCAAAACAGGATGATGGGTGGCCGGGATCCTGCCACCAGGGCAGCCTCGGTGGCCTTGGCCAAGGCTTCATGGAGGTGGGCACCATGGCCACCGACTTCCACGTGTCCCGGGGCTTTGCCAGCAAGGTCAGCTCATGGCACACCGCTCTGCTGACAACGAGGGAAGTAGGCATGAAGTCTTATTAAATTGAAAGCATATTTAAACTGTTTTCTGAGCACTACTTATGAAGGAGCACGGATATTCAGAGCATATTAAACTGTCAAATTTAATAAATCTTAGGCAGCATGGCCATGGGCCAACACCAATGCATATTTTTTTGCTACACCATTTAATTAAGAGTGAGTATTGTTCTTTAAGCTTATTCATTGTTCATCTGAAGCAGAGTGCACAGTAAGAGCCATGGAAATGAGTTGGTTCAATAAATTAGACCTGGCTGCTGTTATGTTTTGTTCGGTAGCATTGACTCTTAACCCAGAAAAAGGAAATACTGTGGAAAAGATAAGGGCATAACAGGGAGAAAATAGTCACGGTGCCATGACGGAGGAATCGGTGCTGCTCGCTCCATTCAAAAGCAGTCTGATCACAAGGGCTTCGTTTAACACATCCATTGGGATGAGTTAAAATGGCAACAGGTCAGGGCCGGAACAGATTTTAAGAATGGTCATCGCTGTTGTCGCTATGACGCAGCTGGCTGGTCGTGGGCTCTGCCATGGGAGGAATGTGCTGAACCGGGAGTGTAGCTGTTATAACTTCAGTTTTATCTTGATGAAGATAGCTTTTCTCTGTTTTTTTCCATTACAATCTTGTTTCTCTACATTTTTTTGAAGCAAGTTGCACCCAACGGGGTGAGACATGGGGCGAAGGTCCCTGCGCAGTGCAGCCTTTGCACGGGCTGGGATATGGGACACACTGCGGCTGCGGATGCTCTGACCCTCCCGCAAGCCTGACATGCACATTTACTCTGATTTTATTGGAATTGCTTGAAGATGTTAATGAATTTTGAAGCCCTGCAGTTTGAGGAACCTGGCACAGAAAATCTCTTTGTGTAATTAAACATCGGGAGCGGACCAGGCACAGTGTTGTCGCAGGGTTTTTTCT
This sequence comes from Streptopelia decaocto, assembly GCF_964273445.1. Classification (NCBI taxonomy): domain Eukaryota; kingdom Metazoa; phylum Chordata; class Aves; order Columbiformes; family Columbidae; genus Streptopelia; species Streptopelia decaocto. The sequence continues at coordinate 5,163,793 of NC_138668.1, read as the reverse complement.
AAAGCATTTTGACCTCTGGTGAGCTGATATTCTACTGAAACTCAAAACTCCTATAAATGGTATTTGAACTGTGCTTCACAAGGCTGCCGATAGCAGATTTCAAGACACAAGGATGGGTTTTGCTCTTTAGGCCTGTTTTGAGTGTCCTTGTTACCCATTCCCATCCTTCAGAGGCACCTAAAAATTAGAGTGATGGTTGTAACACTCCAGATGTTGCTCTTTGTAGGGAGAAAAAGGTTAAGTCAGAATAATTTACTGAGGAACTTCAAATGCAAATGGGGGAAGCTTTCCCAAGATCAGGCAAAATAAAACATTAAAATTCACACCCACCACTTCTGTCACGCTTTCTTAGGCTCTGACAACGAGGAGGCCAATGTTTGGCAATTCCTCATTTGGAGCTGTCAGCCAGTAACCTTCGATTTAGATAAAAGGCTGAAGAAATCAAAGTCCCCTTCTCTGTGTCTCCTCCTCCCCATGTTTTTCCCTAACGCAAGCCCGGCTGCTCCTGCCCTTTTTTCCTTCCCGAATCTTAGGACCGAGGAGACCAGGGAGGCTGCGGCATTGCTATTTCTCCTCTGGTGTGTTGCGTTGAGACTCTCATCCCACAATTACAAAGAAATAAAAGAAATAATTAGTGCCAGGCTGTAATAATCTTTGCGAACTCAGAGCCGAGGTGCCTTGTGCAGAGTCGGGGGGCGGCGCGTCCTCTCCTGCCCGCGGGGCTTCAGCTCCCTCTTGCTTCAGGTCATCTTTTTGTCAACTTGTTTGCAAAATCATTTGCAAAAGCTCCTTGTGCCCTTGTAGATCATAACCGGATTGGGGGACGCTGCAGGAGAGATGCTAAACTGGGTGCCAAGCTACAAACCATGTTCAAGGGGGTTTCTCACTTTCCATCTGTGTGAAAATCGGCTGCTTTTAGTGACATAAAGGGAATAGCGAGAACACAGGATCACTTCTTGGGTCTCCACCAAAGTCATGTTCAGCAGATCGGGGAGCAAAGCCCCTTTGCTGGATCTGTCTCTGTCTATGTGGGTGTTAATTTTTACAGACGAGCAGCTGAGCCTTAATTGAGCTGGTGATACACTATGGAGGGGGGAAGAAAGAAAAAATTGTCACTTGAAGCTGACAAGTGATTAGGCAGTGATGGGTAGACTGTCAGAAGCAATTAAGCAGAAGATTGGTGGTGCCAGCACACGGATACGTGGGGACGGTGCAAGCAGGGGAAGGCACCACATCGATAAAACCAGATGAGGTAACGGGGGAAACCCCCCTCTCGCCGTTAGTCACTTTTAATTGCTAAGTCGTTTCCAGAATTACATGTTCTATTGCCAATAACCTCCCCAGAAGTTTGCAAAATGCTATTTTAAAGAGCGTTCTCCCACCCCCAACCTCCCAGCCCAGCTTTTGGAGAAGACCTTGAAATGGAGCTGAGCATATGCTTCCCTCGCTGCGCCGCGGACGGGGTGTATTTCTGGCACCATTCATTGTCAAAACACTCCCAGTATTTTTAGTAAAATTGCTCAGTAGGCACGAGCTTCTTGCAAACCAAAGAAAAACAGAGCTCCCTTGCAAATATTCTTGGAATTCCTTGAAAGGGTACCAGGCTCTTGCTTTCCTCTCGCCGCAATGGCGCAATCCCACTTTAATTAAAGAAACAATTAGGGTGGAAATGCGCAGGGAGCAGCAGCCGGGATTGCTTCACCCAGGCCCGTGGGCTTGCAGGGTTTATATGTGTTTTCTTCGTGCTCCATTCGCAAGGCACCGTAGACAAGTGGCTCTGAAGGGTTTCTTTGGGTTTTCTGCAACCGCTCAGATCTGAAACGTAAAGATTTCCGATGTCTTAGGTCTAGAGGCTTTTGTGATGACTCTGCACTGGAATGCAAATATTTTACAGTTCAACCTCTGTCTCCAGCTGGAGAGACGGAGCAAACAAACAAGCAACCAGATTTCAGCAACGCGAAGGGCAGATAAGAGCTGCGGAGAGGGAGAGACTAAAGTCATTCTCTCCTGATGACGATGCTGATAAACCATCTCAAGTAGGACAGCGTGAGGACTCGGTGGGATCGGCTTCAACGAGCTGGAGCCACCATGTGTGATGCTGATTTTTGCTGCAATTCAGCCGAACGCGCTGTCTTTTGCGCAGGGAAGATTATCTTGCTGATTGGTTTTTAAATGAATGGTGTGTACTGTTTTTTTTGAACTAGTAATGTGGTGCTTAAGGAGGTCTGACCATGTAGCCCATGTTTTCTGGAGCCTGGAAAGAGGGAGATGGGCTTCAAATTGCTGATCTAACTCAGGAACAGGAGCTGCCTGATCCACACCGAGTGTCTCGCAGTGATTTAGTCTGAGTCTGTTCTAACAGTTTCAAGCTATTTCTTCAAATCAGAGGAAAACAACAACAAGAAATTCTTCCCTGGCCACCCCCTTGCCTCAAAACAACCACATTTCCTTTGGCTTGTACTTTCTGCAGCTTCAAAATATTCTTCTCCACCATGGCCTTCATCTCAAATTTAGTACACTGGATTTGGTTGGTGGGGAAAAAAAGCTCAGATTTTTTCTCTTATTTTTTAATCCTTCAAGGGGCTGTTTAGTCACGATTCGACTTGTATTTCTGTGTTCTGTGAAAGATGCAACTTTGTCATTGCAAAACAACTCTATGGAGAATATGAAAACAGAATAAATCATGAGATGGATAAAGGAAAGGGTGGGATGCTTTTATCTGTTTACTTAGAAGTTGTCCCCAAGTATTAACATTTTATGCCACTCACATTCACTTTCAAATCTGCGAGACAAGGAAGTGGCATTGAAGGGGATGAGAAGAGATAATGCAGTGGAACATAGTTAATTATTAATATTAATATTTCAAAGGAATTTATGGCGGCTGTGGAGGGCTCTGTGCCACATGTTTATCTCGGCACCGTTTTCTGCTTTGTGCCTGCAAACCACAGGGTGAAAAACTCAGGTTTTGCTCAGCACGGCTCCACATTTGGTCTCATGCTAAATGCATGTTGGCAAATTGAACCTGAGGCTTTTAATGAGAGCGTTGGAGATCTTGAGCTGGTCATTGAGGTGTCAGACACGTGTTCGCAAGGAGGTGGATCCCTGGGCAAAAGCTCCCACAGCAAAATTTGTCTTCCATGGTGCAACCACATCATCTTAGCAGCCTCTCACCAGGGTTTTTTGGGTTGATGACTTTACTGATGGAAACCAGCACTGTCCTGGTGAGGATAACTGGGCAACATGACCTTGAAGGCCAGGATCTCTTGTGAGATCCAGGATTTGAGCAGTTTGTCCTTCTTCTGTCTTCTTCTCTTTGCAGCCTCTAGGGTTTCAAGAAGCTTTGGCAGATGTTTAGGTGTAATTAGCAATGGGTATCTCCCAAGCTCCCATGAATGAGCCGTCGCTGTGTCCTTATAAAAGACGGAGAAGTGAGATGTATTGTTCCTGCTCAGCTCCTGGAGCCTTCGGTAAATTTATCTCCGAGGCATGCGAGATGAGAAAAGGATGCATAATGCACATGCCCTTGCTGTCACTGCCACGCTGCAAATGCAATTTCATCAAATCCTAATTTCATTCATATTCTGACACTTTGATGGAGCTGTACGCCGGTGCCGTCCAGGGCTGCCACATTAGGGTGGGTTAATATAGATTTGGAGGCAGTTGTGCGTTTGCTGCTCCGCGGGATTGATGGGCTTTGCCGTGAACGGAGGTGAAACGGCTGTGTCTCCATCAGCCTTCCCTGGGCATCGCATTCCAGCCTCCCGCTGGTTTGTGTTTCAGAAAGCCGGGAAATCTGATCCAGGCTCACGCCAACGTGCTGGTGTCGCATGGGTCTCGGTCTGTGGTTGAGCGGGGTCAGTCTGCTTGGATGGAAACCCCCAAATATGAACGCTCATCAAAGCCGTCTGTCCGTGAGTCCACAAAACAGGGCTGGAAACATGGGGCTGGGAGGTCCTACTGTACAAGCCTTTGTTCTGCACTTGGTTCATGACTTAGCCTCAGTCACATTATATAAATACAGAAAATGAAGTGCATGTAGGTTTTTCTGGGTCTGCGTTTTTGTTTTGTTTTGACATCAGGGTGTTTGATGTCCTCAGGTATCCTCAGCCTTGACTACCACGTCCTAGCGAAGTGCCTGCAGTGCAAATTGGACATAATGTGCAAAAGCCGCTTCTTTTGTCTGGGTAAATCAGGACCGTCTATCGGGAATAACTCTTGACTTTTAGTTCCCAGAAGAAGCAGGGTGAGTTTTGTGCTGTAATGCACGGTAGAGCATTTTTTAAGTCCCAGAGGGACCAACATGATGCTTCAGTGCCATGCAGGTCCTGTGCTGCGCTGTGACCGATTGCTGGTTAATGATTTTTGTCATTAACATCTGGCTTTTTTATGACCCTTCCTTGTCTGTAAGTCCCGGTCGGCCGCGCTGGGCAGGTTCTTGCCGGTGTCTCCACGCGTGCAGAGAACTGGCTTATTTCTAAACAGCAAATGATGGCAGAGATCAAGAGCAGCTCTTCTCAGCCATAGAAGCACTTTGCCTAATTTTAATGCCTTTTCCTCCTCTGGATTGATTTCCCAGTGTAGAAACCCTTCCTGCACAGAAAAGCAAACGGCAACAGAAATGGTTGGGGCTCACCAGAAGTGATGGGGCTGTGTTCTCCGTCAGGTGGGCTCAGCCATCAGGGCCAAATTACAGGTGCTGCCTCGGTCCTTTTCATTTGGAGAACGAAAGGTATCATCAAAATGCAATTTGGCATCAGGTTCAGACACAGTCTCGTCCTCCCTGCGAGGCGAAATTCCCTATTCAGAGAAATGATGGAGGCAAAGTAGTTTTGCAACATGAAAGCGGCTCTGATGAGCCACCTGCCCTGAGTTTCCCTTTGCTTGGCTGAACCCTCTGTCTGTCTCTCAGCAAAAATTACTTGGAGCCAATTGCTACAGTCCGCAGGTATTTCTCGTTTCTATTTCGCATCCAGGGCAGCCGTTGGCATCTCAGCCAGCTCCTCTGCTCTTACAAATTATTTGTTTGTTTTCAGAGGAGCTTGCAATAAAGACTCATAAAAACTGGGGTTACAGAGTAGCTAGAAATCTGGCGTGCTCCTCTCTCACTCGGGCCAAAGGAAGATGCTGCAGTTCTACAGATAATTTAATTGAAAATGACCCAAGTGCTGGGGCTTTCCTGGGTGATGGGCTCTGCTCTGGCCCCATCTCCTCCTCAGAGCTTAAGAAAATGATGTTGTCCTCTTGAAACACCCAGCAAACATTTGCAGAGGCAGCCTGGAAATTGGAGGGTCCTTGGAGACAAACGCCAAGAGGTTTTGTTTGGTATTGGTTTAATCTCACTGTTCTCTGCAATTTAAAAAGTCAAAAGTTTGTTCCTGAGCAACAGTTGGGATAAACAGAAACCAGCCCAGCACGGGGTGTTGGTGACCGTGGGGTTTGGCCCTTCTGTACAAGTGGATTTTGTAGATTAATTTTCCAGAGGGGGAAAAGAGCCACAAATCAGCAGAATGAAACCCGGGATGAAGTGGTTTGGATTTGAAGGAAAATTCCCACCAAACCAACCAACGAGTCTCAGTCACCAATTGATGAAAATCTTTTGAATTTCGTATTTCTTTGTTTGCAACTCAGATTTGTATATTGTTACTGAAACAACCATCATCTGTAGAAACTTAATTGGCTAGCTAGGAAACCAGGACAAAGAGAAAAGTTCAAGCAGGGAAATGTCAGTGGACTCTGCTGCTCGTTCTCGCTGCGTTTGCCGATCACTCTCGGCAAAGGGGGAGCGAGGGACGCACCAGCCATGAATTTCGAGAACTCAAACCCAATTGTGATTTCCCAGAAGGAGGTAAAAATCTGGAGGTAGGACCACGTTCACCACGCACGTTCAGCCGTGGCTCAGCCGAGATGCGATGCAGCAGCAGCGTGTGGGGTGTCCCTGAGAGATCGGCACGGCAGATCTTTTAAGTGAAATGAAGCGGTTCCTTTCCTCAGGCTTGCTAAAAATAGTAAATACTAGAGAGGTTTATTGTCATCAGTGAAGCAAGGGGGGGATGGAGGCAGGAGCCGTGTATGGCAGCTCTGGGGAGCTCAGCTTGGGGGGACTTTGCACAGGGGTGAGCAGAGCCCGTGTTTGTGCCCCGATGTTTTTGGGTATATCCCAAATTTGCATTTGGGACGGAGGCAAAATCTGTTGCTAGTGCAGGATTTGTTTATGGGCCAGGGGCATTCGTGGGAGTAAAATGCTTGGAAAGAACAGGGCTGTCTGCAACCAGTGCGTGCGCTGGAAAGCACCTTTGTCTGCTCGTGTTTTGGTTTTAAGGGATGTAGGATCCCGTTCGCCCCCTGCTCCCTCCAGGAGGCTCAGCCCCTGCCCTGGGTGGGCTGCAGGTCCCTCGGGATGCAGGGATGGTCCCCAGCTCTGTCCCTTTGCCCAAAACGTGGCTGTCATCACCTGCCATCCGAGCTGCAGGGCTCGGATGTGCCAGGCTCAAAACCCAAAAACTTTGGAATTTCACCTGATACAAACCTGCCTGGAAACAGGTTTCTTGTGCAACCAGTGCTTTGCAGGCTGAAGGTATCGAACAGGCTTAAATTAGTTCCTTAAAGCTGCTTGTAGTTATTAGCATTACAAGCTCTGATATGTGTTTTTATTGCAGCTTATTAAAGCATCAGTGGTTGAAAGTTTATTTTTGATGTATTTTATTGCATGATGATTTACAATAAGCTCTTAAAGAATGCACAGTCATTGCTTCTAATAATCATTTAATACATATTCATAAAGCATTTCTAAATGGTACCTTCATTCCGAATATGTTATTGGAAGCGACACGCGGGCTGGAGTCTCCTGAGCTGCACGAGACCAACACAGCGTCTGATAAAGAGACATAATGTTTTGCTCATCTCACGGTGCAGTGCTGTGAATCTTCAGGTAACCTTTAACTTCTTCAGAGGTGCAGTTCTCTGGGGGAAAAAAAGATAAAATTAAGAGAAAAAGCTGTGTTTAAGTGTCTGGGGGGCCAGGGAGCTTCAGCCAATGCTTTGCATTGAAACCTGGGGCAGCTGATTTGTGGGGAGGGAAAACATGTTGGTTGGATTCCCCAAAGAGTTAAAATAACTTCAGGCAGAGCTAAAATAACTTGGACTTGATTTATTTGTTAAAGTGTTTTCTTTGTTGAGTGTGCAAGTGTTAGTGGTGGCAATAGGATCACAAAGTATGGCACAAACTTTTATCTGTCTGAAAACCGAATCTCTAATTACAGAGAGAATCCGTGAGACTTGATAAAGGAGAAACCTTGGAGGAAGCCACTGTAATACAGGAAGGTTGCCTTGTTACCGGAGTGTTGGGAGAGGGGATCACACTTCATTTGAAACCCTGTTGTAGCCCCAAAATGAGGTTTCTTGTAGTGGTGCTTGGTCCTGGTGGTGGTTGCAGTTCTTTGTAATGTGATTTTTATTGTGTATTTGGACAAATCCAGGGAAAAGAGATGGGTGACATGACTTTGGTCTGGTCCCAGAATGGTAAATTTAGGTGGGGACAAGGGGGAAGGTCAGATCTTTTGGGGGTGAACTACTGAAGTTTAAGCAATGATATCTAGGCTTCACTTAATTTTTCTTATCAATTGATCTCAAAGCACTTTGAAGAAAGTTGTTTGTTTCCTCCTGGTTGTAGAGATGGGGAAACTGAGGCACGGAATGGCAAAGGGTTTTTCTCAAACACCACTGTAAAGCAGAGCCCTGTCGTCTGCATCCTGGGCTGGTCCTGAGCCCGTCAGCTCTAATTCTCTGTACAGAGAAAATGGGCAGCGCTGGGTGGAGGGGAACGCGGTCTGGATGGAGGTACATGGGTAGGCAATTGGTTTGGTAAAAAATAAGTTCATAGAAATTAGGTTTCTTTATGAAATGAGTGAGAAGAGAAGGAGAAATTCACAGTGAAATAACCAGGATCCAATACTTTGCTCGCCTCGAATGACGGTCCCGCGTTTTCTTCTTTGAATCTGGGCTCGGTGCTGTGTCGGAGTGTTTGATGAGCGTGTGCTGGGCAGGTGGTTTTGTGAGCTTTGTGTAACTTCAGTGTGTGATCTGAACATGTGCAGCCAGCGCTGGGCTCCGGATGCAGACGACTTCCTTTGCTTTAGGTCTCCTGCTCTTCCTGATGTTCTAATAAGGAATAACAAAACCTTTAATTGGATGCTGGGGAAAGATTTGTCCTTGGAGCTCTTCCCTCTCTCTGTAGAGAGGATTTTTTCATTTTTGCTGGTGTTCATTTGCAGGGAAAGGGTGGATTTTGGTCATTTCGGGTGTTTCAGTCCAGGCTGGAAGCAGCTCCCAGGGCTGGGGGCTCAGCATCCCCCCACAGCCCCCGACTCCTGCTCACACCTGGATCTGGGAGGCTGCATTTTGCATTTTGTCCCAGTTTTGTCACCTCTCTCTGAAACCCTCAAGGGCTGAGCAGCTGAGTTTCTTGCCTTTATCTGCAAAGAGCTGCCGGCTCCTTTCCTCGAGCTGGGACCCCCAAGTGCAGCAGTTTGCTCCTTCACCCAACACACCAACACCTCCAAGAGCAACACATAGGAGAGCAAGGCTTGTATGCAAATACTGCTGGCAGTTGTATAGCGTGGAGTCATTAACATTTAGGAAGCTGTGATTATATAAGAAAACAAGAAAATAAATCAGCAGATACTTTGTCTTCCTGTTTAAATGTCCATCATGGGATCCAGCGGAATGGTTTTGCTTAAAAGGAGCATCAAGTGGTGTTTTGAGCAAGGGCTGCTCTTGGGTGGTTAATCACAAAGGCAGTAATTGGCTGTCATACTGCTTTCTTTCTCGTTTTTATTCTCATTATTCATTGCCCAGAGAGAGAAAGGAGAAAAAAAGAGACGACAGCCAGAGAGAATAAGAGCAAGTGCTGCTGGAGGGCTCCCTGGGAGCCCGTGTGGGTGTCACCTCCTGCGGGTGGCTCGGTGCCACCCAGGGGGACAATGTCACCTCCTGCACATGGCTCGGTGCCACTGAGGGGGACACGGCACCGGGGAGCGGCCGTGTGTGGCGTCGCTGTGTCTCGCCACGGTGGTCATCAGGAGCTTCCCCCATCAACTCTTTGCTTAAATACTTTCCTACAGTTTATTGGGCAATGCAGCGCAATTCCCAAATTTATGTCTGTTGCAATTAATGAATTATAGTCCACAAGCAAATGCTTGCTTGTTTTTTTTTTTCTCTTGGATTTTTTCTTTTTTCGAGTTCAATATATTTCTCCATTTGCTTCAGAGCATCTTCTGAACTTTCAGCCTTGAATTTACAGCTCTGCACCCCGCTTCTGCTCCTGTCCGCACCACCCACACTGTGGCTCAGAGCCTTGCCTTCATCTGCCTTTGCAAGCTCTTTTCTTCCCTTCTTTTTTCCCCAAAAGACCATTTTCCTGTCTCCCTGCAGACCCCACTGGACGTCGTCCCCGTCCTGGCCGCCCGGTGCCCTGCAGTACCAGGGACTGGCGGGGATGGAGCCACTTTCTCCGGGATAATTTGAGGCAAGAAAGACACAATTAGATGCACATTTCAGCCCTTCACCACATTTGACTAATGGAGAGGGGAATTGAGGGTTATTTTTACTCAGTACAGAATCTGGAGACGGCAAAATATTTTTCTTTCTGGAAAAGTTGTTTGGCTGTTCAGCACGGCCGAGCGAGTTTTGCTGTCGCCACAGCCCCACGACAGCCACGGCAAAGTGCCGATTATCCAACACACGAGAGGAACAATGCTAAAAATTACAGCGCTCAGCACCAAACCAAAATCAAGACAATGAAATTAAACAGTATTCCCTGAAAATAAAACAAACAGCTTCAGAACAAATATGAGGCCTTGGTACTTATTTTTAAAATGTTCTTTAAGCTTCAATGATTTTTTGCTGCTACCCTTATCTACAGTTGTGCTGTGTAAAGCTATAGCTAAATGGAAAGTTAAATGTATTCACGAGGTGTTGATGTCTACATCTTATTATTTGCAGTCTCTCAGGGAAAGCAAAAGTAACTACAGACAGCCCTATGCCAGAAACTGGTTTCTTGACTAACAATGTTGCTTCAGCACGCGATGAACTGGTTCATTCTAGAGTGGTCACAGTTGTTGACGACAAGAAGCTTTGTGTTTGAATATGGCCATCCTGCCCCAGAGAGAGGGGTCGTGTCCATCAGTTGGGAAATATCGGATCACGGTGAGGACCAAGGGCTACGGTGAGTCTGTTGCACAGACACGGGCACTTCAGGCTCTTCCAAACTTCTCCTTGTGTGTCTCCTCTTCTGGGGATTTTTCTGGAAGCTCCAGATGTCAGCACATACCCAACCTGGTTAAGATGCCGAGCTGCAGTGCCACAGAATTGCCCAATTAAAGCTGAAAGCCCTGGGTTCATTCGCTGATGGAAAATAAACCTAAGGTAGCGCGCTTTAGAAGAAGAAAATTGTGATGAAGAAAACTGCGTTGGCAGAACTTGAGAAATTAGGGTTAATCATCTTAATGCCGCTAATTACCATCACTATATGCTTCCTTGGTCCTGACTTACCTCTGAAATAGGTGATGGTGATGTCCTGGGAACAGCGAGCCCATTGTTCCCTGCTGTCCCCATCCTCCCCCTGCCACCAGGCAGCATCGCATCCTTCCCTCCCCATGCGTTGGGCTCACCCTCCATTTACCGCCCTGCTCGCTCTTTAAACCCGGGCGAAATCTGCAGGAGAAGGCAATTCTAAGTGCTTTGCTGGATTGGGGCCAGGGCTGGTTCAGTTTACAGACGTGCTTGACCAAGTACTAAACCCTCAACGCCATCGATCACTGTTGCGGCATAATGTTAAAATGTCCATCAGTGCTTTGAGCAAAAAGCCTTTTCCCTGCAACACCCTCAGGAGGCGAACACAAAAAGGAGCTGGTTCCAATCCAGATGATTTCTATCAACATTTAAAGCCTGATTCGCAGAGATTCTCCATGGCTTTCACCTCGCTCTGGCTGGCAGCGGTCACTCTCCATTGCAAACATCCACTGAATTTTATAACCATTTAGCCAGAGCAAAAAGCAGCTAGCAGCAAAAAAACAAACCCTTTGCAAGCTCCATTCAGCACGCAGGTCGGTATTTGTTCTCCTTTGGCTCACTGCAATCCTGCTCAGATCAGGAGGAGTCTCTGCAGAGAGCAGCGGGTGGGGGGTCAGACCCCCAGTTCCCCAGGGAGGACCCCAACACCCCCACGGTGCTTTGCACGTACCCTCTGCTTTGAACACGAGTCTGATGTCCGATTTCCTCTCCCGGTCCGGCTCTTGTGTTCCACTGGCAATAGCACTTGCCAAGAGCCCCAGTCAGGCATGTGCGCTCCCAAAATTTGGATTTCCTACTGCAGCAGGTTGGAGTATCCCTGAAGCTGAGCCCAGCCCAGTGTCCATCCGCAGGTGTTGTGGGACTTATTTGTGTCTGTGCACACTGAAAAATAATGGAGAGGTTGAATTTTATGCATTTTTTCCCAAAGCATTGCTAATGTCCGTGCACATCCCAGGGCTGTGATCGTTTCTCCTGGTGATTCACCAAGATGTTCCTTTGAAAGTTGTAAGTGGTGTTGAGGAGGGGCCTCATTAACACTGAACTGTGTTTATTAGATGTGGAAACCAGATGAGCAATTATCTCTCAAGGCAAGACCATAGTTTGCAGCAGTCTTTCCAAACACCTTTAACTGATCTTTTTTCTTCTGTTAGCAAGACATTCCTAAATAAATATCCTTTTGGGGACTTGATGCATCAGGAGATAAGCTGGTGGGCTGCAGCTCTGTCTCCCTTGGCCCAAACTCCACATCCCTTTGTGGGGGCTCGCATGGATCAGCGTTGGGGACATGACCACTGCCCAACTCGGGTCAGAACTACGTCTGATGAACCCTTGGTTATAATTGCATCCTCTGGTCCTCTAAGTCTTCTTCATGCCAGTGAAATCCAGCGTGGAGAGCAGCATCATGCCCTTCCCTGTTCCATCGTGGCTACCAGCAGTACCCAAACTCACCCATGGGCAGCCCCCAGAAACCTCCTGCATTTGCTAATGTCACCAGTTTATTCCAGATAGCCAGAGAGGAAGGTAATGAATTTCAGCTGTTTACCTCTTTAAAAAACACGCGCTTCTGTTTAGACATAATTATCTATCCACTTCTAAGAAAGGCGCCATTGATTGCAGAGCTGAATTAGCGTTTTGTTGCATTGGCTCTGACAACTGCCTGCACAAATACAAGAGCACTCCATGAACATTAACTCATTTAAAGTGTAAATTGCAACTCCTTTTTCATTTACCAGCGCGGGACCCGGCTATGCAAAGCTTCTCCGAGCATCTCCTATGCGTGTCCAACACCAGAGAGCTGGAAGTGCTGGCAAGTGAAAGGGAGGGAGTGAAGCTTCTCTGCTTTGGAGGGAATTTTGGGTTCTCCCACCTCCACAAAGTGATTCTGTCAGCTGAGGATTGCAAGGAGGGCTTAGAAATGTAGCTGTGGTGATGGTGACACCACCTTGGGGCAGGTCCTCTCTGCCAGCTGCAGCTACTGGTACCCACCGCTAACCATCAGGGGCTTAACGAGGCATGAGACAGGTGGCTGCTCTCCAACCTGGCCTGCTCAGGAGGGTGAGGTAGAAGCTACGTTGATGTTTCTCATGGTTACAACCCCAAATTTCTTTGCTCATCCCTGCTCTGGGCTCTACTGCTCCCATGTCAGGACCCCTGCATGGGATGGGGGGGTCTCTGCACTGAATGGGAGCATCTTCCTGGGGACCCCCGATGATGCTGGGGGGTCTCCAGGCTGTGAGAGCACTTGGGTCTGCCCAGCTGAGGTATGAGAGCTTGGGGACAAAGGTGGAAAGTTGGGGGGACAAGGGGACTAAAGCTTTTCATCACCTCTCCTAGAGTTGCCCTCCGTGTTCCTCGTCTGCAGCTCCCACTCTGCTCCTTGTCAGGCTCATTTATTGTGTGTCAGAATAATGCTGGTTTGGTTGGGTTGCAAACGCTGCAGGAGGAATTTTCAAAAAGCTTTTTTTTATTACTGTGTGAAAAAACAGCCCAATAACTTTTCTATTAATATCAAGCTTTGTAAGTCTTTTGTTTGGTTGGTTTGTTTACAGAATCTCTCATTTTGGGTATAAAGTACTTGACAGCGTCCCTTTGAATATGTGTTAAAATAGATCTTGGTTTCATTCCATGCGTTTTGGGGAGGATATGAAGTAATTTCACTTGTCAGCTATGAGCAGGAGATGGTTGGGGCCATTCCCTGATGGGTCCCTGTCCAGGGAGGGGGAGCAGAGCAGCCCCAAAAAGACAAATTCTCAAAACTGAAGCTATTTTACACCAGAATTTAAAAAATAAAGAGATAAATTATAAAAAAGCACCCAACTGATAATAAATTTAGGCTGAAAAAAAATCTAGCTCTCCACCAAAGCTCAGACAGGCAAACAGGCGGTGGAGGTCTGGGTTAGAGACTGCATGTCTGAACCTTGTGTGGCCTGAAAATCTGCTGAAAATTGGCTTCTCTTCCATCAGACTGAAAAGGATGGCCAGCACTCATTCTTTTTTGCTGTCAGCTGCATCTTGAGATCCAGTGTTTATTTATTTTGATCATATTCCAGTTGGAGGCAGAAGCAAGAGATAGTAGAGACGATCAGAGAGAAAAATTAAGGCTGTTAGGAGTTCTTTTCTGGCTTGCAGGAGCCTGGCCGTACTGATGTGGCCAGCTGTTGAGGTCACAGCTGGTTGCAGACGGCTGCAAAAATCCCTTTTGGTTCTTGCCATTGCAGCATCCTCATCCCAGAGCCACTGGGCATCTCCTCCCCATGGCGCTGTGGTCCCCGCTGTGCGACTTCTGGAAGACCATGCACAGGGGGGTTGGTTGAGGCTCCAAGAATTTGGCTTGTTGGCCTTTGCACTTGAGCGCAATTACCATTTTCAGCAGTTTTTTAGCACGGTCTGGTTGACAGGCATGGAGCACTAGGTCCTGCTCTCCCCAGGATGCTGCTGCAGCACCTGGTCTTGTTCCCTGACAAAGGTGGGTTTGGATGCTGCTTCACTTTTATTAAGCTGGAGTCTGACCCAAGCCCAGGGCACCTCCCGTGACAAGGCAGGTCACTCCGTCGTTAAGATCCTTTGCCTCCTGAGATTATTGTAATTTGAGGAGTTATTACGTTGTAAACGTAGGACAAGGAGTTATTTAAAGCAGTAAGTAGAAAATCACTAGCTGATAAAACAGCTCGGTTTAAATTTGAGCTCATTTAGATGTCAGTCTAAACTGCCCCTTGAATCAAAGCTGCTTAAATTATTCTGAAAAATAATTGCCTCTATTCATCAGAAGAATGTGCCATGGATCCAAGTACAACATGAAGTGTTTGATCAGGGATTTTATTTTTCCCCCCTTTTTCTTTCAATATTCTGTTCAGGAAAAAACAAACAAACAAAACCCAAACTCTTTGCTCTCCTAGTGATACTGTCCTTTAACAGAGCGAGTCAATCCATCAAATTGCAGTGCTGAGATAGCTAAGTTTTATCTGTCCATGATGGATGTTGCTGCTTATGCAAATCCATCACGAGACTCTGCCTGCAATAGTTCTTGGCTCTTTGGGATTAGGACTTTAGTTTCCTGCAGCTGAATTAAAATATGCAGCTATCCTGACTGAGAAGAGTGAATGTAGCAGTTGTTTGGGGACAGACTTTGGGATTTCCAGTGCTGGAAGTGTCAGCAAGATCATTCCTAGAACTCAGTGTTGCAGTAGCTACGGCGCTTGGGTACCAAGGATGAGCAGGCAGTGAATTGCAAGTCGTGGAAGGTAGCAAAATCCACTGGTAATGCTTGCAATTCTTACCGTCCTTTATTTTTGCCTCGGTTAGCTCTGTGCACAGCCCAGGAGCTCAGCAAACCCCAAGGGCTTGGCTGCTCTTTACATCCCAGAGGCAGAGAAGACCCAGGTAAAGCCAGTACTTCTGCAAACACCCAGCTCTGCTCTTTTACTCAAAATTGGACTGAACCTCTTTCATTTTGGATGCATTGAGGCGTTTGGCAGGGGCTGAAAGCCTTCCCGAGGCAGTCACAGCTGTGCAGAGACCAGACTCAGGAGATAACTCTGCTCCCTGAGCTCAAGCGTGAGCTGAGAGTTACAGTGAAAACATCTGAACATCATCACTTAGGTTAAAAGGGCATTTCTTGTGCAGATCAGCCACACTTCTTGGACCTATTCGTCTTCTCCAGCACAGCACATGCAGCAGCAGATGTTACAGACAATAAGTCAAACATTTTTCTATTTGAAAGTCCCAGGCAGCCCCTGCCCATGGCAGCAGCGAAGAGCCGGAGCTTCAGCAGGACTGAATCCAAAACTACAGTGAAATGAGTTTCTTCTGTTAAACAAACTTCATGCCCCCTGTGCATCCCTGATTTTTCACCTTTGTATTAGCATTTCGCAATTGCTCAGTGCTTTCCAGCTGGATGACATTTGGTCTTGCTGTTTGTTGACCCTGGGGACCGTGGCATTGACATTATTGCTACCAAGTGACATTTACATGGACACCGACGTCATATTGATATCAATAATGGCAGCCAAGTTTATGGCACAGCATTAACAATGTGAGGCAAGAAGGGTACTGTTAAAACAAAAAAGCCAGTTCAGGTGGATGGAAACATCCCTCTCTCCGGGTGCAGTTTGGCTCATTAAAACAGAGATCAATGCTGACAGTAACTGAAATATTTTAAGAATTTTACACCACAGGCTACTCTGATGCTGTGATGAGATGGACCCTGGCTACTGGCATGGGGTCACCCCTTCGCTGGGTGTCACCACATCTAGGCTGGGACCCCCATGGCAAAACCAGCAAGGGCTGGAGCTGTTTTATGGAGATGCAGCAGGTCAGGGTTTTTATAAGAAAAAAAAGGGATGAGAGAAGGCTGCTGTCCCCTTCTCAGCCCATCGAATTCATGGGGATTCTACTGTAAATGGGAGAAGCCGTGCTTGGTCCAGAGCTGCCAATGTTTGCTCTGACCCTACCTGCCTGTCTCCCTGCAGGAAAAGCAGATTTGCATTTACCCACAGACAGAAAGTATAAAAAAGAATTAAAAAACAGGGGCAAAATAAACCCCAGAAGTGCTGCCACGTCGCTTCGTACGATGAGTGAGCCCAACTCAGCAAAGGCAGGACCACATCTTCCCCATCCTCTCCCTGCATTCTCCTCCCGCATCGCCCGCCACCGAGCAAACCTGGCTCAGGAAATATTTAGGATTCGACCTCCTGCCCAGGGTTCAGCCCCAGCACCATCGTTTCGGGAAGCCGAGCTGCAGCCCTGGATTTTCACGGCACTGAGCCGCCCCCGGGGATGCGGCTGCAGCTCTCTGCCCTCCGTGACCCGTTTCCCCAAGTATTTGGCGTCTCGCCCACGCAGCCGTCTCTCTCAAGCAATTACCTGCTCTGATTGCTCGCCCTCGCATGTCACTGCTTAGGTAGGTGCTTATATGTATTTTAATCAAGTGAGTCACGCAGGCGGAGGGGACCAGGCAAAACACTGTTTCTGTCCTTGTCTCCTTGCTGGGTAAATGATGGCTGGGAATTTAGTGAGCGTGAAATGCTCCCATTGGGGTGGATTTAGTGGATTTGGTGGCTGAACGGCTTGTGATGTGTTTAGAGATCATTTGGGTTTATTTTGGGTGAAGCGGTAGAGACTTGATCTCTGGCCCTGGCTCTGAGATCTCACTGTCAATCAGGAATAGCACCTTTGAATTACTAATCACTGAGGCTTTGAATTGCAGAGGGTTCTTATCATGATATGTTGGAACGGCAGGAACAGAGGCTTTCCTGAATGGTCTGAACCCGGCACTCAGGGGCTTCAGAGCAGTTGTTATAGGAAGGAAAATCACACTGAGCCCAACTCCTCTGGCACAGTCCAGTTGTGGCATTGCAGCTGCAGAACTTAAACCACATTAAATGGTGTTTTCCATCATATACTAAAAATGAAAATTCAGAGGGCACCTCCTGAGCCAACCTGGCACAGGGCAGCTGTGCCGAAGTTCATTTATGTCGCTTTAATCGGTACAACCTTGTTTCCTCTCGGGGCATCTTGGAGAAGTTAAGGATGCCTTAACAACACGCTAAATCCGTTTGCCATCATCACTCCGGGCATTAACAGACACTAATTTAACACAGGCTGGGGATGTTTCCAGGGTGATGCACACTGGCAGGCTGACGTGGAGAGGTTTTCCTGTGGGTTTGGGCATAGCAATGATTTGTGTCGCTTTGATTTCCCCGCTGAGCTTGTTTGGGAGGTATGAGATCCACCGGGACGCATTTGTGCTGGGGAGGCACGTGGCAGAGATGAGCGATCGGGTTTTACGGATCCTGGTTTTATGCTCAGAAAGCCCCAAGAACAGGGGGGATTAGTGTTTCATCGACTGAGCCGCCTCGGGAGGCACGTGCACCCCTCGAGGTGCTTTTATGCCTGTATCATCCTTTTAGTTTGAAGTTTAATCCCCGATAGCTGCAACTTGCTGCATCGCCTGTCTCATAACTGCCTTACAAAGCTGTGACAACAGGCAGGGAAAATGAAGCTGTCTGACAAACGATGCATGACAAGGACTCAGAGTTAACCGCTTTTAAATTCTTTATGGCTCCGAAAGATTGGCTTGAGCAAGGTGAATGATTTAAGGTGCATAATGAGATGGATTTAGCCTCCTTTTACTGCCGGGGAATGATCTGTGAACAAGCTCTGATCTCTGCATTACAGTCCTTACCGAGATTTGTCAGTGAGGGGGGTTATTTGAGGACCCCATGTCATTTACTTGGTTGCACACTGGTGACTTTTTCCCAGCGGGACAAATGCCAACTTCTTGGTGCTTTCAGAGCAAATAAATACCATTGGTGCTGCCCAGAGTGCCAGAACCACAGAGAATGTGTTCAAAGGGCACTTGTGCAGCAGGTCTCTGAGTTACAGAGATTTGGGCTTGTGCAAAGTGTCTCCGGAGCCACACCGAGGTTTCCGTGTCGCGTGATGATGAACATCACAACAGAAGAGTCTTCCAGGTTTGGGATGCCGTGGTCGTAGCACATCTGGGAGGCCCAGGGCTGCAACCTGCTGTGCTTTGGCCAAAAATCAGCCAGATCCAGGAGCTCTGCCCCAGGATTATCTCTTCGATCTTTGGCAAAGGCAATTACTCACATTTTGGGGGAGAAAAGAACATCCTGCGGTAACCCAGCGGAACAGCTCAAGGTCCACGTGGGGCTGGTACCAGTTTGGAGTCCCATTATGATTATTTCATAGCAAACTGGTGGGATGGAATTATTCCAGTAACTCGGGGCTAATCCTTTCTTAAACAAGAATTCTCTACAATCAGCCTCATCTCCAAAGACATGTGCCAACTTGGAGTCTTTCGGGCTGAAATATTGCTTCTGGTCTGCATGTTTGTGGTGCTGTTGGGGAGATATGTATTTCTGAAGTGCAGCTGCTTCATTTTGTTTTACAATTCATAAGCAAACGAACCCGAATGATCCAGTGCAGTATGGGCACTAAAAATAGCTTTAATCAATCAACTTTTTAAAACTAAGAATGTTCCTCAAAATTATGCCAGCACCAGCCAGTGCTGCCTCTTGGAAATTTTATTCTGACTCATTTCTCTTCTAGTTCTGTTCTTTCTTTTTATTTCTTTTTAGTTTGTCCCTGTTTCTATTTACCCAATATCATTGAGTTTGGACTGTTTGCTGTTACTTAGGGTACAGGATGAGGTGGATATTGCAGACTTTTAAAGGCGTTTTTGTCACTGGTGTCATGAGGGGATGGGAAGCATTTTTGCTTTAATTTGCCAGTATTTGGGCAGCACCACTAAACATCGGTAAAACATGCACTAGGTACTTTAAAATCAGTGTTTCTACACTGGAGCTGCAGTGGTTGTTTTGTGGTCTGCTGGACCACTTGGGTGGAGGATTAAACCCCATTCCTGCCTCCTCAAACTCTCCTCCTACAGCCGGTTGCTGGGGAAAAGATGCTGGATTGTATGGTTTACAAGCAGGTCCTTAGCCTTATTTCTAAAGGTAAATAGAGCCGTGATTTTGCAAAGGTGGAATTACACACCCGAGTCCTGCTGCTCTCCCATGAGAAGTGCCTGCCCAGCTCACCAAGAGAACTCTGAAAATCCCAGTCTCTCAGATGTGTGTGTGTATATATATGTGTGTGTGTGTGTATATTTAGTGCATTAGTCACAGCTTAGACTATAAAAACTGAAGCTTAAGTTGGCTGCTTCCCCTGTAAACATATGTTCTCCTTGTAACTATAACTTGGCTTTTTTTTTTAGCTCTGCGTTATTCCTCAGCATAGTGTGCAGTACATACAGATACGATAACAGTAATAATCACAATACTGCCAAATCCGAGCATTTAAAATAATGGGTTAAGTCTCCAAAATCCCCTGACTAGCTTAAAAATAATAAGATTATGTGAAAATAGTAAGCTTCATGATCTTGTCTTGCTGCTTTTCAGTTGCTGGGTGTTTTAGGCTTTAGGCTCCTGCCTCTCTCCAACATGGGCATTTAGAAATGAGGGTTGGGGAGGGGAACTTGTAAATGAAGCTGAGACTGATCCAACTGAATGACCTGGGAATTTGAAGCAGTATGTCCTGCATCTCAAGGCAGGGGGTGAAAGCAAGGGAGTTTGTGACACAGTGGTACTAAAGTCCTGGCATTTTTTTACTGTGTTTATTGCAGAAATATTTTTAAAATTAAAGTGACGGATGGTAGAGATTATCTCCCTGAAAACGGGGAGGTGCAGACTGAGATGCCTATGTAAGGAGACGGGCTGTGTTGTGGTACGTCTGAACCTGAGGTTTCTGGGCTTGTTATTTGGAGCGAGGAAACGACAGGTACAAAGCAAACAAGACACAAACCAGGGCTGCGGGCATGGCAGTCTGTTCCACACCTATGCAATGTAAAAAGCAATATCAAAACCGGAGCTCTCTAAAAAGACAAACAGTTTATTTTTCTTTCCTTTTTGTCTTTAAGAAGGCCTTCAGATTTTTAAAGCAAATATTATACTTCAACTTGCAGGCCAAGAAATCCCCTTATAGCGTTGCACAAATATGTAAGGATCTGAAAGTCTTCTGGAAAGAGGAACTATCCACATTGTTTTACTGGCTAAAATGCATGAAGCTCAGATCCAAGTTGCATCATTGCAGTTCATTTTACTTTTTCCTTTGGGCCAAGAATCGGAGGTTTATGGTGGGAAGGAGCTGAGGGATGCTGGGTTTGGTGGTTTCCAGTTCAGCAGAGTCATTCTTTTCTTCTGCCTGCACTCATCCATTTCACTGTGTTCAAACCATCTCAGGAGATGGAGCCATCAGGCCTGGCCGGGGCTGGTCTGCTGGTTTAATTAGATCTGGGCCTAAACCAGTTGAACTAAACAAGTGCAAAGCACAACGTGAGTGCCGTGAGCTCAGCGAGAACACAGCTTATTTCTGCTTTTGCTTAAGTTTGTTTAGTTACCATCAACTTAACAGAATGAAGTGTCTTTTAAAGTTTAAATGTGAGGGTCTGGAGGCCAGGGTGGAAAGTTCTCCCTCTGAGTTCATCCTTTTGCCCTGTGGGCAGGTCTGTGTGGTGGTGACACCGGGGTCTGTCCTGTTCCTCTGCTCCTCGGTTTGGTCCCTGAGATCAACAATGCAAAAAGTCACAAGTGTACCACTTTAAAAAGGGAGAGAGGAAAATAACATGTCAAATCAGAGGCCAGATGCAAACTGGCCTTCAGTTGTTGCACTGAAAACAATCCTCCATGCGCGGGGACTGATACCAGTGATGTGGAGCTGACGAGTGGCCACCCAACCCCAAATCTTTGCTTTGGGCTCCTGCCGTTTGGTTTTACTGCTGGAAATACTCAAGCTTTTCTTGAGCAACAGCTTCAGCACACCCTCGAATTCCCACCTCTCTTTTTAAATCAAGTCAAAGCCTTATCAGCTAAACTGGCACAGCAGAGATCAGCGGGGTAAGAGGTTCTTGTCCATGCTGAGGCATGACCAGAGCTCTTCATCCTCAAGCCTCTGGTCTTTCCCTGGAGGCAACGTCAGTAAAACCATGTGAAAAGCTGCCAGAGAGCATCAGCATCAGGAGAGCATCAGCCGTTACACTAAGAGCGAGTGAGGCCAACAACATTTTGGGGCAGAACCTTGTTTCTGTCTTGCCACTTCTGAACTCGGAGCTGGATTTTAGTGTCAGGGACCGTGTTGATCCCACAGGTCGGTGCTGTGGGGCCGGAGCGGCCCCCCGGGGCAGACAGGACTCTGCTGCTCCCCAGCTCCTGCCCAGAGGGTGTCCAGGGGATTTGAACTTAGCCCAGATACGGTGGAGATGTCATTACGTGGGAATTTGCAGCAGAGGAAGAAATATTAAGCAAATCTTTTGCAATTATCTTTTTCTCCAGCAGTTAGTCTAGATCTCCCCTTTGCATCTTTTCCTTTTCAGATCTCCTGGTTGCAAAGTTGGCTGCTTTTAAACCGGGTGGTGCTTCGGTGGCCTGGAGAGCAGCAGTTGCCATGGTAACTCAGAAGTACCCGTTTTTGCACAGTCACGGTTTTAGCAGGTCGCAGCCGCCGCTGCTGCCGGAGAACCAGGGATATCCCGGACCCGTCCACGCCGATGATCCTATTTTGACAAATCAGTGTTTTCTAATGGAAAACAAAGTCTAATTCTTGATGGGTTCTGCTAGAAACAAGGGCTCAGGCAGCAGAGAGCGGGATGGAGAGTAGTAACGCAACCAGCATCCGTTGGTGGGTGGTGGATTCAAAAGCCTTATCACTCATGTGGCAGGGAGAAGTGAGATTATTGACTTTCCCATCACTGGATCACTAGGGGATAGAACCAGGGCAGGGCGAAGGTGCAAGTCTGGAGCCACGAGGTGCAAGAGACCTAATTCATCAGCATCATTATATCTTTTTTTAACAGTTCAAAATTCACATGCTTTCATTTTTTATTACTTTAAAGGGAAAAAGAAAATCCGCAAGTATAATAAGTGAAATGAATGCAACTGCAGGTGCCCTGGGAATAGCGCAGGAGCCCTGTTTACAGGGAGTTCCACATGAATCCCATCGAGCAATGCAAATATTGTAAGTAGGATGCAGCCACGGGTTGGGCTTTGGTTGGGTCTGATGCAGGCTGTTTTCTCTATGGAGCAGGATTACCACTCTGCTTCTAATTAGACGAAAGGAAGGGGATCCAAATAGCCCCTAAAGATGTCAAAAATCAGAAAGAAGTCATTGAAGGGAGGGAGAAATGAAAATAAACCACCGCTGGTATTTCAACGATGCACGAGCCCTCTGGGGCTGTGGCCAGGAGCTTCGCCTGCTCCAGCTCCTTCTGCATCGCTGACGGGGTGACCTGGATTTTTATTTCACTTGTTTATTTGATTTCATGCATTTCCATTTTAGACAAGTGTGTTTCCAAGTCTGACGTGTTTGGTCTCCAGCACGGGCTCTGAGGTGTTCCTAGCTCTGAATTTACAAATTAAAGCCATGTCTCAAGAAGTGGGTTGGGCTCAGGTTTTAGGGAAGCTACAGGACCTGACCCACTCATTTCTCCTCTTTTAACCTGTATAAATGAGAGCATGTGCACAAAAGTAGTTTGAGACTTCAGCCCTGCACTTGCCAAATTTTATGCTGTGATAAATCTTATGCTGAACTACTAAAATGCTAGATAAAATACTTCTACAAGCAGCAGGGATAAATACAGTAGGTTTTGTTGTTGTTGTTGTTGTTGTTGTTGTTGTTGTTGTTGTTGTTGTTGTTGTTGTTGTTGTTGTTGTTCAGGTTTCCAAAGCAGGAGAATTGTTGTTACCAGAAATGAAACAGGGTCTGTGCGCTGTTTTCTCTGTGATCCCTAGTTCACATATGCCTGTGTGTTTGAAAGTGTAAAGGTTTATTCACACACAAATGTTTCCAATTATTTTCCTAAGAACACTTCTCTCATTCATGCTTAATTTGTGAAACTCCTGTTTAGTTTCCCCAAATCTTTTTTTGATTATTTTTAAGCTCTGGGTCTATTTTGCTCTGATGCAAATCACCACTTACTACTGGAAACTATTATTGTTAGTGCAGTTGAACACTGGTGGATCCTATAAGAGAGTATGGTCTTTTTTTTGGTGACTGGAGACATCCAACCTTGAGCCCTTCCCTGCCCTTTCGCAGCCTGTGCTGTGCACTCTGGGTCCTGCTTGACATCCCGTATCCCACGTGCCACCATCCTTGGCCCTACCAGTTTGTACTGCTGGCTTGGCCTTGTTTTGCCTTCATCCTCAGTCATGATGTAGAGTTTAAAATGGACTCTAGAGCTCCTTGAGGCTTAGAAGCCAGGTAGGAAGGAGATAATGTGTGTTTGACACTTATTCCCATGACTCAAGATGGAACCAAGGAGAACAACCTCACTGGTTGGAGCAAGGAACCAGGCACAAGCTGGGCTTCTGGTGGTAATGGTGCCTGAATTAATTCATGTTTGTCTAGCTTTCTTTGCTTGGTAATGAAAGAGTTAATGCTAGGGGACATGTGGGCTGGTTGGCTGGAGATCTGGAGATGAAGGTTGTTGTGGGAGGAGGACAGAGGTGCTGTGCTCTGGGTGTGCAAGAACAGAAGATGGAGTGTGGGGGACTGGAGATGGAAAGCGTAGCCGGGAACGTCCCTGCATTCCCCTGGCTTTGCTGCTGTGTTGGAAATAAAAGGCATCCTTTGTGCCTTCATCTCAACAGGAGCACCCTTTCCTCAGTGGCCAAAAACTTCAAACCTTAGCAAGTCTGGGATGTTTCGCAGTGTTTTCTTTTGTGCTTGTGGGAGGAGTGAAGGGTTTTTTTGGCATGTAACTAGTGTGATGGTTCCACTTCCCACCTCCTGATGGCCCCTGAAGCATGTGCTCTCCTTAACACCCTCCTTTCACCTGGTTCGAGCACGTCAGCATGCTGGTCATCCTCCTGAACTGCGTCACCCTGGGCATGTTCCAGCCCTGTGAGGACGTGGAGTGCCAGTCGGAGCGGTGCACCATCCTGGAGGTAAGGAGCCCGTGCTGCCCCATGTGCCTAGGATCTGTGGGGTGCAGGGGGGTGGCCATCCCGGGAGCTGGGACCCCCATCTTGTCCCTTTTCCCCAGGATCCAGCCATGGAAGCCCTTCCCGTAGGGATGTTTTTTCTAGTGAGCCACATTGCAATGTGCAAAGTCTGTCCTCCCAGGAGACCTGCTGCCATGGCCCTAGGTGAGACCTGAAGGCTGATTTGGACTTAGCCCAACAAGATCCTGTGTCTATACAACCAGTAAGGGTAGGAGGGCTTCGAACTGGGCATCCGGCTCCCACTGGAGGTGTTGAACACTTTTGAATTACTGAATGGCCAATGCTACAAGGAACCTCTTGCTTGCAGTCAGTTGGTCCCACCTCAGCCAGGTCACTGCTGGCATCTCTTGGATTAGAATCATAGAATCATTGAATCGTTTTGGTTGGAAGACACCTTTAAGGTCATCAAGTTCAACCATAACCTAAATCTAGCACTAAATCATGACCCTAAGAGCCTCATCTCTGCATCTTTTAAACTCCTCCAGGGATGGTAACTCCACCACTGCCCCAGGCAGCCTGTTCCTGTGCTTTACAACCCTTTCCATTAATAAATTTTTCCTACTATCCAATCTGAACCTTCCCTAGCACAACTTGAGGCCATTTCCTCTCAATTGCTGCAGTCTGGTGGGTGCAATATGGCACCATCGACTTTGCCATTTCATTCCTTTCTCCATGGACAAAAAAGCAGAGGACGGGCCCATGCCAGAATAACTGACCGTTGGGCAATGCATTCCTGTGCAAAGCTCACAGACCCTTCTTGGCCATCCCAAGCTTAGTGGGGCATGACACTTGTCCCTTCATCCCTCGCTGCGTCCTGGCAGTCCCCTTGCTGCCATATGCCCGCAGGATTCGGTTTGGAAGCGCGTCCCGGCAGCATCTGGTGTGTGGGCTGCACCTTGGCATGGGGCTTCCCACAGCAACTCAGTTCTCCGGCTCGGAACCAACTTTCCTTGTTTCTAATGGATGACATCAACCTAGGCAGGGACTGCCGACATGTGGTGGTGTGACGGGCTTGGTTGGTTCAAATCCCACACAGATCTGCTACTTGACTTCCCTTTGAGCGTTTCAGCCGTACGGGATCCTTCCAACCAGCCTCTCCTGCCTCTTTCAAAGATTGCTATTCCTGGCATTTGCAGGCAGTTCTGGACCAGAGTTTATCATCCAACCCTCTTTCAACCTTAAAAGAGGATCTGTTAAATGCAGAGCCAAGTAAACCAGATGAATTGAGAAGCCTCTAGAGGTTTGTTATGGAATGAGATCAATTTTGGAGAAACCATTGCCACCAGAGGCATCCAGCATAGGGCCATCTCAGAGGGTCAGGCTCAGGTTTGGTGTGAAGTGGCATCCAGAGTAGCACCAGAAAATATCACACTGCAGGCAGCAGAATAGACACTGCAAGGAGTCCAGGCACTGGATTTGGTTTCTAATATCGGCTTAATGATTACAACGTATATTTGCAAAACCCAAATTGTTACCCCAAAGAGTCTACAGGCAGAAAAGGGCTGCAAGTCAAGTCATTGTTATCCCTCACCCTGCCACAGCTTGCAGGAGGGGAAGCCAGAACATGAGGTAGGAAAGCCTGAACTCCTTTAGGGAGGCATTTGGGTGCCAGTTATTAAATTAACTGAAATAATGGAGCAAAACTTCAGTGTAGTTTATCAAGGGAAAGGTTGGTTGATCAAGCCAACAGCCTGAGAAGATGGTGCTCACCCGCAGAGTACATGGATGCGCAGTGGGAACTTGGCTGCCATGCGAATGTTCTGTTAATTTTACTGTTAATCCACTCAGGTCTCAAACTGAAAGTGCCAGAGACACAATACTGAACAGTATGGGCATTAAGAGAGTGGTTTGGACAGCATGTCTGTAGATTGAGAAGTTCCTGTGCTTTGTCAAGTCTGTTATTCAGAACAACAAAGCCTCTGCACATGATATAAAAGCAATCTGTATCTCCTGATGTTCAGTTTTGCAGAGAACATGTAGAAGAGTATTTACAATAGAGTCCATTTAACGGTATCTTCAGACACATCCAGATTTCATGCATGTACATGTTGTCTCCAGGAAGGCTGGAGAAATAAATCACAGCTGGCCAAGTCCCCACTACCCTACAGAAGTCATTCTTTAAGTAAAGGCTAAGGCAGGTTCTGTAGGGCAGCACTGGGCTAATTGATGCACCTTTATTTTCTCTCCTTGTTTCACAGTAATCTAAAACCCCAAATTTTGACCTTCATCAAGAGGCTCCTGTGCTTGGCCAGCGGGATGCCCTGGGTCTCTGCACCATGAGGAACCGCTCCTGTTGTTCCTCACGTGCAGAACTGCCCTTGGAGTCACCGCTCCAGCCTCTGCTTCACTCCAGCTGGGTCTGGGGGCAGGAACCTGGTCCCTTCAGGAGTCCATGAAGGCATCAGAGGTGACACACATCACCCTGTGTTAGATGGGAAAAATTCCTTCTAGGAGGTGTGAGCTGCCCTATCTGGAAGCACAGCTTCTACGGCAAGTTGCTGAGACCTCACAGACCCAAGCACAAGTTGCTGTTGAATCCATAGGCTTGAAAAATAAGAAGAATATCCAGCCTGTAAAGCTGTGATGTCCTTATGTATTTGTCAGTAGATTAACAGAGGCTGCTAATGTGTCCCAGGCAGGAGGTGCACTCAGGGGTTGCCATCACCCATCAAGTGTTGCAGGTTTTATTTCTGAGTTTGGTAGGTGCTTTATTTGGTTCCGGTGCTTTGCCAGGCAGTGTCTGCCAGGGTATACGGAGCGCCTCTGCCATGGAAGCACTCGTGGCTCTGCCTTCCCTTTCCCTGCTAAGAGAGCACAGCAGAACTGACTGTAATAATCTTTTACTGGTCTCCAGGCATTTGATGACTTCATTTTCGCTTTCTTTGCGGTGGAGATGGTCATCAAGATGGTAGCTCTGGGGATCTTCGGGCAGAAGTGTTACCTTGGAGATACGTGGAATCGCCTGGACTTCTTCATCGTGATGGCGGGGTCAGTAACAAAAACTCATAAATTTATTCGTTGCGGTGAAAGCAAGAAAACCCCAGAGAGCCAAATCTGTAGGTTGGCTTGGCTGGTTTTCATAATGTTTTGTGAAAGCTGCCAGACTCAAGCCAAGGCAAAGTCCCATAAGTCTCATTTGGTTTCACCTCTGGCATCAACGCCAGATTATGGGGTGGGGTATGAATGTCAAATCAAAAACCATCGGATTTTCAGTAGCCATCCTTTCACCAGTGTCACCTATGTCAAATCAAGCACACCCGATCTAGTCCTCACGGTGACCAGTATGTCCCAGTGCTTGTGGTTAAGACTGCTGTCTCCATGATGAGTGGAAAAAGCACACAGCAGCTCAGCCCGCTCCTTTTATGTGACACCACTAGAGAGGCAGAAATTGGCCAAACGAGGAGAATCTAACCCGAAAAATCTGGTTCAGAAGATTGAAATCCCAGTGGAAGAAGCTGGCCAGAAGTTGACCCAAATTACAAGCGCATGCAAATGCCTCCTGTAAACTCCTGGGGGTTTATGTTTTAATACCACCTCCCACAGCTGCTTATTTGTGCAGGATGTGTTAATAAACAGATATGAGGAAGATGTGGGTGCGTCTGACACCAGTTCCCTCACACTCGTAGGGAAAAACTGTGTGGACTAACAGGCTAGTGAGTCTAAAACTTTTTTACTGTAAATAAATGGATTTTAGAAACCCCAGGCTCTCTTACCTGCTTAGTATACCCTAGAAAGGGATAGACTGCTTTAATTACAGAGCTCTGCCTTATTTCTGAATTCTTGGGTTTGTAATGACCAGCCTGGGGTTAATTAGAACATTCCTGTAATATGTTGAGGCATTTTCACTCTTACGTTAGAGATGTACAATCTTCACCGCACTAATGGAGTTTTGTTTTGCTCCACATTATTTGTCTGGAATACAATTAGGAATGGCCTTACTGGTTTGAATAAAACATGAGCTCTCCTGAGCGGAGCTTCCTTTGAACCCGTGTGCAGTTACAGCCCAGGAAAGAACAGCAGGGACAACAGAAGAAGCAGTTAATTATTTCTTCTTTCCAAAGCTGCTGGAGAGTTTAAGCCAGAAGTAGCAGGGGAAGAGCAAGGCTGTGGTTGCAGGGCGAGCTCGGGATCTGAAATCTGCCATCCATCACCAACGTACCAACAGTGTTTGCCCACGCTGGACCTGCAGGATGAACTCTTCTGATGTGGAGGTTCCCTGTATCATCAAACAGATCATCCCAGCAAAGCAGGAGGATAAATAGCACATCCAGGCAGAAAGGCTGAGTCCTCTGCTCGTACCCCAGGGTCAGGTTTGATGCCAGGATCTTTGTGTACCTGGGACGAGAGGCAAGGCGGCTGGTGGGTCAGTGGGGTGGTTTTCCAGGGAATTTCCCCACCTCTGTGCTTGGCAGATGTTTGAGAAGGATGAAAACAGCCAAAGCACCAGGAGGCCCCCATGGGAACCTCTGCTGCCAGTCTGGCCTTACCCAGGCTGAAGAAGCAGCCCTTCTCTGTCTGATCCTGGGCCACCCGCAGATGATTTGGGTGTATTTGAGCCATACCTATGGCATCATTTCCCATCTCTCAGAAGAAAGGCTGGGCTGGGAGCTGGGCTGACCAGTAACGCTGGTGGAGGCCAAGGGGAAGCTGTGTGATGTGCTGGGGTTCTTCACCTCTCCCACCACCGCCTTCGATCCAACATCTGTTCCTAAAACTGGAGCTGGTTTTAGCAGGGAGCATGCTACTGGAGTAATAAGAGTTGCTTTTCCCAGCAAGCAGATGGATGCGATGAAGTTATTATGAGGCTTTTTCTGATAAGAAGGGAAACAAGCGATCGGCAGTGCTGCCTGCTTTGTTTGTCCAATTCAGTCTCCTCAAATAAGCTGATTTCCCTTACTAGCAAATACACCAAAGAGAGCGAAGGATAAGCAGGGAAACTACAAAATAAACATATATTCTGCCTCTAGCAACAGATTGTGTCTGAAGTTTGTTCCAGCACTGAAAGCCCTTTCATGTTTTGCTCGTCTCAGAAATGTACCCTGGAAAATTTCAGATGGAATGGAGCTTACAACCTTGCAGTCTGTCTAGCAGCCAAGTTGAAAGAATTTCCCAAGCATCCAAAATGTAGTCCAGAGAGGTTTCTTATGCATTCAGTCCCTGGAGACATTGCAGGCTCATGTGATGTGCTTTGGACATCTTTAACTTGACAGCAGAAAGACTGGAAACTGTTGGTGGGAGAAGACATCACAAAGGCTTTTGGCTCCTTTGTTTTCAATACGCAAAGGCTGTAGGAATCACCTACCAAGTGCCAGTCCACCCAGACCTCCAGTCCCTGCATACCCCACATTTCCAGCTTTAGCAGGTTTCTGTCAGGCATTTCCAGGGTATTCTCAGTTTACAGGTGTGATATGAGAACAGGACCCAAGCTTGGCCTTGACAAAGAAACCTTTGGCTTTTTTATGAAGGTTTCAAATGTTTTCACCACTTGTAGAAGGTCAGTCTGGAATTCATCATGTGTTTTAGGTTGGCTTCATTGCGCAAGGTAGATCCCCCTGGGACTTACTTTCAAATCCTAATTGGAGTATCACAGAAGTCCAAAGTATCGGGGTCAGAAAGTCTGTTTCCTGGGCCGAATCCTGGATTATTCAACTTTTATCAGCCCCATTGAAACTCCAAGGGCCAAATAAAAGTGAGGCCCGAGGAGTCAGTTGGCCCTTTAACACGCTAATAGTTGCACATGATCTCTGGAGTACAAAACCAGCTCCCACCGGAGCACTTCATACTCCTTTTCCATGCTGTTAGTAGTTCAAAAACTGGATCGGTTACACTAAAATCCACTTACTCAGCCACCCGATAAATTGTGAGCGTGCTGTATTGGGAGCACGCCAGCGAACAGATTCGGGCTTCAGCGTTGTTCACTTTGGGGACTTTAAACAATGCTTTGGCTATTCCTGCAAGGTCTGTTTAGAGCAGACACCTGATCCTGGCTCTGGGCCCCTCGGCACAGGTGTGAATGGGCATTTCCCCTGGTTTTCCTGCTGTGTGGTCCTTCACACAGCTCTGGCTGCTTAATGAACACAATGTTTGATTTAAAACCTGGTTTTGTGCCTTGCTGAGTTTTAAAGATATTCATCATGTTCAGTTTAGTTCCTGCATACCAGCTTTAGGGTGGTTTTGATTTATAAAGACTCACTAACTACTTCAGGAAAAAAAAATCTCTGGAAGGTTATCGCTAAAACCAGCTCAAAATCACCAGTGTCTCTGCACAGCAAATTAAGGCTAATGGGCCAAAGCCACCTCAGTGGCAATGCCAGCGATATCACAGGGTTACAGCAAACAGCTTCAGGACAAAGCCAAAAGAGAAGCAAATATCAGAACAGCTGGACATTCTGAATTAAAGTTTGTAGAGAGGAGCAAGGCATCAAATACGAAGTGCAAGACTCCGGCAGAGCAGGTCATGGACAATGATGTGCCTGAGCAAGGCCGACCTGAAACCAAACCTCCCTCTGCTATCACCCGATAACCATTCAGCCGTTGTTTTGGTCCATTTGGCTGTTGCTTCTTGATGGCACGTAGTGATTTTGGTCCATCCTGGCTGCAGGATGCTTCAAATAAAAACCTCTCTTTCCACTGAAGCGCCTGGTTGCAGCAGTTCAGCTGCTATTTGCCTCCCTCCTTCCATATTTGTTTGTTTATTTAAGAAAAAGAAAAAAAAGAGAGCTCTTTCTCCACAGAATCCAGCAGCTTACTCGCAGGGTTGCTTTTGAAGCCGTTATGTTATTTGAACAGGCGTGGTGAGAGATTTGTGACATATTTACAAGTGCTTCCCTGTAGTTAAACTCATAAATTGTAATTACAGCCATGCTAACTAGCCATAACCCCATTAAAAAAACAACACTACGCACATTTGCCGCTCATTGCTATAAAAGAGCAAGAAAACTGACTTAACGTCCTTCCCAGCCCGGGAGAGAAATGTTTATGTGAAATGGAGACGGAGCATGAAAAAGAAAATGTTCCCTATTCTTAATAGTAAAATGGAAGCCAAATTACTTTAACATCATTTGTCAGCTTGGTTATTCACATTTTTGTCATAGGGGGAGAGATAAGCTGGCGTGGAAATACGCTGGGGTGCTAGTAGGGGGTATAATGTCAGAAATGTCCTATTGATGCGGTGCTGTGCAGTGATCTCCCCACAAATGCGCCGCTGGCCCGAGCATGATTAAAGTAATGGAAAGGGAGAGCAGCACAGCTGGGGGAGCTGAGCAGATAATTGGGGGCTTCCCTTCTGCCCCGATTGCTGTGGCCCCCGCTTTGCAGCTCCTCGTCGTGCCAAGTCCTGCTTTCCCACCTATTACCTGTACCTGCTGCCCAGGAGCACGTCTGCCCGCCGGCCCCTGCGCCATCCCTGTGGGTATCTTCAGTCTGTTAGAGGCTGAAATATCCCATATAACCCACACCGACAGCATGGTGCACATTATGAGCTGCAAACACGGACTGGGTGGTTTTGCAAACCCGGGCTGTGGCTCCCAGAGCACACAGGCAGCCCCAGCACCATCGACTGAGCATCCCACGGCCTGACGCCTTTTTCTCTTTCCCCTGCAGCATGATGGAGTATTCTCTGGATGGGCACAATGTGAGCTTGTCTGCGATCCGCACCGTCCGGGTACTTCGGCCGCTACGAGCCATTAACAGGGTCCCAAGTAAGTAAAACACATTTTTCCTCACCGTGGCCACACACCGGGCTGCTAACCCTGGTGGTGGCAGTCTGCAATCCTGCTGCTGAGAGCAAAATCATTTATTTTCATTTTTAACAGCAAGTTAGCAATCATTTATTATGATTACCAATGTTAGTAAAGGGCAAAGGAATAGATTTTATACCTGGGAGGCCAAATTTTCATGGCTCTTTTCCAACGTTTCCAACATAAGTAACTCCACTTCCAGTGCAAAGTAAATAACAAAGTTTCTGTAAAGAAAGGGGAAAGGTCAGTTCTAAGAAGGATCTTCTTGCCCTGGGTGGGTTCGATTTACCCTCTCAACTATTTCCATCTCTTTGTGTTCAGGATTAGAAGCGCAGCAGCCTCCCTTGCTGGTAAAATACCAGAGAGGGTTTGCTGTCATGTAGAACAAAATTGGGTTCATCCACGATAGAAGGTTCAAGTGGCCCCTAAATCCATTTTCAAGTGGCTTCAGCTGCTTGTCTTCTAAATCCAATTTGAAAGACAAACCAACAAGTTGAAATAATTTCCTGCCGGAATCAGCCGTCTGCTGAGCAAGGTACTTTGCAAGGTACTAATTTCATAGTGCTTTAATCTTTTTTTTTTAACCAAAATCCACTCAATTCAAAATGCAACGGCATTGTATGGAAATCATAGAGGTTCCTTGCCAAAAAAGTACATTTCCTGTTCTTTTTAAAAGCACGTTTGAATGACACAGCTCCGCTCTTCCTCGCCGAACATCCTGCCTGGATTAATTGCCCATCATGTCGGCACATCTAGGGAGAGCAAAACAAACTCCCCCAGAAGGGTTTCGGTTCCAGCACCTCAGATGAACATGCAAGGAAACAGATGGATGTTTACGCACAGGAGTCTTTGAAGATTCAGTCTGAGCTCGAATTCTTCAGGATTTTTCTTTAAAAAAAAAAAAATTGTAAATTTGTCAGTGACATCATTAGAAGTTGAAAGCAAGACAAAAAGAAATGAGAGGCTGAAAGGGACCACAAAACCCCCTCGGAGCTTTGTTTTTTCTAAGGAGGCTTTGTTACCAGGGTTTCGGAGCAGCCCGAGAGCACAACACGGAGTTTTCCTCCGGGGTGTTGAGCGCGGTGGCTCCGTGGCCTCGCGGGGCCGGGGGGGAGCGGGGAACGCGGCCGAGGGTTCAGGCTGGGGCCAGGATCAGGCTCGCTCTGAGGTTATTTCAATCCGCAAAACCCTTCGTAGCTCTCCCTCAAAACAGTGGGAGTCTCAAGCTGGGATTCAGTTGGGCTGAGAGCAGAAGCCGGGGGAATCTGAGGATTTATGTGCCTATTAAAGTGAGGCCCAAGGATCCAAACTCCTCCAAGTCCAGGTGAAATTTTGATCCGAATCCAGCTTATGTTTTAATTCCTTAGGAGCCCGATACTGAACCTTTGAAGTAAGCCTTTTAGGCTGTTTTCTGCTACACTTATCACTTTGATTTTCTTTATTTTTTTCAGAAGACAGGTGGTAGAAAATATTCAATTTTTTTGTTAATAGGGTGTGAGACTAAATCCAAAGCACTCAGTGCATGTTTGGTGTTGAGTTGTCCAGCTTGACGAGCAGCTCGGCTGGTCTTACAACCCTACCAGTGTCCTGACCAAGTGCCAGGGCAGGATTAGTGTTCTTAGAAATATCCCAGTTCCTGGAGGACAGATAATCACAGACTTGACTTACGAGACACTAACTCCATCCACTTTTAACATCGGTCCTTTTACTGTTTCACACTGGAATTATCCAGGGTCTGCGGAGAACGGAGAGCAACAACCCTCCGTTCAGTTGTATTTTTGCAATTTCCAGCAGTAACAGTTACATTTCTAGTATTGCAAAAGGACGTTGAGCAGATAAGAATTAGGGCTGGGTCAGAAGAGATGAGCCTGGTGTTTGGTCACAGCCCAGGGAAGCAGGACCCATGAGAAACCGCCCAGCGATCTCTCCCTGGGATGCCTGGGCACTTTCCTGGCTTCCAGCCAGTGCCATTAGCTCTTTGCTTCCAGGCACAACAAGTTCACCCGCAATATAATTTAATTTATATTTTATTTGTGAAGAAAAGAAAGGAGAACCCCAGCCAATAAAAACATCATCTCTATTAGAAATTATTCCTTGAAAATGACTGGAAAAATACAATTCCTGAGATTTATATGTTTGGCAAGGGCTGTAGTTAGGCTGTTTTTTTTTAGTAGTGGTCGCTGTTTTTTCAGATCCCTTTCCCTGCTGTATTTTTATTTTTTCTCCTGTGTGGTTTAAACCAGGCATCACATGGAATGGGAATGAAAAGGAATCCTGATCCTCATTTCAGCCTCATGCTCATGCTCTTTTCCCATGGCACACTTGACATTCTGCTGGGAGCCCAGAGCACCCTGAGCAGATAGCGAACAGATGGATTCAATCTCGAGAACGGTGCCACTAAACAACCCAAAATACCAAAAGTAGCTGAGCAGAAAAAAAGTTGTCTGGCACGGGGAGATACATTTTAACCATTTTTGGAAAAATAAGAAGGAGGATATTAATGAGAGTGGAGGAGGGGGGAAGAAGAAAGGCCCAGCATCGTCTTCGCAGTGGGAATTAAGTGAGGCTTTTCTGCTTTTCCAAAGATAGATTTGCAAGGATGATCTGAAGGGCAGCGCTGTGGGATG
Source organism: Streptopelia decaocto (assembly GCF_964273445.1). Taxonomy (NCBI): domain Eukaryota; kingdom Metazoa; phylum Chordata; class Aves; order Columbiformes; family Columbidae; genus Streptopelia; species Streptopelia decaocto. Next base: position 5,129,341 of record NC_138668.1, on the reverse strand, counting down.
CGCTCCTGGGGGGCTCGCGATGACAGCACGTGTTGGGAACACGCGTTACCAAATCAAACCCCCATTTGCCTCCAGCTCTGGGTTTCCCCCTGTCCCCAGGTGTCCCCACGGCTTTCACCGTGGTTAAAGGGGGTGGCAAGGATGCTGCTGGCATCCCGTGGCACTTGCCCACACGGCCTGTTTGCCGATGCTGTGTCCCTTCCCCACAGGGTGCTGTTGGCCCTGGGGTGGCATGGGGACAGGGTTTGGCGGGCGGCCGGCACGGGGCTGGCACGGGGCTGGGCGCCAGGATCGCGGCTCCTCCGGAGAAGCATCCGCTGCCGGCGCCAGCAGCAGGGAGCCGCACCGGAGCCAAGCACAGCTGGGCATGGAGACCTTGAAAGGCTCTTGCCCTGGGATGCAGAGGTTATTACTCACACCTAATTATTTATTAGCACAGGCTTCTTGGCTGTGGTAGTTTATCCACTCGTGTTGTGCTGACGAGGTAAATTCGGCTCCATCCCGGCTTGGCTGGGCTGGATTTCCGCTGGCAGAGCGAGATAAGGAGGCGGGTAAAGCGGCGCGATGGGGCTCCGGCTCCTGCCAACGCCGCCTGCCATGGCCTGGGAGGTGCTGGGTTGGACAGACACTGCTTTTTTGGAGACTGCTCCTCCCAGCACCCATCCCCGGGGTCTAGGGATGCCAGGCTGCAGCCCCACATCGTCTTTGGATTCGCAGGAGAGGCATCATGCACAACTTGGGAAGAGAGACGGTGTCAGTGTAAACGCCGCTCTGTGCTCAAACGGGATGACTAATGGAGAGCAGCATCCTGCAAGGGAAAATGGAGGGAGAAAAAGCTCCACACAGGCAGGAAAAGGTGTTCACAGGGCAGTGGTTCAGCGGGATGAAGCACCTCCAAAGGCAGCAGTGTCATCATACCCAGCAGACGCAATGGGTTCCACCGCATCACAAACTTCAGCTCTGCTCTCTGCCAAGCGCTGGGCTCTTGAGGCTCAGCTTCTGGTTTTATTCTTTTCTATAATTTAAATTTGCCTTTGTCTCTTTCTCTTTTCATTAGTTCATCTCTCATCAATTCTCAGTTGTTGAAACGATGGCTGGTTGGTCTCTCAGCGGTTTGTTTAACCTCTACCAAAGTACTGAGCCGCAAGTTGTTATTCTCTTTTTATTCCTGTTTTATCCTTGAGTTTGAAGGTGCCCGCAGGTCCCAGCCCCATCCCTGCCTCCTCACCCAGTCTCTCCTGGGCAGCGGTACTGGGAGCATACTGGATGGAGACGTGAGGGTTAGCTGAGGCTCTGCAGGGCTGCCTCATTCCTCAATCTTCTCATTTAGTGTGGAACATCTGGCACAGAAATCAGCATTTCCCTGGCAGCAAAGGTGCTGGGGGAGCCCTTGCTCTGAACCCCCATTCATAGGGAGCACGAGCAGAGCTGAGAGCTTTGCTTAGAGGAAGAAACATTTCCATCCTGCTTTCCCCCTCTCAAAAAAGCCACAATTTCACCTGCTTGTGCTGCTCGGTGGTTCTGTGGCCAGCAAGGAGAGGAGTCCCCCATGGAAGAGGAATTGTCCGGAGCGCAGCCATCGTCCCACACAGGCTCTATATTGTTTAGGGGAACAATTTGTGTGATTCATGAGAGATGTTCAATATGTTTACAAATATATATTTTGACAGTTTCTCGGGAGGCTGATGGTTTGCGGAGGCGTTTCTCCAGGAAAGACTGTCTTGCAGCTTTGCCCGTGTTTGTGTGTTGTTCAGTGCTCTGTTACTGAAAACATCTGAAATCCCACCTTTGATTCTACCCTTTGCAGATGCACTGTTTGTTCCCATTTGCTGCTAAGCCTTTTGCCCTGTTTGCCTTCTTTTTCAGCCCTAAAGTTTAGGGGAAGATATAAACACCCCAGTTTCTCTGCGCAGGGTGCACTGGCTGCACAACCAAGCTGGGATCGATGTGGCGTTCGCTCTTTTTCCACCAAAGGTCTCCTCTAACCTGCTTTCTCCTTCTCCCCACAGGTATGCGAATACTCGTCACCCTGCTGTTAGATACTCTGCCTATGTTAGGCAACGTCCTCCTCTTGTGCTTCTTTGTCTTCTTCATCTTTGGGATTGTCGGTGTGCAGCTCTGGGCAGGGCTGCTGAGAAACAGGTGTTTCCTAGACAGGAATTTTGCAATGTAAGTACAATAAAAAAAGAAATCTTGATTTTTTTTCTTCTTTTCTCCTTCTCCCCTGCCGGAGAAACCCCAGCAGGGTTATATCAGCCAGGGTGGACCCAGCAGCATCGTGGCTGAGAGCACAACGTGGCCATGGCACAAAGCTGCAATGGCAGCTCCTAACTGGGCTGTCATCTTGATTCACAAGGTTGTGAATCAGAGTCCTGAAGCCAGCTATGTGCTTCTTGTATGAAAAAAGCCACTTGTCAGCGAGTTACTGAGGGTTTGGAGTGGCTTTTTCATGTTTTCCTGAAGGACAAGGACGTTAGTGGTTTGGATTATCTCTGTTTGAGGAAGCGGAGATCTCTGGCTCTGGGAATTTAAGGATTTAGAACAAACAAAAGCATCACAGCTCTCCTAAAATGCCAGTTCCCAAAACTGTCCGGGTCTGGGAGGTCACCTAGCACACCTCAGCGCCTGGCAGGGGGTTGATGAGGTTCTCTGCATGCTGGTACAGACAGCACCATGGAGATGCTGCTGAAACACAAATAAATCTTTGTAGGTGTATTAGGATAAGAAGCTCAATGTGAGAGGCGTTAAAGACATTTGTACACGGCTCTCAGTCTGGCACAGGCATCAGGGATGAGCAGCACATTTGATCACCTGCTCTTTTTGATGCAAACTTTAGGTTTCCTTCTTCCCAGATAGGCAGTTGCATGGACCAGCATCCCTGACAGGTGCTGAGGGTGCTAATAGGTCTTAATTGCCCTGATAAGCCTTACCTGGGACCCCCACCCACACCCTGTCCATGGCCCAGGAGCTCTATTTAAGCTCAGCCTGTGGGTTTTGGTCCTGGTTTGAGCTGTGATGTTGGTGTGCTTGTCTCCAGCTCTGGTTTCATTCCTGGTTTCTTTGGCTCTTGCCTGAGTTCCCTGGATGAGTCCTGGATCTGATTCATCACTTGCCATGTCTGGGGCTTTGAGTGGACCCTGCTGCATACAGACTGTGTGGATGCTGCTGGCACTGGGATGACTCTTGGCTCCCGATTCATCCCCTGCCGTGGGCCAGTCCTGCTCAAGCTGCTCCCCAGCAATCCCTCAGCCTGATACTGAGCGTGGGCTGTTCTGCACTTGCTGCTTCAGAGGTGTGATATAAGGGCACACCTTAAAATGCATCAGCGAAACAAAAAGATCAAAAGCAAGTGCAGCTTCTGCGGGAAAGAGAGATCTGCCTGGGAAAACCCTTCTGAAGGGCTCCTGTCAGCGACTGCTGGAGATGTCAGTGGCTCAGAGGTGAGGAAATGCCCGAGGCCAGCTAATCTGGGCAACTCTGGCTTTGTAAAAGATAGAGCCTGTAATTATATCTGTCTGTAATCATCTGCTGTCTACAACTTGTATTGTGTCTGGAAGACACGCAGAGATTATCTCTCAGCTCTGCCCCAGGTCCTGTTTCTGCCTCTCACTCATGAGCCCGGTGGCTTTCGGCAATCTGAGCCTCTCTCTGTACTGCAGAACATCTCTGATGGCACTGACTCATCCCAGCAGAGCTGCCAAAAGGCAGAAAATCGATGAATCTGCCATGTGTGTCTGCTTCTGCTCCTGCATCTTGATGTTCCAACCTTGCAAGCTCTCTCCTGCATCCATGGCAGGTGTTTGCTGGTCACCAAGACCCTCCATTGATCAGAGTAACCCCTGAGCTGCCATTTCAAAGCCCGAAGAGCAGTGTTAAAGCTCTGCTTGGGTGGCCCCATTGCATGGAGCAGACACTGTGAGCAGGCAGTGCTTTGAGCACAAGGAGCACAGAGCTGTAATTAGCTTCAGCGAGTCCCTCTCATCTCTTTGGCCAGATTTCTAAAATGCTCTGTGATTTCCTGCAAAGTGGAGCTTTTAAAATTAACCGCGGGGGGAAACGTTTGCTAAGGAGAGATATTAAGCAGGCTGTTATGTAACGGTCATTAGCAGCATCAAAGGTATCGCAGGATTTTCTTATTAAGGTCTTGGTCCCGGTCACTGAAGGCAGAGATGGGTTCCCTGGGCTAATCCTCAGGGCCTGTGTTTGAAGAGGCAGGAGATTTACCATAGAATCATGGAATAGTTTGGGTTGAAGGGACCTTCCCAGCTCCCCCGGTGCCACCCCTGCCATGAGCAGGGACATCTTCACCAGCTCAGGTTGCTCAGAGCCCCGTCCAGCCTGGCCTGGGATGTCTCCAGGGATGGTTCATCCACCACCTCTCTGGGCACCCTGGGCCAGGCTCCCACCACCCTCTGTGTCAAAAATTCCTTCCTCATGTCTAGCCTGACAGAATTATTTGTAAGAGGTCTTCTCCTTCCCACATCACTGCAGCTCTGTGTTGGTTCCTGGGTCTCCTCCAGCCGCAGGTAGTGGTGAATTTGGGTGGCTCTGAGTTATCCATTGCCTGTTGGTTGATGCCATGTGCTCTGGGACTCTGTGAACAAAGTTACAGTGTTCAGAGAAATGTGAAGAAATGAGGCTTCTGGCATGTCCATGTGTCGGTATCAGCATAACAAATGTGAATTGTTCTGGTACCATCACCCAGGCTGGAGCTACTGTCTTGGTCTGTGTTTTGCTGGGTTAGTTTTAGACCTGCAAAACCCAACTGCATTGAACCAGTCCCTCCATTTCCAGCTAGAAACTATCCTAGGTTGACTGAAGCTTGGTGTGGAAGTTTTGGGGAACCCAGATGGAACCATTCCCATCTTCTCTGTCATTCCTGATTCATTCTCCTGAATCCATAGTTCCAGGCATCAGGATATGGTTCACCCCTGCAGTAGCCTTTAACACCCATACAACAAGTTGTACGTGGGTAAAAAGTCATGGAGTGGCAGTACCAGGGAAAGCACTTTAGGGTTACATTTTCCAGCTGCTGTACAAGAGGACCAAAATATTCAGCATTAGGCCCAAAGTAGCAGGTCCTGTTGGCCAGCAGCAGGATGCCATCTGCCTGCAAGACAGGGTGGAGATAGAGACAAAGTCAAGCCTAGAGTTGGATGAGAGTGGGTCCATTGCTGTGTCCTCATCCTCCATCCCTGTGCTGAGCTGCTGTGCTTGGCATCGGTGCTGGGAGCCCTGACCGTCCATCCCCTTCCAGGGAGAGCTGCCAAAGAGAACAAAAACAACAATAAAACCTTCAGGATTGCAGGATTAAAGTTAAGCTCTGGTTTTGGGCAGAAGTAAACAGAACAGAGCTCTGCGGGAAAGGGGGAATGAGATTCTGGTCATTTAGTTTTGTCTGCCAATCCCACTAAATCCCAGTGGTGTTGTCCTCAGCCTAAACTAATGTTTACCAGCCCTTCAGCAGGCTGTGAGGGGCTGCAGGATGGACAGGCACGCCGTGCACCCAGGTTGGGGCTGAGCAGATGATGCTCCTGGCTCTGATTTTCCTTACAGCCCCATAAAGGGGGAGACCTGAGTTACTGTTGGTGCTCACCTTGGTGATGGGGTCACACCCTCCCAGATGAAAGCAAAACTGCTTTAAAGTGAGGGTGAGCGTCTGAACATAATCCAGGGTGCCAGGCAGGGAAGGGTCATGGCCCCAGAGTTTTTCTGGACTAAAGCAAGTGTAAGCGAGCTCAGAGACTGGTGCTTCAAATCGAGTTCCTTACCTGCTGCAGGCTGCTCTGCACACTCGCTGCCAGCGGCTTTCTGGGCCATTCAGCTTTACAGCAGGCATCAGATGGAAGTAGTGACTTTGATTTTTGCCATCATTTTTCTTCCTGTGGAAGGCTTTTCTCTTAAATCCACCTCGAAAGATGGCTGTTTCAAGAAAAGAAACTACTTTCAAATGTAGTGCATTCTGATGGAAATTTGAGGACTTCTTTGAGGTGCACTGGAAATATCTGCTCTCTCTCTCTGAAAATTGCACTGTGCAACATTGCGCTGGAAGAGGTTGTTTTGTGAAGGATGCTCAGTAGTGACTTTGAAGGAATGACAGGCCATTACTGGCCTGTTGCAGTAGTGGGTTGGCAAGCGATGAACTGGGGTGGGTCACTGCTGTTTGGGATGTGTGAGAGCTGCTGCTCCCCAGCTCTGGAGAGCTCAGGGGGCTCAGACACTCTTGGAGCCCCGGGGAGCGTCCCCTGGCAGGGAACAGCGGTCCCAGGACCGTCACCACTGCATGAGTGACAGTGGGAACTGGAGGGGGAGCTTCACAAGGGCTTTTTAGGCGGTGTGGGCTGAGGGAGGAAGGCTCGGTATGTTTGTGCGTGGGAAGGGCAAGCCAAGCCAACCATTTATCTGTAAGATCGCCAGGATATGTGTCTCCCCCATGCAAACCCTCTGGCTCCCTCCTGCCATCATGAGCTGCTATCATTGTAAATAAACTAATCGGGCCACCCCCAGCTTGTCTGGGTTGTGGGGCTGTGCATTGCCTGTGTGTTGTTATGCAGTGCAGTATTTTCCTGCTCATGGAACCTTTCAAGGAACTCAGTGGGTTGGAAGCAGGAGAGTGGAGAGAGCTGTGAAGTGCTTTGTTTTTATCTAATGCTGCAGGACAGTTATAATGTGAGCGCTTCAGTCTTAATTAACTCAGTACCTGCTTGGCGTTGTACCGCCTTTGGCTCTTTGGCTTTTGTAGAGCTGCGAGAAGGCACACGTAGCCAAGGCAGACAGCTCGGAGTTGGTCTTGAAAGGTACTTCTGAGTTCTGCTTAATTGCTCCTCCCGGCATCGCTGTGTGCCGCGGTGTTGGGTTGTCAGCGGGATTTCCTCCAGAGAGCAGCCTCCGCTTGCAGGGAACAGATCCTGCCTGGTACTGAGCTTCCTCCACATTTCCCTCCGCTCCTCGAAAAGCTGCAGCAGGACTGTGCTCAATACACACACTGTACACCAGCAATTGTGGGTGATGATTGGACTGGGAGGACTCAGCTGGGGGGAGTATGGAGCAGAGAATAATAGTTCAGCCACCTTTGGCATGGGAGAGGATGGACCTTCCTACCCCACTGTTGTTGCTCCTGCCCAGGGACAGAGAAAGGAAAATACACTGCAGAGCTGCTGCAAGCCCAGAGAAAGATGAGCACTGGGCAGCTGGCCGAGAAAGGGGTGTTAATCCTTTCTAATGTGATAACAAGATCCATTCTGGGGCTTAGTTTCTTATGTGTTTTCCCCAGAGCACGAGGGTCTTGTGATTAGTGGATTCATTACCATTAATAAGTTATTTGGACTATACCCATTGGCAAGTGAGAGGGAAGTCAGATTGACCTTTCCCGTGTGTGGAGGTAGATGGTCTTGGCAGAACTACTTCATTTATTTTGTGGATATTGGGGATTCCCTCATCCTGCAATACTTCCATTTCTCATTCTTGCTCTCCTTCCTTCTTCCCCCCCTTTTGGTTTTGCCAGAAAAGTCTTCAAGTAGAGGAATTAAGAAAGGGTCTTAAATTTGCAGTGCTACTGCCAGTTGGCGTGTCCCCTCCCCTCTGTACTCGGTGGTGACAGCATCACGCAGGTGTGGGTCCCCCCAGCGGGACGGGTGCTCATGGTGTCTCTGTCCCCAGGGCAGATGTGGAAGAGGGACAAGCTTGAAAAGGTCTGGGCAGAAAGTGGCCCCCATGCAACTGATTTTGACCACTCGTAGGGAGGACTTTTAGTTTGTAAATGATTCTGAGGTAATTGCAAAAAGGAGTAAGGCAGAGAAAAGGGAGGATAAAATCAGGCAGCAGCAGCAGAACCAAATGAAGCTTCATCCACCCTTCGCAGTCAAGCTGTGCTTTGTTTTCCTGGCTTTATTTTCCTCCCACGGCCACCAAAGTGTGTCGTTCTTTTGGTTCTCCGGAGGGTTTGTGCCCAGATCTTCTCTACGCAGCTGATTAGATCACAGCCCAGAGCGCTGTGTCTGCAGGCGGTATTTCTCCTTCAGCCCAAGGCTTCCGAATCGGTGACTCATGGGAAACAAGCAGCCTCTGAAATCTGTGTATGTGGCTCATCAAGGGCCTTTCCCTTTGCGATGTGCAGTGAACAGAGAAGCGTTGCACAGGAGGGGGGTTGGTCCCATCGGTCCCCAGCCTGGTTGCGTCCCTTCCCTCCAACAAAACTGGGTGCGTGGGCTCCAGAAGAATTGTGTCCCTGTCCAGTCTGCCCAGCTGGGGTGGGCATGTCAGGAGATCAGCGATCGGCTCTGGGGGGCTGAAATAAAGCCGATTAATCTGGGACAATGAACAAGTATCAGAGTCCTGCAGCTGGGTGGGCAGAGAGTGGCGGGGTCATGCATGGCGCTGGATGTTGTGTGTGTTGTGCTGTTGTGGGGGGGGCGGCTCGCAGGGAAGCTCGGGTGGGAGGTCGGAGTGGAGCATCGTGCTGATGCTTCAGCCATTCTGTCTGAGCTTTTCTTCCATGGTCAGTGTTCTTGGCACGGGCGTGTGTGTGTCTGCATTGAAACACAGAGCTGCTCCCAGGAAGGGAGGTTGTGCAGCCATAGCTGCTAATTACACAATCATCCCTCCAGATGGTCCATCTCCTGCTGCAAGTCCAGCTTTGCTCTGGGTAGAATCTTAATTACACTGGCCCACGAGCTGTGGTGTGCTGAGCCTTCCCACGCTGCCAAAAGGTGCTTGTGATCAGGAAACTCCTGCTGCTGGTGTTGTGGTGGGATGGTGAAGGAAATAAGGTGTTGCCAAGTTTCACAGCTCCACCTGGCTCTGAAGCAGGTTTTCCTGGAAGATCAGTTGTAGTTTGGAGCAGGATGTCACTGGGTTGTCACATCCAGATCAAAGAGCCTTGGTCAGCGTTGTTTTAAGGGAAATGAGAAAGATCAAGGGATGTTCCCAAGATCACACAGGGTTGTTACAGGGCTGAGTGTCCAACGTGTGGTGTTAGGGGTGCAGGTTACTGTCTGAGGTTCACCTCTGTGGCTGGCGTTTCGAGTCTGCGTGATTTGTCACATCCGGGATTTGAGCACTGCGGAGATCTGTAGAGCCTGAGCTGGAGGTCCAGGTGCTTTGATGAGGAGGTACCAAGTGAGACCCCTCCTGCCATCCCCTTAGGGACTCAAGGAGCAGCTCTTTGCCTGTCACCCACAGAGTCCTGGTTTCAGGGGTGGTGAAGTCAGCCCTGGGGAAGCTGGTTGCACCCAGAGTCCCGTGGCCATGCGACTTTGCTCTATCAGGCAGTGCACAGCGTAGCCCAGGCTTGATCTGGATTCTGGGGTGTTAGACCCCTGTCACCACCACAAGCTGTGGAAAACCATGATCCCTATGTCCCATCTGAAAGACTTCAGAGCTACTGAGCACCTGATACTGAGCTGCTTGGGAGGAGGGTGCAGAAGCCCTTTGCATCTGAACAGCGCCCTCTCCATGTACCTGCTAAGGCCAAAATGGAGCTGACAGGGGTCTGCCTGTCACTTGGGAGTTACGAAAAGTCTCTTCTCCTTCTCCCTCTGCTTCTTCTCTCAAGCTCCCGAGCTGCCTTTGCCCAAATCTGTAGCACTCCCAGACGCATCCCTGCTCCTTGGTGCGTTTTAATCCTCTGCGATACCCCGCTCTGTTTGACAAACTCTGCTGGTTGTAGTATCTGAGCTTCTAGCAAACACCGTGCTAGTGTAGCACTCAGCCTTTTCTTCAGCTTGTTTTATGTGGAAATTTCTTCCAAGTGAAACCAATCTATGGGAGGGGGAGCAGAGGGCTTTTAGGCATTCTTGGAGGAAAAAGATTTTTCAAGTTTTTCTTTTCTCCTGAATGTCAGGCATAGAAACTGGGAGGAAGATATTACAGTCTTGTCTAGAGGTGTGGGATCACTCTGCAATGGGAAGGGAATAACTGGTGAATACGTTTAATCACCAGCAAAACGCCCAGTTCCTGTGATGTGCCGCCTGTGCCTTTCCCTGAAGCTGGCTGAACCCTCAACACCCATCTCAAGTAATTCACTGATGGAGGAGAACCAAATTGCCCAGGAAAGTTGTTCAGAGTTAATTTCCTATCGGCTCTGCTCTGCAGCAATTGCTCTCGCCTTAAAGTGCAGTTGCTGAGTGACTCCTACTTGACTCAAGGGTTTTGGGGAGCAATTTCAAGCAATTGTATGGAATAACACTAGTTTGGCACTCATTAGAGGCAAATTTATTCAATAGTTAGGTACATTGAGAAACAGATAAAAATACAGCTGTCCTAGCTTGAAGAATGACTTGCTTATCTTCTCCCCGCGTCTTGCTTGGTTGTATAATTTGTGTGTTGCCTTTCCCCTTATCTCCTGACTGATTGTATAGCATCTGAGATCCCTGCAGCTCTGAACGCAGCAGATAAAGTCGGTTCTAGGACTTTACACCTTCGCATTTCAAGCCGTGCAAGTGCTGGTGGGTCTCACTGATGTTAATCAAACAGCATGAAAAGTCCTGGGCTCTGCTTGCTCCCTGGTCTGCCCCAGGCTTGGGAAAGGGCACATCCCTGCCACGCTGCAATTAGAGCACTTGCTTATCTGAGCTGTAACAGAGCCATAAACTTTATTCAGGCCAATTAAATCAGATATGCAGTGAGCATACAGTTCCTATTAATGTGGGCTCACTCTTATGTAAGTACCGACAGAACTTGCGATGGCCTGTGCCTGCGTCTCTCCTCTTTAAAGTTCAGCTCACTCATCCTGTGGAGGTGCTGAGGGGCAAATTTATTGGAAAGCTGCTTTGCCATCAGCTTTTCTGAAGCATGTTCTGAGCATCAGAAGAGCTATTTTAACGATCCTTAGATAGAAACAGAAAGTTCCCTAGATTTTTGGGAAGCACCTGGCCTGCTGGGATTTTTCTCTCTATACCGTCTCATTTCAACTTTCAGCTGCCCTGTTGGCTTGGGAAAACTCAGGCTGATCTTTTAAATGAAAGAACACTTGTGCCTTATAGGATGCAAAAAGCTTTGTAGATCACAGATGTAGGGGCTGATCTCAGCTGTGACTTATTGTCCCCAGTCTGATGGGGCTGAATCATGAATCATTTTGGTTGGAAAAGACCCTCAAGACCATCGAGTCCAACCGTTCCCCCACCCCTGGCACTGCCCCATCTCCCTGAGAACCTCATGTCTGTCTGTCCAACACTCCAGAGATGGTGACTCCACCACTGCCCTGGGCAGCCTGTTCCAATGCCCGACAGCCCTTTGGGGAAGAAATTGTTCCCCAGATCCAACCTCAGCCTCCCCTGGCGCTACTTGAGGCCGTTTCCTCTGCTCCTGGCGCTTGTTCCTGGGGAGCAGAGCCCGACCCCCCCTGGCTCCAAGCTCCTTTCAGGCAGTTCAGAGATCAGAAGGTCTCCCCTCAGCTCCTGTTCTCCAGCTGAACCCCCCAGGTCCCTCAGCCGCTCCCAACACACTTGTGCTCCAGCCCCTTCCCCAGCTCCGTTCCCTCCTCTGAAGGGCAAAGGAGCAATTACACAGCCAAACCAGGAGCAGGAACCAGCACCTTTTTCTGCTGCTGAAACAAGGGGGGCACCATTTGTTCTTAATGCTTCTCTTTTTTCCCTCCTCCAGGACATACAACCTGACCTTCCTGCATCCGTACTACCGGACAGACGAAGCAGAGGAGAACCCGTTCATCTGCTCATCGCATCGTGAGAACGGCATGCAGAAATGCTCCAACATCCCAACCAGGAAGGAGTACAAGGTGGAGTGCACCTTGAGCATGGACTCCTACACCCCCAGTTTGTACAACCCTGACTTCAGCAGCAGGAACGCCTGCATAAACTGGAACCAGTATTACAACGTATGCATGGCAGGGGACATAAACCCACACAACGGAGCTATCAATTTTGATAATATTGGATATGCCTGGATAGCTATTTTTCAGGTAGGATTCTCCTAAAGATTTTTCTGTTTCTTTTTGTTTGGTGGGTTTGGTTTGGTTTTGTTTTTTCATCTTTTCCTTGGAAAGATTTTGACAGATGCATCAGAGGAGAAAAATTATGCTTGCACCTGTGTGAAACTGCAAATAAAGACACATCGAGTAAATGAATCAGACAATAACCTGCACAAATGTTGCAAGAGAGCATTTGAAGAAAACAGTCGGTTTTTCAGTGCATTTTAGAAGCAGCAGAAAACACTTCTTGAGGCAGACAAAAGTATGGCAAGGTCTAGCACTACAAATCAGACCTGGATAAATCCCAGGGATTGTTGTGTTAAGGTTTTATTGCTATAGTATCAGGAAACTGAGAGTGTTGTCCAAGTCCTTAAGCAAGGCTTAATATAATTCTAAAATGTAGGAACTATCTGGATGATGTGTTTTGGCCTTGATTCTAGAATTGCAGGGTTATACTGGTTAACATGGTATGCCAGAGGGAACAAGAGAGAATCCTAATGGTGTATTCTGGGTGGAATACTTGTGAAGAGATACTACTCATGTGGAATTGGAGTCTCTTGATCCACAGCTGTACAGATCTTCACTAAGGACAAAAGTGCTTGTGGCTTTACAGGTGGCAGAAACACTCCAGCACCTGAAGCACTTCCAAAGCATTTGTAGCTCTGGAACATTGGATAACTAGTCTACACAGTCCACAGGCTGTAGTCTCTTAGGGCTGGCCTATTTTTAATGATCTATGATGTAAATATGCTGTTTTCCCTATTTTAATTTGCACTTTCTGTTTTTAATACAAATTTCTTCATGTTTTTGGCTAGATGCCCTGTTTTATCTAGTTTTCCTGAAGTGCAGGTGACATCTATTCCTAAAAGAGAAGAAGTTCTCCGTTTAGTTTTGTTGATGATGAATAATTACTCATTCAGAGCTCTCAATTTAATTTAGTAATTTCCTTACAGTTTCATATTATAATATGAACTTAATAACTTTCAGTTTTCACCTGGGAGTTGTAAAGGGGCAATTGCCTGCTCTGAGCATCTTGTTTGCTCTCGTGCTGTCACAGTAGCACACCTTGAACCACAGTGCTGCTGGTGTCAGGGGCTCAAAACCAAATCCAGAAAGGTTCAGATAGATCCCAAGTCTCTACTAGTCTATGTTTTTAAAAACGCTTTGATTCTTTCCTGGAATTAGTATGTCAAGAGAGGGAGCTGCCATAGTGATTTTGAATATTCCTGACTGGTGGGGGGTGTCGCATAAAGGAAAGAGGGGAAATCAAAGCGAGAATAGTAGATAGGTCTCTGGCTGCACTTGTATTCTCCTTTTCTGCTCTTGCATAGTTCTTTGGCAGAGCTGGATGGACGTGCCCAGGAGGTCCCGTCTGGCTCCCAGCAATGTTCTTGCCAGGACAGGGCAGAGGGCGATGGGCTGCAGAGCGCCCGTGCAAGCGCATCGGCAGCGAGCAGGTTCTACTCGAGGGTTCCTGCTTCCTTTTCATTCCCTGAGCCTTTTTGCAGGCTGCAAGTTTCCATTTCATATTGGTATTTCATTTCTTCAGCCTGAAAATGTACAGTTTTAAGCCAGGAAGAACAGAGAAGCCACAGCAGAGGTTTCAACTGATTCCTTTGGGCAGAGCAGAGTGTCTGACAAAGTTGGATGTTGTATCCCTAGATCATTTTGGCAGCTGCCAAGAGGTTTAGTGCTGCTTAGGCCATCCAAATGCTAAAGAGCATTCCCAGCCAAAAACTCGTCTTACATCTTTATTCCTTTCAGAAGTAAGGTCTCACTTTTAGAATCTGAAAGCAATGTGAGTCCAGGTAAAGAAGCAGCTGTTGGGAGTAAAGCTCTTGCTTGACCTTGATACGGAGAGAGTAAATCATTACTGCAAGAGGCTGGATGCTAAATCAGAACAATTGCTGTAAGCAAAGAACATTTAACAAAGATATTGACGTGCGCTCCCATTACATGTAACAGTGGATGCTGGAGAGCACCAGGTAAGCAGTTGAATGAGGCCTCAAAGTAGAGCTGATGGGTTTAGTACCTCAGGAGCTTCCCTGTGAATGGGTATTGAATTAGTGGGCAGAAAGCACTGTGCTGTGTTCTGGATGAGATGGATCCAATTGTCCTGGTCCCTTCTGGGGAATAATGAATATGTGGTTCTTTGCAAGCTTTACAATGGACTGGACCTCAAGGTCTGGCAAGCCTCCATTTTGCATAATGGCAATCTTAGAACTCAGCCGGATGGAGCATCCCTCATGATTTATCCGAGATGAGCTGGAAACTCAGCGTGGTGTCAGAGCTGTCAGGAGGGAGGCTGGTGAAACGAGCCCCACAGGTGATTCCAAAGGAAGCTTTGAAGTGCCGTGACTGTGAGTTGTCCCCGAGCGTTTCCAAGGGCACAGTCTGACACTGTGCAAACTGTGAACAAACGAAATCAAAAGCAGAGTTTGACAGGGAAATCTGAAGATCTCTACTCCAAAACGTCCTTGTGAAGGGTGTGCCAAGGCAGGAGGCTGGCAGCATGGCCAAGCCCTTTCAGCTGCCAGGATTTGGATTTAAGCAGCTGAGCTGAAAGACATTTTTTAACTTCACGGTAGTGATCTTGAATTTGCAAGTAGCCCGGCATGTGGCTGCGGGGTGTGCAGAACAGTCAAATGCATTGTTGACCTTCCAGACACAAGAGTAAGTCAGAGGCATCAGACAGGAGAACCAACTTAGTACAGATAATAAAATCTTAAAGTAATAAAGACGTTGGCTGCATCCATAGGTGTTTGAAAGGATGATAATTCCTTATGTAATCCTGCAAATGATTCATGTTTTGATTCCCCTCATTTGTTGTGTAATAGGCTAATTCATGTATATATTTGTTACAAAGGCACGTTCATTGGCAAATTATGTGAACTAATTAGCTTATTACAGAATAAATGAAAGGAGATGGAACCTAAATTAACTGTGAGGTTTGGCATGATATTAAGATCCCTTTATTGCACATGAATTTCAGCCGCAACAATAAGAGCAGTAATTACAGGTATTGTTGTCATACTGCAAATGATGAATTTCCCACCTAACCAAAGTCCAATTTAATTTGAATTACTGACGTTCTCAGTGGAGCAACCAAAACGCTGCCACCTTCTTAACCATCAGTCTCGGTGTGGCCAGACCTGAATGGAGAAACCCTGATAAAATGAAAGGGGGTTGGGTGGCTGCTAAGATACTCAGTTTGGGAAAAAGAGATGATTTAAGCTACTTTGCAAACCACAGAATAATCGCTTGTATGACTTCATGTCTGACTTGCAGAAAGGTAAGACCCTTACTAGCACTTGACATCAGGAAGCAATGCTTTTGGCAAAACTGGTGAGGCAGAGTTGGAGGAGCAATAACCAACAGCTGGGGCAGAACCAAGGTGAGATGAAGGGAACAAGCTGTTCCCCTGTGCCTCCTTCCAGTATTTACTTGGAAGGACCGAACTTGGAGAGCAAACGAACAGGAAAAAATTACATGGACATTTCAGGAATTGTCCATCTGCTATAAGAGAGAAGATTTGTCTGACAATTCAGAGAGGGGCTCATTTCTGGTGATGGCTACATCACCTCTTCTGTGGCCTCTTCACGTGGATTTCAGCTGCATTTTCTAAGGGGCTTCCTTATTGAAAGACCCTCTTGAAATTAGTCCTTGGATGCAGCTCTCAGATTAATGTTTCCATTTCTGGTTTATGTTGTTCTGAGTGCATATTGCCTCTATGAGGTTCCGCTTAAGAAGACATCTCAGTTAACAAGTTAATCAAGTCATACAAGTATCACATCTCTAGCCCATCATCAGAAGGCCCTAGCGAGGGAATTCTCAGAGGAGAATGCTTTGCATTCAGCAGCCCCTTTGCTGCTGTCAGGAGAAAAAGAAGAAAAGAAAAACCCGCTTGCATTCACAAGAGCTGAAGACAAGCCCAGCAGGCACACGACATGATAAGAATGCCCAAGAAAGGAAAAGCTGAATCACCTTCTGAAGAAAGATGTCTAGAAATAGAGCAGCATTAAAGGAACTGTCTGCTCAGCAAGAGTTGAAGGTGTTATCTCCACGCTGTGCTTAGATGGAGAACTTCTCTTTGCACTTGGTCTCACCAAAACTAGGAGTGTGTCACAGCCACACAGGTGTGGGTGACCAGCTCAGGAGAGAGAACAGGTTTGGGAGGGAAAGTGGGGGAATTGGTGCCACCCACTTCTTCCAGGATGTGTCAATCTGCAGGTACTTTCCTCCCAAGGCGATGGCAGGCTGCCGAGCAGGTAGGACAGCTGGCGGTGACAGCCGCCTGCCACAGGCCACCTGCAGAAACAGCCCTTTTGTTTTGACGTGGAGTTACCTCTTCTGCGCTCGAGCTTGTCAAAAACAAAGCCCCTGAGAGCCGGTGTAAGCTATCTCCATCCAATCAAGGGTTTACTCGTTCTGACCCTGCGCTGTGTGCTGACAAGGAGCTTGTTTCGTCTCTGTGTTGCTGACTCTGCTTCTGCCTGGATCTGCAGCCCTGGAGATGGACCAGCTGGAAGGTGCAGAGCTTGAGGGGGAGATTTCAGGTTTGGAAAGAGGAAGGTTCATTTGTCTCATTTCCCCATGGTTTGGTGCCCTGTTCTGTTCCACGGCCATTGCCCACTTCACAGAGTTTCTGCCTCTGTTCGTCATGGTGGAAATCCTTCTCTGAGGATTTCTCCCCGCCTGGAAATCTTTCCGCTAAATCTGTAATGTGAACCATATCTTCTGTTCAAATAAAAAGAAAAATGACATGCACTTGAATGCATTTCTGCTATGACCAAACACAAGAATGAGCTTGAAGTCCCTCCTCGTCTATACTGTCGCTTGCTCAAGAAAAGGTCTCGTTCAAGGAGCCAAGACCTGAAGCTCTACCATTGCTTTCCCTTAATGTGAGCAAAACCTGGAACCTGCTGGCAGGACAGAATTGGCAGGGTCGTTTCTCTCAGTTCCTACTCCCACATCTTCCTCATAGCTGGGCTGTCTCTCACATGGACATTACCAGGCACATTTTGAGGGCCTGTTTCTCCTGCTTTGTTGCTGGGACCTCAGGGTACCTTAACCAAGCTCCTTACAAAATGACAGCTCAGGAATGGTTACCCCGATGTCTCAGGAGTATTGTACCCAAGATGATACTAATGCGTTTGCTTGCCTGTCGTCTGCAGCCTCTGTTCTTCCACTTGCAGATTTTTTAAATATTTTGGGGAACAGCCAAAGGCCAACTGAGGTAGAAGGAGGGAAGGAAAAGAGCCTGAGGGTTCCGACTGCAGTTGTATTTATGTGTGCAACGTTTAGTTTTGTGGGCCCTGTTCTTCAGAAGCAGCTGTCACGCTGGGTGCCCATGTTTTCAGAGTTCATCGAGTAGATAATTTTTTGGCCAAAAGGACTTTTTTGTCAAATAGTTCATTCTTTAAACTGAAGAAATGTGTCAACAATGCTTATCTGTGCTGAATTTGGCAAGAAGTTTTGGCTGGGGAGAAAAAAAAAAAGGGAAAAGAATTCTATGCTTTTAATTTGCACCGCTTCAAGATGATGCTTTGTCACTAGACTTGAATTTGTTTTGGATCACCAAAAAATATTTCACTCTAAATGATGGGGTTTGAGTTTTGTTGCTGCTGCTTTTTTTAATTTGGTCAGCCAAATAAACATCGTTTTCTGCATTTGAAGAGCTTTCATGCTGAATACCCAATCTAAAAATATCCATCCCCTTTAAAGCATCTCAGAATGTGCTTCCAAGAGGATTAGTTGCTTTTCAAAAAAATCTCCTTCATTTTGAAGGCTAGAAGAAATAGTCCCATCTAACACAAGTCAGAGAGGCCAATCCTGATTCCAGGTCTGGACCTGCTAACCTATGGGAGGTATTCGAGGGACCCAGCGTGGCACAGAAACCTACTGCAAACTCTAGTTTTGGAAGGGTTTAATCCTTCCTCAATCATAGATTCTTGTATTCAGAGTCAAAAGGGGTGCCTGCAGCAAGCCATGGCCTGATCTGGAGTCCAGTTAGGTGATGAAAAAGCTACTGGTCTTGAGGTACATCCACAATTCTTATAGGGAAATCTTTATTTTGTTGGATTGCCCCAAACCTGCTCCATGATCAATTGTTGCTATTGCACCTTGCAGTAGGAGCTGTACATAGCCCATGCCAAGCCAAAGGTTCAGCTCCATCGTCCCCACACAACCATCTGCAGACTGTGTGGCGTTGGCAGGTCCATCCAGGAGAGCAAGACACCCCCCAAAGCTTAGACACTTGGACACCTGCAGTGTGTTTTGTGTCACAGTCCTGCACAGAGGGCTGGTTGTGCTTGGAGCTCTGCACCCTTTGTCCATAGTCTTTAATATAATTTGGAACAAGGTATAACAATACAAATGACAAAAATCCTTGCTTTTTTGCATTGGGTCAGTACCCCAAGCTGCTGCTGTGTTCCAGGCAGTGGTGTCTGGAGTAGCGCAGTCATTCATAGAATTGCTATGCGGTGCCTTCATCTGTAAGCAAGATCTCAGTCTGGCTTCGGTTCCCCTCTCCTCATTGCAGACTCTTAATCTTTCAGCTTTGCTCTGCTATGGAACTCTGATTTATGGCTCTCTCTATGATAATGGACTCATTATTTCTGAAGCTAAACAGTTAAATACATTCCCTGTGCATGAGATACTTTACACAAACAATGAAGACAGGATAATTATCGCAGTAAATCAAACCTCATGAATATGGACTGAGATGTGATCTTTTATAAGCAGCAGTCATCTGAAATCAGTGATGGTTTTGCTATCAGATGGGGATCTTGCATTATTTAGTGTGAAATGGAGACGGCAAAAGTTGTTGAGGTTTTATTCCGTTTTTAAGCTTATAGATTCACTTTTGTGAGGTTCTGGGCCACCAACGACAGCATCAGTGAAGTGTCCAACTTCATTGCACGCTGGCTGCACCCTGGTTTTCAAGATTCACTGTGAACTGATAGTGCTGACCAGAGATCACATTTACATGGAGCAAATTTGAAACATCGCAAATCAAAGACAAACGCAAGGCTGCACAGTTTCCTTTTATTTTCTGTTTTGCACTTTCCAGAGCAGATGCAGGCTTTGCAAGGCACTCTATGAAGAAATGGCTAAAGTCGCTTTGGAAAGGAAACAGGTCCTCAAAGGCAAAGGAAAAGAATCCGTTCAAAGGACATTACTGAGAATATAATAAAACCTGTTTTTCTGGGCACAGAGGTTACTTAACAACATGTGTCAAAAGGAAATAATTAAAATTGTGAAGTTGACTTCAAAAATAGTGATTTGATCGGCTGCCAAGCACTCTGCATAGGGAAGGGGAATACTCCATTATTCACTGACCAGGGCTTGCTGGCCAAATCAATATGCCCGAGAGGGCACGATACATAGATAAGAGGCTTTCAGAAATGAATACTAAAGGCCTGATAAAACTTACCGAGACCATCATAGTAATTAATAGCTCTTGCAATTTATGCTATCATTGGATCTTGTCTTGATGAGCTTTATAAAAATAAGTAATAAAACAAAACAAAACAAAAACCTTGTAGCAGGGCCAGGGAAATGATGAGATAAACAGTAAAGAAAACCAGATAATCATGGCAGTGCTCAAAATTGCTGTTCGGTTCAGCATAATTGATTTTGAGGAAGATAATGCCCATCTTGTCCCCAAAGGACCCAATTTAGGCTAAAGAAATAGAGTCTGCCTGCAAATTATAGGTGTCAATTAAGATGAACACTTCAAATGATCTGGAAACGCTTGGGTTTCTATATATCTTGCTCTAATATCCTTCTCGGGCCAGGCACTGAGTTGAACAAGCACCTGAAATCAGCCACCAAGGAAATTTCTGTTTGCCAGAGCTCTGTATTTTAGGGGTTTTGATCAAAGCGTGAGATGCTGATTTTGGTTGCCGGGCTTGGGGAGGCTGTCTCTACAAATGCAGTTTGTTCAGGTAATCACAGCAGTGCAATCCTGCCTTGAGAAGGACCAGGGCCAGGCTGGAGGTTTCTATGCTGCATGTTCAGGTCTTTGAATCTTTTCAGCTTCGCTTCACACAGTAATTTTCCAAACTTTCCTCATTTCCCATTGATTAGTGGTACCTCAAGGTTGATCTCTGCAGCAGTCCAGCTGGCACTAGCCATTAGTACTTTCTAATACATAGAAAGTAATCCAGTGTTTGACTTTAGTAATTGAAGCGGTTTGAGTTGGAGTTTGGGTGTTGGTTTTCTCCCCCCGGATGATTGTCCTTTTTTTTTTGTTAACTGACACTAAAGCAAAAAATAACCTGCTCTTGAATTAATGGATTATAGCCAAGAACTTGCAAAAATTTTGGCAGAGCTCAAAGACAAGGATTTTTATGATGAAATTTTCTTGACATAATAAAAGAAATTGTTCTGCAGAGACCTTTGAAGTGACCCCAGAAAAAACAATGTAAACCTCCTGTCTCCCTGGGAACAATGAGGAGGTCTGAGTTAATTGCCAGCATCTTTCATCTATGTTTCTCTTGTGATTTTCACTCTGGAGTTTTAGATTGATTCTCATTAGCTTGACTAGAAGACCTGATTCTGTCCCCTATTATGCTACTATAAATCAGATGAGCATCTCTGTTACAACTGATAAAATTATTGTGGCGTGAGCAAACCAAGAGGATCAGAATCACAGAATAGAAGACATAAAAACCCCAAATATCTGATTGTCCATTGTCATCCTGTTCATATTAGTGTGGTGATCAGGGAATGCCTGGCTGGGGGGCTACATGGGTGGTGTCCAAGCCAAAGATCAATGAAGTCAAAAATCTGTCTTTACGTTCACCCGAGTGAGTTTTCTGTTGAATCCTTGCAGTGACAGTGGGATCAGACACAAGATTCAGGGCTTTAGCACTCAGCCTCATAGGTATCGATGGGAGACAAATTATTTATCCCATCCCTGTGTATGAGGTGAGGGGCTGAATGAGCAGCAGGAGGGATCAGACTGAGCATCACGCAGGGTCTCCCATGGCTTAGGGGACAGCTCTGTCCCTCAAAGGCAAAAATCATTTCCTCACGCTAAGGGGGCAGCATCTTCTTTCCCACCAGGTCTGCAGCGTGTGATTCCAGTTGGCAGCAGCCCCCAGGACAACCTTGCCAATCATCTTAATTGAATCTTTCAGCTATTTCCCTGCAGCTGCCAATTTTAGCGTGCCACGTGTCCTGCACATCTTTTTCATCAGAACACAATTAGGAAACGTGTTTCTTGCCGTCTTATCTCTGTTGATAAATAATTGTATGTTGTATTTATTGGAAGCTTTGAACTGGTACACTTGGAGACGCTGCTTAATATGTCTGTCTGTGAACAACCATGGCTTGAACAGAATTTAATTACTGACAATGGATTTCTGAGATTGGAAAGCACAAGAAAGGTGCTCCAGGTCCTTGGAAGACATCTATAAAAGGCTTGGAGGGCCAAATGCTGGAGCTGCAGTCAACTGGATTAATCAGATTGGAAACTGAAGAGAGGAAGAAGTCATTTCTGCTTAGTGAAGTAGGTGATATTGCATTCAGGCTGCCCCAAGGGTGGCACATGAGGCAAAGCAACACTGAAAAAATACATCCGTGTTCTTGGGAGAATAGCGAGAGTTGCTGGTTTTCCCTCTGAGCTCATCTGGTCTGAGAATAAATGTGTAGAATCAAACTGTGCACTGCAGCACTGAACCTTGCACCAGGTGCCTTTGTCTTGGTTCCAAAAATAAAGAGTTTAGTTCATGCCACACAAACCAGCTGTTGGCAAATTCAAATACTCTGGTTCCCATTTACACCAAGGCCTTGCTGGGGATATGCAGTGAAATCTCAGGGTAGGTAAAAATGTACTCGTAAAGTAATTCCAAACACTTTAAAGGACAGCATGAAAGACCACAGCATGGCAAGAATTGGGCTGTAAAAATCATAGACACTGTTTCACTCCAGACAGGTGGCTGTGCATGTGTGTTGTCCTGCGTTTCTCCAGAGCTATTTGATTTTAAAAAGAAGGCAGATGTCTGTGAGCACGCTTCTTACAGGGTTGCTAGTACTCGCTAATCCTCGCCAGCTCAGGAATCCTCCTCCTAGGTACTGCTGCATTTATACTGGGTGGTGAGTCCAAGAATGAATCCACAAAGATGTCAAACAGGAGAACAAAAGCCCAGCAGTCTGTTTATCCCTCCTGTATCCCTTTGGTTTACAAGTGAGTAGTAAATAATGCAAATTCTAATTACATCTTAAATAATCTGAGAGCTGGATGAGCTCAGCCCTCCAGAGCAGAAATGAGGTGCGTTGATTGATTCTTGCTGAAATGCTGTCTAGCATGCGAGAAAAATCCCTCTGTAAGTGTTGGTTGGCCCTGAGTGTTATCCCTGCAGCTGTTTCCCAGGTGGGGAGCTGGCAGCGCCTGCAGCAGCCAAACAGCAGCCCTCAGGTAACTCCTTTTGTAGAGAGGGCTCTGTGTTTAATCGTTTTAATACATTCAATTTGAGGATTGCAAGCCAAACGCGAATTTCGTGAAGAGGTGGATCCAATATGTTTTGAGTCCCTGGGCTCATTTTTCATCCCCGAGTGTAAATGGCTGGAGCATCTGCTGTGCCAGCTGTGGCAGCCTGACTCAGAAATGCCCATCAAACAGAGAGGAAGGAAGGGAGAGGGGGCCGAACAGCACAAAGGAGACTGTTTCTTAGATAGCTGATTTGGTTTAGCCTTCTATCACCTCCCACCTTGGTCCCTCCAGTTTCCCCATGAACCTGCACAGGGATCAAGTGCAGGAGTCGATCGGCTGCTGTGCACAGCCCAGGCAGGTGAGGAATGCAGCCGAAAAGAACTTTGCTCTCTATAAATGTTTCAACCGTGTTAAAGGGAAGGCAGGAAAGGGCAGTTTGAGTTTGATTGCTTGTCCGTCTCACGCCACTGAACAGACTGATTACTGCCTGTGTCTGTCCAGACAGCTTAACCCCTTCTCAAGACTCCATGGTGAATAATAGCACTTGGATCTACACAAAAAAATGCTTCTGTTGCTGAAAACTTTGTACCATAGATTGATCTCTGGTGTTCCTGCTGACCAAAAGCATTCTTTTTTGTTTTGTTAAACCCATGCCAGCAGCATAGCATTGCTGTCTGATATCTGTACATCACTAACCAGCAGCGAGGATGCGATACAAAACAACATCTAATGTGTGTAATGAGGAACAGGAGAGGTGGGTGCAGTTTGTGTAAATGCAGCCAGCATCTCATCAGACCTGATTGCTCCAAGCCTTTAGCAACGCTGACAGAATAAAACAGCTGCAGAGACAATTTTTACCTGCTCTTTGGCAGATCATGTTCATTGGTTTTAGCATGGAGCTATATTCGCTTCTTCCCCGGCTGCATGGTAAGTTGTGTGTGCTTCCACATGGCAAGCGGGTTTGAGAACTTGCAGGTAAGACATCACCACATTGGGCTTTAGGGTGCGAGGAATCTGGAGTCAGGGGTGTTTCTCTTCCAGCCCCCGTGAGCTGATGCGAGGGGCTCTGACAGTCCCTTGAGTGAAAGAGAAGGAGAAAAATGGCAAAGATTCACGTCTGATTTCCCTGCCAGTGTTTTGCCCTGATGCTCCAGATGTGACAAGAACAGTGTTTTATTCACTGCCTCAACAGCAAGGGCTTTATGGATCAGCTTTTCTGCACACGTCATACAGAAAGTCCTCTACACCAATGAAGCTTCATCCTTTCGTTGTTCACAGCAAGATAATTCACAGTTCCTTCACTGCAAACATGGTTTAAATCGAGAATGATGCCACCAAAATTGGAGGCGGGCAGCAATTCGGGGTTTATGCTAGAGCCACCAACGCTCACATCAGGCATAGCAAATAGGGTACGTCAGTATAAGTAAATTCAGACAGGAGCTTTGATTTTCTTGGAAATTGTGCTAGAATTTCAGCTCTAGGACTAGTAGCAAGATAGCACTAGAAGCTTGATATGTTTTATCTAAATAAAAAGTGTAAATTACATGGCAGGATTCGCTGTGCTCTGCACACAGCCTGTGTGGTGTTAATTAAATCCTCAGCTTCTTTTTTAGTGGAAGGAAGACTGAGAAAACGAGTATGAAATCAATTCTACATTTAATTAAAGTAACTCTCTTCCATTCAGATGCTTTCCCACTATGATATTGGTGATGCAGTTGTAATGATGAGCCAGTAGGATTCGCAAAGAAATTGGTTTTACAACAACAAAATTGGCTTTAAAGACTTAGGAATTTTGGGGATAAGAAACCAGGAGCCCAAGCTAAAAGCTAAGGTCTCTACACAGAGAGGCTTTTGCTCCCTTCATAATCCTTCCTTGGAATTTCTTTGCACTGGCTCAGAACCAGTGTTTCAGATGTTTTATTGTAATGTTTTATCATTTTAACCATTTTAATTCCTGTAGAAACCTCAGGCCAGTCCTTTGGTCACACATTGCTGCTCTCCTAAGCCAAGTGGGAAAAGAAGTGCAGCAGGATCCTGAGAGATGCTGTCAAGCGATGAGTACCAGGCACTATCAGAATATTGATGTTTACTAACTTTTTGGTTCACTTTTGTTCTTACACTTTCTTTCTCTGTCTTCCTGTAGGTTATAACCCTGGAAGGATGGGTTGACATCATGTATTATGTGATGGATGCACATTCTTTTTACAATTTTATATATTTTATATTGCTTATAATAGTAAGTATGAACTGTGAGATGCTCCCATTGCTTGTCCTTGTGGGGTAAAGTTGTTCCAGCTGAGATTCAGGGTGGAAGACCCTCCTCCCGCCATAAAGTGTAATCATGCAGGTTGTGATTAGTGCTGTGCGGACAGATTATTGGCTACAACAGTCCCTTTTAGTGTCACATGTGATGCATAGTTACAGCTTGTCAAGCCATATGGTCTCCCCTCCCTCTTACTCTCTCAGTCTTGGTCTTGTTACCTTGATGCATCCTAAATACTGTGCCTCGGCCAAGCAACTGCTAATGAGAACAGAAAGCAGAGAGGCTGTAGCTTTCCTTCCTTTGGCCTCTTCAGTGTGCCAGAGGACACCTCATTTCAAACTGTTGAACTTCTCCAGAGCCCTTTAAATAACAGTAATGCACCTTTTCAAGGTCTCACAGTGCTATTGTTCCTAAAGACAAGATATTACTCACTGGAGATGCTGGAGGTTGCCTTCAGAAGCTGCCATCCCCTGTTAGCAAGGTTCTGTTTTTACGATGGGCAAAACCTTCTGCAGAGGTCTACATCTGTGGAAAAGTTAAGCGTTTTAGTCTGAAGAAGAGCAGAGGGAAAAGTACCATATAGGTATCAGGTAAGACAGGGGACAGAGGCACTTTGAAGGGCTGTTGTGCCTGGATATTCTTTACATATAATTCCATCCTCATCTCTGTGGTTTTGAAGGGCTTGGGAAGTCAAACCACCACAGCTCCCACCACCAACGGGAAAGGCGCGGACCAGAGCAGTGTGAGAGTTTCCCAGTGATGGATGGTGTGCTGAAGCCAGTGGTTTTTGAGCATTTAGAAATGGGCCATGCATAGTAGAGATTTACACTCCACTCTTTTGAACCCTTCCCTACACACAGATCCTTGCAGAAAAGCCAGAAGGTGACTAATTTCCAAGTCACTTGCAGCTGGGAATGGCACCCTTGCTGCTTCTCAAAGAGTATCCAGGCTGATATTATGAACTAGAGAATAGCACTGCAAACCATCTCCCGATGGCTTCCCCTGAGGATTCACCAGACAATGGCCTAAATTAAATCCATACGTTTTCTACTGAGCTTAGCGCAGAGGTTTGGCCATGTAGACAGTGATGCTTTCTTGACGTCAGTCTCTTCTATGCCTACAGGCCCTGATTCTCTGATGGGAATATCTGACATTTTCCTTCAGCTGATTTATGAACCCAAGTGTCAAAAAGCCAGTTTGTGGACTCAACAGCTGAGGGAAAGAGGTAGCCTCAGGTCACTTCGCATTCTTGTCCTTGGGACTTCATTTAGAGAACCTGGTGTCACCCAAGAACATGCCAGTTCAACCAGACAATAAATCAGGCGTTTCTAGGAGCACTGAGTCTCCTGGAGATGCATTTCTCTGTGTCAGAGAGACATGAGAGTACAAGGTCATAAATGCATGGACCCTGATTGTCCTCCTCAAAATGAGGACACACTGTGCCAGGGTGTGCAGTGATAGAAGAAGAGGCAGTTTCTGTACAGCACAAATTGGACTTCAGACTATCTTTCCTTGCAGGCTGGCCAGGTGTTTACTAGTGATGTGGTTTGTGGTGGTAACTGATTGCGTTGTGTTTCATTCACCTTGTGTTAGTAGCAAATGTCATCACTGTTGAGGTGAGGAAAGCAGTGAAGGCTGTTGTTAGCAGCTTGTTTTGCCATTGCCAAAATAATTTAACATAGCTTAGGAGCAAATTTAGCAGCTCAGGCACATGTTGACATAACATTTGGTGAGCAGACCCTGAGATTTGGCATGTTTGGAAATCTCAGGATTTCTAGGAACCACACTTCGAGTCCAGTCAGCATGTGGTGGTGAAGAGCGTGTCTTCCTTTGTCAAGTCCCTGCTAATTTCCTTTCCCTGTGTTTTCTCCAGGTTGGTTCCTTCTTCATGATTAACTTGTGCCTGGTTGTGATAGCAACACAGTTTTCTGAAACAAAGCAGCGGGAGAACCAGCTGATGCAGGAGCAGCGGGCCCGTTATCTCTCCAACGACAGCACAATTGCCAGCTTCTCGGAGCCAGGGAGCTGCTACGAGGAGCTGCTCAAGTACATCTGCCACATCTTCAGGAAGATGAAACGGCGGACAATACGCCTGTACAATAACTGGCAGAGTAAGCGCCGGAAAAAAGTGAACCCCAACAGCACCACAAATGGGCAAAGCCACCGAGGCAAAAAGCGCATCACCTCCATACACCACCTCATCCACCACCACCATCACCACCACCACCACCACTATCACATCAGCAACGGGAGCCCTCGGGGACCGTGTTCCAACCCTGAGATCTGCGACCTGGAACTCAAGGTCATGAAACCTGGAGGCCAGTTGATGCTTCCTTCTCCATCACCCAACTTGCAGAGCCCTGCTCCTCCTCCAGATTCGGAGTCTGTGCACAGTATTTACCATGCAGACTGTCATGTCGAAGGACCACAAGTGAACTGTAAGTCTTCCAATGCCCCCGCAAGCATTAAACTGACGGCTGGACTCTCCAACCATGGCAACATGAACTATCCTACCATCCTGCCTTCTCCGACTAGCAAAGCCACTTCTGTTGCGGTTGCTAAAGGAAAGAAGAATGGCAATTCACCTGTGGCTGTGGTTAATAGCCCTGTGAATTTGGGCGCGGATTCTTACGGGAAGCTGCAGCAACTGGTAGGAGAGCATGGTAAGGACAAACTGATTTTTTTTTTAGGAAAATTGCTCAAGAGTTAAGATGTTAATGATAGCCATGGATAGTGCTTAAGATGGAGGTTGTTTGTGAATGCTGTTTGAGTGCTGAAGTAGGACAGGCTGAGGGACTGAGTGCTCAGTTCCTTCTACTCTGGTATTTGCAGTCATTGGGTAAAGCAAGATACAGGTTGGTTTGGGCAGTGAGTTCAGGCCACTGCTGGTGGCCTCTTTTCGGTGGTTACAAAGCTTGTGTTTCTGAGCTCCTCTCATGTGCTTAGTGATATCCTGGAGGTTCTCCCTCTGTTCCCACCCAAGAACAGATCTATGCAGCCCCTGGAATTACATGTCTGGTGAATGACGGACCTGCGGGCTGCAGCCCTGCAGCAGAGAAGCCCCAGCTGCCGGGAGATGGTACCTTGAGAGGGAAGAGCAGGTGGAAGCTGCTGGAGAAGCTTAAGGTATAGGAAACATAAGAAGTTTAAGACAGGGAGGCACTGAAAGAACTCAAACCAGATACTTCTAGAAACCCCTACTTCTACTCTGACAGTCCCCTCAGCCTCTGGATTTATTTCTGGCAAGAAGGAGCAGGAACTTTGGTGGAAGGTCCATGGGCACTTCAGGGTTTTGCTCTGTGCTGGTCCCCAGAGGACACATGTGAGGGCAGGTATATAGGAGAGCTGCAGATCTCAGGCTCTCCCTCTCGTCTCTCCCATATGCAGAAGAAATGTCAGACTGAGCGTTACTGCAGATTTGGAGCTCTCTTCAGTCTGAATGAACGAGGAACATCCTGGGGACTCTTTTGTACCTCTGTCCGGTCCCTGTCTGTACAGACTGCAGCCACACCAGCACTGCTAGTTAGTGTAGTTTTATCTCCATTCACATATAAATCCCCCACTGCTGGAGCAGGGATCACATGCAACACTTAGGTTTCTATTTTGCAAAATGTTTCCAGTCCTCATGACTGGAGCTAAAGGCTGAAAATAGAGTCTTAAGCCCTCAAACAGTAAAAAGTCAAAAAGATCTGACTTCTATTTTTTATTCTCTTTAAGCCAAACTCATCATCTGTTTTTTTCAATGCCTGTGTTTTCCAAAACTGTTTATCTGCGTGTGCATGGACACAAATATTTACCCTAGTGATGTGTGTGCTGAAAAAATACCAAGCCTAGCTTGGGGGGCAGAGGGAGGTCACAGTAAACGTTGCTTGCCAGATAGGTTGGGTGCCTTGTTTTTGTTAATATATTTTTTTAAGTGACCATACAAAATGGTAAAGTGAATTGTTGATAGAAATTGCCTTCAGCAGACATTTCTGAGTGCTTGGGAGCTTAGCAGGAGGGCAGGAAGGGGCAAGGTTAGTTGCAACGTTCTTCTGTTGTTAAGCAAGGGCTTTATATGAATCACTGGTTCATCTTTAACTCTGCAAGTTAATGCAGGTTTTTATGAGAATGTGTGTTTACCTTGAAATAAAAGCCCAGACTCTGCAAAAGTCTGGAACTGGGAAAGCAAGGATGAGCAGAAGAGCTGTTGTTTGGAAGGCAGTGCTCAAGTGAGAGGTTTGGTTCTTTGTGCTTGCAAGGGGATCTGGTGCTGGGGTCCTCTTCAGAAGAAAGCCCCAGATCTCAGACCCAGGTGTGACATCCCAGGGCCACTTCAATGACTTAAGAGATTTTCTCATAACCCGTGGTGTTTCTTTGAAAGCTGGAGGTTAGATGGAGCTGCTGTTCATTATGCAATTATACTATCCTTTTTTTTTTACAGAGGCATTTCAGCCCAGAGGATGCTAAAATTCTTGAAACAAATCTCCTGAAGTTGTTTCGTCTCTGTCAGAAGTGTCATATCTAGGGGAAGGGGTGGGTGCTGCAGCTCTTGGCTGGTGAGCGGCAGCTTCTCTGGCACCCTGAGGAGCACAGGGACTGGCAAGGGAAGCAGAGTCAGCCGGGGGTCCATCTGGAGACCCCGGCACACAACATATCAGTGCTCGGCTCTTCCCTCCATGGCTCTGACTCTTTCCAGACCCTCCTTCCCACTCCTGCCACACCAACAGGGCTGAATCAGATTCACTTCTGCACCGCAATCGTCTTCATACAGCAGGGATGAAGGATGTGTCTTACAGGCTTCAGGAGGATCTTTAAGTGCCAAATGAGCCAGGTCCTGAGGGTGTAGCTCTGCCAGGCACAGCTCCCAACTCATAATTCTCCATCCTAGCCTAAACATAGCAAAGGAGCCATGTTAAATCCCTCCCCTGTGCTAGATGGGGAAGGTGAGATGGGCTCACAAGCTCACCTGACCCTCCTGGCCTCAGCCTCTTTGGGCAAACAGCTATTTCACTTGATTCTCTCTCAGCTCTTACAAGTCAACAAGCAGAATCTGTTCACTGCAAGACTTGTGCAAGGAGAGCACACAAGTGATAATTGAGAGCATTAGGGAGGCATTAGCAGCCAGGGTACTCAGAGCCCCAGCTGGAAACAAGGTTGGTGTCTGCTGGGAAAGATGCAATTGTGGGAGAGAGTATTCTCTTCCCTTCTTTTGTTGTGGAATTGAACAGCATAAAGTACAGCCTGTTCCTCCGTGTTCTTGTGCCCTGCAATGCTGGGAGGTTATTTTAGCAGGCAGCCAAGGAGACTCTGGTATTTTGAAGACATCTGCGGCGCCAGTGTTTTTCATATGATTTTTAACACTTCGATAGCATTAAAAGATGTCTTGTAAGCCCACTACCTCTGCCCTCCATGCTACTGTGGCTGTGCTGCAATCTTTCCTCGTCAGATGGGTCCTGATCAGAAATATCGTGCTAATGTGTGGTGCTGCTCCAGTGCTGCTTGCAGGTTGAGTAAGGGGGCAAATATCTCTGATCCTCCTGGTATCTTTGCTGTAATGACCAGGAGGAGGACAGTCCTCTCTTGCAAGGCTGTTCTGAAGGCCAGCAATGTGTGAGTGACATTCAGGCAAGTAAAATACATTTTGACTCTTGTCACAAACCAGTTTTTGAGCTAATGTGGTGCTTTTATTTTGTTTGGTGCTGCCTTCTCTTTAAAGATGTCCTCAAGTGTCAGGCAGGAGCGGCCGAAATCAGCAGCATTACTGCTGGGTGAGCTCCAGGCTCCTGGGTCCAGAGCCAGGAGCATCCACTGCCTTTTGCTTGGTGTCCCCAAAATCAATCCAAGTGTTCCCATCCAACCTCCAGACATGGGCATATTGTGAGGGAAAACTCACCTTATTTCCCTGAATCTCAAGGAAGCTTCCATTGACATTTCAATGGGTATTTTATAGGATGGATCCCATGCTCGCAGTATTGCATTCATGTTGGTTTTTATTTCTGCCATTAATATCTGGTTCCTAAATATGAGAAAACCTGGAATTTGGTTCCTAAATATGGGGAAATAAAATCTGGCTGCCGTTCCACCTGCATCATCCTTGTTATTACGCTTGCCCATGTTGTCTCCGTACCCTGGCTCTGTGAGGGCAGTCGGCATTTCTCCTCACACCACAAAACATGTGGCAACGTGTTTGATTTTAAACTCCCTGAACACTCAGCCCTGTGCCTCAAGCAAAGAATTCACCTGAGCTTTATTAAAGTCTGAAGGAGACTGAAGGGACTACGTGACTCTCCGAGCTGTGATCCGTGGTCTGTAGCCACCTTTGGTCCATTTCTCCCTCTCCCTCCTCATTATTAGCTAAATGGAAGCACTATCTAAATTGGGTATAGCAGCTTGATAGCGCTCAGATCACCACTAATGATGTTAGCCTGGCCAGATATAATCAAAAATAATTGAAATGAGAGGTGTGCCAGTCAGTCTTGACCCAGCAGAAGAACACAAAATGGCTGCCGTGTTCTGTGGAGAGAGGCCCCTTGGCCCCACATCCATGAAGGGGCTCGAGGGTGGGTGTCGAGCCTTGGGGAGAGGGGAAAAGTCACACAAAGCAAGAGCTACATGGTACGATGGGTGGCCTGAAGGCTGTATGAGAGTGTTACATTGATTTGAGGATGCAGCAGAAGTCACCCTGAAGAGAAGCTGCTAAATTAATGTATACTGTGATTAAGTTATAAAAGACGTACCCGTCGTTAACCAATTGACTTGATAAATGCTTTCTGACCACCTGCAAAACGAGGGGATGTTTTTCAAGTTTTAGATCATTCTGCATGACAAGAGGGAGACAGAAGATTAAGTAAAACATTGTTTAGAAGCAGAGTGCTTAGTTTATATTCAAGTAATAAGTTATAGATGTATTGTAAGTAAGAAACTAATCGATTATAACTAAAATCATCAATTATTTCTTAGTATAGATGTATGTCAAAGTTTTCCAAAATTGTAATAATTATGTGACTATAAGCAACGCAAGAGCGTTTTTCATATGATTTTTAACACTTTGATAGCATTAAAAGATGTCTTGCAAGCCCACTACCTCTGCTCTCCGTGCTACCGTGGCTGTGCTGCAATCTTGCCTTGTCAGATGGGTCCTGATCAGAAATACCGTGCTAATGTGTGGTGCTGCTCCAGTGCTGCTTGCAGGTTGAGTAAGGGGGCAAATATCTCTGATCCTCCTGGTATCTTTGCTGTAATGACCAGGAGGAGGACAGTCCTCTCTTGCAAGGCTGTTCTGAAGGCCAGCAATGTGTGAGTGACATTCAGGCAAGTAAAATACATTTTGACTCTTGTCACAACCCAGTTTTTGAGCTAATGTGGTGCTAAAGTCTATATGAAAAAGTCTATGGAGCACTTATGGAGGATGATCCCCAGTGTTCCCTAGCACTGATAAAATAAAGCATACCGCTTAACAGTATAATTGACTCTGCTGTTAAGTTTATTTCTCCGTTTCAGCCCTGCCCTGGCCAGGCCCAGCGCCGCCGCGGCGGGGACACGTTGCTGTCCGCCATGTCGGGCGTGCGAGGTGGCTCACGGTGCGTCTCCCCTTGCAGGTCTGCGGCGGACGCCCAGCCGGCTGTCGGGGCTGAGCGTGGCCTGCCCGCTGCCCAGCCCGCCGGGCGGCACGCTGACCTGCGAGCTGCAGGACTGTCCCTTCTGCGCCAGCCTCCTGGAAGACCCCGAGTTCGCCTTCAGCGAGTCCGACAGCGGCGACTCCGACAGCAACGGCGTCTACGAGTTCACCCAGGACCTGCGGCACGGCGACCGCAGAGACCAGCTCCAGCAGCAGCCGGGCAGGAGGAAGAGGAAGAAGAAAAAACCCAAGGAGAGGAACAAAGTGACCCGCCTGTGGAAGGCTTTTGGCAGCAAGCTGAAGAGGATTGTGGAGAGCAAATATTTCAACCGGGGGATTATGATAGCCATTCTCATCAACACGCTGAGCATGGGCATTGAGTACCACGAGCAGGTGAGTGTGGGACCGGTGCGAAGAGCCCTGGGGGTCTGTGGTTTCATGTGCTTACGGCGTGGTGGCTTGCGGGGACTCTGAAACCATGCCAGAGGAGAAACAAGTGGTTTTCATGCAAGTTGGAAGCACCAAATGGGGCCGAGGGCCTGATTCTGCAGACGTATGATGAGCAGGAGCATCCTTCTGTGTGCAAAAAGCCACGGAAGGCGGCTGGCGGCACTGCTGAGGTGCGGAGATTTGTCACAATGCGGCTCCGAGCCCGATTGCTTAGGTTGTTTGTTGTGAATTATTCGTATAGGTGTGAATTGTTCTGGTGGAAATGCCCCTTTGCTCTGATGGTGGTGATGCACAGTGGACCTTGTAGTGCAAATAAACCCACACAGAAGTTTCTTCTTTGATCTTTTAATCTTGGACCTTTAACTAAAGACTTTAACCATCAGGCAATGCTAAAAGCAACAAAGAAAAAAAATTAGTTTCTCCCTGGAGGCTCCAAAACCTTTCATTTTATCTCATAAGGTGCAAGTAGGTCTTTCTGTGAAGTCTTTGGAGGGAGGAAAGAGAAATCATGGTGTTCCCAGTATTAGTCTGAGTATGGTGATGGCAGAAGGCGGCGCTGGCAGCTGAGGACAGCTTGTCCTTGTTAGTTGATGGAAGCTCGAGGGGCTGTGCAGTGGGAGAGGGAGGTGAGTCATCTGAGTATCTCCAGTTGGTCACTCTGGGAAAAGCTACACTTTTCTGGGCTTTTATTTCTCAGGAGAACTGTTACTTTCAACTGTTTGCTCAGGACATGCTGTGGAATTTCTTGTGTTGCCTCTGTATCAGGTGCAGAAAATGCATCCTAGTGAGACCAGGAGATCCTCATACTGATCTTCTTTGAGATAGATAGTCAAAGGTTCATCCAGAGTTCCCCAAAATCTCCACTGCAGGATCAGGAGCAGGTCAAGGTTATTTCTACAGCTATTCCCCCTCTCTGCCTTGATCTATCTGCTTGGAAAGGCAGGCAGAGTCGCATGATACATCCAAAGGGTTGTCGGGCATTCGAACAGGCTGCCCAGGGCAGTGATAGATCCCTGGAGGGGTTTAAAAGGCATTTAGATGAGGTTCTCAGGGACATGGTTTAGTGCTAGAGTTGGGTTATGGTTGGACTCGATGATCCTGAGGGTCTCTTCCAACCAAAATGATTCTATGATAAGAGACTCTGCATTTTCCTCTCCATCATTTCCCAGGATTACGTCCTGCTCAAGACCATTGCAAACAATCCTCCAGAGTGCTGCTACTTTATTTTCTCTCCACTCGTGTGCTTTAAACCCCTATATTCTATGCTGAGACTTTCTCTTTCAGAAAAGCAACTACTCAGCTAAAACACATGAACCTCAGCTGTGCAACAATAAATTAGTTCACACGTACAGAAGAGAGAGTCCAAAGCCAACAAAGAAATAGCTGTCGCTGTCAGCTTTCTGTCTGGTTAGTTGTTCCACAGCAAGTTTTAAAATTAGGAAATACACCTTGTCAGTAGTCATTGAATAGACCATTCATTCCTCGTGGCGGCTGCGTTTCTGCATGGATAGTCTTTTGTCAGGCGGATACAGCTTTGTCAGTCCTTGGATATTGCTGTGACGGGTGCTGGGGGAAAACCTTAGGCAGGCTGCACTGAGAAAGCCCAGGGATCACATGGAGTCTGTCCGCAATCACTCATATAAAGGTAAATTGTGATAATTGCATCCTTGCTGCTAACGAAGGAAAACTGTAGCCAGCAGGTTTATATTTGATTTTACCTTGTAAAAGATTTGCTTTAAACCATCTCAAAGCCAATGGCAATAAAGATTCTGAAGCTTTTGGCTACGGAGCGTCAGGCTCCCGCCAGCTTTGCTTGCAGGCCCTGCCCAACATGGGCCCAATAAAAAGGGAGAAATTTTGAAGTGAAACCTGTAAAAGTTCCTCCACGTGCCTGACTGCAAAGTGTCTGTGGTGTGCAGTGGGGATAACAAGCCATGGAGCTGTCAGAGCCCAGCTTGGAAACACCTCACCCGAACACTCTGCTATCAACCAACTGACCTCTGAGGCATCATCAGAGCCTGAAACACTGTCCGAAAGCCATAGAAAATGGCTCTAGGCTCCCAGACTGTTTGGCATGAAAGTCTGGAGCTTCTGTGAGCAAAGCGGGGTGATTTCAGAACCTGCTGCCCTCCTGGTGTGAGAATTGGCTGCAAGACTTGGGGTGTGGGACGGGCTATAAGGAGGAGATGCCTGAGCAAAGCTGACCCAAACCCACAGCATGATGTTGGGGTGGAGGGGAGATGAGAATGGCTTCTTTTGGGCATGCCATGATCCTTATCAGGAAAAGCAGTTTAATCAAAGCTTTCGGGTTACTGAGTGATGGATGCTACCCAGGTCACTCTGCACCTCTGCTCAGAGCAGGTATTATAAAGTGTGAGCCTTCTTTAGGCTGTTAACCAGCTGTGGGTGTTGCCATCGTCTCCTTCTCCATCCTCCCAAGGGCAAACCTGGACATTTTGCTCTTCGTAGAACAGCTTAAGCAAGTTCCTTGGTCTCAACTTGTGCTGCTTGTTTTCAGCCATTGACTGGTTTTATTGAACTGGGCTGCAATCAGTGCAGCAGCCCCAGGGAAGCCCTCCCCAAACCTCACTGTCTGTAAGGAAATGCCCAGTCCCCTTTATAAAAAATTATTAATGGCTGCTTGCTTTTCTTTTCGAGCTTCTCAGACTTCATAGTCATCAGTGGCTTTGCAAATAGATGGGCACACCATATTAATTTTTATTTCAGAGTGCTGTTCAAAGCCAGGGCATCAATCCCTCTGTGTGTGTGGGAGGGCTGGAGGGTACTGAACAACATATGGCGTGGAAGATAGAGCAGTACAGGTCCTTGGTGTGTTATCTCGCCTTTCATCCCGGGACGTGGCAGCGCTCTGCAGAGAAGTCTCACGGAGCCCTCTTGAGGCAAGTGAGCATTATTGTCCATGTCTTCTGGGTGAGGAAATTGAGACTGCGAGGTGCCAGGCTGGAGGTAAAACCCAGCAGGCTTTGGGCTTTTCTGCCAGCTATTATCGTAGCCATGGGGCAAGGGAACATATGTGCTGCAGCAGCGCTTTGGTAGCCCCCTCTGACAAGGCAGGAAGGTGATCTGTGCACTGCTGCAGTCCCACATGCTACCTCTAGATAAATGAAAGACCTGTCCGTATCCAAACGCCCTCAAGGCTTCAATACGTGTTTTTATGGGAATTTGAAGCTCACAGCATTCTGCTCACATGGTTGCTCTGGGCTAACAAAACTGACACTACCCCATTTAATGCAAGTAGCCCACATAACACCCTTTCAAAAAAGGATCCTGTCCTATGGCTAAAGCCGTGACCCTCGTAGCAGCTACCTGACTGACAGGAATGATGAGGAGATGCTAGAACTGCTTTGCACAGACCTGCCTTTATCAGTCCTGCTCTTCTCAGAGGCAGATGGAAGGTTCCGTGGCAGCACAGCCGGTTTGCAGCAGGAGATCCGGGTAACAAGAGGCAACTGATGGTGGGAAGTGAGTTTCTTTGGGACTCGGGTCATTAGCAGCAATCGGATCCTCCCGCACAGCGCATCGCGGGGTTAACAGCCGTCTCTGTCTCCAACTGCTGCCCTGTACATGGCTGGTAATTAGGAGGTTACAGGATGCTGCTAGTTAGCAGCAGCACAACTTGTATTTCAAAGGTTAATTGACTGAAGTCCCTGGTTTGTTTGGGGTTTTTTTTCCTCCTTTTGTGCTTTATTTATTTATTTGTCTATCTCCAGCACGAATAGGCACTCCCACAGATGAGGAAAGCCAAGTACAAAGAAGGCAATCCTTGCATTAATCTTCCAGGCAATTTCGATACATTGGATGATTTTGTTATGCGTTCATTGCAGCTGACAGTTCTCCAGAGTATCGGAGAACGTGCCATGGCACTGCAGCAACCGAGCCGGAGCAGCGCGCTCCAAAAGCGGCACCTCTGCCGTGCCTTGGGGCAGCGGGATCGATGCCCACCACGGGCAGGTCTCATTCCAGGAGCTGTTTCCAAGCGCTTCCCTGCCACTGAAAGCCAGTAACTTTTTGTCCCAGAGTCAGCTCCTGTGTGTGCTTCACTGACTGGTCTGAAGAAATAATTGCTGCTTAGAATCATTTGAGTTGGAAGAGACCCTCAAGATCGAGTCCAACCTTTAACCTGACTCTGGCACTAAACCATGTCCCTAAGAACCCCATCTGTACTTCTTCGGTCTGCCTTGATTCCCAGCTCCCTGATTGTCCAGGAGAAGGACAGAGTCCTGTTCATTTGTCCAGGAGAGATGCTGGTGTTATCTCTGCTGAAGGGTGAGCTCTGAATTAATCTCTAGGACCTCTGGTTTAACTTGCAAGGAGAGACCCACACTTGGCTTCCCAGAGGAATTTGCAGAAGTAGCTGTTGATACTTGTAATGATTCCACATAAAAGGCTCAATTTACATCAAATGGCACTAGAAATGCTATTTTATATTCACTTCTCAGACGAGAAGTACAAATTAGTATTTGTTCCAAGCTATTGCTGTTCAAAGAGCTTTTAATTGCTTTTCTGATCCCTCATCCATGGCGTTTCATCCAGAGCAGCTGTCTTTGGGGTAGGTTGGAGCTGACCTTGGGGGGTACCCAGTGGTCCATTCCTTATCAGTGCAAAAAAAGTATTGGTTTCGAGTAGAACATTTTATTATTCTAGAGTTAAAGCAATTCTGTGTGATTTAAGGTAGCAACTAGCTTCTCTAGTGACGTTCTATTTTAGCATTTGTCAATTTTGGCTTGAAAAATTGGTTTGGCCTGGAAAGCTCCGCACTTACTCAGAAAGCAGAGGAGAATCTTTCAGCAGTTTAAAGCAAATGGCTTAAATTCCTCTTGAGTTGTGAGTCAATAAAACATTATCCTGATCTGAGATTCTCACTTGCAGCTAGCAAAACTTGTGGACTCTTCAAACTTTCTGCATGATCCAATTTTGAGAACTCACACACTGGGCTGGACTTGAAGCAGATGCCCCTAGACCAGCTCGTGAAAATTCAGCCCACTGTGTTATGCTTATTGCATAAATGATCTGAGACTCGTTCTGCCCTTAGCTGTCCTTTGTTTTATGTGCTGGGGCTTTGTCAGCTGTACCAAGCTGTCCCTCTGAGCTCCCCTCCCAGGTCCCAGCAGTAAGAATGGGGTGGTTGGCTTTCCCCAAGTGTTGCTTTGGTAGGGAAGCAGTGCTGGTTGAGAACATGTGGTGGGTCTTCTGAGTAGGGTGACAGAAATTTTGCTTGTTCAACAAACACCTTGTGCCAGTCTGAATTCTGTCCCCACCTCTTGGGAGGAAAGAGAAGGGCTTTGTCTGAGGGCCTTGAGGAAGAGAGGTGTTACCTATCTTCTTTTGTGCCCCAAGATCACGCCACCTTTTTAGTGCTCTCCAGACCACCTTTATCCAGGCTCCCCTTTCTGCAAACAGCCACTCCATCAGGACCTCAACAAACCTGGAAACAGTTTGGGGATCCCCTCTGCACGGTTCAGGCTGCAAGGCTTCTGATCAGAGCCAGCAGCAGCTCTTGCATGGAGCATTTACACCTCGCAAGGTGTCATTCCCATGTCAGAGGGAATCAAGGATCAGAGGCAAAATAGCATGAACTGATGGCAAATGTTTGCAGTTAAAAGCCAGGTGTCCTGGTTCAGGGCTGGATCCCTGTTCGCTGGACCTCAGCGGCTTTTATGGCAAAGGGTGTAAATCACATTTTCCATGGGGAGCCTCCTGTGAGTGGTGTTCATAGAGCCTTCTCTCTCTCTCACTCTCTTCTGCAATTTCACTGACTCCTCCATTCCTCTGTTTTCCTTCTGCTGGATTGTATGTTCTTGGTATATTTTTTTTTACTATATAAGGGAAAGCATACTAGAGATCCTTCCATTCCTCTGCCTCCTACCAGACAGGAACAGCACCTCTCCAGTGCAGAAACTGAGGGTAATAACTCACTCGAGTGCTGACATACTGAGCAGTCAGGGTAGAGTCAGGGGAACAACAGAGCTAGTCATGGCCAGGGGGGGCTGCAGTCTGATCTGGTTCCTATAGATGTGCTCATTAGTCTAGGGAATAATATCAGGATATTCCCTGTGGAACTGTAGGCATACTTTACCACCACCGATGATTCAGTTCCTTCCCTGCGCTTACACCATTAGTTGTTCTCTGTGGTGAGGGATTGGCTGTATAAATCACATCTGCTCTCTGCCACGACGACAGACTCCTTAAGCAGGTGATGGCAACGTGCTTCCCGGCATAAGCTGTTGCATGGAGACTGGAGATGTGCACGGTGCCGGGAACAGCCCCACGCCGTGTAGCACAATGTACAGGACCCACCAGCTGCATTTCTTCCATCTGGATCATGTAGCGAGTCAGCCAAGACAGTCACGGTGCCCTCCAGGGCTTCCGAGACTGAATCCATGAAACCCCCATGCTTCATAAACACACATGATGGCAATGGGCATTTATATATAGAATGTAGACAGATTGTTTGCATTTCAACTGGCAGGTAAAATAAACCAAGTGTAATATAGCCACAAGAATGAAAGCAGAGTGCACTTGCCAGCTGCATTTCATCACAAAAATGTGCGTAAATCACAGCCACGGGCGGCCAGCTTCAGATGTTATACTGACAATGGCTCTAATGTGCTCCAAGGCAGGGAAGCCTGACACAGCTGGACAGTGGGGTGTTCGCTTTCCACGAGGGGAAACTGCAAGGAGAGAGGGCCTGTGATGGAGAAGGCGGCTTTCACAAGCAGAGAGTGTGGTGTTGCGTTGAGCCTGTGCCTTCCTGCTGCCTGTCAGCAGATGCTTTTCATCTGGGAGCGGGTTCAGGGAGCGGGAGCTTGAGATCGGGTAAGCCGGCCTCGGGGTGAACGCACTCCGTGCTCCAAAGCCAGTGTACCTGGTAGTGCCTTGCCTGAGCGAGGACAAGACTGCAGTTTGAGGATGAGCTCAAGCGTCTGGTTCGTGGCAGCCGTGATCAGTGGCTCCGGAGATGTGGCGGTGCCTGCAGGCGACACGCAGAACCCCAGCCAGGTCCCTCCCAGCAGCCCGTGTCGCTTTGGTACCGCGCACGGCAGCATCTTGCCATCCTTCCAGCTGCCTCTGGGAAAGGCGGTGGACACTGAGCAGGGTTAGCACAGAACAGCAGAGGAGGAAATGCAAAAGACCGAGAGCCAAACCAACCGATGGCGGCAGGAAAATGTGCTTAAGCATCCTTGGCCAGGGTTGGAGAGGGATGTGCCGTGGAGTGGTGGGAAGCGAGTAATGAACTGGATTGTCTCAGGAGCTCTGGGGAGGATACAAGAACACCACCCCTCACATTAGCAGAAGCTGTCTCCTCCTTTTCTTACACTCCCCTGGTTTGTCTGCATCCATCTTTTGTCTTCTTGGAATTTGTTTCTCAAGACAAGGGTTGCATTTTGTTCTGTGCACACCACCTTGCCATGCAGGGCTCCCGATAGATGTTATTGCAAATAATAACAGTGGGAATGGGAGCAGAGTGCTGCACCTCTCCCAGCACCAGCTTTAATGCCTGGAAGTTGCAGGTAGACTCTGTGAAACTAAGTTTACAGCCCAAATTCAAACCAAAAGCAACAGGAGTGTAACACAAGGGGATGTGCAAATAAGAGGATGGGGAGGGCAGTACAGGATGTTGCTGTGCCAGGGGCTGACGGTGCCTGTACATTGGTGGTTCCCAACTGTTAGGAAGCAAAGTCATGTTTCATTTAATACTTTTGTGCATTTCCAGCCACTCCCTGTGGGCGATTGTTTTCTCTGTAGACCTGGAAAATACAGAAAGGCCTAAAAAATAGATTTAACTGAGAAAATGTTAGGAAGGTTTGGAAAAGACAGTCATGCCACTCTCAAGAGCAAAGTGGGGTTGGTATTTGGCAGTACATATGAAATGATGGCAACTTAGTCTGAAAGCTCTGTGTGGAGATTCAGTGGTATCGCTGAGGTGTCCTGGGTACCACCCTTCTCTGGGTACCTCGGAGCTGAGGGGCAGAGCAGAGGATTAAAGATGCTCAGGTAGCAATCCAGCTCCATACAGCACAGGAGAACCACCACTGCAAGGAAAAAAAGCAGGTCATGAATTTTCCTCAGGTTTTAACCAGGGTTCTCCAGTTGGGGCAGTGAGATTTTCCAGAATTATGAATGAAACTTTAAATGTCTCCTTGCAACCTCCTCCTGGATCTTTTGTTACAAGATCAGGATGCTGTTTGACAAATTATTTTGAGAGGTGAGGGGAGAAAGCTGCATCTGAAGGGAGAGAGACTCTCACTCGAAACCGAGGGAGATTTGGCATGCCTGCATGCATTCTTTTAAAGCTCTATTTTTGTTTGGTCTGTCTGGTTTACAGCCTTAAAGACAGCCTGACTCCCAATTTGGGAAAAACACTGTGCACAGGCCTTGTAGCATCAGTGGTAAAGCTTGTTAGAGCAGGAGTCTGCCACCGAGGATGGGGCAGGAACACCACTTGGCTTCTTTCCCCCAACAAAGACATTTCCCAGGAATTTTCTCTCCTGTGTGATGCCTGTACAAATGAATAATACCTTCTCTCTCCCTGTCCTGTCCTTGTCCCATGCACAAATCCAAGTTTTTAGTACAGTGTCCCTGGAGAAAGCAGCTGAAAGAGAAGTGGTTTATTTATTTTATATGCTCCAAAGGGAATTGATTTTGCTGCAGACAGACGGACCCTGTAGTTCTCTGGCTCTCAGCATGACTATACATGGACTTGTCTGTGTTTTAAAGTTAGTTTGGATTCAGGTGGTTTATGAAGCCAGCTCTACCTGGAGCTTGGTGATGGGACCAGGGCAACAAAGCCCTGGCTCCGTGTTCCCTGGGTGCTTCTTGCTTCCCAGAGTCTAGGCAGAAACTTTACAGCTCCAACCTGCCCCAGATTTCATCAATAAGTGTAAATAAATCAAAC
The DNA here is from genome assembly GCF_964273445.1 of Streptopelia decaocto. Lineage (NCBI taxonomy): Eukaryota > Metazoa > Chordata > Aves > Columbiformes > Columbidae > Streptopelia > Streptopelia decaocto. The sequence goes on along the minus strand of NC_138668.1, from coordinate 5,087,744 downwards.
CATAGAACGCTGGTCAATATGGAAGAGAATCAGAGTTTTCCTTTTGTTCATGATGGGTTCAGTGACAAAACACTCACCCTGTCAGCATTGTTTGTCCCAGGTCACTGCTGCCTGGGACTGCAAGCAGTTTAAAGTCATTTGCCTAAATTAGTTTCAGCCAGAGAATCTGGAAGCAGCGCGGGTTGCCTGGCAGTTATCTCCTTGCAAATGGCCTGTGCTATGGGGGCCATGTTGCAGAAGATCTTTTGCTTGTGCTAAGGTCTCCTGAAGCTGCCAAAATAAGAGATCAGCATCTACTAATGTGGTACATTGGAGCGCTGGCAGGTATTAGCTGATGTATGTGCCAAAGTACAAGGGACTGAACTGCAAAGCGTGGAAGCGCAGGGGGATTAAATGCCAGAAATCCCAGTTTATGCTGAGGACTATTAGGAGCTGCAAATGCCTCTGAAAGCCCCTGGAGCTACAGGTGAAGGGGGGGAACGCTCCCTGCTTCCTCAGAGGGCAATATAACCCACCGGAGAACTTTTCAAAGGTAACCAAATGAGCATTCCTCTTCTCATTCCCCGCTCTTCTTTCCCAAGCTGTGTCCCCTCTTCAGGATGCCACTGGGATCTCAAGGTTCAGGCTGGAATTCTGTTATTTGCATCCCTTCCTTCCTGCTGCCAGAGTACTAGTGGATACAGATACTCACCCAGCGCAGCAGGAATCCTGCGCTGTAGTCTGGGCAGTCTGATAGCTGAGGATGTGCCTCTGCTCCTGCCTTTCTTGTGCACGGATTCTCGCTGGTCCTGAGACTAAGTTTAACCCGTGAGTAATGGACAGACAGGCTGAGACCAACAGACACATCCTGACCCTGCAGCAGTGAAGCGGATGGTTCCCACCTGAGCTTGCAGAAGTCCTTTAGTATTTCAGAAATGATTTAATGCTATGGGTTTCCTCCCACTTGTTTCCCCCCCCCTGCTGCCCCCTTTGCTAGTTAGTGTGTAATAGCAGAGGGTTTCATACATATTTGATTTTTTAACTATAGCATGAAACCTGAATGCTGTATTTATGGCTGCAGCTGTCACTCCTCTGAAAACATGCAGTGAAATGAAGGTTAACAAGTTTGGTCTCTAGGGAAAGCATGTAAAACAGCACTGCAGAAGACTTGGTGTCATCCCACCGGAGTGAAAAACAGATATTTTCTGAGGTTCTCCAGTCCAGGGTTATTTATCATCATCTAAAGCAAATACTTTTCTAATTGTATATCCTTGTTTGAAATTCTCGAAACCCCAAATCAAATTCTTTTCCCTTGTACAATATACACAGAAAGAACAGGATGCAGAGCCTGCGGGGATGGTTTAATAGTTTAAGAATCAGGCTGGCACTAGCCAGACTTGATGCAGCCATATGTTCAAATCCCAGGGGTGACCGCTCACCAGGAGGCAGACAATGCTCTGTACCGTCTCTTGTGTTCACTTAAAAACAGACTTCCTGATTACCATGGCTGAAGTGACACTCTGCCAGCGAGTGAGGACGCACTGGGCTGTCCAGTACCCCCCGCTCATTTGCACTGGTTCTGTGTGATTCCTCCATCCTGTGTGTGCACCATCTGAGGTGTGAAGCCCTGGCTGGTTGATTTTAATGGAGATTTGCTTAAATGAGACAAAGTAGCTTTGTTTTAAAGAGAACTTTGGTCTGAAAAGTATTCAATATACTTGGGAATAGTGTACTTGGTATAGAAGGTCTCATTAGAGCCTTAGGGCTCGTGGCTGTGTCTCCCCAGGGTCACTGTGCTCAGGTTTGGGATCAAGGTAGTTGTGTCAACACAAGATGTGACATTTCAGCCCTGCCTACAGGCTTTTTGGTGGCCGGGAAAAGCAGAGCAGAGCCAAACTGGGACCTCATGTTGGTGCTGAGGGAGCTGGTTGGGCAGCGGTGCAGAGCAGAGCTCAGATCAGCGGGACCGTACGGATGGTACGGGATGGAATGGGATGGCTCCGTCTTAATGATACAAATGATGAAGCCGTCAAGATTGATGGGGTGGAGTGTGGGAGAGTTCAGACTTATTTCTAGTAATTGCATCCTTCCTGTTGTTTGTTGCTTTTATTCCTAAGACTCGAAAATAGACTGTGTAGGAAGTTGCAAGATTTGGGCTCCTCTGCTCAGTTTTGCAGATGAAGGAGCCAGAGCAGCTCTGAGAGGCGACCAACTGTGGCTCCAGCTCCAGAGAAACCTCTTAACACTTGAGCATCGCTTCTGCCCTGCAAATGCTCACGTCCCTCCCTATCATGTCCAGACCATAAGGAAATCAAGCAGGCTGTCCTTTCCTGTATTAATGCCCCATTGCCCGCGGTTAATTAAACTCTGCATGATACTCAATGCAGCGTGTCAGTTTGGTTAACGCCTGTCAGCCAAAGCGGTAATTTTACCCCCATTATCTGTGGCTCCGAGTAAGCCGTCGTATTCTGGGTCTCTCATTCATTCGTCTTGGCCAGTGTTTGCTGCTCACCCAAGTTTTCCCGTGCTGAATTTGGCACCCAGAGGGTACAGTTCCATTTTTTTTAGCGTCTCCATAGAAACCACTTCAGAGTGACAGAGTGTGCAGGGTTTGTGCAAATTTAAAAAGAAACTCACGTGATGTTTCTGTTCGATCTGGTTTCATGTTGCCAGTCGCTTGGAAGGAGCGTGTGTTCCAATGATAAAGTTGGGAAGAAAAGCAGTGCAAGTTCTCAGAGGCAGAGATGCAACAATTTTCTGCTGTATGAGCCCAGGCTAAAGCTTTTATGACAGCACAAAGTTTATCTGAAGATTGTTTGGAGGGAGACAGACACATTTTTTACTCTTCCAGGCAAATCTTGTTACATTTCTTGCCTAGGAGGATACCTGTTTATGTACAAAGCTGCTTTTCTATGTGCAACCTCACTTCTTGACCTCTTTAACACAGTGGCCTTTCAGTTTGACCTCTCTTGAAAGGTTTGAATGCATATAGATTAATGTACTCTTGGTGTCTGGGCTAATGAAGTCCTCTGCCTCCTCTGCTTAATTTTCTAGTTTATAGATAGAAGCTCAGCACTGCGCAGGAGTAGCCAGGACTGGACTGGGGTTGGTCTGACTGGTAGAAAAGTTAATTCTGAGTTGGGTTGCAGAGGGGCAGGCGTGAACAGAGGATGCTTCTCTGTAGTAATTTATGCTTTTCTGTCTCTAGCACAGCCACCTAAGGCAACTTTTAGGTGTGTATGAACTCAGAAATAATAATTTAAAAAAAAATCATTAGACAGCAAAGGAGGAAATTCCTTGATGTCCAAAGGTGCCGGTGGTTTAGCAGCACCAGTCGAGGTCCACGGTCACCAAGGCAATAGCTCATTGCCATGGAAACACTCACCACCTTCCCAAGCAAGAGCATTTGAGCAAGTCCTGAGATCCACTGTGTATCCCATCCCTCGAGACACTTGGGGACTAAGAAATAAAATGATTTGATAGCTTTCACCATGATCTATCCATTTTGGGAACCCATGAAGAGAATTTCCATCAGGGCAGAAACATTTGCGAGCTCAGTTGCTTTCTTAAGGACTCGCTGTTTGCACGTGTTTTACCTTTACTAGTTCATTAAAGCCGCTACGCTGGAGATTGCATCTGAATTCTCTTTCAGTCGCTCTCTCTATAAATAAAACCTTGTGTTGCCTGTTCCATGTGAGAACCGGCGCAGCTGTTTGGAAGGGTATGGATCAGTATGGCAGCTCTTGCTGCCGGAGAAGCTTCACTCCTGCTCGTCGGGGCCACGGCAGCGATATGAAAAGCTGCCAGGAGGAAAACGTGACCGTGTGCTGCCTTTTCTACCTTTGCTTTTCTCTGCCTCGCAGCTCCGCTTGAGATGACAGCAGCGCATAATTGCATCGCTTTGGCATTCACGGCACCGGTGCTGATGATTCGAGAGGTGTTATTATTGTTGCCATTAGAAGTGTAATTAGTGTTAGAATAACAGTCCCCTTTGCCCAACACACCAAGGCTGATCTAACGACCTCCAAAACTAAATATATCCACTGCAGCAGCTTGGGGAGGGAGTCTCGACTCTTGGGTGTTCAGCAATTCTGCACCTTATGCAGCCTTGTAGTACTAGTGAATTACAATAATTGTAATTATTACTACTGTTATGAGGGCTAATATAATTGAATTTCATTATTTTAGCAGTGATTTTATTTCATTATATATAATTAGAATAGCTAAACTTTTTTTTTTTTTTTCTGAATAGTTCTGTTCCCATAACAATAGAGACATACTGCAAATCCAGGGCGTGCTTGGGGCTGAGGCATATTTCATGCAAAAGGAATAAGAAAGAAGCAATGGCAAGTCAGCTCCTCACTTTTAGGTCCCGTTTTCCAGATTTTTGTGTTCTTCTCCCAGTATTAGAAATAAATATTACAAGAGAAACACATTGCAAAGCCAGCACAGTTATTTCCTGTTCATTTTATTCATTGGTTATTGTATTGGTAGTGGTTTAATATAATTTCATTTAGTTGGGCTTTTTTTGGGTTTCTTTTGGTTTGGCTTTGTTTTTGTCAAGAAGGTGGAAGTGTGGAAGCACTGGGCCATCTCCAAACTCAGTGGTGGTTCCACGGAAATGAGGGAATTCCGCCAGCTGAAAATCCAGTAGCTGTAAGATACAAACAGCCCATGTGAGGAGGAACAGGAGCTGCCGAGCTCTCCCGCTGTTTTGTGCTCACATGCTGTCATTCCAAGATTTCATTCTGTGCAAGGTCCAAGTGATGCCGCGACACTGACTCTGCCTTCTGGTTCCTTCCCGACCTCTCATGTCCTTTCTTGCTGTAGCGAAACAAAGTGCCGTTGGCTCAGGGAGCCAGAGGGATGATGGTGCCTGTACTGGCTATTTTTATATTTCTGAGTTGGAATGTCTGCCTTGCACACATGCAGAAGCTAAAATGGGGCAGTGAGGTCCCAGGAGCAGCTCATTCCCTTGTCTCCAGCAGAAATGGTGACGGTGTGTTTGCTCACCACTGTCCGCCTGCAAACCCTTATTGAAGACCCACCTGAAAAAGCAGGACCTAAAAGCCTTCGTTGCTGATCATAATGGCACATGCTGCAGGTTGCTGGCATAGACAGACTCTGGGTTTGTATCTTCTTGTCTTTGCCTTTTCCTTTTGATCATTGTGGATGGTTTTAATTGCCACTTTAGTCTGATGCTCACGGCTCAGAAGGATATATCAATAATTTACTTGCAAGAACAGCGTGGCAGCTCTGAAGTTCCCATCTGCCTGCTTTGGCTGCAGGGTAGAGCACCCTGGGCTCTTCGCTGCATTGTGTTCTCAGGGACAAAAATAAGCTTGTAACAATTGCTTGGGTTGCTTCAGGTTTGCTAGAGGTGAGGAAGGGTGGATTTTCTCTGAATTTGTTCTCTTGGCTCCTCGCCTACCTTTGCTGCAGAGCAGAGAGGAGTTGCTGCCTGTATTACAGACGTGGATTTGCAGATAATTGTCTCTACGCTGATGAAGCTTTTAAATCTTAAGTTCTTCATGAGTGTTTCTGGAAGCTGCAGAGAAACCGTCTCAAAGCAGAGTCTGTACCGAGTGCAGTCCTGTCTTGGAGGACAAAAGGGCTGGAGGTTCCTCACAGGATGTCCCTGAGGACAGATCTTCATCAGCTTATGAAAAAAGTTATAAGTAGCAGCTACCCATCTTAGCAGTGGCTTAGATCCTAAGAATCCAAGAGATCTTTTTGGCCCAGTGTCACAAAAATCACAGCAGATTGAGCTCAACTCACCTAGTCCATCCTCTTGCTCTAAGGGAGTATCAGCTCTCCCTATATGAGGGTCATAAGTGGTTTCATATCTTCTAAGGCTACCCCAGAGTGAACGTCCTTGGTTAATCAAAGCCCATAAAGATCTGCCTGCGCCCAAGTGTATGATATGTGTTCAGGACCACAGGAGAGACGAGGCATTAGTCTAGAAGTTCAGAAAAGTGTTTAGGAGTCCTTACATCTGGCGTGTCATTGTAGACGCTGAACCTTCCCTTGGTGTCCCCAGAATGAAGGCTCAAGGAGGCAACACCTGCTGTTCTGTAAGACACACCACCAAATCTTCTCCTGGTGTCCACCCAACATATTTTCTTTCTTCTACCCTAAGATCCTTGAACCTCAGAAAAGGTCTTCTGATCTTCCATCTTTCCACCTTCTGCTTAGCACTCAAACATCAGTTACAGCAGATTGCTCCAGTTTTTCTCAAGAATTATCCTCTCCTTGAACTTATTTCCCCCTCAGGCCACTTCAGCTTCCTGTCCTTGGGCTTAAAAGATGACAAAGTCAAGGTCTTTGTCAGATATAGACTAAACACATTCCCCATCCCCTTCTTCCCAGCAATCCTCCGTCGTGTTTTCTTGATGCGCCTCATCTCTTAATACCAGTACACAACCCGCAAATCACGAACGCGCATTTTTCAAAGGGACTCTCCATAAAGGTCTATTAGCAAGGGATGAGTAATGGTTTGACAAAATAGATTTAAGTGGCCCCTTCTGAATCATCTTGGCAGTAATAGAGAGAGTGTGTCCATTTTTTGATTAAATATTTCCAGTGCCATTAGCTTGGGTGAAGTAAACAGCTTCTATTGAGTTTGCCTGCTAATGACAACCCGAAGGCCTTTGATCTCTGTGTTATCGGAGAGCAAACCTCTCACTTGGATGTGGATAAAGATCATGTAATCATCGCTAAAGGTGCCTCTTGCAGTACAAGCAGAGAGGTTGGAAATGGTTCTTTATTCTCACAACGGCCACGCTCCTGCCACCTTTAATGAACGTTGTGGGAGCCGCCACTGATGGGCACCCCAGAACCTCTGTGCACAGTCAGAAACATGCGCTCGGAGCTTGGCTGCAAGATTTTAGCAAGGAAAATCAACAGTTAACCTTGATTCCTTTTGCAGACTCCTTGAGGCAGGGCCCCTGTGTTCGTTTTTGTCTGAAAGGGCTGCAGCACATTTCCATGTTCTTTGTGTATGTCCTTTTATAGCGTGTCTCACAGGATTGTGTGCTTTTTCTTAAATTCTCCAGCTCCTGAAATATTGTGATTCAGTTTACATCTAAAAGGAAAAGGTAGAGCCTAGCTCTTCTTTCTAGTTAATGGTATGGATTACAAGATATTTCCAGCTTAAATATTAAAATATATATAGATCCCTATGAATGATGCATTATTTTTTTCTAATGCCTGCTTTGTGATTAGCCAGCAAAGCTGATTCCAGGCCTTAGGCTGATGATTTTTGACCATTTGTTACTGATTTCAGCACAGATAGTGGTCAAGGGAAAAAAGGGTTTGCAGTGGACAAGAATTGTGTGACTATAATTCCTTGTGTGATTGTAATATTTTTAAGGCAAGGGATAAGCCAAATATATTGGATGACAGTCAACACAGGCCTTGCTAAGAGATGTCATGCCTCGCAGATCTGCCGGTTCTTTGAAGGATTCCACCAGCATATGGATGGGAATGATTCAGTCCGTATAATTTCCTTGGACTTTCACCAGAGGCTCTTGGAGGATCCGAGCTGGCGTGGGGTGGGATGGCAGAGAGAACCCTGCTCACATTTAACAGCTGCTTAAGAGAAGAGGGAAGGGGTACAAGTAACGGGTCCATTTCTGAGACACTGGGAAGTTGCCAGAGGCGTCTCCAGGTGTCCTCAGTTCAGGCATATTTGTTTTTCTTCTTTTCCAATGAAGCTGCTCAGTGTATTGGTGCTGGTGGGGGTGAGCAGCCCCAGGTGAGCTGCCCGGGGCTCTTGTGTTGCTGGAGACATCCGTCCTCAGTTGGTATCTGGAGAGCTGGCTCCTTCCCCCTGTGACCTCTTATTTAGTAACTAAACCTGAGCACTTCTGGCCTTGTTGGGGAGCAAGTTATATTATAGGGGTTTTTTGTTGTTGTTTTGTTTTTTTTTTTCATTTTAAGGCTTATTGTTTCAGCCATCTGTCAGACCGAGCGATCCTCCATCAAGACATAATCCAGCTGATTGGCCTACTTTTCAAAAATAGTAGCTTTAGTTTTGTGTGCTGATAGCATTTCAGATTGCCCAGGTCCTTTCCTCCGGAGGGTGGAGAAGACGGCAATTGATCTAATCCAGCTTGGCGTTTATGCCACTTGAAATGAAATTGCGTTTTGCTGAATGAAACTGAGGAACGGGAAAGTAATACTGCAAATCTGTTGTGCCATGTGGGACCTTCGGCCTGGGAAGCTTCCTGAGGAAGCTCCAGCAGAGTTGATTATCCCGGAGAACAAAGGCTCGGATCTGTAGCTCTTGTTGCAGAAGATGGAGATGTGGCAGCCAAGGTTTCTTCTGGAGGAAACACCCTCAGCCAGGAGTCAACACCAAGTGAACTTGAAGGATTCATGCAAAAATTCCAGAGAGTATATGACTTTGGGATTGCCGGATAATATTAATTCTCATGGTTTGGTTTTTTTAAACCTGGAGTGTATCATGCTTGTATGCAGCTTGCTCCATTCCTCCACTGATGCCCCATTTGCAGCTCCAGAAAGGAGCAGCGTGTTTTGCATTTCTCTGGCCATACAGAGTTGGATAAGCAATTATTAGCAGTGACTTTCATGCCACAGAGCAGAGAGGTAAAAGCAATTCCGTAGAGCATTAGGAGATCAAGTAGGTCAATTGAAAGGAGGAAAAATTACCATCGGCTATCTTCAATTAAACCGTTTTCGCTCCACATGAAGGATCTCATTTAGAGGAAGGCATAAAACCTGAGAGTAGAGGTGACTGAGAGAATAAATTCTCCATTTTTAATTCGAAAGCCAGAGAGTGAACGTTCATCAGTAGATACGAGGAGGAGATCTCTCTCTCTCTGTCTCCTGTTTCCAGCCCGCTTTTAACTAGAGCTCATTTGGAAATCTTGCAGCAATACATTTTTTTTCATCAGAAAGCACAAACTCATCAAAGTCACAGCTTTTAGTAGAGACATTAATGACGCTGAAACCCTTCATGAGAAGGGCCTTTGGTTCTGAGAGCTTGTGGTGTCTGGCTGTCAAACACAGGGCAGAAGGCACCTCGGAATAGCAAATATCTTGGTGACCAGGGCGGTTTTCTAGGAGCTAGGGCATCCTGGTTCAAGTCCCTGGTCCCTTTCCAAGGCCATAGAGCATAAATAACTTTCAGCTGTGCTCATGTGCATGGGAAAGCACCATCCAAGCCATTTTTTGCTAGTAAGAGGCGTTATATCGTATGAATGCAAGGCATTTTCTGTGGTTGGAACCATAGTCTAGATTGACTAAACTGGCTTGAAGTTGATTTTAGGAGAGTAAGATTCCTATGTTGTAGTAAATAAATTACATCAAAAAATTTAAAAGGAAATGTTTTTAAAATGCAGAAACTGAAAGGCCCGCTTGCATTATTCTTCATATTTTTTAAAAGGGCAGGGAATGCAGAGGAGGAGAGAAGCCAGGTTGTAAATCGCTTGGGGTTCATTTGTTTGGTTGGTTTGGTTGTTTGTTTAATTACATTAGAAATATCAAAATTATTCTCTTGGGTCTTTGACATGCAAAAAAAAAAGGGGGGGGGAGGGGGGTTAGAAAAAGAAAGGTCAAAATGTAGCCCTCACATTTGCTTGCAGTTGTCAGAGATGTCACATTCCCTGGTGGGTCCCTGCTTTGGCTGCGAGCTTTGGGCTCTTTACATTCCCTCCAAGAGGATCTTTTCCCAATGTGCTTCAGAGACATTAGAACGAAATAGGTGTAAAAAACCCAAACATACACCCTGCAGAGTTTAGGGCAACCTTGTCCCTTCTGCATATAAATGCCACGGTGTTGAGTCCCCCCTTGCGAGATGTTGCGGCTTCGCTCTTCCACCTTCTTCTGGGCCGGAGGGTGTTTAAGTTTATTATTACAGTTTCACCACATTATACACTTATATTTCATTACTGGAGTGTGAATCGTGTTCCTCAGCCCAGCCCGAGCTGGTTTTGACAGAGCCTGCAGACGTTCCCAGAGCACATGGGGCTCTTATTCAGGTGTGAAATCCACTGTCTGGCTCAAGCTGCTCATTTCTGGGGTTTCGGGCCAGTATTTTCAGTTACCAGTGTTTTCAGTTACGTGATCACCAGCGCTCAGCCCCCGCACAGGCTGGGCAAAAGCTTGGGGACAACACATGGGCCCCTCAAACTGCATCGTTTCTGCATCCCAGTGTAAATCTGCGGTGATATTCAGGCTGTTCTTGTCCCGGTGTGCAGAGCGGGGGTCTTTGGGGGCGGCAGGACAGAATTCCTCTGCCTGGGTGATAAATCCCTGCTGTGACTGGGGGAAGAGACCAGCCCCCAGTTGCACGTAGTGTATCCACTCTCCTGCTGAATGGCTGATTACATTGTTCTGGACAGGATAAATAATTAATAGCCTCAGGGGTGCTCGAGGTGACAGATTCTCCTGTACACTCCATTAAGCATTTAGAAACTTTAGCTTGGGCCTGTCCTATGCTGTGTCTGGTTGCTGGGCTGACTTCGGAGGGCTCTGAGCTTGTGCCCAGGAGTACTGTCAATGTCTTCTGAGGAGACTAAGGCTCCTCTTCAACTGAATTTGCTGTAGGAAAAGGATACAGTCAGGAAACTGGTGTTTGATTTAAGTTTCCGAAGGTGTGAGTGTGCAGGAAACACAGCTGAGGGTTTCAAATACAAAGCTTGAGCTTGTTAGGAATGCAAGAATTTGGGGATTGCTCTGGATGCAGGTGAGCTGTGGGCAGGGGGAGCCGTGGGTGCTGTGAGGACTGGGATAAACCAGCCACCTTCGGGGAGAGGAAAGGACGGAGATAGGCTGTGGGTTGGAGACCCCTGCGCTTCCCCCATGGGTTGAACCCAGCCTCCAACAGTCCCATGCAACTTATCCAAACTTTCATCCTGTATTCAGAAGGCACACAGGTCCAGGGTTGCAGACTGATGCTCACTGCCAAGTGCAGTGGTAGTCTGCCTGTAATATTAGTATTATACAAACGCTATATTATAACATTAGTATTATACACACATTCTGTATGTGTTCTAGCTTTTTAGAAAAAGTTAGAGGAATACTTCTTAATTTTAGGCTCTCTTTAGCAATGTCATTGATTTGCTCCTCTCCTGTGGTGCAAGCGCTTCAAATTCATTTAAGGTATTTTCCACAATTTTTGAACAATATTTCTTATTAAAAAAGTCTAATCCCTCCCAAACCATCGCCTTAATCTGTCCCAGAAAACTGGCTTTCATCTCACTATTGCTTTCACAGCGGCACATAAACCCTACAAATGTAGTATGGAGCCCAGTAATCCATCAGTTAAACAGATTAGTTATGTAGACGGCTATATGGCTCTGAGTAGAGCAAAGCAGGCTTTACTCTCCCTCCGTAGAGGAAAAGCTGGCTCAAGCACAGCTCCGTGCTCTGCCATCGGTGTACGCTGGAGGTGCGGAGGGTTTCCCTGCGCCTTGCAGACCCCGTGGCGGGGATGGACCCCGAGGGCGGCTGGTTGCGGTGTCTTGGTTCTCCTCTCTGACGAGCGAGCACAGATGTCAGTTGTGCCATGAAAAGGTGAAGCGTGAGGCTGAGCTGCCAAAGGCGCCGTCTCCCCGCTCCGCTGTGCGAGAAGGAGAATTGCACTGCATTCGGTATCGCTTTGCATGGTTTTTTTGAGGCCGTCTCCCTTTTTGCAGCTGGTGACATCACAACCGAGACTGCAAGTGTCCTGGCATCCCCTGTGTGTCTGTGCAGCAAGTGGATGCCGCCTGGAAAAGCCTTCAGTGGAACAGCAGGAATTCTTGAGTTCTTGACCCTGCCTGTATCTTAAAATCCCCATAATTAGGTTTCCTTTCAATGGTGGGGAGCAGAGTGTTCAAACCCTGTTCCTATAGATCACCACTGCCTGGCTCCTGGAAGGCAGGAGTTTGTGTTAATATTTAGAAGGAGGTGCAGGCTGTGCAGAAGGGCTGGAGGGAAGATAAATCCTTGGAGTTAGACCTGTTCCTTCAAGGTGTTGTTCCGTGCATCGCTGTTCATGGATCTTTGCTAGGAAACATCGGGAGCTGGTCCCACCTTTAGTCCTTGGGCATAGGTCACAAATGCCTTCGTGACCTATGAGCATACTAAAAAATAAAGTTGCTCGGTGCTGGGTGGGTTATCCAGTATTGCCCTAATTGCTGTGGTTTGGGTTTCTTAATCTAAAAAGTTGCATGTGTCAGATTTCCCCTCCCTCTTCCACCTCATTGTAATTAGCCTGAATGCCTTCTCCCCGTTCCGTCCCTCTCTCATGCGTTCCCGTTGGTTGTTAATTCTGTGAAATGGGGATGATGCCAGAGGCTGCAGACAGGTGAGATCTGTTGCAATGGGATAGCTAGAAATTGGAAAACGACAGCCCCTCAAAACCAGGGTGAAGAGAGAAAATACAGAGTGTCCGGAAGCAAAGCGCAAACTGACAGTTCGTTATCTCTCCTCTTCCCGGTCAGAGTCTCTGCAGACCCAACTTAAAAATATAAAGCAGAAAAGCCAGTGTAAACAAGTGCTCAAAATCCCATTGACAGCTTTAGGCCCAGGACTAGAGAAAAAAACAACACAAGTGCAAAGGATGTTTATGAGACTAAATGTTCTGGATTTGTTTACCACTCCTCTGCGTCTCTGCCGCCTCAGCTCTCCCTGTTCAGGAGGAGTCGAACGGCTGCTTTGGGCTTGGTGAGGGATTTCTGAAGCAAAGCACATCTTTTATTCTGAAAACTTCCTTCCCTGGTCGTTCAGCAGGAGGGACCAGGTGTCTAACAGTCCTTTTCTCCAGTCTGATGCAGGAGTGATTATTTCTCCTCGATATCAGAATAAAAAGGTGCCCCAGCCAAGGCTTGGTGCTATTCTGCTGGTGATTTAACCCAAGCTATGTAAAATATGTGGTTGTGAATGCAGCAATCAAAAGAGACGAGGTAGAAGACAAGTAAGAGGAGAAAGAGAGGCACAAAGAGACAGTGTCTTGCTTGAAGAACTGTTGTAATTCAGTTGCACAAAGAGAATCTAAAGCTGGAAAGTCCCACTCCTGCTCTTCATCCTCTGCTTGTAGGAGCCATCAATAATTTGACCATTATGGGTTTCTCTTTTATTGAATCTCTCCCGATTCCGGGAAGGCTGTGGGGTTGTGCTGCTTCTTGCTAAAACCAGAAGTATCAGATCCTCAGAAAGAGACTAGTCTTCCGTGATTTTCAGACCCAAACTATTTAGAAAAGGATTTTTTTGTCTGTTTATCTGAACTTGGAATGAACTGCTGAAACGTTTGAGGTTTGTCCCTAATAAAAACATGGGTTTGAATCGCTGAAATATTCCACAGCATAAATATGGCCTTCAAAGTGAGTAGAGGTGGTTGTGCTTTCCTGGCTCATGTTTTGCCTGGAGTCAAGGCTGTTGCTTTAAACTCATTTCCAAGGATGCTGAAGTCTTAGAAATGGATCCCACACAGTTTCTGTCCTTCTCTTGAATGGTGGGAAACTTACTCCTGCAGCCCAAAGTATGAGGGTTCGGTTGAATCATTTTCACTGGTATAGTTTGGAGCCCTGTGGTGGGGAAGTAGTTTCCTTCTGTCAGAGTTGCTAAGGTTTACAAAGTATTTGGCAAAAAGCAAAAAATACCACTTTAGAACTACCCTGTTGGAAGTACAACATTTTGACATCAAGTTTTGTTTGTTAACCATTCCTTGCTAGAAAGGAAGTTGCATGTTGTGAAGGTCAAGACAAGGCATTGAAGCAATTTAAAAGCTTTGTTGCAACTTCATTTTCCTCCAGCCAGGAAGTCAGACAAAAATAATCCTTGCCATGAAAAGTTTTGTTTTCAGCAAATCAACATTTTGTTTTTCCCAGATAAAAAGACTCCTGGAAAAATTCCTGCTCTGGGGTTGGCTTAAATTTGAACAAAACAACAGTGTCTCCTAGTGGTTGACTCCAGGGGAATGGTCAAATCCATCTCGGCTTTCAAATGTCTCTTCCTTGACCCTCCTCCGAGATCTTTGCTCATTGGGGAGTGAGAGAACTGGGAAATGAATTGCACTCTAAACAACAAACCATTTCATAAGCCATCAAAATATCTGTGGCGGGCTGTTTTCTAGGCTCCAGTTGGTGTTGAAAGACGGTGATTACATTGGAAGGCTGTAGCGCTGGATGCTTGGCTCGTCTGCTGTTCAGCTCCCACTCTAATCACACAAAAGCTCCCATCGGCAGCTCAGTCAGCACGCAGGGCCATCCATCCCAGTCTGTGCCTGGTGGCTCTTGTCTCCATGTCACTTGCACTCCAAACCCCTCACGTCACAGCAGCCCTTGTCAGCGGATTAGTTCTGCCTCACCACTAAATGATAGTGAAGATCAGCTGTCCTTCAGCCTTGCCCAGGCATCCCCCCAGTGTCTCGATCTGCTGGGTCAGCTCCTCATCGCAGATATTGATGATCTCATCTGGGCCACCTCCTTGTCCTCCCCTCCTCCTCATGCCCTCGAGATGGGGCTGCGTCTTTTCTTCTGAACTCTTATATGAAGCAAAAGTTACGGCACTGGAGAGTGAGCAATAAGGAATTATAAGCAATTGTGTCGGCACATTAACTGGTTGCAATGTCATGACTTCAACAGGCCACAGAAAAATCTTGGGGTTGGCTTAGAAAACATGGTGTTTTAGAGAATAACAACTGACAAATTCTTTCTGTTTGCCTGAGGCTGTTTTAAGTTTGGTCAGCTAAGGCTTTTCAGGCTGGATACTGGCTTTTTGGTCACGACTCCTGAGATTGTCTTGTTGTATTGACATAACTCCAGGATTAGGGATTTTGAAATGATCACCAGCTACCCCAGTTTTCACAGTAAAATTGTGACTCTTGGCAGCACATCTGGCAGCAACAAGGTCAATTTGGAGAACTCTGAATTAAGCTGGACTTTAGCAGACGAGTCCGCTGCTGGTACTGCAGGTCACAATGGGCAGGTTCTCTGTGTTTCCCTGCAGAAAGTGCTACAGAACAACTGTGCTTTCAAATCTGCCCAAGCTAAAGCTTCCCTGCTGATGACGGTGTCATTAATTTTGCAGCATCAACATGCTAACGAGCCATCCTCAGCCTGCCACAAGCACCTTGTCCCAAGGAGCCCTCAGTCTGCTGCCTGGAGGGATGCAGGAATCTAGCAAGTTATTTCGCTTCTTGTCAAGAATGCTCTTGTATAACCCTGGCCGAGGGGAGACCAATGTGTCAGCCACACGCTGCTCCTGACAAACAGCTCCAGGACACTGTGAGCATCATGTCCTGTCACCGCTGTGGCTTCCATGGGACTATTTCAGGCTCAGTCTCTGTGGGGAGCTGGTTAGATGGCATCTTAGAGCAGCCCTTTTCTTCAGCTGGGTTTTCATTGCGAGAGGAAGGCCCAGGTTGGTTTGGCATTGGAAGGGAATAGCATGACGAGCAGTGATCGATGTTAGGGAGGGAATCGCCGTCCCTGCAGCAAGGACGGTGTGAGGAGGACAACCCGGTGACCGGGCTCTTCAATGCACCGTGCAGCCATCTGGGCCACCCCTTGCTAGAGACTAAAGAACCAAAAATTGCACAGTCCTTCCCCTGGTGTCCCTGAGTAATTAGCGTATATGGATTATAATCATGAGGACTGAGGCTCTTAGTGCTCTTTCTCCTGCTTGAGCCAAAGCCAGCCTATGGCATAAAGTAATTTAGCTTGTGAGTGATGGTTCATTAGCAGCCCACAGACTGTCGCTGCCTGTAGTAGGGGATGTGTGGGCCCGTCATACATTCGAGTTAACTGTTTCACCTTCAGTTGCCAAGGATTCGGTTTGCAGAGTGTGGAGTTAAATATGGCTGTGCCACAGAATTACAATGGTCTTCTCCCTTCGGATCCTCAAATCACGCAACAACATCCTCAAGAAGCTGCCAACTTTTAACATAGTGCCTAATGACGGATGGGGAATAAAGGAAGCTATTATCAGTCAGGAGATGAGTCAGATATGAAAATAACACCTTTTTCTAGACAATATTGTTTCACTGAGGAAATGGAAAAGACTCATTTTCTTTTGCAAAGGAGCAGGCCGTGAGCATTAGAAATGCGCATTGCGGAGCCTGGTGCTGTTTGAAGGAGCAGTATTAAGTGAGCAAACCGCATCCCACCTTTTGCATCTGTCCCTGCTGTGCCACGGTTTGGAGTGTAGGCAACGGGGAAACGTTGCTGTGCTTCCCAGGAAAGGCACATCTAAGGCTCTGTCTGAAAAGCAGGGCTGTAGCCCAAGGTAATTTGGTGCTGGTAATAAAGGAGGGGAATGGTAAAACGAGTTTTGGAGCTAAGCTGCATGAAGTCTTGTACACTCAGAGAAGCCCGCGCTGATCCTGGAGGGAATCCTGACACTCAGGGCCATCCTGTCATTTTAACAAAATCTGCTGTATATTATTAACTAGGACTTCAGAAGGAAAAACGATCCTGGGGATTTTTGGGGACAGTTTCCAAATGGAGATCTCAAGGTAGATAAAACTATTGATCCTATTGACATTTTAAGGTATTTGTTTTCCCAATTCTCTTAAGAGATGCCTGCAAGAAAAGTACTTTGTTTATATATGAATAGAGCTGTGCTGTATTGACAGGGATCCTGCTATGGATATAACAGTATCCATAAAGCTCTACTGGGGTTGGTGTGATTAAAACAGCCTGACCAATGCAAGTCCAAATAGAAGCCTTACAAGCCATACTAGCCACTCACCTGGATACCTGTACCTTGCAGCAGTGAACAAGCCCTCTCCTTTGCATAGCTTTAGTTTTTTGGGCCCGTGTATTTGACACAGTTGTTCTGCGACCACTCCAGAAATGGGCTGGGATTCTGTGTTTCCAGTAAGACTCATAGGGACTGTCCATGAGGCTTGTCTGCTGTTTCGCTCAGACACTTACCTGCCTCCATGACTCTCTGGAAGGAACACGGGAAGATGTAGCACCTGTGCATCATTAGCACAAATCCCAGAGCGGGAGGAACGGATCTGCATTTTAGCCATTTCCTCTGTTTGACCATGTTGCTTTTTTGCCCTGCAGCCGGACGAGCTGACCAACGCCTTGGAGATCAGTAACATCGTCTTCACAAGCATGTTTGCCCTGGAGATGCTCCTGAAACTCCTTGCCTTTGGCATCTTTGGCTACATCAAGAACCCGTACAACATCTTTGACGGGATCATAGTTGTCATCAGGTCACTGCCAGTTCTATCTCTACTGTGGCTTTTCTGCCGAGGGCTCAGACCAGTTGGGGAGTGGGATGGGGTACAGGAATGACATGTTAGTCCAGGGATCTCTGGGTATGATGTGCTATAATTTTGCTGGCCTTTTCGATTCCTGTTATTAGAAGGGCTGTCCAAAGTAAATGGACCTAGCAGATGGAGAACAAAGTCTATTTATGCCACACATCTGGCACTGTGGCCAATTTTCCACTGAAGTGCAGAGTGGCTGGTCCTGGGAAAGGAGTGCTGGGGGTGTCCGTGTCCCAGCAGCATGTCCTCCCTCTCCCAAATTAACCCATAACTCTGGCTGGAACAGGGCAAGCAGAAGAGGGCACAGTTCTGCTGTCTTCTCCCAGGGGATCACTGTCCCAGCCTAAACTGGGGATGTCACAGCCTGTGGATGAGAAGATCGTGCAGCACCTCTCTGTGCTGGGATTCTTTCTAGCGGTGCTGGTCACCCCTCCATCAGTAATTTGGGGCAGAGAAGTCAAGGGAGGCACAGAAGGTGTAAACCAGGAGAGTGCTCTTGACTTCAGTTGGCCCATCACTTCAATTCAGAGAAGTGAAGAGCAATAGAGACCCAGAACAAAGGCCAGTCTGTGGCCTGATCACACCAGCCTACCCTAACAAATGTAAATCCCGCTGAATATTAGCAAAATTATGATCCACATTTTGTGGCAAGCCTTGTGGCCGATTGTAGTGATGCAGACTAGCAGGAGACACGTTGTGGTGTGAAGAGCCACAGAAAGCAAGGGAATTAAAGAATCAAGAAACCAGCTATGAAGGATATAGTTTGTGTACGAGCATGTGTGTCTGCGCAGCTAGGAAGCGAAGGTGTTTTTCAGAAGCAAGGAGGTAGCAACAAATAAACTACCCCTTTAGGGCTTCAACAGTGTGGTATCCTGTAAGAAACCAGCCTGCTCGGGGCTGTTGTTTGTAGTTCTTTTGCTGTTCCTGCAGTGTCTGGGAGATCATTGGCCAGTCAGATGGAGGCCTCTCTGTCCTACGAACGTTTCGGCTGCTCCGGGTGCTGAAGCTGGTGCGTTTCATGCCGGCCCTCCGTCGCCAGCTGGTGGTCCTGATGAAGACGATGGACAACGTAGCCACCTTCTGCATGTTGCTCATGCTCTTCATCTTTATCTTCAGGTACCAGAGGCTGCAGCTCTTCTTTGATTAATTTTTCAGCTTGCTTAAGTAATATGTAGATTAGAATAACAATATGCTGCATTTGCTAGGCTACCTACATGATAGAAGTGCTCACAATAGACTGGCAAGCAGACACCTATTTACCTCTTTTTGGTCTCTATTTTTCATTAACTACTGTAATTCTGTAGATTAATGAAGTACACAAACAGGCAACGATTGCGCTGGAGTTCCTGGGAGGCTCTTTTAGCCATGTCTCAGGAATCTGCCAGTAACTGACTCTACCAGGGTTATATTTGAGATGGAGGTTGTAGAGACTCTAAGACTTCTGTCTTTTTTGACAATACGGTTTGTCATTTTCTAGACAAAGGAGATCCCTGATTTGTCTTAGTGTAGACAATTGTAATGGAATGTGACACAGGAGAACTAAATGGCAGTTCGATCAGTGATCATGTCAGTGGTGGAACAGAGCCCTCTTTCTGGGACATACCACTGGCACACCAAACACTGACAGGGGGGAGGCATCCAAAAATTCACTGCAGTCCTCCCTGCAACCATATTTCGCACAATAATGTGTTTTTTCCGTCTCCCTTTTTCCCACTCCAGCATTCTCGGCATGCATCTTTTTGGATGCAAGTTCAGCCTGAAAACTGATACAGGAGACACAGTTCCAGACCGAAAGAATTTTGACTCCTTACTTTGGGCCATTGTGACTGTATTTCAGGTAAGCTGTGGATCCTCTGGGAGCTTTTAATGTAGACCACCTAGACAAGTTCTTTCACGTAAAAAAGAAAACAAACAAACAACAACAAAAACAACAAATAAACAAAAAAACAATGCTGTTTGAGTAAGTGTCAAATTTGGACTGAAATGGCACTGCAAAGTTATTAGGGCAAAATGATCATGTTCCTGAGTTAGCTGGTCTCTATAAGCCCTAACAGAGAAGCAATCCATTAAAAATCGTCACTGTGTGAGTGGCATGACTCAGTGCAGCTGACTGCATTCCTGTCCCCAAAGCTACCTTGTTTTTAGGAGGGTTAGAGGCCATTTTCATTGTAAGCATGAATTAATGTGGAGCATGAATCTGTCATCCATTTCTCTTAGGCCCCAGGCTTTTTGAACTCCAGGAAACCCAGGAGAGCGGGAATCCCTGGGGAAGGATCCTTGCAGCAAAACTTTGCAAAGATGCATTTTTTTTGCCCAGCTTGTCAGTGCTTTTACCTAATGGAAACCACTTTGCTTCCCTGAGTTTCCTGAGCCACCCAATGTCACGTATGTCATCAAATATCATGTCCCCTACCCTTTCCTTTAGCTCCAGATGCATTATAAAGAGCAACCCAAAAGGAGAGAACAGCTCTGGCCTCAGGTCTGTTATCTTCTGATGGTTATTAAAGGAGGCAAGTCCGCCACCAAATGATGGGACTCGTATCAGCACATCTTTCTTGTTACCATATCTAGGATCTGAACTGGTCATCTCTGTGGGCACCGTTGTGCCAGATCTGCCTTGAGAGCGGGAGGTTTGGCCAGGAGAAAGCTCTCACATGCAGACATCTACATAAAGGAATGTTTTGTGGTCTGTTCTCATGAGACCTGCTAATGACTGTGCTCAGAAAAGGTCAAAAAGAGAGGATGATATTGATGAGCCTGTGTTTGCAGCTACTGTGCATGAGAGGAGTGGAGTAATTAGAGAGTTTTCCCTTTCACGTCTCTGCAGATCCTCACTCAAGAGGACTGGAACGTGGTCCTGTACAACGGGATGGCATCTACGTCCTCGTGGGCAGCACTCTACTTCGTGGCCCTGATGACCTTCGGCAATTACGTGCTCTTCAACCTTCTCGTTGCCATTCTGGTCGAAGGCTTCCAGGCAGAGGTAAGAGATCTGAGCAGAGGGAGGGTGAAAACTGAGAAGCACGTGGAGGGATGAATCCGTGTCAGTGCCAACATCGAGCCATGCAGGCAGCCCTGAATTTAAAGTTCAGGGGTGTAGATGAGCTGGCTTGGGCATGTGTAAGCTCTTGTAAATCTGCCTTTGCAAATAAGGCCCCCTGGACTTGGCATGGGACTTGGGAGACCAGCACTTTGATTGATCTTCTACAGGGTCTATTGTGTGACCTGGAAGAAATAATTGAGGATTAATTTAACTCACCCAGTCTCCCATATGTCCTGCTTTTTTTGTTTCTTTATGTTGGACCTCAGGTCTTCAACGCATCCAGCCAGTTCTGGTCATGGGGACCAGGTCGGATATGAACTGGTTCTCAGTCCCAGCCTTTCTTTGTGACTCAGCCTCTTGCGTGTTATTTGAGGCTACTAGCACAGCTGTTCAAAAGCTGTCTTGCAAGGTTACAAACATTAAATTTTTAGATACTTAGGATGATCTAGGACATATAAATACTAAAAAGATTTTTTCAAAGTCCTAGTTCAAATGGATATAATTTTTGAGACTTATCAAAAGTCGTCCAGTCCCAGTTAAAGCTAAGAATAGTGGCATCGAAAGGGCTAACGCCATGCTTTGAGATTTTTTAATTACTATAATGATTACTTTTTTTTTTCCTGCAACTATCAAGAAGGGAGGGTTTGCGTAGTGCTGGATCGGCTCAGAGATGCACAGAGCCAGAAGGAAAATGAGATAATGGCTTCAGTTTTCACTACCTTAACTCCCAAGGGAAAGAGGAGAAAGAAATTCTTTTTATAGGGCTTTTTTTTTTTCCACTTTTCATTTTTTTTCCCCAGAAATGGTTATCATGCTCTCCTTTGCCACGTTCAGATCACACTTAGATGAACCTTCACTGACCATGGAATATAACTGAAATATTTATGGACTAAAAATCCCCTTCTCTCAAGCCAGCACAGCCACATTTATGTCTTTCAAGGATGTCTGCATAGATTCATTATTAAAACATCCCTCCTAGCTTCATCACAGCACTAGCAGAAGAAAATTAATTGAAACAACAGGATGCAAGCCCCAGTTTGGAAAAAGACAATCGTGATCTACGTCACTCAGGGCTCTTTCATGGATGCTGAGGGTGGTGAGTGTCACCTGCACCCACAGAGAAGACACAAGTTGTCCAGCTCATGGCTTCCAAACCTCACAGCTCAGCACTGCTTTAGTGGGCATCTTGATGTCTTGTACAGTGTGGTCCATGCCCTGAAGATCCCGCACAGCTGACCAAGAAGCGCAAGAAGGTCTTTTTCCAAGAACAAGCCTACATTCCATGTGTCAGTGACGGGAGCTCGTGCTGACACTGTTTATTGCCAAATTCCTGTATTTTCTCAGTGTTACCAATCTCAGCATCTCCTGGCTTTGCTCTGGATACTGTAGCACCTTTGCCATATTCCTGTTCTAGCGCAAGCTGTTGCAGATGGATTTGGACATTTTAGCCGCTAACCTAATAAGACCAAAGCAAAGGATTTGCGGTATTCGTACAGGCTCCGCAGTAGCCTCTGTCTTCCAGCCCAGAAGGGGTTTTCCTCTAGGAGAGCCTCAGCCGTATTCAAAGTGTCTGTGCTGAAACCCAGTTCTGCTAGAAAATGACACAGGCTGTAGCACACTGAAGTCTGTGCTAAAGTAGTAGATTTTCCTGAACTAATGCAGAAGCAACCAATTCAGTTGGCCATGCGGTAGCTCCGAGTTATTCAGTGGCCAGATGTGTGAGATATCCTCAGATTCCACCAACCAGCAAATCTGGGTGGAAAAAGAGGACATGATGCCAAGGAAACCCAAACGGACGATAACCAGCATGTGTGACTTGACTGACTGGAAGCTGCTCCTCAAGCAATCCTGCATTCAGGCACAGAGAGCCCTCGTACAACAGTTTGCATCCTCTGTTCCTCATTGCTTTAAGGCAGAAGAAAGTTTTCTCCACTCTGCAACCTGGCAGCTTGCGGGTGTCTTTGTACAGTACAGATCCTGCTCCTTACCTGCCCTTTTGGATGTTGAATCACCTGTTAATGTAAAGCCAGAAATGTGCAGCCTCGTGCAATACTCTCTGATGACAGACCTAGCCAAACGGCTCTTGTTTTCTTGCTCCGGTTTAATGGCTCCTTGATTTACATGTGTGTAAGGAGTAGTTTTCAAATCTTGTATTATTCACCCAGTGCTGCCTCAGAAAAGGCCAGCAACCACAGGCATGACATTTGAAGGGCACATTTTGCTCTCCACTTCCATTTATTACTAATCCTGACATTAAGCCTATGGGCTTGTCAGTTGTCTCCCGGTGAGGTGTTAGCTGTGTTGCAGAAAACCTGTCTCAGGGCTGGATTTCAGCTACCGGGGCTTGATTCAAGTCTTGCACTTATAAATGCATAACTTAGCTGTGGTTGTAAACCAAAGATGTTTACAATCTCCTTGGACAAGTACCAGGAAGAACTATCAGTGGATTTTCCGGGGTTTTCTGTTGCCATCCCTGGCTCTGTTGGGATGTTAGGAATACAGCAGAAATTCTTGTTTTGACCCCTTGGACTTTGCCCTCTTACAGAGGGATGCTCTTAGCAGTTGTAGAAGACACTGAGGTCCACTTCTCCTCCCTCTCCTCAGGTATTTCTTTTACTTTGATGGAGAGAGACTCCTGGGAGAGTTGTGCAGCTATGAGGGTGCACATTACAGCTGCTCTAAGCTCCAAACCATCAGCAGTGTTTCAGCAACACTAAAAATTGTACTTTGAATCCCAGTATGTAGTCTCAGCTTGATCTCAGGTTCTGATCTGCCTGTGGAGCAAGTTTGGCAGGAGTATCCCTAAAAAAGAAGAGGCTTAAGTGGCCACAAAGCCATTTTTAGTACATTTGTGCTTAGGACAACAGGCAGCCAGGCTTCAAACAGGGTCATAATTGCATATTTGTGCTTACATTGGTCCCATGTCATTTTGCAGTCTACCCCAGAGCTGTTCTGGAAAAGCAAACCGTCAAAAATTATGCAAATCTTTCATCTACTCTGCATTAGTGCTTCTGCTCCAAAACAGAGATGATGAATAAGGGAGCTTAAGGCTCTCAGTCATCCTGTCTGTTTGGCTGCAATACATCATGGAGCAAATTAAGCTCACTGCCACTTCAGCACCATGTCTCTAGAAACCACGGCGATTCGTTCAGACATCAGTTAAGGAATTGTGCTCCTGTTTTTTCGGGATCAGCTGCTTTAATCCAACCATTTGCTATCAATTTGCACAGCTTTTCTGCAGTCCTGATGGATCAAGCCAGCGTCGTGCCGACAGCCTTCTGGAATCTCCTCTCTGCCAACCTCCCCCAACAGAGGAGAACCTGACAAAAGCTCTTCTCTCCCAGGCTTGTGCATTATTTAGGCTGGTCATTTGTGGTCACAGAGGCAGATATGCATGAAAGGGAAAAAGAAATAACTGGACTTCCAGGAGGAAAGCCACTCTGAGGGCAGTTGGCTGTTCTCTGTCCTGAGATGATACTGTGCTGCCAGGCAAACTGGCCCCGTTTCCTTCTGCCTCAGCTTCTCTGTTGCCAAGAGATTTCCCAATACAATCTCGATTACCAACCAGCATGAAGAAAGCAAATCAGGGCTGGGTTTTCAGATCTAAGTCAAATTTACAGTGCTGTCAAATAAAGAAAAAACCCTTTGACATCCTTTGACATTAAAACCTGAGTGCTTTCAGCTGGGATCATGGAGAGTGCAAATACGGAACCCCACGGTGCCAATTTGTCTTAGTCACTCCTCTGATTACAGCTGCACTTTCGTGTTCTCCCCTGGAATACGCTGTTCGGTGAGGCTGGGTGCAGTGTAGGAAACACCATGACATTACAGAATCATCCTTTCTGTCCAAGTATGAAAATGAATCGAAACAAAGAAGATGGACCTACCCAGAGCAGTGTCAGAGGGAATTGGCCATGCTGCCCTCCTCATTCTTGGGGTCACACTTAAACTAACCATGGGGAGCCAAGGTATCTCTGAGCTGCTAAGTAATCCAGATGGCTTTTGTGCTAAAGTTTAAATGAATCTGATCTGTTAATTATCCTTCTCCTCTCTGTAGGGTGATGCCAACAGGTCAGACACAGATGAGGACAAGACATCTGCCAACTTCGATGATGATTTTGAGAAGCTAAAAGACCTCCGAGCAACAGGTAGGATTTTGTCTCTGCGTTTTCCTGGGAATCTGAGAGCTACAACCCTGCTTCCACAGTCATCTTTTCATATAAAGTTATGGGGGAAGAATCCATTTTACTTGGCAGTTAACCTGATAGCTGTGTTAACAGACCAGCTATGCAAAAAATGTCAGGAAAGCTAAATCAGTGTTGATATTTCCTTTAAACAGATGTTTTTCTAATTTAAACTGCACTAGAATATTTAGATACGTCTCATCATTTCTTCTGTACGATTACCACAGAATGGTTTGCTGACAGCAATATTCTCACGCTACTTCTCGGCAGCTTTTCAAATCAATCATGCGCTCATCTGTTCTTTTTGGTTTCTCGCACAAACACATTTAGGTGAGGTTTGATTGATGGAAATGTTGGTGTTCATTTGTGTTACAGGAGGGCCTGGCAATTGATTTGAGGTAAGGCCACATTGTAGTAGTGTACTATAAACATGGAATAATAGGTGACAGTCTTCACTCTGTAGAGTTGGCAACCAGATAGGGGACAGGGAGGGATCATATATTTTAATAGAGTGAGTAAACTGATGGTAAACAGGAACCAGTTCAGTTCCTCTATACTTCGATTTTCAGCTTGGGCTCTTGTTAAGATTACTTCACATGCTTCTAAACCAGGATTCATTTCAGCTAAGGAAATGATATTGATTGTGGTGAGCAGATGGAATTCAACTAAGGAAGCAGCAGAAGCAATTTGTTGGGGAAGCTGAGACAGAGCTGGATCACAGCAAGGTGATGGAGCAGCTTAGTCTGTGGATAAAGCAACAAATTTCAAATGCCAAGTGATCAAATGAATGCCCATTGCAAATAGTTGGCAAGGAACCCACAGCATCAACTGTGCACCAGCTTTGCACCGTTTGCCAAGCCAGTTCAAATAAGAAGAGAGTTCTAGGTGAAAGAAATGTTGTCATCTTTTCTTATGTAATACAGGAATAGAAAACAGGGCTGAACTTGCCATCAGTCAAAGTCCATGAGTGATTGTGTGTCTCCATAAGCCTCATAGGCGCCAAGCGGTAACTAAACAGCATAAGGAGGTTAACGATTCTATTATAATGCCGCTGGTCTGTAAACAGATACACTGGCAAGAGGAACGTGTATTGCAGATTGGCAAATTTTGAGCTGGATCTTCCACCTCTCAAAGTGAATGGCAGTGTTCCTGTGGACTTCTGTGGTGCAGATCAGGTATTTGTGTACAAGCCAGCAACTAAACAGATGATACAATAAAAGCACACTGCATTACAAAAGCAGCCAGGGGAAGAGAAATAGGAGGGGTAATGCACTTGCTTGGATTTCTCACTGCAAACTTGTACTTGTTTGCTGCTCCTCACGGATGCTCCCATCCTTCCCTCTCCTTAAGATTGATTCTGCAGTTATTAAACTAAAACTGACTAAGCCAAGTAAGACAGGAGCTAGTTCAGCTTTAGTTTTATGTTTGAAATTAGGCTTTTGGTTTTGAGTATTACAGCACTTTATAGGTCTGGTGGTGTTACGTCTGGTTTGTCTTCAGTATGAATATGGTTTTTGTGGTCTGTACTTGCCATCCAGCTAAAAAATAGGTGCTTTCTGCAATTACCACAGCGATGTGCCATTAAATTTCCTGTTACAGGAGGTTTATTCTTCTAGATGGGTGGATGTGTAAAAGCAGCTTCCATTTCCTGTCCCCTGAACAGATGACTAAAGACAAAAACAAAGACATATTTGCTTAGTGCCTTCCCCATGCAGGAACCTGGAGCATGAAAATCTCTGTACAAGACCGTATAACAAGGAGAAGAGGTTAATTTCCCAGAGTGACTTTACACAGTCCACGATGTCCTTTCCCTGGAAACTCTCTCCCAACCTGCCAAAACTGTAACTCCATTCTAAATCCCAAGAAACAGCAAAAGAAGCTCCTTTTGGAGGACAATGGATTCCAAGTCCGTACAGGGCTGAATGCCTCTTAAAATGCTGTGACATTTGCCTTTCAGCGTGGTGGGGATGATCCTATTGCCCACAACGTTTCATCTCCCTTTGGCGGAGTTCCTAGGAGACCCAAGGAGCAGTGTCTATTTTGAAGGGTGATTTGTGTAGCTGAGCGTTCACCTCGTGTTCTCTCTCCCCTTCTCCGCAGAGATGAAGATGTACTCGCTCACGGTCACCCCAAACGGACACCTGGAGGGCAGGGGCAGCATGCCACCGCCCATCATCATGCGCACCGCCGCCACGCCAATGCCCACGCCAAAGTGTTCCCCGCACATGGACTCAGTGCACACTTTTGTGGACTCGAGGAGAGGGAGTAACGCTTCGCTAGACCCCTTGAGCTGCGATCAGAAGTCCTTGGTAGGTTCCTTTTGCTAAAGACTCTCAAGTGCCTGCAAGTGGCACAGATGAGATGTGTGTGTGTGTATGTGTGCGTGTGCGTTGCTGGAAAAGAAAAAGGAGAGCGATAGATGTGAGAAGTATGTGGAAAGGCAGGAGGAGAACAGAGTCAGGAGGGAGAAATGAAGGGGCATGCAATGCTGGGGCAGCACAGTGACAAGGTCACAGTCAAGGACAGTGAGTATATGAAAGGGGAGACAGGGATGTACTGGGATTCAGTGTTTTCCTGCCTAGTATCTGGTTGGAATTCTATGCCAAGCCACCTCACCAGAGAGATGCAACCTGAGACAAGCTGTAAGTTCATGCAGTAATTCAAGCAAACCTAAGGAGGAGGAGGAGACATCTTTTGCAAACCACACTGCCCATTTTGTGGTGCCTTGGAGAAGCTCTGAAGTGTTCCTGTGAGCATGAGGCCTGTTTCCCCCTGCGGTGTTTTAAGGTTGCTTCTTGAATCCCCTTTGTGTCAAGGGAAATGAAGCCTTTGTCCTCACCAACACAGCAGCTGAGCTGCAGCTCCAGTGCAGTGGCCCTGTTGAAAGGGAAACAGAGGAAAAGAGGATGTATGAGCTGACCCATTGCCACTAGGCACAGCTCCTAGAGCAGAGATGTGGCGACTGATTGCATTTTGCCTGCGACAGGGGAGCAGGAGGGCAGCTCTGTGAAAACAGAAGCAGCAGAGTTAATAGACAAAGTAGATTTTTACTGCTGCTTATCTATCCCATTCCTCTGCTCTGTAACTGCACTATCATGTTCAAATCAAGGCAGCGGACCGTGAAGGCACTTCACACAGAGACAGAGCCACTATCCCCTTTGGTAAGCTGCTTAGTCAAGGTAATGCTTTTGAAAAGAAAATAGACATGACTGTTGTTTGCCTTGGGGTTTCATGGGATTGTGAGTTGTTGGAGAGCGTTGTTCATGGTTTGAATCCTTTCTCTGAGAGCACATTAGTGCCACCAGCCAAAGGAAGATGAAGCAGTCAGAGCAGAGCTGGCCAGCACTGAGAAGGAGGAGGAAAGCGGTTTGCCTCATTTTGTGCTGGGAGGAAGCCATGGAGGGAAAAGGAGTTTTTCTTCTAGCTTTTCTGCTCTGACCTTAATTGTTCTCATCCTGGCAACTACCTGCCAGCCAAAGTGCACTGACACACTGCTCAGTGCCAGAAATTTGCCGTAAGAGAAACATTCATTCCGTCTGCTTACGCAGCAAATTGAAGAGAAAGTCATGCAAACAGGGGCACAGCTTCCAGCAGACACTCGGGTGACTCGGGTGCCAGACCCGCTTTGGAAGCCAGGGAGGTTGTGGGTTCAAACCACTTGAACATGAGCAAAGGTAAATGGCAGTAGTGTCCTTGGGTTCAGTTTTTATGCACAATTTGTTTTAGGACAGTAAGAAGTCGTGCAGGACAGGGGATTAGTAGTTGATGTACAGGTGTAGCTCAAGGAATTCCTTCAGTGTGGGTTCAGCTGGGTGCTTGGCTCCCAGCTCAAGGCACTGGCGGGATGAAATCAGAGCAGTGAGGAGAGCTGGAAGGCGAAGACGTGACTTGCAATGAGAAGGCTCTTCTAACCTGGGCAAAATGCTTTGGCTTCCTCCAGGAAACAAACCCTCAAATGTCTTTCTCCTCTCTCAGTCCAGCCTCCGCAGTTCCCCTTGCGCCAACTGGGGCACCAGCAGCAACTGGGGAAGCCAACGCTCGAGCTGGAATAGCCTGGGCAGAGCCCCGAGCCTCAAGAAGAAGAATCAGTCGGGAGAACGAGAGTCCTTGCTCTCTGGGGAGGGAAAAGGCAGCACAGACGATGACTCCGATGACGCCAAGTCTAGCACAGTCAGTAGGCCCTCGTTGCACCGCCGGGCAGAGTCCCTGGACTACCGCAGCACCCTGGACTTGCCCGAGCTGCTCCAGTTGCCCACCATGCACCACTCGCTCAGCATCAGCCCCGTGGCCGTTCTGCCCGCCGAGTACCAAGACTGCAACGGCAAGATGGTTCACGTCCCCAGCGAGTTCTTCCTGCGTGTCGATGGCCACAAAGAGGATGCCGTGGACTACGAGGATGACATGGAGGATGTGAGTTGAGGGGGAAATTGGGTGGTCACGCATTAAGTGGCTTTTCCACTCCAAGAAGGCTGATTAAAAATGCAGCCTGGAAATAATGTGTTAGTGCCTAATGGCTGGTGTAAACAACATGAATCCTGATCCAAGGAAAGGGCCTCCACTTCCCAAGAAGGTGTTTTTTTTCAGCTAATGGGATGGGCTCTTACATTGTGGTGGTTTCTTACAAGGTCAAACTGCAAGGGTTTGTACACGTGTTTGCCTAATTTTTGGACTAGTAGAGATTGTCCCACTGGCCCAGGGTGCCTCCAAAAACGAGCTGTGGGCTCAACAGATAGCTGATGTCTTTGCTCACAAAAGCTGTTTGGCATCTAGGCTTGAAAACCTGGAAAGAATGTTTTCTACTTAACTTTTTGGTTGATTGAGACATTTTTGGTTTTGACACAACTTTGGATCTCAAAATGACACCAGCCTAGAAGTCTTGCTTTGATATGTCCATAGCTCACTGTACAACAGCCCTTTACTTCCACCCCTTTCCTCCCCACTTTGTTGGACAATGTGACAGTTCTGCCACAGCTCTGTCCCAAAACCCATGATCGCCTACAGGTGCTATGGTCCTGCCCCCTTTCACAAAAGGACTGTGAAAGTTGAAGAGGCAGGAAAATAAAAGAGGAAGAAAAGGTGGTTTTTCTTTTCTCTCCAGAGTTACTGCTACCGGATTCGTAAAGTCCTGGAGCCCTACAAACCACAGTGGTGCAAGACTCATGAAGACTGGTCCCTCTACTTGTTTTCCCCACAGAATCGGTAAGAAATCCCAGTGAAATGCCAGCCCTCCAGGTTTTTGTGGTAATGGAATCCTACATTTCTAGTTAGCCTTCCCTTGAGAAACATCCCTCTCTGATGCAGAAGCACTGTTTTAGAAATCTCTGATTTTCAGGTGACTTTTTCTGTTGCATGTGGGCAGAATTGTTGCATGGTTCGCTCCATGCCTGTCCAAGAAGTGTGGTTTAACCAGCATTAATAGTAGCTGTTATTAGAACTTGTTTACAGCATTGATTATAACAGCTGAAGCTTGTGGAGAGACTCACTCATCACCTGGGATGATGCTGCTGAAGGTTTTCTAGGACCCGCCGTTCGGGTGGGAGTCTCTTGCTGACCCAAATATCTGAAGGATATTCTTCTCCCTGCCATTTCTTCAGGTTCCGAGTGACGTGCCAGAAGGTCATTGCTCACAAAATGTTCGATCACGTGGTGCTGGTCTTCATATTTCTCAACTGCATCACTATAGCACTGGAGCGACCAGACATAGATCCACACAGCACGGTGAGTACCTGAGTCATTTTCTTCCTTGATCCAACATCCAGATCTTAGTCTTGTCAGGGCGAGACCCTGCAAGATGAAAGGTGTTTGTTTTCTAATGTCTTTAAATAACTTGCCTCTTTTTGTTGTTCTGTGTTTTACAGGAAAGGATATTCTTAAGTGTTTCTAATTACATCTTCACTGCAATCTTTGTGGCTGAAATGATGGTTAAGGTAATTACATCTTCATCCCATGGCCCTTAGTGAGTCCTGGCAAAGACCAGACATAGTTGTGATCCAGGTGAAGATTAAATGTCTCTCTTCTCCTGGCTGTAGGTGGTAGCTCTTGGCTTTTTCTCTGGGGAGAACACCTACCTGCAGAGCAGCTGGAATGTCCTGGATGGAGTCCTGGTCTTTGTATCTATCATTGACATTATTGTCTCCATGGCATCGGCAGGCGGAGCCAAGATCCTGGGTGTCCTTCGCGTTTTGAGACTTCTGCGGACCTTGAGACCTCTCCGGTACAATCACCAAGAGGGTGGCTGAGTTTTCTTTGTGTGGATAGGTCAAAAAGTTTGAAAAAATGCCCATGATCCATCAAGGTCTTGCTCAATAACACAATGAGCTGAAACACAGTATGGGTAGAATCATTTTTGGGGAGCTCTTATCTAGTGAAACTGTTTGAAAACAGTGAAATTAGTTATTATATAATTCATCTTCTCCAGCATGGAAAAGAGCAGGTGGAGTTTGGAGTGAGAGGTGTTATCGTTCTCAGGCAATTAGTGCAGTGAACGCCTCCTCCACGCTGCATTTTTATCACCGTTTTACAAATCTGTCTGGCTCCTTGTTAAACTGCACAACCCCCCAGTAATTCCCAACCAAAGAGGTCACGTTGGCTGGGAGAAAATTTGCAATTGAACAGGTGCTGACAATAATTTGATAAGCTCCAGCACCTATACCTGCTCTCCCGTGGCTGCATATCTGATATTACTGCAAAACAATTTAGCTCTCAGCTAGGAAGAGGAAGAGGAGATGCTTTACGTATTTGAGAAAAGGAATAAAGAGAATTTGTATTTTCTTTACGATTATGCAATAATAAAGAGTGTTAATGCTTGGGGGATTTTTATAAGCTCATGGCTTCTATTTCCATGCTGTTTGGCAAGAAGCACAAGCCTTTTTTCATGAAATTTCAGGGGAAATAAGATTGGCACCTTCTGAGACCTGTAGGCTTTCTGATGAAAAGCTGTTTGCTCATGAGAATAATAGGAAAAGGCAATCTTGTTTGGGCTTATGACCACAAGAACAACAGTTATTTGTCTGCTGCTCTGTATTTCCTTAGTGACAAGTAACTGTGTGAGTGTTTCTGTCTCCTCTCGTGCTCCTGTACTCTGTTCTGCTGGCGGCATCAGGGTCCTCTTGCAGTGCTGGGTCACCAGGAGCCACTCTGGGTCACTCTGGACAAGCCTTGGCCTAGTGGCACCTTGGGGAACCTAACATACCTCTCTAGGAACTGAAATCGGGGCATTGGCTATTCTTAAGTAAATGTAAGGGGAAAAAAAGGGATTGGTCTTGGAGAATAACTAGGCCAGATCCTATTAATAGAGAGGAATTCATCATCTCTCATAACAGCTTCACTTATCACAGCTTCTTCTAGGGTTACTCCAGGGACCGTTCCTAACACTTGATAGGTGCAGTTCAGCCTTCCACGTTATTTGCTGCCAAACAAGACCCTGTTGAAATTCTTTGTCCCTGCAGCATACGAATCTCCTCTTTCTCTGTGTTTGGCAGCCATGAAAGCATCGTTAGCCGTGCAAGCTCAAGCTGCCTGCAAGGACTTGTACCTTCTCCCCTCTACTGACCCCTCCTAAAAAAAGCTTTGATGTTCTTCAGTCAAAACCCCCACATTCCCAGAAAATCTTGCTTGGGCTCATTACACTTAGGTGTGCAAAGACATTTTTCATACGCACGTGGGAGAACTGTTCTCCAGGTACTCGTACAGGAAAGGAAAATACGTGTTCTCTGTGATACCCAGGAGCGGCTTCAGGCCGTGCTCAGAGCATGCCTGGCCTCTGCCAGCCCGCCAGCTGCTCTTTAGTGGGATGACCCTTTGCTGTGAAGCTGTTGATCACAAGTTCCTGTTAGCTAAGAGTCAGTGCAGCAACTAATTAGGAAAGAAATTGAAATGACTCGGTTTGAAAAGTTGGCACAGGGCTCAGGCCAGTGGGGCAGGTGAGCCAGGAGGAGGAGGATGATATACTCTCCAGTACCACTGTGAAGCTTTTACATGGGATGTGTAGGAAACAGGCTCCTGCCTGGTGTGTGCCCCTCTGCTTGGGTCAGAGAGACCACAGAGGGGATTTGAGTTAACAAATAACCCTGTTGTGGGAACCTCTGTGATGTTCTGCCCACAGAGACTATTTCCTCTTTGCTGTTAGGGGTAAGCAACTGCCCAACACTCTGCTGACAGGGGCCTCACACTCTTTAATTCCATCTACTGTGACTGTGAGTGTTCTGGTTTTCCAACTAAGTCACTAATGGTTTCTGAACGCTGCCCGCAGGTAGAGGAGGATTGTGTTAGCTTTGCTGCAGCCCAAGCAGAGGAGGAAAAGCAACTGTAATAACGGGACATGCATGAAAATTAAAAGTTTTTGTCATTTTGCCATTTTTTCCAGAGTCATCAGCAGAGCTCCAGGGCTGAAGCTGGTGGTAGAAACCTTGATCTCCTCCTTGAGGCCTATTGGGAATATTGTTCTCATCTGCTGTGCTTTCTTCATTATCTTTGGGATTTTAGGGGTCCAGGTAGAGTATTTCCCTTACCACGGCCACCTGTAAGTCACTGCTGCAAAACAGAAGTTGTCTTTTCTCACCACCGGGGGTTAAGTTGGAAGTAATGAGCTTAAGTCTCTCCAAAGGAAGATTTCAGTTAGGTGTTGGGAAAGAAGAGCCAGGGGGATGAACAACTCAGCACCAGCCAAGCCTGCCTGAGGGATGGGGAGGGAAAAGACTAATTCCCCAGATCCCTCCCAGCTTTGTGTGCTGGGATGTATAGAATATCTCTTCCTCAGAGGAGGGGTTGTCATCTTCCCAACAAGACAGGGCAGGCCTGCAGGATCACCTTCCTTCTGTGGCTGAGCGGATACACAATGATGTCTCAGGGCCTAAAGTTTCATGCCATACGTGTTAAGTATCTGAGCTGGAGGGAAAGGAATTTGAACTTGGCAAACAGCTCTACTAGGGGAAAGAAAGATCAATCAGGGGACAAACTATTCAAAGCTGCTTCCTTTTCTGTTTCTTTTTTTGTTGCTTTTCAAATACAGCTTTTTAAAGGCAAGTTCTACTACTGTGATGGTCCTGATGTAAAAAACATCACTACCAAGACTGACTGCACCAATGCACGCTACAAATGGGTTCGGCGGAAGTACAACTTTGACAATTTGGGACAGGTAAAGTCCTCATCACAAGGATTTTCTGTACCAGTTTCTAGTGGATGAGCACTTAAAATGTATTGCTTGAGGAGGGTGCAGAACCTCCATCATAGGGAGTTTCCAAAAATAATATAGGCATTCATTCATCTATCAGAAGCAGGTAAAAATGGATCAGGTCCTCTCTTCATATCTTGCAGCCAGACTTCCTAAGGTTACACAATTCCTTCTTTATAGGAGAGTGTTGTCTTAAATTCCTTCTTTATAGGAGAGTGTTGCAGTCCCTCATGTATAGACCTCAAGTGTCACTTTTAGTGTCTTGACTTGTAGCTGTTATGTTTGCAAATGAAAAAAAATAAGGTGCTTTATACTGGCTGAAAAGCAGGACAGCCCGTAGTAGGAGCTGGGATATATTATTGCTTTTTAAAACCCAAGGACATTGGGCCAGCCTGGCATATTGAGTTTTAATTGTGCTTTGGTGACCAGAAAGACTGATGTGTCTGAGCAAAAGTCAGCCTATATTTGAAGGAAAAGGACCATTAACAACCATAGTTTGCTCACTTTCAAGCCAGATACGGAAACAGGTAAAAACAAGCCACTATATGTTGCATTTGTCCACCAGCTCTAGGCCAGATGACGTGTTATGAGCTGTGGATTGGTTTTGTTGAGCATTGTCTGTTGTTAGTTTCTTTTCTGGAGACTAAAATGCAAGATCAGTCTTTTCTGATTATTTGTTTGTTTTCTCATAGGCCCTCATGTCCTTGTTTGTCCTCTCCTCCAAAGATGGCTGGGTGAACATCATGTACGATGGTTTGGATGCCGTGGGCATTGACCAACAGGTAAATGTGCTGCAGAGTCCAGATGTGTTGCTCTCAGAAACCTCATGCCTGGGTGACTCAGATGTTTTTGAAGTCCAGGAAGGAGCAGAGCTATAGGACCTTCTCGAGGTCGTGACTACCCGTTGGGCTGCCAGGGTTCTCCACTGAGTAGCTTTTACAGTGGCTGCACCCCATGTAGTACACAAACAGGCACTGATGATGGACTTTTTAATTAGAGTGATGGTACCTGAGGAGGGCCACACGTGCCATTGCAGTGTGGCTTCATGGAAAGCATGACAAGAGCAAACTCACACGAGATGGGAAACAAACAGGAATGTTGCAAAAGAGTCGTTGTTAAGTTTGCATGTTATGTGGCATTTCCAAAGGAAAATCAAGAGTCTTAGATGAGTAGTGCCCCGTCATAGCTACAGTAACACTTTGTGTTTAATTTTTCTCTGCTTCTGGAGATCTCATAATAACAGAGAAACATTAACCATGAGCCCACATCTCAAAAAAGCCTATCTTTAACTAAAGTGATCTCCAGGTGTGATGGTGCGCATCCACTGAGATTTATCTCAAGTTGTATGAAATAAATGCCAAAATAATTAAATCCTCTAAACCAATTTACAGAGGCTAGGATGGAGTTTACAACAAAAGGAAAATTCTAGTTGGTGAGAAACTGAATGAGAGGAAACTGTTTTGGGAAAAAACTCCGAACTCATCACAGCCCTCTCATCCTCCCCACAAAAGTGTATGTACTGTGCTGTCCTCTTGCTACAGAGAGCCCAATATCCTGATTTATACACATCTTGTCTGTGCCGCTTCTCTACTCTCTTGTTTTTTTAATTCTCCACCTCACCAGCCCATCCAGAACCATAACCCTTGGATGCTTCTCTACTTCATCTCCTTCCTGCTCATCGTCAGCTTCTTCGTGCTCAACATGTTTGTCGGGGTGGTGGTGGAGAACTTCCACAAGTGCCGGCAGCACCAGGAGGCGGAGGAGGCCCGGCGGCGGGAGGAGAAGCGCCTGAGACGCTTGGAGAAAAAGCGCAGGAGTAAGGAGATATACCTGTCTGGTCGGTAGACTGTGTTACAAACCAAAATCTTTCTGAGCCCTGCCTGCTCCCAAAGCAAGACTTTCGTTTTTTCCTTCGGTTTTGTTTCCATGGGATTCAAGAGGTTGTTTTGCTTCGTTACCTCTTTGGCGGTACCTTAAGTCTTGGGTTGCCAACACCCTGGAGTTGTCCTCTAGAAGCCTGATGTAAAGCATTACCTGTTTACTTGGCTGGGGAGAAAAGTCCTCCGAGCAGAGTCCTCTATCGTGCTCTGCAAGGCAAACGTGTCCCAAGCACCGAGCAGGAGCTTGCGGTGTGACCCAGGGACGCAGTGAGTAAACAGCTGCAATGGTTACCGGGTGCGTGAAGGCCAGTCCCCAGGGCAGCCCTGTGGCTTAATGTGCCGCTTGCATCTGATGATGGTGGTGGTTTGATTTATTAATTCTTTTCGTAGACAAAATAGTTGTGATGCTTTTTAGAATCCTAGCGCATGGCCCCGCATGCCACAGACATGCTGCATGAAGGGCATGAACAAACCAACGGCCCTGGGGAGAGGAAGGGAGCCCCAAAATGGGGCTGTCCAGAACAGTTCTTCTCTGGGAGATGTCCATTACAAGAGATGCTGGCCCCATCACAGGCCGGGGGAGCCATTCAGTGCTGAGCAACGTGCTGGGACTCAGTTTGTCTTTGCAAATGTTCTACATGGAAATACTGGCCAGATGCAGGGCCACTAGGGTACAAAAGAACACCTTTAGCAGAAATCGGCTTCTTAGTTGGATCTAGTAGGTACCATCAAACCAGCCCAGAGAAACACCTGAGCTTGTGCTCCTTTCCTGACCCAAAACTTCCCAGGGGTTCTCATGTATTAATTCTCACCTCTACTGCTCCTTGGCAGGGACAAGTTGCCTGTAGCATCTGGTGGGTATTCCCAGGGAAACTGCCAGGAAACGACCACCCTGACCTCCCAGACAGTTTGAGTGAACAGGGGTGGCCTGCATTAGATGATGGCAAGCATTTTTAGAAGTGAGGGACCATGGCTTGTCCACTGTGATCAAGGATGAGCTTAGTCAGGCATAAGGCTTCAGTGCTTCTGGCCCTGCTTACAGCCCTGCAGCTCTTTGCCTTGTGCTGTGCCGCCCTCTGTAATCTCCTGCAAGGACCTAATATCTCATTGTGACAAATGGCTAGTTGTCTCACAAACATCAAGCCACAGGTATCCATTTTCAGCTGGGAAAACTGCAGTTAGATTGCATAGTCTTTTTCCTGGCTCTCAGGACACAGCAGTCGAAGACTTTGCTAGTGGAAACCCCAACCGATTTCCTCCATCCATCCACGCTTGAGTCAGAAGGCAGGCAGCCGCATCCCTCACAGCTCCTGTCCTGCTCTTGTGGTTTTAATAAAGTTGTGGGAGACCTCAGCACTAAATATCTGCACCATGGTCTCCACAGGGTCTTAATGACAGACTGACGTGACACTACAGTGAAGGCCAAGCCCATTTCGCTTTAGCTAGTTCTGAGTTGAGTTAGCTGGATTAAAATGAAGTCGAGATCAAACTAGTCAGCTGCAAACAGATGTTTAATCTGTTCAGTAATTTAGAAGAGTTGAAGTGCACTTCCCTTTTCCCATCTTGGTTTTTGAGTTTGAGGCTCCAGCTAGGATTAGAAGTAGAAATCCTGAAGGCAGCATTTCCAACACAATAAAAGAAAAATCAGTGTCAGGCTCTCAAGAGTCCTCCTGCTTGTGCAGTATTTCTACCCCAATGTGCTGATCCAAGTAGACAATCAGATAAACTCAAAGTTCCTAAGCAAAAAAAAAAGAAAAAGGTTATTTACAAAGAACATTAAGCATCCTTAGACAAAATAGACTGGGGCACAGGTAAGGAGGGATAACTTAACCACAGCCAGCTGATGTTCCTGATTACTAAGTAAATCTTATTACAAGCCTGTCTCTGGCTTGCTGCTTAGACACCAAAAAGAGCCAGTCCTTGTCAAAGTGATGGACACTGCTACATCACCCCTCTTTATCCGACTATCTTGAAGGATAGAGTTAAGGAGATATTTCAGACCGCAGACCCAAGCATTGTACAGATGTGGGTTGTAACGTTTCACCGAGAGCGCGCAGGGAGGAGGACAGCTTGCTGGAAGCTGGTCAAGTCCAATATAGCAACCCAGAGGCTAAACATTTGGCCATGTGCTGAGCTTGAGGAGGTTACCCCAGATCGTCTGCTCTGAGGTCTCCTACCTGCCTCTGTTGAGTATGGACAGCTTGGCATCCAGATCTGAGTTGTTAACAAGGTAAAATTGAATATCTGATACAAATTTTGGAAGATTACATTTTAATGGATATTTTTAATTTAAGTGGGAGGAGTTTTCATCTCCTGGGTAATTTAGAAGATGATGTATTTGGTGAAAAAACGTGGCAGACTCAGAAAGATGTGAGATGTGGTTGGTGCCGTGCGTGGCAGAGTCTCCGGGGGGGAGTGTCTGTGTGCATGTGCAGGCAGGGGATGGTGCACAGTGATGGGGAGGAAGAATTAGGGCTGTTAACAAGAGTAAAATCCAGCATAGCTAACAGATGTACTATCTGAGCAACACCCATCCATCTGGACTCGCCCTGTCTGCCTGGCACTTTGTCTTTGTGTCCTGTCTCCTGTCTGTAACGTCCTCTGTGTGTAGCAACCCGCTGTTTCTGTGTATTGAGGTCTTTGGGCACCTGTAGGTACCTGCACACACAGAAATGCACCACTGAGCCATTGTAGGTTTGGGCTTAAGCCTGGAAATATGTTAAGCCTCAGTTTATCTGTGCCTGGACAGTCCCACTGAGCTGGCCCTGGGTACAAATCCCAGGCTCTGCAGACTGGGTCCAGGATTTGGACCCTGTGTGCAAAGCAGTGAGCCTGGCAGAGGGTTTGCTCTGCGGAGGGGACAGCCCTGCAGCAGGACACAGCTCCTTCGTCACACCCCGTGCAGGTGGGATGGGGCGCCATCACATGTTTGTTTTGGAGGTACTTTTCTGGCCTTTCATGAGCCTGGCAGGAAGGTCCCCTTCAACCCACACCTCTGACACAGTGGCTACCTCCATCCGCTGTATCTACTATGTAAATAAGCGTAGCGTAATTTAATAATCTTGCAGCTCCTAACCTTTTAGTGAGGTTCTCAGAAAACACAGACTGAAACAAACCTCCCCACATTAAAGTTGTTGATTAAAACCACATGGATCAGTTTGATCTCCTCTGCGCTCAGGATACGGGGCCGAATCCAACCCGCCTGTATGTGCTGTGACTCCAGCAGCCGCTGGCCCGCCGAGCAGAGCTCGATGTCAGGTCAAACGCAGGCGGTACCCTGGGCTTCAAAGGCTGCGAGCGGGGTCTGGGTGACACTGTGCCAAAAGCTGGAAATGCCTGACACAGCCCCGGGGAGGCCCGAGCTGGGGAGCACAAAGTGCCTTTTGATAGTGTCACTGAGTCACTGGTCCCTGGGAAGACCCCAAAAACTGAGAAAATGCAAACGCTTTCTCCTGATTCCCACTCTGTACAACGGTGTGGCCATGGCTGCGTTTCTCTGAGGCATTTCCCAGTACAGAGCTGAGTGTCTGGACATTGCAGAAGGAATTTTGTTGTAAGACCCAGCAGAGCTGCCTTTCTCCCTAGGGATGAGCAATCATGGGCAGCACTCAGTGGTATTTAAATGAGTCCATCTTCTCAGTGCCACAACCATCTCTGTATCCAGCAGAAACATTTGAGCTGTAACTAAAATTTTAGGCGCTGCATATCTGAGTGTTTAGTATTTCCAACTAGGGAATTATCAAACCATCTTGCTTATTTTTCCAGGCAGCTGCAGGTATCGAGCTACTCTGTGCCAAGCATGCATATAAACCCATTAGGGCTTTCTAATGTTTCATGCAGAGGAGAATAATGGAGAAGCTGTAGCTGGTGATTGTAATGCCAACCTAAATGCTTTTAAGCTGGGAGACAGTGCTTCATTAATTTTCATGTCAGCAGAATCAGAAGCAAAGAAGTTTAAATACTCTTCAGAGAGGTGACGTTCAAGCATTAGCCAACGTCTAGAAGTGAGGGCGAGAAAGGACTGTGTTTTTTTCCTTTTGCA
Source organism: Streptopelia decaocto (assembly GCF_964273445.1). NCBI lineage: Eukaryota > Metazoa > Chordata > Aves > Columbiformes > Columbidae > Streptopelia > Streptopelia decaocto. The sequence goes on along the minus strand of NC_138668.1, from coordinate 5,048,211 downwards.
CACGTTTGGTGGTTTCTCCTTTCTCTCCTGCATTTCCATGAATTCAAACCATCAGCTGCAGCTGAAGGGATACTTGGCTGTGTTTGATATCATTCTGCCAGTTGGCTGATCAGAGTCTCATCCCAGAAACCATTTCCATGGAGAAATCAGGCACAGGTTACATTTTGCCTACTGTAATTAATGATGCACTAGATCTCCCCTGTTTGCTGTGCCCACATCCCCATGGTCCACTCTTCTCAGACCCCATGGCTCTGGTTGAGCAGGCTATAGAAATAGGTGTGTGCAGTGAACACTTAGATCCAAACTGGGGAGAATAGCATCGTATATTCTCACTAAGAGGTGTCAAAATGTGTGCGTGAACTGGAAGGAGGCCAGAGCTGCTTGCTGTGCTGTTGGCTGAAGTAAAACTGTTCGTAAAGGGACCAGGAATGAATGGTGACCCAGCAGAGATGGGAGCCTTGGGGCTCTGAAACGCAGCCCTCTGGCTGCTCAAGGGGCTCAGAGGAGCCGTGTGGCTGATCTCTCATTGCTGTCACCCTGCTGCAAACCCTCTGCCTTCACAGGTCACCCCAGCCTAACACCGGCATCGCCGAGAGCAGCCGCTGGTCTGTCCTTCTTCACACCCCTGCTCACTGCCCCGAGCCTCGCATGAGCGGTATCTCCTCTAATGGACATTGCATGGGTTACTGCACCGAGCATGACTGTGTTGTTGCATGTGTTTTGAAGCGTTGTCGACTCTATCCCAAGCTGTCCTTTTATGTGTGCCCCCAGAAGTTTCTTTTTCATCTGTTAACCTGGCTTCAGGGATGTAGCGCATCTGAAATGAATAAGACATTTCCAAGAGCATCCCAGGTCAAGATAAACCTATCCTAAGTTTTCTGAGCAACTAGTTGACCAGGTGTAGCCAACACTGAGCACTGTCAGGGTGTACGGACACAGAGTGTACAGACACAGAGCTCTGAGACACTTTTACACAGTAAAACTTTAACAGTAAAGGTGGTTCCTCCTTGCTCTTCGTATATCCAGCCCATGTAAGGAGAGAGCTGTGTTGCTGACAGGCAGCCTAGAAGGTTTTTTGTTCAGCAGCTTTACAGTGGAAAATGTCTTCTTGTGATTATGTTTTAGAATTATATAGGTAGTTTATAAAACACAAAAAAGAATGGCAGCATTTGGGCAGGTTGAACACTAGTTGCAGTCACCTACAGCCTGTTTTGCTTATGTGCTATCCCCAGTGTATCCACACACTGCCCATCGCTGCTAATGTTCTTCTGAGATCCATTAATCATCCATTAGTAAATAGTCCCTTAATACAAAGTTTGCCTATTTGGGGTACGCTCAGACCTCCCAGCAAGCTGAGTTTTTGCATTCCCAAGAAGACATTTCCATTAAAAAAATATAAAAGTATGTCATAATCCTGAATACACATGAAAGCACGTTGCGCAGACTTAAATAAATATTATACTGCAATGTTTTTATTATTCTTTAGACATATCGGAAGATTAGCTGAGCTCGGTAGCAAAGACAACCCTATCAGTCCAAGATTGCTGGTAGGACTAAGGCACATGAAAGCAACAGAAAAATGTATTTAAAAACAATTGGGTTTGCTTTCATCTTGTTTTTCCACACCCATTAGCACAAAAAAAAGTCCTGATGACCCCAGTGAGGAGGAAATGTTTTTCAAATGCCTCCACTCCACTTTTAGCTACCAGAAAAATTAGTAGTTAAAAGAGAGCAGCAGATTCAGTTTCCCTTCATCCCATTTATTTCAGGGTTTTGGACTCTAATCTGGTATCAGTTGCACTACAGATAAAAAAAAATCAAGAGTCCCTTTGTCTGAAAGATATTAGCAAGATGAGAGGAGCGGAAAATGTATTTCAGAGGGTCGCTGAGTACTTTTGAACCTATTTCCCTCCTTATTTTTAAGGTGAAGTACCTTCTTTTCCCAGCTTCTCGTGCAATTAGAGCTGAATTTGCTGAAACATTTGAAAAAAAAATCCCTCTCTGTTGAGAAGAGCCCTGCTCTGACTTCAAATGACCTAACATGTCTCTTCCATTTGCAAAATCTACAGTAATGCTGCCTTTGACCTTAAGTACACTCTTTGAATATTTACAGTTCTTAAGCTTGAAAATAATTTGACTCCCTCCGAGTGCCCACAACCATCTTGTGGTCACAGCCTAATTTAAGAGAGACACACAGAGTAAATACAGCTCAGTCTCAGGGCAGTGTCCAAACACTCTCCTTGGAACAGCCCCAGGGACTCGGCCATGTGCAGAAATCTCCCCATTTCAAAGAGAAGGGAAGAGTCGTGACCAGAGGCAGAGATACAAAATCCATGTGGTCATAGCCTGAATGGTTTTATAGATGCAGCCTTGTTCTTATATTTCCAGAGGAGCTTGTTCTGACAGTCTTTGTCGAGACGAGTGCTGAGCACCCCGCTCCATTGCTGCTGATGCTCTCCTGTGTGCTGCTCACCCTCACGCATGTGTCCTTCTTTGCTATGGGCATCGCTATGTTTTCTTTAGACCTTTAGAATACATCAAAATCCTCAGCTCACAGAAGCCGAGCTCAGGTTATGTTCATCTCTTACTTACGAGGAACATGCCTGACATCAGCAGGTTAGGAGAGATGCACATTGGAGTCCAGACCAATGAGACCTGCCCTCAGCCCTTCAAAACTGGAGTTGCATCTCTGCTGGGTTTGAAGCTTTTTTTGTGGCTTTGGGTCTCATTTCCATCCTGCTTCTCACCCTTTCTGGTTTGTGATGGGGGTCTCATTAAGTGAAAATGTTGTCCTCTAGCCTGAGAGAGAGCAGTAAGGACAGAGAGCACTTGGGGTTAAGATGGACCTGGTTGTCAAAGCTGTGGAGGTCCCTGCTGCAGGTACAAGAGGTTTGATAACCCTACTCTGGTTCTTGAAGGTTCTAGGTAGAAGCGTTTGGCCATTCACGTGGCTTGCTTGAGTCAGTTCTCCCACATGCTGAGTCTGGGCTTGTAGAAGACATGATCCTCAGGCCATGTTGTGATGGCTGCCAACCACGCAGCAGGGCCTGCGCTCACTGCATTGCCTTTCTTTTTCCTTTCCTGCAGAAGCCCAGCGCAGGCCTTACTATGCCGACTATTCCCCTGCACGAAAGTACATTCACACCCTCTGCACCAGCCACTACCTTGACCTCTTCATCACCTTCATCATTGGGGTCAACGTCATCACAATGTCCATGGAGCACTACAACCAGCCAAAGGTAAGAGCCGTCCATGGGTGTGTTGGCTGGGAAACACAGCAGGGTGGGGTAGCAGAGAACCCGAGGACACCATTCCCTTGGTTCATCCCCTGGTGTCTGAAAGCCTCAGCAGGCTACAGGCTCAGTATTGCAACCCGTCTAACTCTAGGCCAGCTCTTTCTAACTCTAGGCCAGCTCTGTCTAACTCTAGACCAGCTCTACCATCTGGGAGTCACTTGCCCCAGTCAAAAGCTTGATTTCCCTGCTCTTGCATAAAAAAAGCAGAATAAGGCTAACAGAGAGCAAGCTAAACTTTTACTAGGAAAAGACCAGTCCAAATATTTCATCTCCTGATCCCAGCTGTGACTGACTGTCAGACTATAAAACAGTCCAGAGTTTTGGAATATTCCATTAACAGATATAAACGGAAGTTAACATATGCAACAGCAACATTTCTCTCCCTCAGTGAATTTAAAATAAACCATCTCGTAAGTACAACCCTCCTTTATGTATCATAAAATCCTTCTTTCCCAAGAAGACCTTTGGCATAAATTGTATAGCCTGTATATTTGCAGCATGTATTTATCTTCCATTGCTTTATCATTCATGGAGCTCTAGGCCCAGAATTTACTTTTCTAGTATCGCATGGTCTGCCAGGTAACCTGCAAATGCCTCCTGGAAGCTAAGCCAGAGGGGCACCAAGCCACAGGGCAACGCGTGTGTGTTGTACGCCAGCTGAATGTGTGCTGTTCAGCCCCCGTAATTCCTTTGCATAACAGCCTTTGTTTTGCATGTAAATGTTGTTTATCCAGATTAGGTCTTATTTATACTTGGTTATATATTCATGTAAAACACAACGGTGTAAATCTGAAATCAAACCATCAGAAATGGTAGAAGAATTCAGGCTCAGGCAGTGTGCTTCAGATGAAATAGTAAACTGTCCCACTTTTAAGTTGCCATTTTATTTTAGGCACTGGAACAAAAATAGGGAGAGTAGTTTATTGAGGAGCACCTACATCTGAAAAACTTTTCGCTCTTGTTCCCAAAAAATCCGTGCATGGTCATCCCACATATCTGGGGTCACCAAGCACAATCATCACACAAACGTGACGAGAAGAGCTCTCCTGTGGCCTGAGGCTTCCTCTGCCAACAAAGCAGACATTACTTTGCAGACTCCTCTATTGCATTTTATTTCCAATTGTGTCTGGTTTGATGTTCATTGTTGTCATTTTTTTGTTGTAAGAGACATATACTACATTTAACTGAATTCCGCCTCCCTGCCTTCTCTCCCCAAATCCCTACCCAACCAAATCACTGTTTCACTCTGCAACTATCTATTTTAAGGTCCTAGCGAGATTCTTTTGCTATTGTTGGCCTACAGCTCCAATGAAATCCATTACAAACACTCATCATCTTAAAGTATAAACACTGCAGATTCCTGACTTCCGAGAGCAGCTCTATAGAGAGCGTGAACATTGCACCAAATATGGACATATTTTGCCCAGCTCTAGAGATGTAACATTTTTCAAGAAGGCAAAATTTAATCCATCTCCAACATTATTTATTTTTCTGAGTCTTTTAAGCAAAGCAGTTGTCCTAAGGACTGCCATGCTGGAATCAAAAATGATCCTTCAAGTCTTTTATTCTGCCCAAGTCTATGCAGTTCAGAAGAAATAAACTTTATTAGATGGGGAAGGGGTAAAATTTTCTCTCTGACCCAGACTGAACATTTTGTGCACTGAAGCTGGAGGATTAATCACTCTTGACATTTTTAGCACAACTAGTGTTAGTGCATATGAGGTTTTTGTTTGCATTAGTGTCTAATCCTTTGAGTTTTGCTGTGTAATTTAGTGCAGTTTTGTGACTGAGCTCTGCAAGCTATTGCATTAGATGTGTTACATCTCCGTGCCCATACCAGCCTTGTGCCTGCCCATCCCTCTGCAGGGGCTCTAGGAAAGGATAACTTGGGCTGGTCTAACTGGTGTCTCTCTTTCCAGTCCCTGGATGAAGCCCTGAAGTACTGCAACTATGTGTTCACCATCGTTTTTGTGTTCGAGGCAGTTCTGAAGTTGGTGGCGTTTGGTTTCCGAAGGTTCTTTAAGGACAGGTGAGAGCATTTTCAACTCCTGCGTGTTTGGGATAGAGCTGGATTGACCCAGTTTCAAAGCCAGATGCTGGGTAAATGTAGCGTTACTATGATTGTACTACACGCTGTGTGCCAGGGAGAGCAAAGGGCTGTTTCTCCATTCGTGCAAACTTTATAATGTAGGAACTAAAAGTTGTAAGAGCTGCTGGTGCTGCTTTGCAGAGGTAATTCAGGAAATCTTAGAGAATTCTAGATACATTCTTTTCCCCATATCTCCCTCTCCCCTGCATCTGACCAGCTCAGCTTAGAGGTCAGAAACAACCTGTTGACATCAATACAGTCCTCAAAAGAGTAATTTTGGCAGCCTAAGGTCACAGAGTTCCTCAGAACAAGTCTCCTTTGCAGCCCAAAGCAGTCCTTTGATAGACTGCTGGCTTTGTAAAGCCTTTGGCAAAGGCAGCAGTGGTTGTGTTCAGTCCCAGCTGCGGGGACCTACAGATCCCATTCTGCCTCACATTTAGCCAGAAGCAAATATGTGTGAGAGCGCATTGTGGTCTGACAACTTGCTGGGGTAAGATTGGACACTTTTCCACAAAATCAGCTTGTTCACCTCATTTCTCTTGATGGAGTGGTTGGAAGCTACTATGAGCAATATTACTTGTGAGGAAAATTGTGTAGGAGAGTCACTCAGTTTCTTCACATCTTATTGGTCCTCTACAAGTGTTAGGCTATAAATCAATGAATATACTCAACTGGAGTAATTTAAGACACGTGACATATCATGGGCACAGATATGAGAGAGGAGGCATTTGGGATTTGCTTGTAATTGTTCTTAACCAGTAATTCTCTAAATGTGTGATTTTTTTCTAAATTGTCTTTTTTCTCTTTGTTAGGTGGAATCAACTGGATTTGGCCATAGTTCTCTTATCAATTGTGGGAATCACTCTGGAGGAAATTGAGATGAATGCTGCACTACCCATCAATCCCACAATAATACGCATCATGCGAGTGCTGAGAATAGCAAGAGGTATGGCCTGTTCCATAGGTCTCCAACTATCCATCCAGACACATCAGGAAATGGTTTGGCCATTTGTTCTTCTAGACCTGCTGTTTCAGTTCGACTTGAGAACAGTTAGGCTGCAAAATGTCAATTCACAGGCAAGCGAGATGGGGTTTTGCTGGTGTTTCCAGTGCCATCTTAGATTGGGCTCTAATTCAAACCTGGGATCACAGACCTTTTATACTGATATTGAACAAGAGCGGGAAGCAGCAGAAAAGGGAGGATCACAGCTTGAGATGATGCTCTTCACTGATGAAGTGTGTCCCCATCACTGTCCCATTTTCCTGCTAGGGCATACTAGAGTTCTTCTGCCTTTCGGTCTGTTTTACTGATGTCCTCAACATTAATTTGTGTGGGAAGTAGTCAGGACATTCAGAAGTTCTGAGGGCCTTGCCAGGATGCATTGAGCTTGCCATCTGTATGAATAGATGCACAGAGAGATTTAAACCCTCCCTACAAGACCAGAAGTTAGATTTCCTTTATGAATTTTGCTTGAATTATTTCCAAGCCTCGCATAACAGGATTTGGTTCTTCATTGTAGTGCTGAAACTGCTTAAAATGGCCACTGGGATGCGAGCTCTCCTGGACACCGTGGTGCAAGCGCTTCCCCAGGTAAGCCCCCAGATTTCATCCATGCCCAGTTTGTTCCCTTTGGTGGACTGTGCCTTTCAGGCCTGGGGACAGCTCTGTGCCACCGGGTTTGGTTGGCACGAGAAGCCACCCGAGGAGGATATCAGCTTTCTCTGCTGCCACCAGCGCCTCGGTAGCAGAGTTTTACATGGCACATCCTACTCACATGGTGTGTGTTAGATGGGAGAAGGAGGATGATGGAAAAAGAGTTAACAGAGAGCCAATTGCTGTAGGCAGAACTCTTCTGAAACACAGTTTTCACTGGCAAGTTCAGGAAACGGGAGGATAGACAGAGAAAGCTGTTGGTGAGAGCACTAGAAATAGGCAGGTTCCAGCTCAGCAGTTTTCTCTGTGAAGCAGCAGTAACGATGTTCATTGACATCTATTGACAGAGGAGCTGCAGGCTTTAAAAGCCAAGTAGGGAAGATGTTTTCTGAGTGTTAAAAACTTGAAGTGGGGGCTGAAATCACCATATTCTCATGAGTTGCTAGAGGAACAATGGTGCTGCCAATCTTAATGATATTTGATAAGATCCTTCAAGTATGCAGTTCCTGTGGCCACATTTTATACATCCATTTGCTCCTGTGAGTTAGTTGCTAAGTGCAAACCATGATCTATTCAAAATGCACTGGGAAACAAGGGGAATTTCTTTTCTTGGAAAGACCCATTTACTTTTCATCACTGCCATAAAGATGTTTCTAATCTGAGACATTTGCCCTTTGGTATTTAGATTTCCTTTGCAGTGAAAGATTTTGGCTGTGAGGAAAGCATGGAATTTACCAATCTGACCCCTGTTTTGGCATTTCAAGAAAGCATTTGATTTGTGTCTGTTTTTTTTCTTTCGAAAGCATTGTGATTGCAGAGCATATTTTCTCTCTCTCCTTGTTTTCTCTCCCCACCAAACAATAGGGTGGCTGCAGGCCAGACTTCTTGTTTCCTTGGGGGGATTTTGCAGTTTACATTCAAACCAAAGTCTCTTATAAAGGGAAAACCCCAGGGATTTTCCAAGCAGATCTTGTGCAGATAAAAATGCCGTTTTGTCCTCCAGTGAAATTCAGAAAACGAAAAGCGAAGTTTGGGAAGATCTCTCCAACAGCAATCACTCTTCATACAGCTACAGCTTTCATTTCAAAGGCAGGGGAAGAGTTCCTACCCCAATTAATTCAGCAGCCGAAAACCACAGCTGGAAAATCCTCGTTGACTGTGTCTGCTAAGTCACAAGAAAAATGAATTTGATGTTTATTCATTAGGGTTTTGGGGGAATTCTTTGTGTGGTGTATGTAGAATGTCCATTTATGGGCCTACCATGCCATGGTATTGCAATACACTTTTTTTCTTTCTTTTTTCAGTAAAATAATCTCTTGCAGTCTGGCAAACAGAAAAACATTGAAGTCCTTTAATCTCGCCGTATGATGCGGGTTTTAAAGATGGGTTTTAAGTCTTTTCCTCTTCTTTATGAGCTCTGGCCCCATTAAGGCTATATAATGAATTATACTACTCCTGCTGAAGCTGAATATTCTCTTCCTTACACTTCTGGTGGCTTCATCAGTTTTGTAAGCAATATCTGTTCTATAAGACTCCTATTTGATGGTAATCTTTTTGTCCTTCTCACATCCTCTGCTTTCCAACGTACAAATCGCTCTTTCTGTAGCGTGGCCTGCACTTTGCTCTCGGATTTGTAACTTTGCATTTGGCTGAGTTAAAGTGAATCCGTCGTACCCAGCAGCCCAGCTCAGTCTGCACCGCACTCCAGGTATCGATTGCCAGGAGGAAAGCCCGCAGTCCGTGCTGAGCTGCCAGAGCTCTTCCCGATGGAGAGAACAAACTGGAATCTGGTCCAATTGCCATCGTGGCTCTGTAGTGCCAGCAACAGTAAAATGTGGGACTTTCCTATCAAAAGATCTGGGTTCTTTTTCCTTCTTCTTTCTCACTTGTTCTGTGGACGGCACGTTAATTAAATGCAGAACTCTACATTATACCTCTTCTTTGTCTTCAAAGCTTGAAACTCCCTCCAGATGGACTCTGTGCCAAGAAAAAGGTGAAGAACTCCACGTTCTATCAGTGCCCTGAAGGACAGAGTCTGTAGTTTGCTCCTATCCAGGAGTTTAATTCTTCTTGGTGCTGTAATTCCTGTGCTTATCTCAAATTCAGCTGTCGAAGCCTTTTTCTGGCATTGTGTGACAGCAGTTATGGGACATAAACAACAGCCTGCTTTTGCCAGACGCTGAAAACCCACAGCAATTGTGAAGCTCGGAGAGCAAGAATGTTTCACCAGCAGGCGTTGCAGATGAGACAGGTTCTGGAGGACGTGGATGTGTGTTCTGTGCTGCACACTGGGAAGAAGTGCAGAGATACCCAAGCGATTTCAGGAGTGAGGCAGAAACCGTTAGGTACAGAAACCAGCTTTCTGCTGGCTGTTAGCGTGGGTCTCTGTGGGAACATACAGAATGGGGAGCTCATACAGCTCAGTTGGTGGCCTTGTGGTCACACTGATGAGATGACTTTAACCTCCAAGGTTGTCTGTCTGGTCCTTTCCACTAGTCCTGCAACTCACACAGTTAACCTCCCCTTCCCAAGCAGATAAACGTGTCCGTTTTCTCTTGGATGTAGCGTATAAATTAGCCCGTGTTTTCCTGCTGCCAGACTTACTGCTTTGGCTGGAGAATGCTGGAAGGAAGACGAGGAGGACTCATGTCCTTGGAAAGGATTGGCAGGGACTTAGTTTTGTGAGAAATTGTTTTTGACAGGCATCCCAGGGAGCTGCGTACATTGCTTGCATGGACAGCAGAAATGCCAAGGTGTGGGCCAGTGATGCAGAAATAATTTACGTCAGAGCAAGAAGAGGCACAAGAGGAACTGCAGTGAGCTTCAGGCAGCCATTGCAGGGGTGAGGCAGCACAAGGCACATCTTTCATCAATGCCTCTCCCACAGAAGGGTGAGTAGAGGCCAGCAGGTTCTAGAAGGATTTGGATGGGATCACACAGCTGGCAGTGCATCAGAGGAGTGATGGTGCCCAGGTGGCCGCTGTCCTGTTATACATGATTGGTGCAACACATCGAGCCAACACAACCTGGCATCGTTGCTTTGCATCCCAGTGCCTGCAGATATGGGCTTTTCACTCAGTGGCACAGGTCAGAGGTTGAACTCTGATGGGACATACAGATACTTACAGATACCAGCATCTTCTCTTGTGGCTTCTCTGAGGTACTTTAGGGCACCAAGAACATCTCCAAGATGTTCTTCATCTGTGCTTCACTCCCTACAGGTCACAGCCTCCCTCAACACTGAAGCCACAGCAAATGATGGATAGTCCCTGGCTGCCAGAGAGAGGGGTTATCCGTAGTTTTCTCTGCCCAGCCAAAGGCAGCAGCCCAAGTCAGGGGGAGTCTGATGGATTAACAGAGCATGGGCTGACCTGTTCAGTGGTGCTAGAGCAGAACCACTTCTCAGAGCTCAGCTGGGTGACCGGCTGCCAAAGCTGAGGTTGCTGAGCAGAGCTGGAGCTCTGTCCCTGTTGGAGTGTCCAGCACAGGCATCCCAGCCTGGATGTGCTCCTGCTCCCTCCCGCTCCTCCCAGCAGCATGATTCATGCACAATCTTTTTCTTGTCTGGTCTACATAGATCTCAAAGTGCTTTAGAGACATTAATTACCTCTCCACAAGGGTATTACAGATGGGTACATTGGGTTACAGGAGAGGAATGACTCACTCAAGGTCACAGACACATCCAGGCTGCCTGCTCTGCTACTCAGCATCCGCTGGCTGACCTTGCTGCCTCTACCTCGGTCCATCTCTAAGGACATGCCTTGGGTCCTTCTCTGAAGGCTGAAGAGGACCTTCTTTTCCTGAGGGACACATACCTGAGAGCCATGAGCTAGCACTGACAAAATGTTAAATATGGCACTGGTTTGTACTGATTCAGTGCAGCCAGAAGTTACACAAACAGTCCAAGAGGTTTGCCAAAGCAAGAGGTGGGTGGTTTCTCTTGAGCATCAGGTGTTTGTGGGCTGCCCTTTCCAACCTCAGGAGCCGCCAGTTTCCTGTACCCATCCATGTGGATGCTGCATCTGCAGGGGGTGGTCAGGACAACAGGTTGTTCTTGTACACAAGGAGCAGCTTTGGATGTCTAGATACAGGGTGGGATGAAGTTTAATAGTGAAGCTGGTTCCGTTACCCATCCCAGGATCTTTCTCTTGCCGCTCTCTCCCACATCTCTCTTTCACAGAGCCACATTTGCAAGTCAGAGTCAAACATTCAGTCATTTCCCAAGAGATCCTCAGCCAAGGGCAGGTGCAACCTTAGATGTGAGCAAACACCACGTTACCAAACATCACTCTCTCAGCATTTTTAGAGTATGTCTGTGGCTGTGATGCCTGGAGCCTGTACAGCAAACCCATGAGTGTAAACTGGTCTTCGAAGGACTTCTTATGAGACACATTGGCTCAGTAATGTAATTAGTCATGATACGAGATACAGAATATTTTACTAATGCACACTAGAGAGTAAGCAAATTGTCTATGAGCGAACATCAGCTCATAACATGTTTTGTGTGTTGAGAGATAGGTAATAGTTTTGACTGCTGACCTGGTGCTAGCTTTGATGTTAGTCTAAATTCTTTGGAATTTCATCAATGTCAAAAGTTTGCAGACTGATTTATTAGGCATTAAAATAACAGTAAAATATTAGATTTATAGGCGTCTTTGAAAAAATAAAGTCCAAGACCCTTTTCTGCAGTGCTACAACATCAGGCTTTAAGATATACTCAACCTAGAACACTTGTTTGTCACTTTTATTTTCCTTCCCTTTAATTATTTGCTCATTTGCCTCCCCAGCAGAGTGTGTGTGTGTGTGTGTTTTCTTGTGGTTTCCAATTTGCAGTCATTTTGCAGGCTGCCTTCTAATGTCTTACAAACCATCAGTGGTCCGGCAGACGTGAGTTAGGAAACACTATTCCAGAAGACAGTACAGGCAGATGAAATAATCCAGACCAGCCATCCACATCACTGTATTATCTCTATTATTCCCTGGAGTATGGTAATAATGTTAGTGGAATTGCAAAGCTCTATGTATAGTAGCCAGTTTAGACTTTATAGCAATTACAGTCTCTACTGGGTGATTTGACTATTCCCATTTCTTTAATACAAAAAAAAAAACAAAAAAAAAACAAAAAAAAAACACCACACTTTGTAAGTGATATCTGTATTAAATTTATTATAAGAGGTATCATACTGATAACCTTTCTAATGAAATTAAGCAGCATAGTCAAAATACTCAGCAACACTGTGGCCGTGCTGCCTTGGAGAAGAAAGGTCTCAAACTGAAGAGCTCACTAGAAGACACCTTGGAGTTCATAAATCCCTCGGCCTGACTACCTGAACCACCACCTAGTTCATTTTTATTTAGAGATAAAATGATGCATGTGACACCATGTCTAACTGCAGAACTCGGTTGCTCTATCTCCATTACAGGGTGATAGACACAAGGCATTTAACGGTGGCAGGAAAGGTAAATGTGAGGAGAGTTAGTTGCAGGTGGTTGGCTGGGCAGGTTACTCTGCCCTTCGTGTTCTCTTCCTGAATCGCAAAAAATCTGCTCTTTGAGGTGTTTTAAAGGCTTTGACACCATGCAGTGATTGACTCCAGTGCGGATAACTGTAATGCCATTGTTATTAAGAACCTTTGTGTTCCGTTTAGCATCACTGCACTTCTGTTACCCTCCCCTTCAGCCTCCTTGCAGTGCACATTAATAGCTGATAGCAGCACACCACGCCGTGCTTGAACTGCAAGGTGCCTGCATTGAAGTGTTGTTTATACAACAAGACTTTTCTTCTGAGACACCGAAAGCTAAAATTCAGGTAGTTGTTGTTGAGAAATATCTATAAAGTGGCAAGGCTGGGAGACCTTTACATCTTATTGGAGCGTATGTTCTTATTCTGAAAGCCCTCTCGACCAGTGAAACCCTTGCAAGCCAGGCAATTCCTCTTGTGGCTTGAGAAGTTTCCTGCTAATGTCACTGTCTTGAAACCCTCAACCTTTGTGCTTCGTCTCAAACCTGGCAAACAGAAGGGAAAAGCCCTTAAAACTCAAACCAGAGCACCAGGTCGCTTAAACTACCATGGCAGTGTGAGGTGCCACTGAGCTATTATACCAGCTGGCCAAATTGCAGGTTGTGGCGGCATCCCCGGTAAGTGGAAGGTGATGGAGAGGCACCAGCCACAGAGATGGCTTTGTGTGAGTGAACATCTGCTCCTTCCCCCACACAGGAGACTTCTCTGGGTCTGTCAAAGCAGAACCATGAGTGGGGTCTGGGGTGTTGGAAGCCAGGGGAGATGATGATTAACCTCTGGCCACCAGTCCCTCTTTTGCTTGTGTTTAAAATGTGATGGAGCAATTTAATTCGTGACCTCGACTTGCCTGACCCTTGTTCTGCTTTCTCCTTGTGTAGGTAGGGAACCTTGGCCTACTTTTTATGCTCCTGTTTTTTATCTATGCTGCCCTGGGAGTGGAATTGTTTGGCAAGCTAGGTGAGTAATGTGCCTGACACAATTTATTTCATCTGGTTGATGTTTATTTGGTATCTAGCTGTTTCCTTTCTTCTTTCTCTCATTCTCAGGCCTTCCTTAGCTTCACAGCTCATGGTCTGAAGATTAAAGTTTTCTCTTGATCGCAGGGTCATGGATGACACTTGGGGATGTAATACAGAACCTGTTTAACGTGCACACACACACACTTAGAGATTTGTCCAACACCACCGTTGGCTGTAGAGGAACTATTTACTATTTAAATATAATTGTCCGGCATGGCTACGTTCAAAAAGATGGAAGTTTGCTACTTAAGACAGAACCTGAGCCTGTAAAGCTGGATGGTAGTCAGATTCATGCTGGAGAGATGCCACCATAAACATGTCCCTCCTCAGAGCTCCCGCCACATTCCGTTAGTTTTCTGTGCTTGGCTGACATTGCTCTTCCAGCTGCCTGAGTCTGGTCTCTGTCCATTGTTCTTCTCAGCATCACCTTCCCCTTTCTACGTAGATCAGGAAGCAGCCACTGGTTCCTCATTGTCCAGCTTCATTTATTTTCCAGCTTGAGGTACTGCAGAGCTGGTCATTAATATGACCACCACTAAAAAGAAAATGAGGTGGGATCAGAAAGAAAATGCTTTAGCCCCACCTTGCCCAGCTTAGCCAGACCAAGACCGTCTCTGCCTTTAACCATGCTGTTAACATGGAAGGAGATGTGTTTGCCTTCTCAATATTTGCGTCCCAGTTAGGGCTTCAAGAGCGTCAGAAGGGCCCTTCCTCCGTGCTGATTTTATAGTTGTCATTAATCCTCTTTATGAGTCCAGCCCTCTGCTCAGATTACAAATGCCTGAAAGCAAAATATTGCTTTCAAGCAAAGACAAATTATTTTTCAGTCTTCAACAAATTCTGGAAAAAAATATTGGTTCTGCATCCACCCCAAATGAAAGACTGTGGGGTATATATTACATATTCAGATATATAGGTGTGTATTTCAGCCACAAAGGTGAAAAATGTCTTATTCACAGAGGCACCTTCTGCTGCTCTGAATCCTTTTTGTTTTTACACACACACCCCTTGCTGATTGCAGACCCAGGTAACCACAGCTTGTGGTCAGAGACTGGGAAAGCCTGACCTTGTGTGGGGCGAACTGCGGGCACTGAGCACACCGCTCCCCATACTGGTTTAACTGGGAAATACTTGCGCTTCTGTTTGCCAATCACTGCTGGTCCATGTCAGCCACAAGAGCCATCAGCGCTCACTCCACAAGACTGGTCATTTGTGGTTTGGTTTGGGTTTGTTTGCTTGTTTTTTTTTCTTTCTGCTTGCCTTTGAAAAAAATACCTAATAGTGAAATGCCCTAGCAAGAGACGTTGCTGTCTGTCCTAATGAATATTTCATGAGCCTGTGTTTTATGGAAAGAGGGATATTTCATATGTTCAATTTACATTCATTAGTATATTAATTCTCAGGGGAAAATTGTCAAATTGCTCCACTTTATCTCAGTGAAATATCCCTCATGGTAGAGGTACCCTCTAAAAATAATCAAGACAAGGATGTAATCTGAGGACAACAAAGGATACTGTAGAGCAGTATTTCTTGAGACAGCCCAGCAAGACTGCTTGTTTCCATCTACTTTTAGATCCCTTTCTATTGGCTCTGCCAGTTGGGGTAAAGCCAAGAGAATCTCAGAAATGTTGATGGAAGATGCCTCTGGAGACCCCCACCCAGCCTCCCACTTGAGGCCCCATCTCTAGCTCGGAGTAGCTGTGGCTTTGTCCAGCCAAATCTTGAAAACTTCCAAAAAAACCTCCTTGGTGACCTGGCCTGGAGTTGTTGGGCCTTCCAGATGAAAACATGGACCTCCTAAGCCCCATTAAAGCCTCCACTGAGAAGACTTTGGCAACATGGTCTCTATAGCTGCCCTTCAGTCATTGCAGGCCACCATGAGATCACAAAATCACAGAGTGGTTGGGGTTGAAGGGACCTCTGCAGATCATCCAGTCCAACCCACTTGCTAATGCAGGGTCACCAGAGCAGATCACACAGGGTTGCATCCAGGTGGGTTCGAACGTCTCCAGAGAAGGAGACTCCACAACCTCTCTGGGCAGCCTGTTCCAGGCTCTGGCACCTCAAAGAAAAGAAGTTTCTCTTCATGTTCAGGTGGACTCTCCTGTGTTTCAGTCTGTGCCCATTGCCCCTCACCCTGTCATTGGGCACCACTGAAAAGAGTCTGGTCCGTCTTCTTGACACCCACCCTGGAGATATTTATCAGCATCAATAAGATCCCTCTCAGCTTCTCTTCTCCGAGCTGAACGGACCCAGCTCTCTCAGCCTTTCCTCCTAAGACCACCTCTTGGCATCCTCCCTGACGCCACATATCAACGTGACATATCTCAGGGTCTCACTGCCAGATTTGGGGGGCTGCTCTGAATAAGAACTGGCAAATGTGGCTTCACTGACCTGCTTCTGCTTCTCCGTCCCACAGACTGCAGTGAAGAAAACCCTTGTGAAGGTCTGAGCCGACACGCGACTTTCACCAACTTCGGCATGGCCTTTCTCACCCTCTTCAGGGTGTCCACAGGGGACAACTGGAATGGGATCATGAAGGTATGTGCAATCTCTGTTTAAGTACTTTCTTCTTGCTATAAATATATAAATAGATATTACAAACAAATTTAGGCATCTGTTGTGAGAAAACAAAAAATGCTTCCTTTTAAAACATAAAAAAATTAAACTTTGCCATTTAAAAGCCAAGTCTGTTTTCAGGGGGTAATTTGTCCAAAGTCTCACCCTACCTGAAACTTCATTCTTTTTAACATATATACAATACTTCAGGAAAATTATGACAATTCTTGTGGCTGAGAGAAGTAACCTGTGCTCTGTGCCTTTGAGATGTTACACAATGCTCTTTGTAACTGATGTAATTCTTGGTGTCCCTATTTACTTCTATCTATTTTGTTGTAGCTACAAGCTGTTTTGTCTGGGATGTGTAATTATGTGCTTTTCAGTCCTTAGCAGGTTATCTTTCATGTTTCTGTATCTGGAGGCCAAGCAGACCCCCAGCCCCTATTAATCCCTCACCTCTCCGTTGCAGGACACTCTCCGGGAATGCACTCGGGAGGACAAGCACTGCCTCAGTTACCTGCCCGTTATCTCTCCTGTCTACTTCGTCACCTTCGTCCTCATCGCACAGTTCGTCCTCGTCAACGTCGTGGTGGCCGTGCTGATGAAGCACTTGGAGGAGAGCAACAAGGAGGCCAAGGAGGATGCTGAGATGGATGCTGAGATTGAGTTGGAGATGTCCAGAGGAGCGACCACCCCAGCCAGCTGTGGGAGCAGGGGAGGTGCCGTGGCCCCAGAAAGCAGAGCAACCTACAGAAGTCAGGAGACCATGAAGTTGGACTCAGCAGTGCAGGTGAAGCACCCAGCCCTGGTAATAGGTCACACAAAGCGTCTGCACTTCTTGTGCTCAGGGTAGGGAGGGGACAGTTCTCATGGGTCACTGCTGTCGGCTCATCAGGGAGGCAGATGCCAAGTGACACAGAGCCAAGGAGGCAGGAGGTGAGGCAGCAGGGGAGCAAGGCAGCTTTCCCGGGTCCCCCTGTGGCAGAGATGTCACCGCCACCTCCACACCTTGAGTCATCTCAGGAGGGCTCCTGAGGTAGAAGGCTGCTTGAAACGTTCTCCAGGGCTAACACTGTCCTGACCGTTGTTCTGGGGAAGGGTTGAAAGTCCATCTCTTGCCATTTCCAGTTCATTCAAAGGTCATGATTTTTAAGTTCGGAAGCATAAAGCCACAGGTCCCTCTCCTGTTCTTTCAGACAACACAAGCAAACCGCAGTGTGCAGCTCAGGAGGGCATGTCTGGCACTGCTGTAGGATGCAGCTTCCCACCAGCTTGTGCTCTGCTTTAGGGCATGGCTGACCTGGATCCTGAGAATTGTCAGAGCCCCTCAGCAAGAAGCTGAAGGTTCCTGGGTTGATTTTCCAGATACTGCCCACTTTCTGGTTTCTATTAGTCCTCTAG
This sequence comes from Streptopelia decaocto, assembly GCF_964273445.1. NCBI lineage: Eukaryota > Metazoa > Chordata > Aves > Columbiformes > Columbidae > Streptopelia > Streptopelia decaocto. The sequence goes on along the minus strand of NC_138668.1, from coordinate 5,030,672 downwards.
AAAAATGGGGCAATCAGAAGCCAGGGAGGGGAAGGAGAGGCATGAGTGTATGAGCATATGACCCATGTCAGCAGCAGATGATTGAGAGTAAATATGAAATTGCTTTGTCACCATGATCACAAATCTACCGCAAAATCAATGAGGGATTCGAGATTAAATTACATTAAATTAGATTTTTGTAAAATCTATCAGACTCTATTAAGTCAAGTAAAAAGAAATCTAGTTACACAGCAATGGGGATTCACTGTTTGAATGTAGTTCCTAATAGAGATTTCTGCAGGAAAATGCACCATAAACACCCAGGTTGCTTTTCTCACTGGAGAAAGAAAGGACACATCTTTTCACATGGTCTGTGATACAAACCAAGTTCATCCTCAGCTTCCAACACCTCATGATCAGGTCAGGAGCCATGTAGAGCCTCCTTGTAGCCCTAGAAACCAGCGTGAGCGAGGAGCTGACCACAGATTCCCCCCAGCGGATGAGATTGCTCAAGTGTGGGTGAGGTGATACCCCTGTGCAGTATCGAGGCAGAGGCACCACGGTGGGGCTGGTTGTGGCCATGTCCTCGCTCGCATCTCAGCCACCCAGGCAGCTTCTGGCAACTCAGTGCCGCCCTCCCTGTGAGCTGCCCCGAAGAGGTTAAATACGTAGAGCTCTGTATTTTTTACACAGAGGGTGGTGAGAGGTTGCCCAGGGAGGTGGTGGATGCCCCATCCCTGGAGACATCCCAGGCCAGGCTGGACGGGGCTCTGAGCACCCTGAGCTGGTGAAGATGTCCCTGCTCATGGCAGGGGTGGCGCTGGGGGAGCTTGGAAGGTCCCTTCAACCCAAACTGTTCTATGATTCTGTAATATGATTCTATAATCCTGCCACTGATGGTGGCAGGGGCACCCTGGAAGGCATTGCAAGATGCTCTGTATTTTCTTGCCATTTGTGCCAGTTTTTGCAGTCCACGTTTCTTTTTCTCTTCCTTCCTGCTCTGGATGAATGGGACAACCAGGAAATGCCACGGGGCAAATGTGTTCAAGCGTTAAGACTCAGCCTTGCTCTGCTACTGATGTTTTTTATCTCCCCAATTTGAAGGAGACGCTGAGCTGTGAGAATGTGTCTTTAGCCATCCCAGACTCAGACACGCTGGAGGGGGCAGAGACTCCCGTGATGGAAACCCCGTCCTTCTGCTCTGTTTCCCACCATGTCCTGACACCTTCCCACAAAACCCCAGGCCACCAGGCTGAGGTGAATGACTCCGCGCCGTTGCTTCTGCGTTGTGCCGTTGTGCTTTGGTGCTGTGCAGCTAGCGGTGGTGTCTCAATTGTCCTAAACCTGTCTCTTCACAGCCACAACAAACGTTTCCATCCTCTGTCTTTCGTATTGCGTGTACAGGAGCTGGGCAAATGACGTGTCCCAGCTGATTCTGCCAGTGGGACACAAAATACTCTTTTTAGTCAAAAGAAAGTCTCGCATTTGATGCGCAATGTGATGTGTGAGCAGTTTGTCTTCAAACAACATACCAGGAGCTGGAGGCAGGCAGAGTCTTTTCTTTGTGGAGAAAACGCAGCCCGGTTTGGTTTTCTTACTGTAAGAACCTTTTCATGATACAGTATTGAGGAAACAAAGGCATGAGCAGATCAACACGTTAGGCTTTCAGCAAGGACCAGAGCCATGGATTCAGTAGGTGCTCGGGGGCGATCACCAAGCAGACCAGAAGGGCTGTAGCCACCTCTGCTCAGTCCCTCCCAATCACACCATGAACTGGTGTCCTGCTCACCCCATCCTATCAGGTTATCATGCGGTTTGTCCTTCCACAGCACGGTACCCTCCTGGGGGCGAGTGAGCTCCAGATTGTCCTCTGCTGGACATGAGAACACACGAGACACAGCGATGAAGGTGCCCACGCTGCGATGGGGAGTGTGTTTGCTGTCGTCAGAGAACTTGCAGTGGCCACCCAAAATTAATCTGCTGTAGACTTGGGCCATTTTCCCCTTTATGACACCTCTAGCTTGATTATCAAGGCACCTTCTAGTGGCAAGTATCTCGTGGCATCTCCAAGCAGATTATGGGCTCAGATTAAGCTCTTGATGACCAAGTGGTTTTCCCCGAGCAAGGTGAGTGACATGAACGTATAATACAATAATCCTCAAGCAGTCCCACTTCATAGCTCTGGAAGGTGTCCATGATCTTGGCCACTTGGAAGCTGCAGGGCCTCAAAGGCAAGTCATAGGGGAGGCATCTTCCAGGGGCTGTGGAAATGGCTGAGCTCGCTCGCTATGCACAGACACAAACCTTTGGAGAGGGAAGGGAGGAGCCCTTCCTCTGGGAATTTGGGAATTTTGCCTGTGGCTCGTTTGCAGGCTCTTGGCTCCAGGCTTCTGAGAATTTCCAGTGTTCTCTGTTCCAGAGTATCCTGCCAGTCACCTTTGCTTACAGAGTATTTGCTGGCTGTTTAATCACCCAGGAAGGGTCATGTCGTGCGGAGACATTTGCAGGATTATTTCTTCTTGAGCTCCCTCCGCAGCAGAGGAAAATCAGAGCTCCAGCAGACTGTTGATTCCAGACAGAAGAGGAGGGAGTTGCACTCACTGATTAAAGATGCTTAACTGAGCCTCTGAACTGCATCACCAAGACCCTCTACGGGTCTTTTGCTTTTCTATTTGGCCCGACAGGGCTCCCAGGGTGAGCAGGTTCCCACCTTGCACTTCTTTATCAGGTGCTTGGGATCCTCCAGAGCTCCCAGTTGCCTGCAGGGCTCAGCACACGCAGTCTCAGCAGCACTGGTCCAGGTTGGGCTTTCATGGGTTTTGAAGGAGACACATGGATTTCCAGGGCGTGGGATCCGGCTCCCGAGTGCGTCAGGCGTTTCCCACCAAGGACGAGCAGCAGCGTCCATGGTGGTGCCTCCAGACCTTCCTGGATGTCAAGAGCAGCTCACCAGGTGTGAGCCAACAAGCTCCCTGTCTGTGTTTCCTATTTCGGGTACTTATTACAGCGGCTTTGAAGCCATTTGAAATGTGCCCACATCCCTGAGTCAATTGGGCCTCAACAGCTGAAACCTTAACAATTGCAGTTGTTTATGTCAAGAGGAGATTTCTGTTCATTTGTCCCAGCCGGAGAAGACAAATACAAGATCTTGTAAAGACGAACTGAGATTTAATAGAAAAACACAGTGATCTTCCTGTTAGACTACTGAGAAAATGGAGCGAGACCTTTTGTTCTCTGTGTGGCACCGGGGTGATAACAATCGCCCATCTGCGTTCAGCTCGGGTTTTGCGATGCTGGTGGCTTATTAGCTGTTGTGGCCAGGGGCCAACTGGCACAACCACACTCCTGATATATTAATATATCAGAGGAGAGACCTGGGATGCACCCGGAGGGCTGCTGGGCAAGGCTGTGGTCAGCGCTGGGTGCCAACTGTGTGGAAACAATCACTGCTGATCCCCCAAATCTACCCAAGCTCAACAGGGTAAAAGCATCGAGTATAATAATTTGTCTTGGGATGTGTATCTTTAGAGATCTGAGGAAATAAATTTGTAAGCCAGAAACATATGGAAAAAAAAAGAAGATTTAACCAGATCCTTGGTGACCTCCCAGCGAAGGGATTTCAGGCGCAGGTTTTGCGAGCAGAGAGGGAAAACAGCCTGGCAGAGCAAAGCAAAATACATTTAATTTAAGACATGCAGCTGGGAAAATGTTTTCAGTCAGTCACTGGGAGGCTGACATTAAAGGAAAACCAGAGCGATTAGTCGTACTTTAGATAACGTGGTAAATTGCGAGGGTAGTGTGTCTAGGACCAAAACCTCGGGGCCGGGAGCCAGGTTGCAGGTCGTGTTCCAAGGACTCCCGCTCCCCCAAGGCTTGGCCACGTCGTGGCCTCACGTCTGCTCCATCAGCATCGCAGGGACGTTGTTTGTGTCCCTAACGCTTCCTAAGACCCCAGGATAAATTTGCTATAGGTTGTCTGAAGCGACAAGGGCCTTGGAGAAGCAGTGAAGGGTCATGTTTAAGGTTGTGACTTACTCTGTCCAGGCATTTCCAGCCAGACCCATTTCATAGCGGGAGCGAATGCAAAGAAATCCCTTTTCTGCTCCCAAACAGGCTCCACACCCGCACACGTGCTGTCGCAGTGTCTTTTCCTTCTCTCTGCCTCCTACCATGTGGTTTTCTTCTTCTGGGGCCAGTGGTGCCCAAAAAGCTCCATGTTGTAGGAGGGAGGCTGCAGGGTTTGCAGTGGTGTTAGTGTGTGTGTTTAAATGTCTGCCTGTGTGTGCGTGTTTTGGGGAGACAATACATGAATTTCCAGAAACGCTCGGTACCCTTGGTCAGCATGGCCAAGGAAGCTTTGAGGAGAAGGGCTTCACCACCTAGGCCGGGCTGAGAGCATCCCTGGGCAAATCAGAGCAGAACAGTGTGAGACATGCTGATTTTTCTTATGCATTTAGAGCGGGCCCCGTTTTTCTGGACCTTAATTTTTCTCTGCGGTGTCCAAGAATTAATTGCCTTAGCGGTGGGTCATTGGTGACTCGTTTTACTCCAGCCGCAACCTGAGCTCTTTACTCAGCCAGCACGGCAGAGCTTTGGTGTCCCACCAGGGCTGCAGACTCTCTGTAAGATGCCAAGATGAACATCTGCACAAGGTTTTAAACCAAGAAGCAGACGAGAAGGAGATCACTGTAAATTCCCCCCGAGACGCTGACTGACCCCGTGTCTTTGCTTTGCAGGGCGGCGCCGCCTCCCGGAGGCCGCAGGACGCTCAAAACCTGCTGACGGTTCGCAAGATCTCCGTTTCGCGGATGCACTCGCTGCCCAACGACAGCTACATGTTCCGGCCGGTGATGCCAGCGAAAGCCCCTTTCCCCCTCCACGAGGTGGAGATGGAGACGTACCCCTGCAAATCCCAGAGAGGTACCGCTCGTGGAGCGTTCCCTTCCTCCTCCTACCCAAAACTATGGGGCAGGGGGTACACGTGGGGGTTACATGGGGGGTAAGCAAACGTGGCTTGCTTTGATTTGATACCATCAACATCACTGAGGTTTCCCACATGCTGCACGATGTTGTGTTTTCATCATATCACCGTGTTTTCTCAGGGGAACGCTGGTGGTTGGGGTGTTTGAGGGGGGAGAAGTGGGGCTCCCGAGCTGTGTTGGGGGTGTCGAGGACGGGCTGCTGGCTGAGGGAAAGGGCAGGAGCTGCACGTTTCTCCTGAAGTGATCAGCCCTGACGTCGTGACTACAAATCCATAAAACCAACACAAATAAAAGCCAGAGTCGGCATTACCAGAGCTCCTGTATAGCTATTGTTTCAGGCAGTCTCAGAGCAGTATCTTTTTAGCACGGTATATTGACTTCAGAGATGCAGGACTTTCTTTGGGAGCATAAAGATTAGAAACCGCTCCCCGGTGCCTCCCCAGCCTGGCCTTATAATGAATCTTGTGCAGAGACCCTGCGGTCAGAAAATCAGAAGCTACACAGAGCCTTTGAGTACACATTTACCCAACTGCACCAAACACATTTCCCCTTAAATGCCTTTCTATCTCTTTTATTGTGCGAGTTGGTTTGAAGGGGAAATCAATAAGAAAGAAAATATCTGCCTCCCTAAATAAAAGCGCATGTGCTTCTTGAGTGGCTCCCAAGAACTTAGCAGCCCAGTTTCCTTTGATGCAATGTTGTTTGAAGTGCAAGAACCGCTTGGACAGATGAGTTGTGGGTTTGCAGACCCTGGTGGGGCTGGCAAGATCTGCTCTGATTTCCTTGGGTGAAGTAACTCTATATTTGTTCAAACTCTCTGGATACCAGTTAATGTTCTCTGCTCAGTATTTATTATTATTTCACCTGCAAATTCTTTGCTAGGCAAAGAAAACAGAGGTTGAGTTTCATGGCTTGAGTACTGAGGATGGTTTTCATCTCTGTAGTGCGTGTAAATCAGGATTTGTACCAGTATAAAACTGATGTGATGTTGGCAGGGGTGGGAATGGCTGACCAAGAATTTTCTCATGTTTCCCAAATTTCTCTCCAAGAGTCCTTGAGCGATAGATATGACAGGAACTTACTTTTTACCTGGTCTGGTAGATGATGCATCCAACCAACATCACCCAGAGCTGCGCTGCATCTGAGCTGACCGGACTCTGATTTAAGTCACAGTCCCATGAGTTATGTGCAAGTAAAACTGAGCTTGTGGAGATTCACATTTGTGCTTTCCTGGACCTCCCAATGGCAGTTAAGGATATCTGGTCTCCTCCCAATACTTCGGTGGCTACACAGTGAAAATATTGTGAGACGACCAGATCTTGTATTATTTTGGTCTTAGATGCAGTTTCCTGATTTACTATTAAAACGAGAAAAAAAATCTACAAACCCAGAGATATTCAGTGTTCCTAAGTATGCAATTTAGAGGGGTTTTTGGTTTCCTATACGAGAGCTAGATGGAAAGTTTCCAACAGAAGGAAATTCCAACTACGGACAGGGAGGAGAGCACGGGAGGTTGATTTTATGACCATGTTTGCAACTGCTTTTATGACAAAATTTTTCTGCATCATAAAGAATATTTTGTAAAGCCTGGATTAGCACGTGGATGACACAGACTCGGTCTGAAACTCTGACTGTAGGAGAGCCCAAAAAAAGAGCTGGCGGGGGGGAAGCTCGCTGCTCTTTCTGTGATGTTCTGGAGAAAAGCTCCAAAAGAAAAATGATTAAACACTAACTTTTCTTTCTTCCTGATAACAAATCTCTTTCCAAAATGCAACTGCAATCTGTCTGGATGGCTTTTGTCATAGGTTCAAGTTCCCTGACCTCTGGGCGAGATCTCTTAAAGTGATGGATAGCTGTGTTTTTACCATGGAGCAGCAAGGCAGAAACAGACGTTGGGTTTCAAGCTAATGAGGACAATAAATCCTGCAGCCAGAAAAATTTTTTAAAAAAGCAAAAGATCTTTCAAACAAGGCAGAACTGCAGGAAAGCAGCACCACGAAGGGGCTGGGGAGGAGGGATTGCCTTTAGAGACAGCCGGGGGGCTGGGAGCCTTCAGGAGGAGAACAATCCCTGCCCGATATGTGAGCTCGGGGGCTGGCAGGGCACCTCCAGTGGTCTCCGTGCTGCTGATGGGACCATGTTCAGCCAAGGTTCCTTGTGGGCAGATGATAGTGGTAGCGTTGGGGCTGTAATTAATGGCAAACCACCCTGTGCATGGCAGTGGTGTCACCTCCGGGAGAACTGTCCCCTCCTGCCCTTTGTTTGCTGCCACAAGGTCTTGGTGGCTGCCATCCACCCACAGCGTCGCTGCAAGAGGAGATTCCTGTTACCTGGAACAGAAAACAGAGGCTGTGAGTGTAAAGCTTGTAACAGGCGGTATCGTGGAGCAGGCAGAGCCATTGTGCGATGCCGCTGAATTGCGAAGGAGACCTCACTTGTAACCTCCATGATGAGATATGGCCCCGTGTTCAAAGCAGGAGACAGGCCAAGCAGCCCCTGGTTTTTAATCCGGGCACTGCTCATGATTTCAGCCAGACCAGGCAGGCTTTTCCTTTCCCCTCCTGTGTTTATTCCCCTCCTGGCATCTGTGGGTACCAGTTCTGCCCCAAACCTTCGCAGCCCCACGCCAGCGGTGGGACTGACTGCTCCATGTTTGTTTTTTAGGGTCCATCACCTCCATCCGCTCCCAGCCCGTGGGAACCTGCTCCTCCCTGCGAGTCCCAGCGGAGTCCCTGCTCCTGCCGCTCCGTTCTCCCAACCACGAGGGCCGTGACCGCTGGAAGGTCCTTCCCCCCAACCTTGCACCTCGATCTCCAACCCTCAACAAGCTGCTGTGCAGACAGGTGAGCGGCCAAGAGCCTGCGGAGGCAAACGCCATCAGAGTCACCTGGGTCCTTCCCCTTCTTTTCCAGGCCCCTCTTGGGTTTCTTTACTTGGAGTTGACAGTAGAATTCCCCTTTTTAAAACAAAACATTTCTGGTGACATAAATTTTAATACACTTCAGTCTGAGCTAGTAGCACACAGGGGAAGGCCCTTTTTAACCTACTCTCATCTTGGTGGCTGTACTGCTCTATGAAAGAATTGCTAAAGCATAGAGAATATGCCAAATTCAATTTTACCAGTGCTGTGAGAAGCCTGCAGTCAGCACTACACCCTGTCACCTTGGACAGGTTGCACTGACTCAGGATTTGGATTTAGAGAAGGTTCCGGGGAGACATTATTGCAGCTTCTCAGTATTTAAAAGGAGCCTATAAGAAGGATGGGGACAGATTTTTTTAGTAGGGCCTGTTATGATAGGACAAGGGGTGATGGTTTCAGACTACAGGAGGAGAGATTCAGGCTGGACATGAGGAAGAAATTATTTACCCTGAGGGTGGTGAGAGCCTGGCCTATGTTGCCCAGGGAGGTGGTGGATGAACCATCCCTGGAGACATCCCAGGCCAGGCTGGACGGGGCTCTGAGCAACCTGAGTTGGTGAAGATGCTCATGACAGGGGTGGCACTGGGGGAACTGGGAAGGTCTCTTCCAACCCAAACTATTCTACGATCCTATGATTTGGTGTTAATTTAGACCAAGCCAACCCTGCACAGGAGGGCCCAGCAGATAAAAGACCTGCACATGTAGGCTGTGGGTTTGTCTGCTGATAAACCTGTGTCTTGTAGAGGGAGGGTCGGAGAGGGGCTGACATGATGGAGTGGTGTGAGGTGCATTAGACCCACCAACCCTTCTGCCACATGCACTGTTTCATCACTGGAAGTGCCGCCAGCCCAGCAGATCCCCAAGCTCCTTCCCCATCTCTCTCTCTTCACCTTCCAGGAGGCCATTCGAACAGATTCTGTGGACGGGCATACCCCGGAGCGCAAGGACAGCCTGCAAGCAGAGCCTGGAGAGACGCTACCGTCCCCAAAGCATCCTCAGAGCACCTTCACCGCCAGCCCACACCATCCCGCAGCCACGTCCCTCCCGGGCACCCCTCCGCTCTCCCCCCCGGCCTCCCCGCACCGCCACCCCGGCACCCTGGCGCGGAAGCACAGCCGTGGCCAGCACAGCGTCCCCAGCCGGCCACCCAGCCCGGCCAGCAGCCACCCCAGCCCCGAGGGCGGCCTTTTCGAGTCCTCCGACCTGGCTGACGAGGAGGTTCGGCACATCAACAGCTCAGCCAAAGACTGGGGAGGGGAACACTCGAACGCTGGGAGCTGCTCGACTTCGCCATTCATCTCCCCAGCCCCATCTCCAGTGCCCCTCAAGAACTGCAGCACAACCAGCCTCTCCGGGGGCAGCAACAAGGAGAAAGACTTGAAGAAGTTTTACAGCATCGATCCGAAGGGCTTCCTCACCAAGCCCAGCTGGGCAGACGACCAAAGGCGACACTCCATTGAGATCTGCCCCTCCATCGGCGACAGGGACTTTGAGGATGCGGCTGAGGACAAGCAGCGCTCCCCTGCTCACATCCAGGCGGAGTCCGAGTACATCCACGGAGCCCGGAGGAAGAAGAAGATGAGCCCACCCTGCATTTCTATAGATCCTCCTATGGAGGACGACGGCGGGGCGGCCTCGCGCACCAAACCCTCCGAGAACAGCATGTTGCGGCGACGGACCCCGTCCTGCGAGTTCCCGGCGTACCGAGAGTCCCTGGAGCTCGCGGAGAGCCAGCCCGGGGAACCGGGCTCCAAAACGGAGCGGCGGGGCCAACCCCCGTGCCGCGGGGAGCACCTCACCATCCCCAACTTCTCCTTCGAGCAGTTGGACGGCGGCTCCTCGAGCAGCCTCTCGGATCTCCTCCTGAACAGCGGACAGTCCGCGCCGGACCCCGGCGCCTCCGAACTGAAACCAATGGATCACTTAAAAACTCAGTGGAGCAACAGCGAGAAAAGCAAAGAGCTCCTGGGTGGCACAAAGAGCCCCCTCCGCAAGCAGGACTTGGTCCCCGTGACTGTTGCGACAGAAGAAGATATAGATGACCCAGTATAGCTGACTGGGAGGGGGGAGCGGGGGGGTCTCAAGGGCTTGACACCAATGTGGGTTTGTGAACCGGAGGGATTGGGCGGCTGCAGGTCTCGGGGTGGTTGCTCTCTTGTTTGTTTAGGTCATTTGTTTTATTTCTCGCAGTCACTTGTTCTTAAAGCGCTGTGGAGGTTTGCAAAAAAAAGACAAAAAAAACCACACACACACACACAAAAAAAAGGAGTTTGAAAAAGAAAATAATTAAAAAGAAACCAAACAAACAGGTGGATGAAACGGTGATGGGATTTGGGGTGGGGGGGGCAGCTTTGCAAAGCGATTTGGGGTTTTTTTTCTAAAGGGAAGGTGGAGTCAATTCGGGGGGTGGCTTTGTTCCTCCCACCTCGCTCCGTGGCCTCAATCACATTGATTCGGGTTCGAGGTGGTGGAGGTTGGGATTTGGGGGATTCTCTTTGGGTTTTGTTGTTTTGTTGGTTTTGGGGGTTTTTATTAAAGATGCTCAACTTTTAACAAGGCACCTTTTTGGAGATGTCACGTTCCGCGGGAGTGCCCAGGAGATGGGAGCTGTATATTGTCTGTATATCAGCAGTTATATAAATAGAAATAATGTATTTGTGAGATACAAAACAAGGAAAAAAAAGACAAAAAAAAAAAAAAAAACCCACAAAAACTCTCTCTTCATAATGCACATATTTTTATAGAGAAACGATACTGTTTTTTTGCATTACATGTGACTCCGCAACTGGGTGGTGTTTTCTTGGGTTTTATGTGGAACTAGTTATTCCGGCCATTTGTTTTCCAAATGTTTCTCTTCTTTCTTTGCTTTCATTTTGTTCCTCTCCTCCCCTCCACCATCATCCCACC